>NC_062215.1:178265474-178865474 GCF_902686445.1 Sciurus carolinensis | reverse complement strand
GAATATAATCCACAACACAACCATAAAAAGTGAGATACAAATGATTTAAGTGCCTGTGAGCTGGGCCCATTCGCTCCAGTATTTGCATTGGAAATCTGCCCTCCTTTTGGCAACCAGAATTTCAGGCTAAGAGGATTTTTTTTTCCAAGGACACGTTTGGTATCTTTTCTTAAAGATGCAGGCAGCATGGGCTCTGCTCCATGATTCTCGTCTGGTAGACCGTGCAGTCCGATGTACTGACTACTGAGATACAAATCTGGAGTTCCTCAGACCACTGCACCATTTTTTGGTTATTAGAGTTTCCATATTATGTTTATTAGAGCAAAAAGAATGCCTAGCATCCAGAACCAGCTGCAGCGACACATTCAATGCCAGATAAATGCAGTGATATGACTGTGTTCAGAATGTAAAATCTTGGAATGAGATGGTTCACAGTTATTTCCTAAAATATGAGAATAGCTGATTTAACTATTTTTAATTATGAATGTTAAAGAAAAAATATGGTAGCCTATTCTGTTGCAGATTTCTTAAAACTCATTTTGCAAAATTATTAAGATGTATAAATATTATAAATTATTTCCACCAGAATCCCCTCTAAAGATCAACTCTGTATTGAACATATGCATATTTTTTTAGCTATGACCACAGAAAAGATGTAATTTTGTGTCAAACTCCTTTAATAGGACAGAAGCACAGCTGTCCCACGTTGTTACACTAACCTCAAGACGATTTTAGATATGCAACCCCACCTTATGATTTAATGGGGAATATTCATACTGCAACATTCCTACTTACAGATAGTTCTGGTCGTTTCCAATTTCCTATGACTGTAAACAACACTGAGAAGGACATCTTCTCTGCCTAGATTTTCCTCAGGGTAAGTACTTGGAAGAATTATTACCAAGACAAACAGCATGTATCTTTCTGACTCATGATATATGTTGCTGATTAATTTTCTTAATGACCAGTGGCTAAAAGAAAATGAAACCTGGGCATCATTAAAACAATTCAGTCTGTAATTTGCAAAATGGATAATAATAATAATAGTAATCATGATGATGATAATAATATGCCCCATGTGGTTAATATAATGATCGAATTATGTAAAGCGTTCCGCAAACTACAAAACCTCTGCAGATATTTGCTATCAATTTCACCAATAGTGGGTTTTCCTTTTCTCTACAGTTTATTTTCTAGCAAAAACTTAAAATGGTGACAGAGCTAAATTGGTCTCTAAATGACAGAGGCTGAAGGTCTTCCTTGCATTTCTCCCAGGAGCGGGCTTCCTCATGGCTCTGCTGCCTCTGCTTCAGTGCTGGCTGGTGACACCCTGCCTGGGCTCGCTGGTTCACTCAGTGACCACTTATGGAACATCCACAGTCAACAGCACGGTGCTTAGTGCTAAAGACAACTCGGGGACACTTGTGCTACTTCTGGTCTACAAAATCCTAACGTTCTGACGTTCAGTTATGTCTGCATGGCCAGAGGCACAGCTGATTAAGGGGGAAGAAAAAGGAACTGGGTGCTTGGAATGGGAAGCGAGGGGAAGATGAAGAGTGTCACCCGAGGGAGGGGGGCCAGCTGCGTGGAGCAAGGCTGTAGGCTTTGCCATTGCTCTGCTTCCGCTTCTCCCGGGGTTGGACACGACATGGCATCTGGCACCATTCAGGAGGAAGTACAAGCATATCAGAAAGTAAGTTCTCATTTAAGGGATTATACTTAAAGATTAGCCTAAGTGCATTCGAAAGACAGCACTGGTCAGTGCGCAGGGCATCTGCCTTTCTCATTTCCCACGTTTATCTGCCAAGGAACACTTGCTGTGGAGATGTGCTGGTGTCCCGGGGAACCGAGGCAGTGCCCGTCCAGTGCGATCCACTCCTTGGCATGAGCTGTGTGAACAGGTTTATATAGAGTCTGGTGAAAGAGGCAGGGCAATGTTGTAAGCACAGAGGAAAAAACTCGAGGTTTTTGTGTAAACACAATATGGTTAGAACAGTCAGATAATCAGTTTAATAAAACAGGAAGTCCAAAATATCCAGATCTGTCCTCTACGCTCTTATCTGGTTCAACTCCCAGTAAATGGAAGGTTCAGGCTCTATGGGTTCTATCCCGAAGGCAGTCTTTCTCCTTCCTGTGGTGAACAAGCCAGCTGTGTTGTGCATGAAATCCGCTGGATCAGACAGCCTGTGCTGAGGGATGCTTTCTTGGGCTATCGTCCCTTCCAGAGATGAGGCCAGGGCAGCTTCACGGCTCTGCTCTCAGAGACTCACCTGTACTTCTCTTCCAGTTCACCAGTTCCTGAAAAACACCTCTCATAACTGAACACAGCGAGAACGCAGGGCCCTCGGAGCACCAGGGAACATCATATTCAGGATGAGGATGCTGGATAGGCCACTGGTCTGTGGTTTGGATGCTTCTGGGTTTCCCACTTACCAGACACATTTCTCCACGTGACTGGTGACCACAGAACAATGGGCCAGAAGGCTTAGCGAGGCCAACGTGGGAAAGAGAAGCACCCAGGATGGGCAAATCGAGATTCGACTCTAGCCCGGGGGGCCCAGCTGCCTCTCAAGGTGCTGCCTGCTGCCGAGTGCCAGCCACCAGCTTCCCGGAAGGCCGCAGGGACAGCTGAGATCTTCCCAGAGCCCTGTCTTCCTCTGCTCTTCCCTTGCTGACCACCCACTGATCTTGAAAGCAACATTTCCACAGCAGAAGCACGATTCCTCACCAACGCCACACTCTTGAGATGAACAAAAGTTCCTAAAGCAACTCTTATTTACTTATAGGTCCATCGGTTACCATAGTGATGTACAGCCGGGCCTCTAACAGTCCTCTTAGGTTTTAACTGAAATCATCCAGGATCCAGTTGCTTTTGTCAGTTCTTACAGAGAAGGACACTCCATTTATAGTTCAAATAATTGAGGAAGGCTTCCTTAAATTGGAGTATGATGCTCATGTTTTTTGAACTGCACCCTGAGGGCCTTGGCCACGGATTGCCATGTCACATGAAAGGGCCAAATGATACTTAGTTTCAGTATTTACCTCTTGTATTTCACATGACGGGTGACACTCAGTAATATTTACTTAACGAAAAAATAATTGGTAGGTGATGAAACTGAGAGAGGATCACAGTCAGAAAGAAATAATGGTCTATGACTCCCCGAGTTCACAGCTGAATGATGGACATAATGCAATACAAACTCGCCAAGGCTGGGTGGCAGCCACGTCGAAACAGAACCACCAGCAGCAGAAGGCACTCAGCAGAGCTGCAGGCGCCACGGCTCTTGTAAAGAATGAAATATTAGCATTAGTGCCTTTTGAATTCAGGTTTAGCTAACAGCCTGAAATTTCAGTTCAGTACAACCCTCACAAAACATTACTTTTTGGTAAAATTAATGAATTATTAAATTGCTGTCAAAACCTACTCCCATTGAACCTGGCTTCTGGAAGCAGATGTCACATGATACAGTTGGATTCTTTTTTTTAGGAAAAATAATTCTCAATCCACAAGGCTTCCACCTGCAAGGGTCTTCCAGTTGGCCAGAAGGGTGTTCAGCGGAGGCACGCAGTGTGTGCATCAGAGGGGTGCTGTGACCAAGGTGTGGGGAACCCCTCGGCAGCAAGGCCCTGCTCCAGTCAGGGGACGCACAGGGGCTGGCATGGCGCACCTCGACGTGGAGCGCACTCCCGAGTTATTAAAATGTTTTCTAGACCGTTTGAAACTAAACAAAGAAAACTTTGTTTCTCTGAGACAACAGCGGATCTCATTTTGGTGCTGCGTGATTTTTTTTTTTTAATAGCTATTACCACTGTAACAGCAGCTTAGCGACTCGCGTCTGCAGTGTGAGCAGTTTTGATAAACAGCCTCTGCGGGCCACACAACGGGGATAATGTATCCTTAAGTACCGCCAATGAGCTGCCATTCTGCACAGCCAATTACTTCTGTGCGTCTGTCACTCAAAGGAAAAATGACTGAGCCCATTAGATCAAACCTTTGTCACTGTTCCTAATGCACTCTTAGGCCTCATTAATCTCCGGGAGCAGCAACAGAGCGGCGGCGGCTCCGCGCCTCCCCCGAGCAGGCCCACGTGAAGCCTCTCATCTCCCCCCAAGTGCTGGCGTTAATCAAGCTCTCCTTATTGCCCCGGTCCCTGTCACGGCGGAGAGCGCTCCCTCTTAAATGCTCTCATTATGACCCATCTTTAGAGCCGGCTAAGTGGAAAAAAAGAGAGAGGGAGAGAGGGAGGAAGAGGACGAGAGAAAGAGGAGAGGAGAGAGCAAGTCCGATCCCATTAATATTCATGACAATAATTAGTATTCTAGGTCACTGAATATTCATGCTATTAGTTTGGTTTTTTATGGGCTTGCTGGATGTCCTGATTGCTGGAGTGTGGAGAAAACAGCATGGTGAGACTTCAGATGTCAACGGCAGTTCAATCCCCAAAACACATTTGCCATCCCCGCCTCCCCACCCCGGGGAAAATCAGCGCCAACCCTCTGGATGGCTGGCCATTCCGACCACTGGGGCCCAAAGTGGGAGAGGCGGAGGAGAAGGGGCGAGGTTTCCTTTTGCAGAGGTCTAGGCACCGATCTGGTTAGGATAAGATCATCCATAATTACAGAGACCAAACAAAGACACACACTGGAGACAGGAAGACAGCCGCGGTCCTAGAACAAATGTCACCACCAGGAGTCATGGAGAACAGCAGCCATAAGAGAACTAAGGAGACACCCTTGAAACCCAGGGAAGCCACCACCTGAAGTCGCTGAGGACAGCGGCCATGAGACAGAAGTAAGGTGGCACTCCTGAGACCCAGGGAAGCCACCACCAGGAGCCACTGAGGACAGCGGCCATGACACAGAACTGTGGAGACACCCCTGAGACCCAGGGAAGCCACCCCAGGAGCCACTGAGAACAGCAGCCATGAGTCAGAACTGTGGAGACACCCCTGAGACCCAGGGAAGCTACCCCAGGAGCCACGAGGACAGCGGCCATGAGTCAGAACTGTGGAGACAGACACCCCTGAGGCCCAGGGAAGCCCAGAGGTTTCTTGGCTGCCCTCACTGCCACCAAAGGGACCCTGCCAGCGGAGAACAGGGTCTACTCAGTCCTACCCACGTGCCTATGCTCTCTACCAAAGGCAATCTAAGGATCTTCTTTCCTCTTAGCATAACTACTATGATGAATCAGTGACAGGATTCTGGAAAGTCACCCTGGACCAAACTACTGAAGGCATGTGATGCGCTCTCCCAGGAGAACAGAGGTAGACGTCCCAGATCAGAGACAAGGAAGCTTCAGTTCAGAGACCCCTGAAACGGCCTCCAGGTGGGACCTGGCTTCAGTACGGCTTCTGACTCCCAAGCCTCCACTCTTGTTGACTGTGCTTTCCTGCCCTCTACTCCAGCGTCACCGTAACTGTCAGCTACGGTCACTCTGCACTCTGTCACTTGTGGACAGTTTCACCAAACCAGCCTGGTCAGAAACAGACCAGAAAACATTGTGGGCCCTTCACTGGCTTCTCTGCAAGCACAGCTGAAATAAAAGTTGGGAGATTCTCTCAAGTGTGGCTTCTGGTGAGTTCCCATCAGTATGGTAACCCAAGACAAAGGAGGCAGATGCCAAAGACATGGAAAAGGAGCAGCCAGGACATCCTGACCAGGGAGTGCTCTTGGAGGAAGGGAAAGGTGGTAGGGGAGTTGAGCCAGGCCTCACATCAACAATAAATATCTTTTGGATTTTTCTACTATTATTCTTTTTTCTGGAATAGATCCTTAAGTCATTTTTAAAAAGTCCTGGACCCCTGTTTGTTGTCTAATGAAGGTCTCTTTTCTACCTTCATATGAATGGTAGTGATTAGGCCTTGCAGAGATTTCTAGGTTCAGCATCACCTGTCTTTGGAAGGGAATACCTGCATTATCTCCCAGCATTCCATGCTACTCTGGGAAGTCTCAGTCGCTCAGCTCTTACTTTGTAGACAACACTGGTCTCCTCTCTTGGATGTTCTGTGGGACTTTCTTCAAACTTTTACAGAGCTTCCTCTCCCATCCAACTTGATGTTGGTCTCTGTAGATGTCCTGGTTCATCTCCAGCATATTTTCTTCTACTATATCTTGAACTGCCAATGTTGTCTTTAGCCCCATTCTTTATATTATTTAACCTGTGGACTATTTTTAAAGTATTTTTTTGTGATTGTTTTTTCTCTAATTTCTGAGAACTCTTCATCCTCTGGTCTCTCCATTGAGCTTTCCTGGTTTGCTTTATTTCACCTGCATCACTGTCTCCACGGCGTAATTGTGGCACCCTGTTTTTCCGGTCCCAAAACTGGTTTATAACCTTTCATGGTGTGATCTCGCACGTTGTGACTCTGCCCAGCGTGCTGCTTAAAAGGTAAGCCGGGCAGCACCGTGCTCGTCAGAGGTGCTGGGTGTGCATCTGTCTCCTGGCCCGCTGTGAGCTGCGGCCTGGGATTCTCAGCACGTGCGCACTGTGTTGCATTTCTAAATCACCTCGAAGGGTCTGCTCAGAGGGCTGCAGTGCTGTCGGGAGAAGGGTAGCACCTGAGGATAGCACCTCAGATAATAAAACCTGTGACGGTGGTGCAGAATCTTAGGGCCCAGAAGATTCAGTTTTGTAAACCCATACTTCACAACACCACAGTCAATTTTCTCAAGGGCTGCATTTCAACTATAATGCCCAAATCAATGACAACCAAGGTGTTAACTTGGTTTTTCAGGCTGGAACATGTTCGCTAAACTGTCATGAAGAAATGATGTGCCACTGACTTGGATTATTCATTTTTAACATATATTCATAAGTATTCTGTGCATCCCAATTTTTTTTTTTTTTTTTGGTGGTTCTGGGGATTGAACCCAGGGCCTTGTGCATGCAAGGCAAGCACTCTATCAACAGAGCTATACCTCCAGTCTCATCCTAACCTTGCACGAAAAACAGTTTGGTAATAAGTGGTTTTAAAGTAATACTAGCACAATTAAAAAAAAATAACTTCACATAATTGTTGCACCCTACTTTGTTGCAAAAATATCTGGCATAAAGTCTGTGACAAATTATGCAGTGACATAGGGTATGTGTTCGTAACCAACCTCTTAGATTTTTCTGATGACAGTAATTATGATTTCCTTTTATATTTGTTTCCCAAGTCTCGCCTTTTGTCTTCCAGGATCAGTTGTCCTTTGGTCTTGTACATTTCTCTTGTCCTCCTGGGGACATTCTGATGGTCCACTCACATGCATGAATACAAGCAGGCAGCTGAGACGACAGATTTCTCTAGAGCCTCGAGCAACTTGCTCCTGAAGGTGACGGCTGGCTGTGGGCTCAGAGCGGGTGTGTGGCACACAGGGCTGGTGGGTTTCAGCTTAGACAACTGTGGGGTCTCTGGGCAGAGCGGCCTTGCCTTGCCAGTTACCTATTTTTCTCGGCGATTGTACAGAAGTCTGCTTCCCCGCTTTTCAAGCACTAGCCCTGGCCAGAGATGCTACTCTCCCCAGGGGTTGTTCTCAGTGCAGATGCTGCTCTCTCTGTGGGGCTGGAGGCAGGGACACTGGCTGGCTCTTCCTGAGATCATCTCCGGGCTCTGGTGTCACAGTCCAGTCCTGTACTGTACTCACCCCTGCCACACAGCGTTAGGGGCTCCCTACTTCACTGCAGCTGGGCCGCAAAGAGAGCTCTGGGCTCAGGTATCGGCACCCAAGCTGGCTGTTTTGACAGTGAGTTCCTTCCCACTTCTTCCCAAGCCCTGGCAAAAACCGAAAGGAAGAGCACCCCTTTTCACACATTGAAATGCAGTCACTGTTTTAAAGCTAGCCAACTACTTCTCAAGGTATCAGGAATAATGGACAACTCTCCCCACCAGCAGCGTCCTATCTAACCGCCGCGGCACTGCCAGCTCTCTGGATCCCACCAATGTGCTTCTCTTCTGACTCCGCCACCCCTGCTGGGGTGATAGGCTCCCAGAGGGGCAGTCTTGTCCTGCTCCCTCCCTGCAATGTCCGGAGCATTAATGAGGGTTGGCCATGCAGCAGACTCAATAGTAATGGTAAATCAAAGGCACAGGAGGCCAAGCAAAACGGTATCTAGACCATTAAGTGGGTTGGTAGAACTTGGGGTCGACAGTGATATAGTCAGGAACTGTCACATCTGAACTGGGGATGCTTCATTGTAATGTAACTATTCTGCAAAATTAAGAGAAGCATCCAAATAGATATTCCAACTAATGGGAGTTCAGCGATGTGCCTGGATTCACAAAATGCAAAAACGAGCAGCTCCCTTATATCTGACCAATTAGATGATATAATGGACCTCCCCTCACAATGCATCAGAAGTGAATGGATTAACAAGACCCAGACCAGATCTAAGTGAAGGAAAACACCAGACTTCATTGGGGAGTATAAAGTAAACCTGAATGGACTGGGAAAGAACTGTGTCCCACAATAAGAAACAGCACAGTGAAGATGATGTCCCTCACACCTAACTGACAGCTGAACGGCAATGCCAGCTAGGATTGGGATGGGTGATGTGGTGGCGGGAGGGAGGTGTCAAGTTATTTTGAAGTTCATTTAAAAAATAAATAAACAAACAGGTAACAGAAGCCAAGAAAAACTAGGGGGTAAAGGGAAAGTTGTCACCCTGCCAGCTAGGAACGGAGCCACCAACCCAAGACAACATGGCCAATTTAGCCAGTCTAGCCAAGGCAAGAGGACCAGCCACAGTGGGTCAGTGGAACAGATTTGAGGGGCCAGAAACAGTGCGGAAGAGGACAGGTTCAGCTGCACAATAAGGACGCAGCCTCGCGGAGGATGACACTCAGCAGAGAGAGCGGGGCAACTGGCAGCCTGCTGCTACTTCCTGTCTCACACAATGGATTCAGACGGGAGGAGGAAGGAGGAAGGAGGCTAGTTATATTTTGTAAAAAGGGAAAAAGAAACAATAAGAAAGCTGTAAACTTGGTTATACACATATATAAACAAGACGATTTCAGATTTACTGAAGTTTTCTATACAGTTTAAAACGGAAACCCTAGAAGTATAAGACTTATGATTTGACTATATAATGAAAAAAAGGGAAAATCTCTATACAGAAATAAGACCATAAGATTTAAAAAGCAGATAATAAACTGGAAAACTCTCTGAAAAATATAATATAAAATATTAATATCCTAAGTATAAGAAGAAGTTTTACATATCAATAAGAAAAAGGCAAGTGCCCAGTGAAGAAATGGCAAAGGATCCGTCTAAATGACTGCAGGAGACGCGGGTGGCCAAGGAGCATGTGAGAGGCTCAGTCTTACCCCACCGAAGAAATCCAGACAAAGCAGGAGGTACTCTGATCGATCAGCATAGAGTCTAAGAATGAAGCCACAGGAGCACCACCCAGTTGGTGGGGAGGATCGGCTGGCCCAACGACGGGCAGGCCCAAACCCACTCCTTCTGGAGACTTGGAAGCTTGGGTGGTGCTGCCCACTGGCTGGCACTTGGCTCATGATTTGCTCTCCAGCAATAACAGGCTACAGGCACAAAAATGCAGGTCCAGGCACATGTTGGGCCCCTGGGGGTGCAACTGTCCCGAGAAGGGAAGGCAGGAGACGCTGACCCAGGCCAGCAACACCGAGATCAGACAGTGAATCCCACAAGTGCAGGAAGCACCAAGGGCGACCGGCCGCTCCAGCTGACCCAGAACTCCCAAGGAGCCAAGAGCAGCATTCCAGGAGTGGAGAACAAAGGGACAGGGTGGCCCAGGGCTCCAGGGGAAGCGAGGCTGCGCTCGGCAAAGAGCTGCACCCCTCAGCACGGCAGAGCTGTACCCCAGGTTCCATCTGAGCATGTTAGGAATGATTTTAGACACAGGAAACTCATTTTCCAAGAGCAATTTACAGTATGAAAACTACGATTGTCAATGCTTTGATTTCTTCAGCAAGAAAGAAAGTATCATTTTGCAGATTCACGTTCAGTTTAGGAGATTGACGTGAATTAAAATCCCACAATGTTTCAATGGATTCCCTGCCTCCCCCAAGGACTGATGCTGCCCCAAGCTGAGGGTGTGGCCACGGAAAAGCCACCTTCACTCTGCCCAAACCCTCTCTCACTTGTCGACACCAAGGGTCTCACCCAGAGTGAGACTGGGCCTTGGAAATGCCTTCTGGAAACATCTCCCACCCGTAAAGGAGGGATCCGTGACGTAACCCATGGAGGTGGAAGGGTGTATGTGGCCGTTCACATTTTTGTTTATAATGAAAACACTTAATTTTCCTTAGGACAAGTGGATTTCGGCACCAGGGACCTTCAGTCTCAAGACAGACGCTCGAGGTCCCCGTCTTACCCGCTCCACACCACTCCTCAGGGCTGCTCCCTCATCCTGTACACCAGAAGATTCCTGCCCTGTTTCCACCTCAGCACAGCTGCCGCCGGAGGCCTGAGCCCACCTCCATGGTGGCCTCCCGCTCCCTGGGCACCCCCATGGGCCTGCCCCCGTCTTCCTGGCTCTCTCCCCCACACGAAGGTGAGACCTGTGCCCCTGGGGCGTAGGACAGTGGCAGGGACACACTGGCTCCATTTGGCCACCTGCGATGTACACACACTTCCAAACACCTTTGCTCATTAAGAAATAAGCAAAACACATTACAGATTCCCATTTGTCTAGCAGGTGTTTCTGGATTTTGTCAGAAAACCTCCCATAATTTTTTTTTAATAGGAAACTCGATTGACATTTGTTGACTTGAATAAACACACGAATAGATGTGACGTGGTCGGAAGAGAGGTGAACCGGGGCCAGGACTCCCCCGTGGCCCGCAGAGTTCCCGGCACAACACTGGCAGGCAGGGGGCACTCCCGACAGGCGGGTGCGCTGCGTGTCCTGGGAAGCGACATGGTGTTTTGTTCACTGCAGACCTCTTCCTCCCTGCCCTTCTTCCCTCTCTTCCCACCCAGTCACACACGACCCCAAAAGGGAACTCTCAAGGACATTTCAGGAGAAAGGTCGGCAGGCCACAGGAGGCCACGAGGAACCGCCTCCTGATCTTTCTGGAAGGAAGAGGGCTCTCAGCCTGATGCGTAGCAACAGCATCTACCCGCTGTGCCTTTGCCCTGCCCTTCCATGGGTGCTGCCTTGCCTGGCAGGGCTCTCTGCCCCCTGGGAGGCCAGGTGAGAGCAGCCTAAGGTGGCGGTGGAGAACCCGTTCAGTGACCGCCCATCACCACCCGGGACTGTGCAGGCTACCCCCAAAGCCTGATTCTTGCCGACCACCCCCTTTCAACACCAAGGTTGTTTGCGCCACCCTGCGGTCAGCACCATCCTCCCTAAAAGTGCCTGGCCTTTAAAAAGGGGAGATGCAGCATCTTCACGGAGCCAAATACATGCTAGAAACTGCTGCAGAGAGGAGTGTGTGTGGGAAGACTGGCTGAAGGCGGAGGGAAGAAAGGGACCCTTGCTGGAGGGAACGGTGAAATACACCACAGGCTGACGGAGCCTGAGTGTGTCCCCTCGCCCCTGCTCTCCTAAGCAGTCACGGGAGGTCACCGCCGCCCTGTGATCGCTCACACAGATTCCTAAGTGAAATGGACGAGGACACGGGGGCGGCACCTGCTCGCCGTGGCCAGGAGCAGCTGAACACACTGAATTCTGAGAGAACACCGACTCCCTGTGATCCCGAGTGAACAAGGAACGTTCCCCTTTAACAGAGAATAGAGAACTAACGTTGCCTTAGAGAATGACAAATGGCAGTTAAAACTAAGCCCCGGGAGTTGAATTCCACAGGCCAAGTGTTTCCTTTCAACTTTGCTCCAAAAAGTTTTTCTACTTTTGTACATATGGTCACCAGACTTATTCATTCTTGATACTTTGTCAATCAGTTCTGTTTCTTTGAAGGAAAGCCCGTAAGTAGCCATTTCCTGTGTAAAATTCAGCTTTCAACCTCCAGCCCAGGGCAGGTCCGGGAGCCTGGTTTGCTCAGCGGAGAGCCCAGAGGCGGAGGAAGGGGTCAGACCTTCACCCACACCGAACGTCTCCACGGGTCGAGGAAGCCCGAGCCTGTCCACCAGTCGCGCCATCTGTCACTGCTATCACACTCGATCCCTCCGGTTGTCTGCGGTCAGCTTACCTGAATTTGGTGAGATGTGTAAACTGCTCATGTCCTTGGACAGGCCATTGGTTTTAGGGCTGGAGATGGGTGCGCAGGCCGACGTGGCTCGGGGTGGCCTCTTCCCTGGGACTTTCACAGTGGTCCTCAGAAGATCGATCTCTTTACCGTGAACATTCTGCATGTAATCCTGTTCAAAACGTTAAACACCCATGAGAGATTAAAAGGAGGACCTCTACAATCTAGGACACGCGGTTCTATCAGACGTCAGCTGCTTAATCCCGCCACCCTTCCCCTGTGGAAAGACCTTCAAAATCATGTGGCTCTCATTTGTCTGGAGTGGGTGCACCACTACGGCCTTTCAACCCAAGTGCTGCATCTGTGTCCTGAGCTCACCCAGGACCAGAAACACAGAGTGACCTAGGAGATGCTTCCCTCACGCTGGAAGTCAAGTATACACACAAACTCCTAATTTTAAAACTCTTATTAGGTGGCACATTAGGGACCTGGACTCGCCCTATAAATTCTAGGCAATATTTTGTGGCGTGTGACTATATTTCCTGATCCGTTGTCTCAGCTGAGAATACCATTAAACTTCTAGGTAAGACTGGCTGTGTGGTGGGAAGCCAGGAAAGCTGCATGCAGAGCTGAAGGCTTAGCCAAGGGCAGGGAGATGTCTGAAGGGAGGGCGGCATGGTGTCGAAAGACTGGTGGGTCATGGATGGACGGAAGGAATCTGATGTTCGCAAGCATGTGGATCACTGGGTCCCTGCGTACTATGCTTCTCCAGGAGGTTCACCCGCCATACTCTAAAAGGTCTTTGCTTTCTGTACAGGGGAGGTGAGAGTCCTAGGTAGACGGGGAGCTCTCTGTACAGTCACTTAACACGTCACCTTGCAGCAAAGCACTGGAGAGCTGGGTGACAGGAGGGGAGGCAGAAGGTACAAAGGCAATCACTGTGGTTTGGAAAACCGTCCCCCAAGACCCACCTGTCAAAAAGGTTGGTCCTCAGCCTGTGGTGCTACTGGGAGGTGGGGAACCTTTAGGAGGCAGGGCCTAGTGGGAGCCAGTTAGGCCACTGGGGGTGTGTCCTCAGAGGGGAGGGTGGGACCCTTCCTGTCTTGCTCTGTGCTTCCATGAGGTGAGCAGGCCTCCTCTGCCACACGTTCAGGCCATGATGTGCTAGGCTGCTACAGGCCAAGCCTCTGAAACCATGAGCCAGAATACACCTTCACTTCTTGTAAGTCGACCATCTCAGGTATATTTTGTCAAAGTAAGGAAACACTAACTGTAACAGAAATTGAGAGGCAGGGTTCAGGTCTGTTGGTGAGCCAGAGTTATCGACCCTTTTATGCACTATTGTTATTATTTTTGATATGGGAATGAATCTCTTGGTGGACAGGGTATTTTAAGCACTCTGGACCCATTAACTGAATCATGAATTATGAAATGATATAGCCTAAGTCACCCTTAGATAAATGATATTTCAAGTGTTTAAGAATAAGCAGGAAGTAGGAATAAACACATCTTTTTCTTTGGCAGTTTCTTGGAGGATTCCTTTTAGGTTCTAAAACCCAGAGACTTGTATTTATTATCTGTGACTGAGGTCAGGTCAGTGTGACTTTAGAACTGCCAGCCAATCCTGCCTGCTGGCTGCAAGGGACCAGGCAGGTTGGGAAGCGAGCTGATGCCTGTAACTGCACACCATGTGACTGACCTAGGCAGAGGAAAACTAGGTACCAGCAGAGCGCATGGGAGGAGGCCTCAGCTTGCAGGATGAGCAATGCCAGTCAAAGGGAATCAGGAGAGACAGAGCGAGGTGGGGGAACCCAAGGAAGGCTCCTTGGCTTCTGGGAAGGAGGCCGGTGATCTTCCAACTCAGGTGCAGAATGGCGTTGATGATCGGCAGGTGGAGGGCTGGAGGGAGCCTTTGGTTTGTCGACATGCAGGACATTTGCAAATCAAAGGGATGGTATGACAGCACCAAGAGGCCAAGACTCCAGTTTGGGGACAGGCATGTGAGCATGGGATGCAGGTAAGCAGAGCTGCCCTCTCATCACCCAACGGCGGGAGGGGAGGCTGGGGAGTCACCAGCGCAGACCTCTCTATGAACCAGGCACTTAGCTGGGGAGGCCGGAGCGGACTCCAGGGAAACAATGCAGTGTTCCACCCGAGGAGGAGGGTGGGAACTCGGTAGGTGAGGGGAGGTGTGCAGAGGGGAGATTCAGACCCCTGCAGGTGCTCAGGCACCGGCTGCAGGAGAAGATCTGCAGGGCCCTGGTGGCTTCCCAAGGACAGACCGCAAATGGCCAACTCTTAGAACGGGACAAAAGCTCCGAAAGTGAGGTCAGAAACAGGAGGATGAATGGTGACTGTGGACACTGGAGAGGGATCAGAAGCCATCCCAATGCTGTTGGGTGTTCCTCAGCAGAGGGTTAGCCACCCAGAGAGAAGGTGCTGGGTGCACCCCGGACACCAGCCCAGTGGGGGCGAGTACCAGAGGCACCGGCTGAGTCACCTGATGTCCTCAGGGCAGGTCAGCAGGGGACAGCCACTGCCACCCTGGAGAGGTGAGCTGCGGGGAGGGGAAGCGGAAGGCTGTCTCCAGGCTAGAAACTCCAAGTCTGCCCATGCGAGCCCCTGAGAGAAGAAGCCCCATCAACGACACGAGGCCCGACTCCCCAAGACAACCCACTATGAAAGAAGATGTGGTCAGGAAAGGGTGTGGAAAGACTGGGGAGAAAGAAAAGCTACTACTGTGCAATCAGACTGAGAGCTAAGGTAGGCTGGGAGAAAGGCAGGGCCCTCGTGACCGAGCTCAGCATGGAGGACGGCCAAGGAAATCAGGTCGGAGGAGAGCCAGCCTCGGCTGGCGCGGGTCATTAAAAGAAAGGTTGTTCCCCGAATCTTAACTGACTTCCATTAATATCTGCACAAAATGTGCAACTCCAAGTTTCAAAACCAAAGTTAATGCTTGTAAATGACGAACTCCTTCTTGCGTAGTTACTCCTTTAAAAACACCAACTTGCTATAACTTTCTCCTTTAATGCCAATTCTTAACAAATTAAAATACAATAACAGGAGTGTAATTGAGCATTTATTGCTTATGAGCTCTAAAATGAGGCTAATCAGAGAGCGACTAAGCCTCAGCGTGGGTCCTTTTAATAGGCATGTTTTAACATACAATAACCAGGATATTTTATTTAAAATTATTATAGAAATGTACCGAGTGTCTGCTCTTTGGATCTGAACGTGGCGAGGGAAGACATTTATCTTCAGCTCAGCATGGGCTGGGGTCTGTTTTCTTGCCCGAGTTAGGCGCTGAAACTTCAGAAGGACTGGCTCTAGAACTTCAGAATATCAATGTGACAACTCCTTTATTTCAAGCCACTAACAAAAATGCTAGATGTTTACAAAGTATGATTCCCCCAAACTCCCCCGACCTGGTGCTTCACAAACAGGTGGAAAGCAAGGACAATGGGGGTCTGTGGCTTCTAGAGTCTCCCAAGAGAACCTGCACTGAGTTCCCTACTTTTGAGAGAACTCGACCTTTTCATCCTTCCCCAGCCTGGCACTTGAGGCCACTGAACAATGTGGCATACTCAGAAGCAGGACGCGCACAGCCTTCACGGGTCTGGGGTAGGGACCTCGCTGGGTAAAATAAAGGCAGCGAGCTTGATTTTGATATGCAAATGTTACAGATACTACCCTGTACAACTAACCCTCTTCGTTGTAGAAAATGCTGATCGAAGATAAAAGAGGAAAAATCCCTTTAACAAGGCATGAGGGTAATTCAAAGCCAAGTACTTTTAAACAGCACTTAACAAGTCCCTGGGGCCCACTCAAGAGCCAGGCCCCCCAGAGGTGCCATCTCCTGCCCCTCAACAGCTTGAAAAAGTAGTAATTGCAAACCTATTTGCATTTTTCTTCTCAAGTTGTCCACGCTCATCATGCGGATTATTTTTTCCAAGCAGGCGCCTGAGCAAAGGGACCCGTTCTGCGCGTGCCAACAGCTCCGCGATGGAGCCTGCGTCCCCTGCACCCTGCCCCCGCACCTTTGCCATCCCTTGTTTTTTACATTTCGCTCCTAATTATGTTGCATCTATTGCCGTACACTTAATTAGCTGCATTAATGTGATTTCTTTTCACATAGTCAAGCAATTAAGAGCTATGATTGAGTTTCATTCAATTAGCCTCAACAAACATGCTAATTGATGTCCCAGATGCAAATGAGGTGCAATGAGAGAAACCTGCTAGCAATTGAGAGCCATGTCAGAGACCCGGAGCTTTCAGCTTGCTGACAGAAGCACAGCTTAACGTGGCTCCCGCCTTCTGCGGAGCTGCCGTAGGAGAAGGATGTGGAGCCATTAGCGCCTCGGTGTACCAGATCACTCCTGATACGGAGAATTAATTGACTTGCTGCTGTACAGTGTTGTCCTAAAAATTCACAGTTACGTGCTCCCAGAACTGGGAGGTTATCCACTGGGTAACAGGGTGCTCCAGCGAGCGGAGCGGTGCGTGGTCCTCATTGACATGCGTTAACGAGACCACCAGAGACACAGGAGACTCTGCCCAGCTACCCACCACCACCGGCAGTCCCGGAGCCCTGCAAGCATGATGGCCTATTCAGTTCTCAGTAAATGGGGAGTTCATCTTCGTCAGCTCTGGGGCATCTGGCACTTGAGTTAAGCTCAAAATACAGCAATCCATCAACAGTCCCTAAAAATACTCTTAGTATATTGATTCTCACTGCCTCAGATCCGGAGGTTACCTCTGGCTGTCTGGAGAAGGATGGTTTGCTGATGTATTCATAGAGGTACCAAAAGCAGTCAGCAAGATCTTGAAGCTAAACCGAAATGCATAAACCATCTAACTGGCATCTCGAAACTAGACCTTCAGAAAAATGCACAAGGCGTTGGAAATCTGACTGCTTAAATTCTACCTGCTACAAACACAGACAAGGCAATCCACATACGCCATTTTTATGTATGCTTTTTTAGAAGAATTAAGACTCTTATAATTACAAGATGGACAAAATAATGCAAATTTTGGTTCCAATCAAGTTTTCCCACTATGTTCTGGTTTCTAATGATACATGTATTCATAAATTTAGTCTTTTTTTTTTTTTTTTTTTTGGTACTGGGAATTGAACCCAGGGCACCTCACCACTTAACCCTTACTCCTTCTCATTTTTTATTTTGAGACAGGGTCTCACTAAGTTGCTGAGGGTCTCATTAAGTTACTGAAACTGCCTTGAACTTGTGATTCCCCCTCCTCAGCCTCACCAGCTGCTGGGATTACAGGTGCGCACTCTGAATCCAGCTAAAATTAGCATTTTATGGTGACATATGATACTTTAAGTTAGATAATTCTTCAGACATGCTAAAATCCATTTTTTTTAACATAGCCAGCTGAACTGTTTCATAACTTAGCAATCCTTAAAATGTGACCCTTGACGGTCTATCAGGGGACTTGGGAGTTCAGTAAAATTTTCAAAACAATCCTAGGCATCATTGCCTTTGAATCACTGTGCAGAAGTCAGTTCTGATGGTGCAGAAGTATAAGAGCTCTGGTACCTGCGCGTGAATTGAGGGGGCCCACGCGGTACTGGAGGGCACAGTACTACTCACTGTCCTGCTAAGGAAACAAAGAGAAACACTCTCACTTAAAAATGTCCCTAGTGAACCAAAAGAAGCTCCTTATTTGTCAGATTTCAGCCCCGGAGCACATGTGTTCTTAGTCCTCTGAGTGCTGACATGAGAGGTGTGTGTGAGGACCGAGGGGACTGAAGACGGCGGGTGTCTCTCAGGGAGCACACTGAAGTCCTTTGGAGTTGCCAGCTGAACTAGCCACTTTTTGTGGTGGAATAAAATTTTAACCTGAAAGAATGATTTTGCCCCATACAGACTAATTATAGTTTGTCAGTCTTGGGCAACTGGTAGGTATTTTCTTGTAAAAATAACCAAGTGAGCCCTTCACAGAAAACAGTTGACAGTGCTAGTGGCCAGTGAGGAAGCCTGAACTCTCCAGCAAAAATGAGAATTTAAAACGTGCATCTCTCAGAATGAGCTTGCCACCTTCCCACTTTCCCGACAGGATTTGTGGTGAAAGTAAAGAATGTTATGTCCGGATATTAGAGGTTAAAAAGTGTCAACATCTGGAAAGAGGCACATTTCATTTCTAAAGTATAATTTTGTTTGAAATGACCAATGCAGGACGTTGCATGCATGGACATAACACACACAAAAAACTGAAGGACAAAGAAGTTGCACAGAAGGAAAAATTTACTGATATGGTTTCAGATCCTGCACTGTGGTACTAAGTTTTAAGACTCCTGCTGAGCCATGAAGCAGCACACAAGCGGAGTACCCAAGATCATCTGAAATGTCTATTAAAATACTTCTACAACACATCTGTGTTAGGACAGATGTCCTTCACATAAGGGAACCGGAACAGCACATCGCGAGAAACTGATTGATGCAGGTATGAGAATCTAGCTCTCAGCCTAAGCCAGGTATCAAAGAGATTTGAAAAAGTATATATCAACACTACTGTTCGAGTGATCTTTTTGATAAAAATATTGTCTTTATAAGACTATTATTTACATTAACACGCAATGGGTGGTTTATTATTCTAAACGATTTATGCAATATTTTAAAATTTTCTCAGTTTAACTTCTACCATGATAACTATCAAGAGACAAAATGCACATGAACAAAAGCTCTTTGGGGTCTCTCTGTGATTTTAAAGGAGGGGAGCAGGTCCTGAGCCCAGTTTGAGGACCTTAGGTCTAGTGTCATGTTTGAAAGCCTGTGGGGGCTGTGTGTGACCAGGGAAGAGCACCGGAGCTGGACACTGCAGATGGTGGACATGTGCTCCACATTTGTCTGTCTTCTCCTAGACGAAGAAAAGCGACTCAATTCTTCCTGTTTTCACTACACTTTATGAATGTCCGGGCTCAGAAAGGAAGCAGTAGTTCATTAAGTTCTATTTTTAAAGACTTACTTCTGGGCTAAAAAAAAAAAAAAGAAACCTATGTAAGAGAAACCATTGTTAGACGCACTGCTATTCTCAAACTCCATTTAACATTATTTTCAAAGGAAACTAATCCATAAAGACATATATAGTGCCATCCATTCAAAGAGATCAAGCAAATGTTCAGTCCCACATGTATGAATAATAAACAATAGCCTCATACATAGTCACACTCCTAAAAATACCATGAAAATACTGTAAAACTGGAAGAATCTTCTGGCCACATCCTTTCAGATCATATAACTCAAAAAAGACAATTTCTCCTTCTCTCCAAAGGATCCTGGCCACAATAGCAAGGTAGGAGGTGGCTTCAAAGTGACAAAATTCTATGAGAAATAATTTTGTTTCCCAAGACAGCCAACAGAATTCCAGTGCTTCAGTTTCCAAACTGCCCTGGTGAAGACCCGGACTCGTCAGGGCCAGTGAGCATTACCTGTGGCCATGGCAGAGCAGGTGTCCTGTGCCTGTAACCGAGGCAGAGGCATTGGTTAGGAGACTGTTCTTGATAGTGCTTCACTGAGTCGAGTGATGATGTCACGTGGTAAGAGGGGAGGCTGGCGAAGCATCAGGGGCCCCGTGGCGCACACACCCTGCGCAATGGTGAGCTCCCCACTGAGGCTGGGGCAGACCTCTGCACCCAGGCTGCTGCGGCTGACACCCAGCCAGCTCGAGTCCAGCATCCATCCAGAGACACAGGTCATTACAACACAAATCAAAATAGGGAGAGAATCGAACCCAACGGAGGATAGACCGTCTGCTCCTGGACTGTATCCGACTGACTGACCTGCTATGGTGAGCTTCACGCTGCGAGAAGGGTCTTTCTCATTGTAGGGTGAACTGAATATTACCTAGTCGTAACCCGTGTGCATGGCGGGTGTGAGGACGGCCGGCCCTTCAGGAAGCGGGCATGGGTGGATTCCAGCACAGTGAACTTCCACTCCTCCCTGGCCCTGGGTTTCAGTATGTAAACGCGCCTGAGGAGGATGGACCCTTGGCGGGGCGTGGTAACTGAGCTATACGGAAACATTCGCCGTTAGTGGTACTAAACCAGGCTGCGTGCCTTTAAAACTTCAGGTTTCCTGGGATGAATCTGCTGGAAAATTCAGCACTAAAAGAAGCCAGGGACTTCAAAGGTGGCAGAGCACAAGCATCTGTCCTCGGAGGGGGCAGTGGCCATGGCTCGTCCTCACCACGTGACCTGCGTCAGCACAGAGAACTCCCACTTCAGCTTTTGCCCCTCCATCGTGAATTGTAAGTGCTTCTCATTTTCAGATCTCCACACACTTCCATCTTGAGGCCACCTCCCCGGATGTGCAGCTGTGCGGCTTTCACAGGAGTCACTGCTTCCCCGCGTCCGCGGCCCCCAAGGAACTTCACAGCAGCGCACATCAGATCTAGTTCCAACGCAGTGTGGTCCTTTCGCCAGTGACCATGATCCTTGGACTTCGTAAACCAAGATCATCTTCAGAGGCTTGGTTGGTCAGGGCACACGCCTCTGAGAGGCCAGGTGGCCAGCCCAGGTCCTCCTCAGAGGCTCACCTGACGCATGTTCTTCTGCCATTCCGTCTCCCCAAAGCGAAGTCTTTAGAAACAGAGACTACGCCAGTTTAAGTGAGATGATGCACAGTGTTTTAAGAGTGCGAGGGTCCTCGATAATGCTAGCTCTCACTACTCATGTGATGGAAATACTGAAATATTTCCCCTCTGACTCTGCGTGGCTATTTCCTGGGCTAAAGATGTTATTCCCAACTGGAGGTAGCAATTCTGACCTGGTAAGCCAGGGGGGGTGACTTTCAAAGCGATTCTTCACTCTGCAGCACAGGGGAAAAAAAATCTTCCCCTGCAAACGTGTGACATTTTCTACTTTTTTTCCCTTCCTTTTTTTTTTTTTTTTTTTTGGTGGGGGAGGCATGTATATAGTAGTCAGACATTTTTATTGCACAATGCCGTCTGGAAAAGATGCAAAACAAAATTGCTAAAATGCAAGAGAAAAAACTAAGGGGGAGAAACAAAAGGCCCCTTCCCTTTGCTTATGGAGTTCAAAGGCATAACATGCAGCACCCTGCAGCAAATGGGAAGCTACACTAATTTTAAAGCCATAAAACGCTATCAAGTGCCCTGCGGGGCAGGACTGCTCAGAAGCTAGTGGCACCTAAATAAGACATGGTTCATTTACTTCGCAGCTTAGCCTAATGTAATCATCAGCGGATTCTTAGCCTAGAGTTGTAACAGGCAAATAGCCCAAGCAGAGGCGGCCCTCCCAGCCATCGAGGGGGCTGCAGCTAGATTGCTGTTGATTAGAAAATTTTTCAGTTTTGACAAGCACTTAATGAACATAAATCGCACCTTGATTGGTTTCCATTTGGGGCCACAGGCACACCTGAGAAGAAACAGGCCTCTCCAGCTCCGCCCCTCCTACCTCGCGAGACCCCAGCAACAAGCCGGCAATCAGGTTATGAGCCATAGGAGAAAATATTTATAAAATACAATAATGAAATTCAATTTCTTAGGAGAAGTGAAAAAACATTTCCTCGCTACCCCCCACGGCCATCCTCTCCTGCAGGGAACTTGGTCGTGACTCACTGTCACAGAGGAAAGCAGAAGGTTTTGATTTATTTACCTTTTGCAAGAATCTCTGGCCACAATTTGTAACACTAAAAAGGCTGAAAATGGAAAACAAAATGGTACAAATTGGGTACAAAAGATGGCCAGCTCTATGCGACACATCACGCCGTCTTGGGACTCCACTTGAAGCTGGCGGCTTCCATCCACAGCCACGCTGTAGAGTCTGCAGTGTATTTATAGAAACGTGCTCATCCACACGTATGTCCTCTTTCCGCATGTTACTCAGAAAAGCAGGAAGGCAGAGTTTTTCAACGCAAGACACCGCCTAGGCAGGGTCTGGGTGTTCAGTGGCTTAACTGTGACAGGGATACAAGTGTGGTGTTCTGTCCAGTCTCGCCTCACTTACACTCACTATCAACATCAGGGAGCCTGGAACAGTGAGGATGCAGTGTGGCCATTTCTTAAAATTCCACTTTCCAAACTCTGGAGACTACATAAAATTAACAAAGATTTCCTTGGGCAATAGAGACTTGATAAAGAATCTAATTTGTGGTATGTCCGTCCAACAGTTGATTGAGCTTTTCAGGATACACTTCTACAGATACTGCTGGGGTGGGGTGGGGGCACATGGCTGCAATCCCAGCAGCTCAGAAAGCTGAGGCAGGAGGATTTCTAGTTCAAAGCCAACCTCAGCAACTTAGTGAGGCTCTAAGCAACTTAGCAAGACCCTGTCTCTAAATAAAAAATTTAAAAAGGGGTTGGCGATGTGGTTCAGTGGTTAAGTGCCCCTGGGTTTAATCCCTGGCCAAATGAACAAACGAACAAACAAACCAAAACAAGAATTAGAAGAAAAAAAAAAAAAGACAAAAAAATTATATATTCCCTGAAAATATTTTTGATATCAGGACAGTCATTCTACAGGCTAGAAATATTGACACATGGGAGAAAAATTTGTATATTCTCTCAATCAAGTTGGATGAATATGAATGGCCAAAAATGTTTCCCAGGTCAGCCAAAGCCCGGACAGGGAGCGTCTGGGTCGGAAGGCCCATGTGGCCACAAGGTTGTCAGGAGGCTATTTTCAGGCCGTACGGATTCCTGATCAGTGCTTCATTATTAAACCCCACAATTTGCTATATTCCTGGCTGGGGCCAGCAAGTGTGCCAGTGGTTCCTCTCAATCAGCCACCGGGTAGAGCTGTGTGGCTTTAGAATCCAGCCATCCTCTACAGTTCTCCCACGGTGTGTTTACTAAGGCTCGAGCTCCAGGAGGCGGTTGTACACACGTCCCCTGCAGCCATATTCCCAATAACCAAGAGGGAGAAGCAATCTGGCCTGTCCACCCAGGAATGAGCAGACCATAAAACGTGGTCTGTCCATTCGACAGAATATATTTGGCCTTGAAAAAAGAAGAAAATTCTGACACACGCTGCAATGTGGACAGGCTCTGAGGACACTATGCCAAGTGAACGTGCCAGTCACGAGGAGGAGCTGCATATGACGTCCCAAGGGCAGTCAAATGCAGAGAGACAGAAAGCAGAGTGGGCTGAGGGGAGGGGTGGGCAATCAGCGTCTTCCAGGGTCCAAGTCTCAGTTTTGCAAGATGAAGAAGATCTGGAGATTAGGTGTACAACAACATGAACACTTAACACTGTTGAACTGGGTGTTTAAAAATGATTAAGGTGGCAAATTTTGTTATGTGCATTTTACAATTAAAAAGTAAAACAAAAATGCCCACAAGTTCCTCCCCGACCACAGCAAATGCAGCTCATATATGGCTGAGACATTTTTCTGTGACTTTTAAGAATCACAGGCTGCATTCTTTTCCCATGGTTTCAGGGGCTCTAGGCCTAAAAATTGGAGAATAGGCCAAGTACGTTGGTAAACTGCATCCATTTACTCATCTATCCATCTACCCATCCCTCTATTCTTCCAACCATCCACCCATCCCTCTGTCCCTCCATCCATCTACCTATCTATCCACCTATCCCTCTATCCATCTACCTATCCACTCATTCCTCCATCCCTCCATCCATCCACCCATCCCTCTTTCCCTCCATCCACCTATCTATCCACCTATCCCTCTATTCATCTACCTATCTGTCCACTCATCTATCCCTCCATCCATCCACCTATCCATCTACTCATTCCTCTGTCCCTTCATCTGCCCACCCATCCCTCTAACCATCTCCTCATCCCTCTATCCCTCCCTCCATCTCTCTGCCCACCCACATATTCATCCGTCCATCCATCCATCCACTAGCCCCCCACCTAGCTACCTACTCATCCATCACTCCATTTGCCTGCCTACTCATCTTTCATCCTTGCATCTACCCAGTCCCAGTGATATATTGGTGATAGACTCTACAAGGTCTACCCTCAAGGGGCTCCCATTCTTATGGATGGGGCCTTGAGAAAAGCCAAGAGAACACAAAGAAATGTCCCCAGAGAGTAAGGTGACGGCACAGCCAGCAGGCACACGAAAAGGCTGTGGAGGACAATTCGCAGAGGAGGGGACATTTCAGAATGGATTGGAAAGATGAGCAGGCACTGTCTGTCAAGGAGGTAGAGCAGGAAAGAACACTCCCAGCAGGGACAACTGCACTGTGAAGACCTGAAGGCCAGAGGACATGCTAAGTGTTGGGAGCTAAGAGAAATCCAAGGGCGCGTGAGGAAGGGCGGGACACAATCCTCAAGGGTAGGAAGGGACGGGAGAAGGCCAGGCTGGAACCTCACGACAAGGAGTGAGCACATTTTCTACTCCACCATTAAATGGAGGGAAATGAATATAAACAGGATGAGAACTCCACAGAGGAACTAAGAAGCCACAGGAGTAACTGCTGATCTCTACACATGGAAAACTTCACAGCAGGGTGCCACTCGGCTGAACTGAGCTCGAGGTCAGTCTACCAGCTCAGGGGTGGGAAGACAATTTGGGGAATGACCTCTGTAAGTGTGACTTCTGCAGTCTTCCTGGATGAATTCCCAGGAAGGAAGGAAGGAGAAGGCCACGAGGTTGGATGGTAGGAAATGAGCCAGCAATCGATCACAGCATAATTGGCCTCGAGAGGCTTGGTGACATGCATGTGCGCCAAGTCCCACAGCTCCGCATGCTGCTTCCGAGGCCACCGTGGAGGCAGCAGAGCAGTGGCAGGATCGAAAACCTCAACTGTGGGTGCCAGCCCAGCATGCCGCCAACCTGCACACCAGATGTACCGGCTCAGAGAACCTCAACTGAGGGTGCCAGCCCAGCATGCCGCCAACCTGCACACCAGATGTACGGGCTCAGAGAACCTCAACTGGGGGTGCCAGCCCAGCATGCCGCCAACCTGCACACCAGATGTACGGGCTCAGAGAACCTCAACTGGGGGTGCCAACCCAGCATGCCGCCAACCTGCACACCAGATGTACGGGCTCAGAGAACCTCAACTGGGGGTGCCAACCCAGCATGCCGCCAACCTGCACACCAGATATACGGGCTCAGAGAACCTCAACTGGGGGTGCCAACCCAGCATGCCGCCAACCTGCACACCAGATGTACGGGCTCAGAGAACCTCAACTGGGGGTGCCAGCCCAGCATGCCGCCAACCTGCACACCAGATGTACCGGCTCAGAGAACCTCAACTGAGGGTGCCAGCCCAGCATGCCGCCAACCTGCACACCAGATGTACGGGCTCAGAGAACCTCAACTGGGGGTGCCAGCCCAGCATGCCGCCAACCTGCACACCAGATGTACGGGCTCAGAGAACCTCAACTGGGGGTGCCAGCCCAGCATGCCGCCAACCTGCACACCAGATGTACTGGCTCAGAGAGGAACGAGACGATGCCTCTAGAGTCAGCAGGGAGGAGGGAAGGAGCTCTGGAAGCAGTGCACCTTTCCTTGATCCTCTGTAAAAGACAAAGTGAAACAAAGCTGTGCCCACAGCTCTGCATGCACGCGAGCAGGCCCTATGTGTGTATGCATGATATATTTGAAGTTGCTTAGAATCCTGCCTTGGTGGAGTTAGCTTTCTATCATGTGACAAATACCGGAGACAATCAATCTAGAAGTAGAAAGGTTTATCTTGGCACAAAATGTCAGTCTAGGGCAGCTTGGCCCCACTTTGGGTCTGTGGTAAGTCAGAACACCATGGTGGCCACAGGCAACAGAGGACACGGCTCGCCTCATGGCAGCCAGGAAGCAAGAGACAGAAAGGGGCCAGGGTTGGATTAGCCCCTTTGAGGGCACCCCAGTAATCTAACTTCCCCACCAGGTCCCACCTTCTAAAGGTTCCACCACTGCCCAGGGGCACTACCCTAGGGACCAGGCTTCTTAACACATGGGTCTTTGGGGGACATTCAAGATGTAAATGGCAGCACTTAGAAAGAGGCAGATAGCACCTACATATCAAGATCCTCAAAATGACACTGTACCACTGGCTCAGTGGCCAGGTCTCCATGAGAAACTGACCTGCTGGGACACTTTAGATGGTGGTAGGTTTTACTGTTTGGGGGCAGGGGAGCATGGAAGCCACGAGCAGTCTCAAATGTGGGAGTTCCCGTCGCAACCTGGGCAAAGTCCCAATCCACAAGACTTCTCTCTTCAGTACCAATAATGGCAGAGAAACTTGGAATTCTTTCTGCTTCTGTGGCGCTGTCTCCTGCCACCCTTAGACCCTGAGGAAATACCAGCTGTGGTTCGACCTATTATTCCTGGACCCACTGGCCTAAAACGGGCAGTTGAGACTGGAATGGAAATGGTGACTTGTTGCCAGAGTTCCCAATCTGTGCTCTTGGATATCTTTATAATTTCCTAATCTACCTCGAAATGAGTTTTCGGTTTCAGTGGTCTCAGACGTTGTCATGTTTGTGTAATGCTCTGTTTTCTCTTTTCCCACCTCCAACTTGATCTGCCCCTGGCGGGTGGTGGGGGTACATTGTGTAATGTGACGGTCGATCTCGCCACTCTTTAAAGCAGAAGCAGGACTGCTGATGCGAGGTCTGAGCCCAGGCGATCTTGGAGCAAGGACCCTGTGGAATCACGAGGCTCCCGTGTGGCCAAGCCCATGGCAACGTGAGCCCTTCAGTACCCAGCAATGCCTAAGAGCTGAGCAAGGACCAGGCCAGGGCAGGTGGTGGGGTGACGGCACAGCCTGGGCTCCAGCTGGTGTAGTGGGGGTGGTGGAGGCACACCTGTTGCACAGGTAGCAGGGTGCAGACGCAAGATGCAGGGCCGGGAGGGCAGGAAGGATCGCCCCCGGCACGGTGGCAAGGCGAAGTAGTCACTTATGCTTGGACAAACACTGCTCCATATGGCCCATGCCCCGTCCCACTATGCTCTTCTAGGGACAAGGAGGCCTGTCTCCTTGGGGTGCTCGGCTGTCCCACGGTCCCAGAGCTGAAGCCACTGTGATGGAGAAATGGTGAGGATGATGAGAGGACTCAGACCTGGGCGTCACAGTTCAGCACGGCCACCTATCATCTTCTGGGGGGACAGCAGCCATCACAGGTGCAGCTGGAATTCCTGCGACAGAGCCGTGTGCAGTGTGATTCCTGGGTGGGCGTCCCGTCTGCGACCTGAAGGTTCAGGCAGGAGCCACGGTGTTCTGGGGAGACCAATGGAGGACTTTTCCAAGAGGAACCAAGCGGCCGTGACCTCAAGAAGTCTAAGGGCCCTGGTGGTCGTGAGAGGCTGGGTGGACACGGGCGACCCCCGTCCTCCAGGCAGCTGTCCTTACTTCATGTGAGGGCCCTGTGTGTCTACAACGGCAACAACCCCTGGGCGTGGGGGTGCAGGCCCACGATCCCAGCTCCTAGGGAGGCTGAGGTGGGAGGAGCACAAGTTCAAGGCCAGCCTGGGCGACTTCAAGACCTTGTCGCAAAACAAAACAAAAATTGTTTAGAAAGGGCTAGGGATGTAGCTCAGTAGTAGAACATTCCTGGGTTCAACCCCCAGTGCTGACTAAGTAAATGGACAGAGTCACCATCGGCGCACCCAGCAGGAGTCGCAGCTCATACACAGCAGGAGTCGCAGCTCATACACTGCACCCTCTCCGTGAACAGCGTCTCGAGAACACCTACTTAGGAATCAGCTCAGATATGGTTGTTGTTTTTACATCAGTGAAGAAGTGAAGTTTTCCATGATTCAGAAATCAGGAACTTAGCGACATCTGCATTCTGATGGTGGTTTAGAGTGGGAGTCTGATTCTATGGACTGGAACAAAACAAAACCAAAGCTCGTCAGCACAGGGGGCCCAGCACCCGGCGTGGCAGGTCCGTGCTGCTCAGAGGGAAGGACAGCCCCGTGTGTCATGAAGAAGGGACGAGCCACAGCCGTTTCCAACCTGGGCGACAGGCAGGACAGAAAATGCATCTAAGGAGCAGCTTCCAAGAACCAGCACCTGACACATGCCAGCCAGGTGTGGACTGAATGGCGGGGCTGTTCACAAACACCCCTGTCCTCGTGAGGGTGGCCTGAGAGCCAGGGCCAGACTCAAGGGAGCTTTCTCAGACAGGGCACTGCCTGTCCTTGGCTCGACGGTGGCTGCTGAGCTCATTCTTATAGGTCCACTTAGGAATCACACCGCACACGACTCTTGAGGCAGGAATTTCAGCCGTGCACCCGATGGCCGCTGCCCTGACATGGAAGATGAATAGGTGGCCGTGCTGAAGTGTGACGCCCCGAGGTCCCAGCTCTTTCTCATTATCCCCTCTATTTTCCCATCATGGTGCTCCCTACGGCTCACACTTAAGTCCACAGAGAGGGAACCCAAGGATCCCAGAACAGGCCCCTGGTGATCCAGCAACGGGTCTTAGAGCCATGAGATGCTCACACGTCCCTGTCCAGGAAAGCTGGACAGATAAGGCTTTTAAACAAGCTGGAGGCCGTCAACTGTTTTCAGAGAAACCTAAATGTGGCCCACAAGGCAGCAAGCCACAGATACCCACCTGCTCGCCTTTACTGTTTCAGTTTTATTCAGATGCTTACGATCGTGTGTGAATGGCAGGCATAGACACAGGATCAAGTTAAGCCGGTCAGTCCTGGAGTGGGGTGACCACCAGCCCCAGACTGCACGGGACTTCCACGGTTTGAACAAGGGCAGTCCTAGGCCTGGGACCCCTCAGTCCTGTGTAATCGAGGGCTGCCAGCACCTGCTAAATAGCTTGATTCTCATCTTAGCTGACTGAGGTCATCTGTTATCTAAACTGGGCTCTAGGTTTCATTTAATTTAAATAACAGCATCCTGAGAAGAAAGATGAAAAGAACTGAACAGGGTTTTCTGGACCTGTCTTAGCCCCAGCCTGGAACTGATCCCATCTGGCTGCTTCCGTCTCAGGACAGGTTTCCCTCAGCAACCCCACTCACTCTGTTAGCTGTTATTAAGAGTTTTGGGTCAAAATTTCTCCTCAACCCCTCTTCCCTCTGAACCAGGAATGCCAGGTGTACTCAGCTGTGACAGGCCTGCAGCTCCCAATACCTCAGAATGGAACAGGTCCATTCCAGGCACCTGACGGGGTAACCTAGAACCTGCTGCCCTCCAAACCTTCATCCAAAGTCCAGTGTGGACATCGAGTCAATGAAGGGTCAAGCGGTAGGCTGGGCCGTCTGACTGGACTCCAAGTGCAAGTCCATCCTGGGTGAAGCCACCACCTTGGGGAACTAACTAGTAAGTGCTGCCCCATGTAGGGCTGCTCCCCTGGCACCAGCCCGACAGCTTTGGCAAATGACAGTGGCACCCGTTCTCCAAACAATCATAAAGCAAGGGCCCGACACATGCCTCTGCCCTCCAGCAACATTCCCGCATGCCTAGGGAGAGAGAGGAAGGAACTGGTCAACACTGAGGGACAAGAAAAGGTCTGCTGCACAGGAGAATTTTTTTCTTTTTCTTTTCTTTTTTTTAAGTTAAGTCCAGCTCAGTCCTTTTTTTTTTTTTTTTCTCCAAAAAAAATTTTTTTTTTAGTTGTTGATGGACCTTTGCTGAGGACCAAACCCAGTGCCTCGCACATGCTGGGCAAGTGCTCCACCACTGAGCCACAACCCAGCCCAAGGGAGAATTTCTGAAGAACCGATTTTGATCCTTTAGTCAACAGGTCAGGGTGAAAAGTCACCCTCCTACAGGCACTTTTTGGAACCTGCTGCTGTCACCACCTGTGCCCCCTGGCAAGACGCACACATCCCTCTGATGAAGCCTGCGCTCGGCAGGTGACGCACAGTGACTAGAAACACATTCTCCGTCAATCTCATGTCATGGCCAGGGAGTCCTATAAGAAGCACGTGTTGAAGACGCTCCTTTCTGCAGGGCACAGAAAACACACCATGGCCCATGACCAGACCCTGCTCTCTGGAGAACAAAGCCCTCGACAGCACAGCTCCCCTGCGGACGGGTAGCTCTGGGGAGAGGAGCCAGGAGGGTTGAGCATAGCCTCGTCCTGATGGAGGGAGCAGGGTGCACAGCAGGCTGCAGACGGCAAGGTCTTGGATGGGGCGGCCTTGACAAAGACGTGAATCCAATCCCAGGTGGGCCTCCAGCAAGAGCACGCCAGGGGCCCGATTCAGAGGCCACCTGGCGAACCAGCCTACTCCAAATAAACCAGGAGTAAACTGAGCACAGAGAGATTTCCTCACTAGGATATAGGAGGCCTATGTCTACGAAGGAATCCACCGGACTGAGCATATCTATCCATGTGATTACATCTGAATCTTTTGTGCACTAATGTACTCCTGGATATCTGTGTTTAGATGTTCCTTGACTTAGGTGGGTTATGTTCCAGAAAGCCCATTGCTGAGTTGAGGCTCTGCGGCGGGGAACTGCCTTTGATCCCTCCACCTGCCAAGTACCTCAGTTGGCCTGGTCTACCTTAATTGTGCAAAGTAATTGTGCAAGGCACACTCACATTGACCTAGAGTTGGGCAAAATCATCCAACAGAAAGCCCATTTCAAAATCAAGTGCTGAGCATCTCAGGTAAGTTACTGACTACTGAACTGAAAGTGAGGATCAGAATGGCGGAACGGGTACACCTTCCCAACAGCCCTGAGCTGGAGACCCCGCGGGGAGCACCCTCTGCCGCAGACTGCCTGCCTAACCCTCAGAGGGCTACCTCCCAGCCAAGCACAGAGGCGGGTCTGACTAGCTAATAATGTAGGTAGTGTCGATAGGGGGCCTTCAGGAACACCTGTTGCGTTGACAGGGTTCTGGAAGGTGAAGCCATAGCTGTAAGACGGGGGAAGGGGCAACTCACACCAGCGCAAATTAAGCAACAAGGAACCATCTGTCACCCATGTCGGAAAGACTTAGGGTAAACCTTGCAGCGCAGGGGGAAGGGTCTCTTGCACTTTGCTGGAGGGGATAAACTGATACAATGTTTCTGGGAATTTGGCAACACACACCAAAAGCCATAATCATACACATACTCTTCAGCAATCAATCCTAGGGGAGTGAACCAGGACACGGGCACAGAGAGGATACCAATCAGAGTTACAAAAACAGTGAAAAAATTCAAAGTCCATTGATTTGCTGAATGCCTGCCTTTGAGGTGCTGTTCAATTACTCAGGGTTCAGCTGTACCGGGCCTGCTGCACAGCCAGAAAACGGTGGTGTGCAAGCATATTTGTGGACGGGAAGAGTTACCTGTGACCAGCTCACACACGTGTGGATGCACGGCCCACGTGTGCGGCAATAGCCGGAGGGTGCGTCTCAACATGAGCGCAACTGTGTAGGCTAGCAGTAGTTCACTGTAGGAGTTATTTTGATTTTCTTTCGTTACATTTTTTTTCTAACTTCCTGTCAACACCTGTGCAATTCTTAAAAAGTATCAAGTTTAACCACTAACCCTTGACACAGTGGTATAACTGAGCAGAGTGTGCTGTTACAGCACCAAGATCAACACTGCCAAACCCGTGTTTCACCAAAGTTTGTGGAGAGAGCTAACTGTGGGCGGTAGGGCTGCATTACCCCTCATGGACAAAAGCAGTTGTTTTTTAATCTAATATAAATTATTCTTTTAATCTAATACATTTTATTAACACACAGAGAAGTTTCTCCTGCCTTACAAATGGGTATGTGTTCTTATTTGACAACAAAAATTGAGCCATGAATTGCATTTAACTTCTTGTTTTTGTTCTAGATATTCAGAGCTAAATTCTAAATGTGTCTGCTTCCTTCTTTCTGGATTTTCCTACAGGGACCCTCTTCTTCTCTTTCACTACTTGCTCCTGTCTTTCCATCTCAATTAAAGTTTCGCTTCATCTCTGCAGAATTAGAGAACTGCAGACTGATGGCTAGGGAGTGGGAGACAGAGCTGGTCCAGCAGAGTGTGAGGGGAGTGTTACTCATCTCGTGACCGCTCAGGAGAGCAGCTCCTACTTGAACGTCAGAGGTGAGTTGCTGCCTGTCCTAGGGCCCTGACCCCTGTGCTCAGCTGCAGCCTGCGCCTGCTTGCGGCCCCAGGGCTGAACTCACATGCAGACTTGGATGATAGGTCAGTACGCCGTTGTCACACAGGGTGACATATTTCTTCTTCCACTCCTTGTTCAGTGACTTGCCACTTCGCTTCAAGAGCATGCCCTGGAAGGAAAGAAGGAGCCAACCAGTCAGCCTCATGGGAATGGAACAAGTCAGTGCAATGGTGATTGTAAACATTCTAAACTTTCTTTTTAATCTTTGCCAACTTAAGAAAATTATGCTTAATTTTGGACTGAATTTGCCTTTTTCCTCCTTATTATGTGCAACACATATAGAGTATTCACAGATTTCTTTGTGTGTCTGTGTAAAGAACTTAGCTTTGTGGGATTGGTAAAGACCCATCATTAGCCCAACAAATAACACCAAACATCCTGGGAGGGCAACACTGTACCTTTCAAATAACTCAGTCATAAACGCACAGGAAACACCTAAAGGAATAATGTTTTAACGAAAGAAACCTAAACTTCCTTTTTAAAAAATAACACAAATAAGGACATTTCATTTCATAGTTCCTTTCATTTCAGAATTTTAACTCATAAAAACTGAAATTCCATTTGCTGACTTTAATGATATCATTTTATATAGGAACTACGTGTAATTTTAAAATTCATCTTTAATGAAATCATAAGAGGGCTTCTGGAAAACTATTCAGAATTTGAAATCGACGCATCTTTGAAGCCACATTTAACCCAGTCTTTCTTGAATGACTGACTCGAATATGTTCTTGTTTTAACTATGCCTCCTGCCTCCCCGAACTCACAGGCTGTCCTGGGTTAGAAAGCTGAACGCCAGCACTGAGCAGGGTCAGTTCTGACACGGGGACCCCGGGCTCTCCCCTTCCAGCCAGGGCTTCTTGCCTGCCTAGCTTAGTCCATTTCAACTTCAGCGTTCACATCCTGACTCTGTCTGTCCCATTGAGCAGGTGATAATCTGCTAACTGGGGCCCCTGCACACTGAGGATGATGAAAGGTTCTACTGGCTCTTCCTCTGTTTGTAAACCACTCGGTCACCATGACCAGAAGAATGCACGTGGCCAATGCCAGGTGACTCACCTCACCCAGACCCAGCAAGAAGGCATGTTACAAGTTCTGAGTCGCACCCCGAGGCTCTGGGACAGCAGGTGTGCCGAGAGCCTCCCTTGGAAGTTTACTGGCCTCACTTAAGAATATGGCCACACAAGACAAAATCAGGTAAGCATTCCTTTAGGATATAGTTAAGCTCAAGTGTCAACTAATTACCAGTATTAAAGCAACACAGTGTTTTATTTACTCAAATCATAACATGAGTTCCACAAGTCCAAAGGATGAAGAGCCAGCTTGGGCTTCTGATCACTATTAAACACTGTTGCCTGAAGGAAACATTTCAAAATGTGAAACTACTTACCAAGGAATCTTTAGAAAATCATTTCTTTGTAACTTCTTATTATTTCAAGAAAATATGCAGCAAAATATGGTGCCCCTTGGTTTCTGAGAGTGTAAACCAATCCAAACCAAGCGTGGCACCAACCAACCCGAAGAACCAGCCCAGAGGAAATGTTACCGAGCTACAAACCAAAGCAATAAAAGCTTCATTGCATGGTACCAATTAGTGGGAGAGGGACAGTGACTGCCAGCAATGCAGTAACACATAAGCGACGGCTTCAAACCGCTGCACGTCCCTCCCCGGGGATCCCACCATCTCTAAACTTAGCATAACGAAACCTCTCCCAAGTTCTCCTGTGGGCTCAGATTTTTCCATCATCCATTTCAGATGGAATTCCAACAATACCAGGGGCTGGGGGTCACTGTGGTGTCACCGGAAGATTAGAGCTGCTCCGGGCTTCAGAAGGCTTTGTCCCTTCCCACTGACAAACGCAGCCACAGCTCACACCCCTGGGGCTGATGGAGTCACACAACTCGCTTGGCTGGCTTGGGGGCAAAGCCTGCACTTGTAATTATCCTTCCACCAATGAAGGCCACAAGACTTATTTATAAAGGAAAAAAAGGGAAGAGTCCAATTAGGAGGCATGGAGAGGTGATGTCATAGCTTCCTGGAGAACAGGACGAGGCTGATTAGCTCCGACTGTAGGTAGCAAACACTGTCTTAGTGAAGGAAACCCCAAACACCAGCAATCTTGATAAGTGCTGTGGCTCTCGTGGAGGAGACGGGCCCATCCCATGTGCTACACGGATGCTGCAGGTGAGATGTCGGCAGGCCTCTAGAAAGGCTCGGAGCCGTACTTCTGCCGAGGTCTTGGTCTCCATGGCTTTATTACGTGACCCCCTGTCTCAAAGAATGTCGGCTGCCCTGCTCTCTGCCTCCAGCCATGGCCAAGCAGGGCTGGGGCAGGTGGCCTGGGCAGCCCTGGCACTGTGCCTTGCTGAGCATGGCTGTGCACCCTCTCCCTCGCCCTTCGTGAGGACAGGTCAGGACAGCAATGCTGCGCAACTCATGGCTCCTGAGGCGAAGGAGCGCGCTGCACAGGGAGGTGCAGGCAGGCCCGCACACGCCCTCTTCTCTCCCCGCGCTACTGGGCTAGATCCTGCGCTCATGGGCAGCGACTGGAGCCCCCACGCACACAGGGGCTGGTGCTTGGGACCCCCGTGCAGGGCAGGCACCAGTGCCTCTAAGCCCTCCGGAAAGGGGAACGAGACTCCAGCCTGCAGATGTTCAGATCCCAAGAAACACCCGGGAACATTCCTAGCCAGGGGGTCCCTTCAGGCAGGCCTGGGAGGCCACGTCTCTGGCAGGGCAGTCCCATCCTGCTGAATGTGATGTAAGCCTGAGTGAGAGAACAGGAGTGCCACTCTAAGACAACAAGTGCAGAAATGCTCGCTGGGCGGTGGCCATGCCTGCAGCCCCAGTGACTTGGGAGGCCGAGGTAGGAGGACCACAGGGCAACTTAGTGAGACCCTCAGCAAGTTAGCAAGACTCTGTCTCAAGATAAAAAATAAAGAGAGCTGGGGCTGGGGCTCAGTGGTTAAGTGCCCTGGGCTCAATCCCCAGCGCCAACTAAGCGAACACACACCTGCACTCCACTGCCCACGGCTCTGAGGCGGGACTTGCACGGGTTAACTGGAGCCCAGCCCGGGAGCCCAGCCTGGGAGCCCAGCCTCAAGGGCCCTGGGGTCTCAGAGAACATGAGGAGCGCTGCTGGAAGCAGACCTTGGCCTTGCAGAAAATTCTAGGAGTGGGGTGGCCAGAGCTGCCAGACAGGGGAGTCCTTAACTGGCACACTACAGCTGCACTCTGGGGGGTGGCAGACCAGCGACATCCCCAAGGCAAGGGCGACGGGACCTGTACCTGATGGCTCCTGGGTTAAAACACTAACAGATCACACATTTTTTGCACCTAACAGCTTAAGCCAAACTTGTCTGTAGACTGGTTGTACACAGGCTCCCGTGAGACCTCTGGGCGAGAGTCAGGGCTGTTGGTGGGGCGCCCCGCCCCTCGGGGCCCCTTATCCGGAGCAGCAGCAGCAGCGCCTGGCCCCCGGAGAAATTCCCCGTGCACGCAGGCCCGTCTCCGCAGTTTCCACGGTCACAGCTCTTCCTTCCCCTCAGGCCAGCGGCTTCCTCACCCACACTTTCTGCCCGGCCTGTAGGCGTCTGAGCGTCCGGGCCTTGCTGCAGGGGACGTGGGATTAGGGCGGGAGATGGTGGAGCTTATCTGACATGCACCAAGACCCCTCTACCAGCTGCCACGAGGGCAGATTCTAAGCTGGCCAGATGGAAGCCAGGGTCAAGCTCTCCCACCCCGCGTGGGCCACTGGGTGGGCCGATCGGCCTCACCTGAGAGCCCACTAGATGCAGAACGTTGTCTACAGCCCAGAAGGGCAGGGCACCCCGAGTTCAACAGGCCCCCAGTGACCTGAGCACATGCTCACACCTGAGCAGGAGGCCCAGCTTCTCCAGGGGTGCTCCAGCTGCGGAGTGCTCATCGGCATGGCTGTCTGCAAAGGACTCCAGAACAGCCGCCGATTCCGCTGCCTGAGCGAGCCTGTGGAGCTGGCAGCTACACCGCATGCTGCGCAGAACAAAATGACTGCACTCTAGAATGCAGTGAGAGACGCGGTCACTGCACGGCACAGTGGCCAGGCCACCCTCACGGCACGGTGGTGGTTGTGCTTCATTCTCCCTCACGATAAAATATCACTGTTAATTTAAACTTTGTTCTTAAAAAAAAAAAACTGTGGGTTGCAATTATTCTTGATCATTTGGGGATCTATGATTATTAAGCTTTGTGTGCACGTGACTGTCTGTCATTATCGGCAAACAGCTAAGCCAGTGCTGGGGTCTCGCGAGGTGGGTGTTTCCTACAGGGTTCTAAGTGGCCCACAAGTACTTGGGAGAGGCGGGTAAGAACAGAAGTGATCAGGAGTGACCTGGGACAGGGGCGGGTGGGGACGTTGGGAAGAGGAGGCGGGGTAAGAGGCACGGACAGGCAGGGGTGGCGAGGGCGCGGTGTCATCTCGGGGACGAGTCCTGCGCTCCAGTCTCCCTCCATGCCGACGTTTCCAAGGCTATCCTGAAACTTCCGGAGCAGACCAGGACAAAGCGTGAGACCCACAGAGGTCCCGTCCTGCCCGTCCAGGGTAGGAGCAGGTGGCATGAGAAGGCCACGGGCCCTGATGCGCACCCTGCCCGCCAAGCCACCTGCTGTGTGGAGCCCCCGTCCCCCTTGGCTGGCACACCCAAGCCCCTGCGTCAGAGAAGCACCTGGAGTGAAAGAAGGCCACGGTGACAGGCTTCCCGAGGCGGGTGAGCGGAGCCTGGGATGCTGCTGAAGCCCGTGGGTAAGCACCTTGTTCCCATCCCACCTGTCACCCAGGTGGTTCTCAGCGACGTCAAGAGCCCAATGCTGTGGCCAGCAGGGCAGGTCAAGGCACTGGCTCCCCCTGGGGGGCCGAGTGGACCCCATCTTGCTACAGGCAACAGGCAACCACAGGCCGGCTCTTCCTTGAAGGACCCCAACCTGAGGACAGCCCTGGCCCCTGTGAATTCAATGTCCAGAGCCCACTTCTGAACGTGCAGTACGTCTTTGGAAAGGCTGGCCAAAACGCTGGAGAAAGGACAAAACTATGCGTCGTCTCTGTGCAAAGGACTTAAAGGACCTTCTCCCCAGAGCAGATCAGAAAGCAGCACTTTGCTATGTGGGGCAGGCGGCTGTGGCGGCTGGGGCAGCAGAGGGCGGGCAGAGGTGTGTGATCAACCGGGCCATGCCCGAGAAGACTTGGGGACAGCTTCCGGGGATGAAAAATGTGTTTCCTTTTTCTTCCTTTTTTTGATGAAATTTTCAATACTGATTTTTGAAAAGTGTTTGTAGCAAGTGAGAATCTCAGAGTGTCGGAGCCTAGAGGGCCCCAGAAATCAAAGCACTCGGCCTTAAGTGTGGCATGAAGGCGTTCTGCACGACTGGCACATCCTGAGGACAGGGAATTCTGGGTCTGCAAGCCAGGGTCCTTCTTCGTCCCAGACCCTCCCAAAGCTAAAGGTTCTAGTCACTCTGCCACTGTGAAACCCCCTGAACACGCACAGATCCCCCAAAGCCAGCAGCTAAGCAGAAACTGAGGGAAGTGCGAGCCCTGGCGCCCTTGGGCCCGCCCTACCACTGCAGCCAGAGCCCCCCTGACGTCCCAGCAGCCCCCACGCGCCTCCTGCTTCAGGCTGAGGCCGAGCTGTGTCTCTCACGGCTCTGCCACCCTGAATTCTCACACAGCTCTGAGTGCTGAGAAAGTGGAAAACCCTATAAATAGTTCACTTCAACTTTTAGAGGACACGAAGCCGCAGTCCCGCTGGCCAGAAGATGACAGAGGCCGGAAGGCTCCTGCCTGTCTGGAGACGCACAGGCGGGCGGCTCCCATCAGTGAGTGCAAACGGCCCTTAGGATTCTAAGTCTCTTTGAGTCGCTGTAACCCAGGGCAAAACCACATGGTGGAACGTCAGAGTGCATCCTTTGTCCATCTTTCAGATGCCACTTCCGTGCATGTGAAAGACTCCTAAGACTGTCGCCGGCCGACCTTCATGGCACAGACCTCAATAACAGGGAATGTTTTATTCGCCTCTCATGTGGCCTCAATCTTAAAACACTTCTTATTTTTCAACAACACTGGGCTCATCCGAGCCAGGTGCATTCCCAGTGCCGCACCATTACTAACCCTTGGACAGCTTGCCCCCAGTGACCATTATCATCCCATTTTACAGACGAGGACACTGAGGCACAGAGAGGTCGTGTACCTTGTCCACCCGGCACAGCTGGCATGGCGACTATTTTCCAAAAACGGCTCCCAGCGACCAGCACTTCACAGCACCCCTGCTGGTGTAAGTAAATCACCCCATGCTGACTCTGGGCTGCCTGGGGATGGCTTTAACCCATGGAACCCACGAGAGGGATGCCATCTGTGCTAGTTTAAACCTTAAGAAAGCCTGGCAGCCTCTGCTTGGCACAGCTCTGGCAAACTGGTGCCCCTAAAGGTTTTGTAGTCCTCAACCAAAATTTTCTGGGAAGTGATAAAATGACTGTTTTCTCAAATCATTTGGTTTCAAGTGGATTCCAATGCAGCAACTGATGAGAAAAACAGAACCGGGCTCCCTTGCTGCTTTACAGGCAGCTGACTGAGGCTGGTGGGACCTAGAGATGTCAGAGGAGGCTGCATGAAGGCCAGGCAAACACTACCTGAGGCTGGAGACCAAGCCGTGCACTGGCAGAACCCGCAAACCCTCTGCCCAGGGGGGTATCGTGCAGCCAGGGAGCCCCAGGAGCCTGTGCGCCTGGCCGTGGATCTCCAAGCTGAACGCTGAAGCGGCTCCTGGCTCTGCTAAGCAGGGGTGAGAGGGAAGGGCTCAGGAGCGTCTCCTGCAGAGTTAGAGAAGATACTCCCAGCTCCGAACGCCACCTGGCTTCTCATTGACAACTTCTGCCAGCAGAAACTCCTGGAGTAAGGATGGGCCTTGGAACCAAGGTGAACTGCAGGGCATGCTGGTAAACAAGACCTCAGTGTGTGGAAGTCAGACCCTTTTCTTGAGAATTCAGAAAAACTTTCAGCAGTGCCTCAAAGACCCTTGCAATTAGAGTGATAGAGCAGAGACGGAGATCTGTGGATTGGGTTTTTGTCAAATGAAATGGATTATAATTTGATACAAAGGATACCCATAGGGTTTTTAAAGGAATTATACCACTGTGAACTAAAACTCAGAGAAGTTCAAACTGCCACAGCGGTGCTAGGCCTCGACACTCCAGCACAACAGAAGCAGGACAGGACAGCTACAAAGAGGAAAACGCAGGCCATTTTTTACAGAAGAAGAGCTGAGTCCAGGCCCCAGTCAGGCTCTCCGGGGAGAGGACTTCCATCTCCTATGCCCAGAGCAGGGTGGACCTGCTGGATGGACACGTGCCTGTCTGGATTTCAGAACTGCTGTGGACCAGGGGCTCCCGGGTCTCTTGTTCCTCTCCACCTCTGTTGAATAAGGAGGGGATCTGTTGTAGTTCTCCTGTGCCTGGGTGACTGCCACATGGTGTGTGTGCGTGTGTGCATGTGTGCGCGCATGTGTGTGCATGTGTGTGTGTGCACAGAAAATAAAACACTCCCTCACCTCCAGACCAAAGTACCTGGTCTTCAGATGGTGAGGACCAGATCCAAGAAGCCTCATTCACACGTGCACCTGGTGAGGTGATGAGGCTGTGGGCTTCAAGCTGAGCCTGATGCCACAATGGCTTGGAACTCTGGGGTTTGGGGCTATGGGTGCCTAGCAAAAGGGAGGGAAGACTCAAGTCACTAGTCTCCACAGATGACCACCCCCCACCTCCCCACTGGTTTTCCTGGCCCTGGTTCATCAGTAGAATGTCACGGGAATGACATGGAGCCAGTTCTAGGGTTCCGGCCAAAGCCTGAAGGAGACTTGGCAGCCCCTGTGAACCCTGAGCTGCCTTGTGCAAAGTCAAGACTGTTCTGCTGGGGAGACCAGTGAAGAGGGAAAGACTCTGGGACTACAAGGCGGAGAACGAGGTACGGGGTGCATGACGGCCACTGACCTTCACACACTGACCTCCCGTCACCAGTTCTGATCCTCTGGAATGACCTTGGATGTCTCCTGTGGAACAGAGATGACCACAGGGCCAGACCAAATTCTCAGCTCAGAGAGTCCCAATGGCTCATGAGCAGGTGCTGTTTTAGATTCCATTTCTCACCAAGCAATGGGTGACCCAAACAGTGGAGGCAGCAGAGCCAGAGGCCTGGGCTTGTGCTTGTTGCCCCAGGGTCCAGGGGCCTCCCCGGCTGGGATCTCACCACCAGACCAACAGCAGCACTTTCACATCTGTACTTATTTGCCAAGTTAGAAATTCAGGGGCCTTGTGACACCTCAATCATCCCTCTTATCTTAGTGGGAAATGGCCCAGGTTGATCTAATTTCTGCCACCTTGTTAATTGACTGACAAGTCTGGAAGACAACAATTTTAATGCTCTACCACCAAAATACCAGGACCCCAGGCAGGCACTCCTTGCTTTTTGCTCCAGGACCCTTTTCTATGGTGTGCAAAGTGCAGAATCGGCTCTCGGCTGTAGTCTCTTTCTTCATTCATGCCGATGCTTTGTCTAGTCCCAAGAGGTCATTGAAAGCCAAAAGCAATGTTAAGTGTACAAGCTTTAAATAACTTACAAAGTTAACATAATGAATGTAAGTGCTATCTGAAATCCATTGCTCAGTGTTGGCTGCAGCCCCAAGCTGTGATAAAACACCACTCATAAATTTATATTAAAGCTCTGCTCGATAGCAATTATTTACCAACAGAGATTTATTGACTGCATTAGGGGCTGGGGGTCTCACCCAGGCAAATCAGTCTTTGTTTTGAGTCTGAGGAGCCTAGAGCACGGGCCTCTGCTTACATGAGGATCACTACCACACCGGGGTGGCCAAGCTCCTCCGTGACAGTGCAGCACTGGGGGCCGCGTGGGCCGCCCCAGGTAAGGCCAGACCATCAACAGGCACGCCGGCCCTGACCCCAGGCAGCATTCCTCACCAGGCACGGGAGCCGCTGGGCCCTGGCGGATGTCCCCAACAGCACCGTGGGATTTAGTGACAGAGACCATCCTGCCTGGAGGGGACGACAGGCTCCAGTCGCCAGGTTTAAAGAGACAATGTTTGGCCATGCTTAAAAACACCCTGCATGTTCAGGAATGTGTGATGTTTGTACTTTAAAACAACGAAACCCTGATGCTCAGCTGCGCCTGGGGCGGTGGTGCACGCCGGAGGCCGAGTTGGGAGCCCAGGAGTTTGGGGACAAACTGGGCCACATAGCAAGACCCTGTCCAAAACCAAACAAAAACAGTGGCCTCTGAGTTCATACAGTCCTACAGTTAACACCTGTTACTGGCTCACGTGATTCGCATTCAAAATACTTCTGAAAAGATTCTCATGATAGGAATCAAAGATATCTATAAATTTCTAAAAGGTTGCAGAGAAAAGCTTGCATCTCTACGATCCAAAGGCTATGACCACCAATCACTCAACTCCTTATTTGATTTGGATAATTTTATGCTAATTAAGATGTTAGCCAGCTTTCCATCATTGTGACAAAAATACCCAGGAGACTCAACTTAAAAAGAGGAAAGGTCTATTCTTGCTGATGATCTCAGGTTTCAGTCCACTGCCACTTGGCTCTGTCACTCTGGGCCAGTGGGGGCACGGTACATCGGGCAGGAGCCTGTGGCAGAGGACCGCTCGCCTCATGGTGGTGGAGAAGCCACAGTGAGGTGGGGGGTGGGGGTCTCAAGACCCCTGCAGGGGCATGCTACCGTGGCCTCACGCCTCCCTGCCCCACCGCCCGAGAGCCCCACAGGCCTGTGGGGCACACTTCTGAAAACTAAGGATGACTTATGCCAAATTGACCTAAAAACCCAAAAGGTGCCCAGGGTGGGTGATGGGTGGATGCAATGTCACCCTGAGAACCCTGGGGGCAGAGGTGGAATCAGGAGCTGGTGCTCTCCCCTGGCACCACCCTCCGTCTCTCAGGTCCCACTCCCCCAGAACCTGTCCACCTAGCTGCTGCCCTCTCACTGCACAGATGACCCTCGTGGTTAATGACCTCGCCTTGCCAGGAACAGACCCGGCCCGGAGCCTGGAAGCCCCCTGCCCCCGCCTCCATGGTGGGTAGGTTGGCATGGGCTCTGCTCCTGGGCCGCAGTCACTGTGCCCTGGGCATCAGCCGTGGGAGCGCCAGCCTTGACTGAACGCTGCCCATCCCAGCAGACCTCGTGTGCCTCGGGCACTCGCATGCACCACGTGGCTGGCTCTGATCTTCTGCCTCTGGGAAAGGAGCCTTACACAGCACAGCCAAGCGCCTGCAGCTGAGGGTCAGGAGCCCCACTCGACCTGTGAAGCCTGTGACACCTGCTCTCTGGCTCCCACGTCCCCACAGTCTCCTGAAACAGCTGCTCCATTCCCCAGAGGGGTGAGCTGAGCCCCACCAGAGGTGCAGGTCCCAACAACCCAGCCCGTAGCACACACGCTGGAGACAGGGCCTCTACACAGTGATCACGTGAAGACAAGGCTTCAGGGTGGGCACTGACCCAACAGGGAAGGCGTCCCCGTGAGAGGAGACCAGGACACAGATGGCCACAGAGAGACCAGGTGAAGCACAGGAGAAGACAGGCCAAGGAGAGAAGCCTTGGAGAAACCAGCCCTGCGCTTCCAGCCTCCAGCGCTTCACCACCTGGACTTCAGGGGAACCATCGGCTGAGCTGCTCCAGGCACAGGGAGGGTGTCCACGCACAGAGCACCTGGCAAGGCAGGTGGCACGTTGCTGATTTGCCTTCCCCGCCTGACACGCTCTCGGGTCAACTCACTGAGTCCTGGTCCCGGTCCTGCTGCCTCTCAGGCAGGAACCCTGAGCCGAGCGCACCCCCAGGTGCCTGGATTGTCCCTCGTGCAGTGGGGACTCTGAGGCCAGGAGGGTCTGTGGGCTCAGGCTCCCGAGTGCTGGACAGGTGGCTTGTGTGAGGTCAGCCCTGAAACCACCGCCACGCGGCCCAGCCACTCCAGACCAGGGAGGCGCAGTAGCCGCCTGAGCCCAAGTGAGCAGGCGGGAGGGCCACACGCTGCCGCCTGCAGAGGCACCAGTACCTGACGAGCGGCCCACGTGCCACTCTGTGCGGGCTCAACAGAAGAGAGCGTGGCGGAACGACCACACCACAGACACACCGTGCCACTCAGGGTGCAGGAAATGCTCTTAGCCGAACAAAATCAATAACAGAGAAATCATTTGCTGTGTGCAAGAAAATAATCCCAATTAACTGGCATCCCTGAAACTCCTCAGATAGAAACTTCTCGCCAATTCACATGCGTGGTGCTGGGATGCAAGTTTTAGTGAAAGGAGATGGACCGACCTGACCAGTGGACACGGCTCCCCCAATGCCAAATCATTGTGACTTCTCATCTGGTTTAAAGTGTTTCCATAGAAACAGCAGGAATCCCGTGGCTGTGCCCGGCCCCTCCTCCAGAGGGCCTATTACTGCAGGGACAAGCTGCTCTCCTCCTGCTCGCAGTGCGGGCAGCGGGGGAGGGGTGCGGATGAGGAGATGGCTCTGGATCTTTAACCAGCTCCCTGGTGACCCCGCCCCTTCCTGGTTAGTAATATTTCTGTCATTCTGCCAGGTTGTCGGGTACAAAGGGTTACACTTTAATTGAGCTGTCAGCATCTCCAACAATCCTATAAAGCCCCGATTATGCACGGCGGGGTTAGTGACACACTGGTTATTGTGGATGCCCTATTTGCGAAACCCAAACCTGCGCCACACACAGGTCAGCTCACCCGCGCGACCTTCCTGTCATTAGCCGCGTCTATTCCTACCTCACCGCTGAGAAAATCACACAGCTTGGGCTTCAAAGCGCCGGCCGGGACTGGATTCGACCAGGAGCTAATCACCCACAAATCCAGCTCAAATGGCAATAATTGGCTAAACTGCTCCCCTCTCCAGAGCTCAGCAGTAATTTGGGATAATAAAGAAAAGAATTATTCAGCTAACTGCCCCGAAATGTATGCTTTGTGACCGACACACTTCACATTTTAATAATGATGGACGGAGAATCCCGTTGAACACCGAGCCGGCTGAGTAACAAGACCAGAGACCTGCACGGGGCGGGGAGAAGTTTGCTGTGTCCCCGTCCCCATCTTTAAAAACCATGCGGACCACGAGAAGCGAGAAGCGCTGGAGAGGACTGCTCCCTGCCAGGGTCGCCGGTGCGGCGAAGCCCCGCAGCACTCCTGGCACCTGAGGGACATTAATGCCTGGAGAAAAGGCTGGGGCGCTGCTGTCCGCGGGGCGCAGTAAGGACACCAGGCGCTCTCCTGCTGAGGAGGAAGACGCGCTCCTTCCGCCAGGCCTGGAGGTGCCTTCCTGATCCTCTTACCCCTGCGCTGCCTCTGGGTTGGATTTTTCCTCCTCCCTCTCCTCTGTCTCTCCCTGCCACAAGATTCTTAGCACCAGGGATGACCGAAGCTGCGTCCCTACAGGACGCCCCTCTGTGGTTCATGGCAGGCGGAAGCGCCCCGTGGTTCCCCCACTGCCCGCCTCTCCTCCTGGCTGGACTCCCCGGGGCCCAGAACCACAAACACACCAGTGGACACTCACTGTTCAGTAAAGGAAGTTCGACGGGTGACTGCCCACCCAGGAGGCACCCCAGGCCAGACACAGCGAGCTAGTGGGAGGGGTCAGGGCCCCTCGTGTGACACAGGCAACTTGAGAACATGACTGCGCAGTGGCCGTGGACTGGCAGAGCGGGATCCTGCAGGCCAGACAAAACCTGCTGCTTCTTTCTCCAGGCAATGACCCCTGAATATGGCCGCCCACGGGCCTCACGCAGGCACCGCAGCTCTGATCGATCCCCATAGGAAAGCAGGCCGAGGTGGCTCCATCACAAGCCAAAAGCCAGTGTCGACTAAGCGACGTGTCAGATCTTTCTATCTGCATAGGACAGTCTGCGTGGGAGATGCGTCCTTTGTCCCAACTTATTTGACTTATTTATTTTTTTTGCAACCCTAAGAAGCGAAACCAGGAGCATTTACCACTGAGCTACATCCCCAGGTCTTTTCATCGTATTCTTATTTCGAGACAGGGTCTGACTAAATTGGTCGGGCTGGCCTAGAACTCGGGATCCTCCTGCCTCAGCCTCCCAACTTGTGGGACTGCAGGCTTGAGCCACCACACTCGGCTCCCAACACACACTTTCAAATACGTCCTGGGTGCACGCCCTGCTCCTGCTTCCCCTCAGTTTTTCTTTTTCATTTCCGGAAGCTGCATTGCCTGGCCCTCCAGGGTCAGCCATGCTCAGTGCTGGCGCCTGTTCAAGTCACACTCTGCTCCTGGAAGGTCTCAGCGCCTGCTCCTCCTCCCCGCCTGACCCACCTGCTCAGTTCATATACCTCTGTTCAAAGAGGAGGCCATCCCCTGGACCAGGCTGCCCGGCAGGGCCACCCTAAGCCACGTGTGATACCATGTGGTCGTCCTGGGACGTAAGCAATGTGAACTACTGAAGGCTTGGTAGGAGAAGAGGTGGCTTCACACTGAGTGCATGCTGAGGCGACGGATGATTGATGTCCTGGGTTCAACACACCTTACTAAACAATTTCACTAGTTTCTTTTTACTTCTTCTAAGGTAACTGCCAAAAAATGGAACTTCCAATGTGGTCCACACACTTCTCCCTGCGGGGCAGGCCACCCTGCCCAGCCGAGTGGCCTTCACGTCCAGGTGAGCAGCTCCCTCGAGGTGGGAACCCACCGTCCTGCTCGCTTTGTACACTTAGAACCCAGCAAGTCACACACACTCAAAATGCACTCATGATCAGTACCTGGATGAGTACGGACGTCACCACAAATGGAGGTTAAACGATCGGGCAAGGTGACCAGGCCGGTGAGCCGAATCCCTGCTCCCTGCACCACCTGGAGTTGGCCTGCAAATGCTGCACAGAGACCTCGCCCTGCGGTCCTATGTGCACGCGTAGTGCCCGCCTGCCCTGCCCGGGGCCCAGAGGTCTGGGGCACACAGGTGGGCCAAGGCACCTGGAACGTGGACGAGGCAGGGGCTGCAGGGGCCAGGGAGGGAAGAGAGAAGAAAGGTCTGTGCAGACCAACTGCCATGGGTCAGCTGTGTGCCCAGACGAGCCAGGATGGCTGAAGGTGCCGCAAGTGCCTCCCACGTCCCCATCCCTGGTGGCAGGTGGCTCTGGCCACGACCGAGCCTCAGGGGCCTGCTCTACGCAGCACTCTGGGCAGCCCCCACTACGTGCTAGAGCAGACAGAGAGTGGACCCTACGCCTGGCCCCGAGGATGTTCCGCCCGGGCCTCTAGAAGGCAGCACGAGTGTTCCTGCCACGTTGGTGCTCACGCTGACCCGTACTGCTGTGGCCGCCACGACTCCACTCCCTGGAAACCTAAACACCACGGAGGACAGAGCAGAAACGGGCACAAAGTGGGGAACCCGAGTCAGGCTGTGCTCCCTGGGCGTGTGCACCTGGGCTCTATCGCTGAGCGCCCAGGACAGCAGTCTGACGCTCTGCAGACCACTGTCGCCGAGACGGGCACCTACCGGGCGCCCAGCCCTCGGGTGGGTGGAGCCCAGGGAGGTGCTTCTCCGTGTGGCCGGAGAATGGCTGCAGGCGGCCCTGGCTGGAGGCAGCGAGGCAGGTCCTCCAGGGCGCACCTCCTTCCAGATGGGGCTTCTAAAGCGCACCAGCTCACAACGCCAGGGAGCTTGTTCCTCCAGATTGCAGCATCTTCCGCATTATTTCCATGTGAGAAATGCCAGGTTACTGGAAAACCACCAGACTTCCGGAAGGAAGCACGGCTGGGCCGTTCCCACAGTCCAGGTACGCCCCAGGCCCCCAGCTCCCACCAGGACACAGGTGGGTCTTCCAGAGACACGTGACCCTCTCAAGCGTCAACCTGCCTGGAAGGAGGGAGAGGGACAACAGCATTGGCACGCACCCTGCAGCCTGCGGGCAGAGGTGGAGTCTGGCTGAGCGAGGGTCTGCGGACGCTCCCAAGAAAGCCTTTTCTGTTCCGACCAGAGACGGACAGAAGCCACGCGCCACCACCGTCCACACAGAACGCACCTCCCAACCATCATGTCAACTGACACAGAGGCTGTGACACTGCCCGGGTTCAACAGACCCGATCAAAAACCGCAGCAAAGATGCACATCTGGACGTGGACTCGACGCAAGGTTGCGCTCTTGGGTCAAGTGCCGAGGACTGCTTGCAAAAGAAGATGCAGTGGCCTTTAGCAAACCCTCTGATTCATCACATTTAAAAAAATGACTTGGATGGCCCCTCTCTAGACGTTGATTGTTAATCAGAACAATTTCATGATGAAACACTGCAAACATTGTGTCAGCAAGTTAAAAATGGCCCTGTTTTCTCGGCGTGAGAATCACTGAGTGCGTGCTGTATACCAAGTACCGCATTTCACGCCCCATTTGCTGTCACGTATTAGCGGGTTCAGCCATCGAGTAACCATGTCTCCCTGCCTGGGTCGGAGGCTCCCCAGTGAGGGCGGGGCCCCGGAGGCCCCAGGGCTGCACACACAGCGAGGCAGCTGCTCTGCTCCAGTCGGGCCTGTCCGCGACACCAAGTAGGTTCAGGTCGACACAGGCAAGCAGCACAGCCTCCGCGAGGTGGGCCCTCGTCTGATTCACTGACCAGACGATAGCAGCCTGCTTCACTATTAAAATATCAGACACGTTCGTCGGAAAAAAAGGATTTCTACTACCATTAGGCCTTTACAGCACAAAAAACTAAAAATTCTAAGCAGGAACTGTTTGGGGTCTCCGACACCTGTTGTGTTAAATATTTTCCAAATTGAGACAACAACGGCAAGGAGCCCATTTCACTTGTTGGATTTCCTTTTAACATTCTCGTGGATACTACTAATAAAAGGCTTCTCTGTGAAGGTTTGGAGAAAAGAAGGGGAAGCAGAAACTTGTGCAATGAGAAAAAGGCAACTACAGTGAGTCCAAGAACTATTTCCTTCAGACAAAAAAGAGAAAGGAGTTTCCAATTCACGGGTCCAAGTCATTTGGGACAGCTAGAGGCAACAGAGGGATGCTCAGAACCACTCCAGGGCTCACAAGTGTATTTCCCTTTTTGCCTTGACTGCCAGGATGCTCAGAGAGATTAAACTTCTGAGTGTACATGTTCCTGTGTTTTGGTATACCACTCTTTCCTTCATTGCGTGACACTTAAGCTTTTTATTGCTTTAATGGGTATTGGGTTTCTTTCAGTGTAAGATGCAGGCTGGAAGGAGGAGGAGGAGATGATGAAGGCTTAGGTCCCTCAACTTGGTGTCACTGAGCACCTGGGCACTGATAAGAGCCGGGTCTGGGTGGGAGGGTAAGCCAGAGCGGGGGGCACCCACAGCAGCCACACAGCTCTGGGACTGGTGGATGGCGCTGTGCACGGGGCCAGAGCGGAGCCAGTGGCTGCCTGTCGCGGCCCACAGAGGCGACGCTCTGGCCAGGGTTCCTTTTGACGCGCCCTCGGTGCGGCGGAGGGCGGGCCACAGCGCCGCACACAATGGTTCAGAACTTCTCCAGCAAAGCTGGACTTTTTTTTTTTTTTCCTTCAAAGGTTGAAATTTGTTCTACAGATAAAAGTAATGCCTTTGGGAAAATCACTCTAAGGCCTTCCTGACAGACGCGAGTGTCTCTGAGCATCAAGTTGCCATTGTGTCAGGTACAGTCAGCTATGGAAATAACAGGAACGGGAGGCCCGAACTCTTAAGGAAAGTGCTGGGGAAACAGGAAAGCAGAAGGCCCGGCGCCAATTAGCTGCTCCTACCCGAGAGCTGGCAGGCCCAAAATAGTACACAGTGTTTAGAGGTGATGAGCGCCCGTTCGGAGAGGAGGGAATACAGAGAGGTCGCAGATTTTAGGACGAGGGCTCTGGCAGGGCCAGTCAGCCATTTCCCATCCAGGTGGATCGCGGGCTTCGCAAGTAATTCCTGCCTTTTCACTTCTTTTGAAACTCTTTATGGGTGGAGAGGGAGTTAATAAAAGAAACAATATGTATTAAAAAAAAAAAAAAAAAAAGCAAGGTGCCCAGAGTAGGGCTAATGGAATTTGATGCTGGCTTTAATTTTAATGAAGAAAGTTGCCAGTAGCAACAAAACTGTCAGCCGCCGCCGAGCGCCATTAATAAAGATCGAGACAACATTAGTGCCCGGCACCAGCACAAAAGGTTCCCCTCGCTTCATGCTGTGCTAAATTGGCTGCCCAATTTTTCTTAAGTGTCCGTTCTATTTAGAAGACAATTTATTAATTTTTGCCATTCATTGTCAGTTGACAGGCCGTCATTTTGTAGCCCGAATTTTAGATGAAAACTAATTGAAAAGACTGGCAGTATTTATGAGGGGTATTATTTGTCAATTACTGCGGCAAATACTCCTCGCTACCACCAACTCTGAGGCTCCTGTCTCGGGTGTGAGCACTGTTACTGCTGGCATTAAAATATGAGTGGGTCTCTCCCCGCTCATCAGCCCATCAATTTCACAGGCATGGAGGGAAACCACCTTTCATGTTCCGGGGACCCTCCACAGCAGATGGATACACTGCGACTCGCGACAAGGAGAAAGCACGCATCCTGCAATGGCTACAGACCACCCTGCACACAAAATATAATTCACTGGAAACTAATTCCTGGTCATTTAAAAAAAAAATCATATCTGCACAAGAGTCATATTAACTACTTAAAAGATCCTCATTGAAAGTCTGTAGTTTTAAATACGCTCCACCCTTAACTACTGTATTTAAACAAATTCCAGGAGGGATGGGTGGATGTGTGGGTGTGCGTACGTTCCGTGTATCACCTTGCCAGAATGAAAGCTTTCTCTGAGATGATCAGCCTTATCCTTTATAAGGAAAAATGTTTTTAATCAGTAAAAAGCTCTTCTGAACTCTGTGACTACAAAGTTTGAAATATTCCTCTATAAATGTTGTGGTCATATTCTATATGATCTTCACATTTTTAACTAATGCTACCAAAATCCTAATAAAATGCAACTTAGCAATGAACAGCAATTTGCTTATCAACTAAAGAAAAATTTAATGAATTACAATTTGATATGCCCAACTTAACTTCCCTCTCTGCAGGGAAGCGGAGGATGGAATTTGTTCAAGATTGCTACAGCCTGGATTATGTTCAATCTGAATTGATACAAAGTAAAAGGTTATAGCTACTAAGATACACATTTTCCCAAAGGAGCAATACAAGATTAAACACTACTTGGTCATGGGGTCTTGAGAACTCTCCCTTCAATAATGAAGAGAAGCCAGTATTGCCCAACTAGTGCTGAGTGTCGCCACAGGCGCCTGACACCCAACCTGGCGAAACCTGCTGCTCTGAGCAAAAGACATATTCCAGGGAGTCAGGGCTCCTCTTTGCGTGCTTGTAACGGGGAGCTTCCTGGACACCATCAGTTTCCCAGGCACTGCTGCGTTCTTGGAAGCCACTCTGGGGCACAAAGAAGATCCGTGTCTACAGCTGCTTCCAGTCTTCCCTCACCACTACTTGACCTTGAAACTGCTTCTACCCAGAAGCTGTGTGGCCAACCCGGGAGGAGTCCGCCGAGTCACCTCTGTCGGCGTGTGTGACTGCGGGCAGCCCTTTTGTGCATGTCGGTTTCTCCAGCTCCTGTTTTGAAAGTTAACAGCTGCAACAGGGCGGAATGCCCCCCGTGACGCATGAGCCGTAAGCAGCCTGAGCAGCGGGGACAGCAAAAGCAAGGGTCCCGCGTGGGAGCTCCCTGAGGCTCGTGGCGGCTGTGAGCGCAGTCTCAGGGACACACCACCTCTGAGACGCCATCGAGCTCATGATGCTGCCCCAGGACCTGGGAGTTTGACAAGGAACGTGTGGCCCCGTGGAATGTGGGATGGCCACGTCTGGGGACAGCAGTGTCCTTCCAGGCCCTCTTCTCACAGTGACCACAGAGCAGACCAAACACAGGGCCCCAGTGTGTCCTTCGACACCTGAGCTCTGGGTGCAGTCACAGGAGCCCAGCTGAAGGAGGTCAGGGTTTAGCACCAGGAAGGCAGGCGGTCAGGAGTTGGGAAGTGTAATGGCAACTCTGGGCAGGGGACATCTCCTGCAGCTGTCCTGCAGGTACCCCCAGTGCTCACAGCGGTGGGTCTCTGCCTGCGTGGGGTGCTGCTGGCCCTTTTCCATCTCGGGTCAGTGTGTGTGTGGGCCAAGGGACCCACTGTGTCTCCAGTCCCAGGGACTGGTCAAGGACTGGACAGGCAGGTGGGCCATGCGGAACCGCTCACAAGTGGGAAGCACTCCCAGGACACCAACTTGCAACGTCCATGTTTAAGCACATGCACCATGAGAAAGTGCAGGGCTTGACAGCGGCCCCTGTCCAAGCAGATCAGAGAGGCAGGAGATGCCTCCTAATGCTGCAGAGCACTCAACACAGGGCAAGGCACATTTCTTGCAGGCAAAACCCAAATAATTCTGGGCAAACCACTGGATATCAGAACAACCTAAGGGGAGAAGCTACAGCCTCACCGATGGTAAATTAAGAGGAAAATTTAAGAATATTCTTGGTACTTCTGGGCAGCTTCTAGCTAGGGACCTCAAAGGTAAATAAGAAATTTCCTGTAAGGCCTGAAAATCAGGGATGACTCCTTCCCACCCTGGTCCCATATCACTGTTTACCAACACTGCTCTCCAATTCAAACAAGCATCCCCTGCCTGGAAGAGTGGCAGCTCCTCAGGCCCCCCCGTCTTTGCAGCACTGTGGAGGGAGAAGACACTAGTGGGTGTGCATATGCAACACAAAACCAAAATCTCGGGGCAACAGTCTAAAGGGAGAAAAGGACTGATACCTACATTCAACCAGGAGTGACCCCATTTTTACCTAATATATTCTACGACTGAAAATATACCCAAAGTAAAACATTTCTAGAATTTGGCTTGAAAAATGATGAATCCATAACTGAGTTAGTAACTATGTCTAAAATATTACAGTGATGATATCAAACGTGGTGTAACAAAGAGAACCGAGAATTTTAGTAGACATTTTAATTTTGAATAGAGCTATTAACTATTGATTTTGAAATGCATCTGAGGAACAGACACAGTCGATTTCCAGATAGACTTCTGCTACCTAACACGGGGACCCTGCCTCAACTCACTTGCTCACCTCCCGGGGACAGCTGGTGACACAGTGTCAGCAATGGCAAGTTTCCACACGAGGCCGGAGAAAACTGGTTTGTTGAAAATCACAAATGAATCCTACCAAGCTTTTTTCTGTAAGCACTGTCTGTTTTTCTTTTCTTTTGCAAATTTAGGGTGCATCAGTCCTTCCTGGTTTAAAATGGTTGGCAGTGGGATCCCAGAAGAAACCAGTACAGACAGTGGCCCCATGGCAGGCGAGTCCCCCACATCCTGCTCCAACAGATCCCACGCGCTGACCAGGCGTCGGGGGCTATGGTATTGGCAGTCAGCTGAACTTCTGAGGGTATTTTACAGAGCAGTAGCTCCAAAAATAAGGATGAATAAAGGATTGCTTTTCATAACTTGCTCTATTAGCTCTGATATGAAAATAAAATGATAAAAAAGGAAGACAAGGGGAAAACCAGCCATTTTTGAAACCTTACCTGAGACTGCCATCATTCCAACAATTCTGCAGGAGAGTCAACCAGGGCGTAACCCATAAAGCAAGTGAAGCTCAGAGAGGTTAAGAAACTTAGTTCACAGGGAGTTCACAAGAGCTGGCGAGACCAGGCCCCAGGTCGCCTGGATTCAAAGCCCCCCGTGTCCTTCTGTGTCTCCGGGCGCCCAGTCACGCCCCTCTAAGCTGGCCGGGGTGAAGCGGGCCCACCCGGGTGGAGTGGGCCCTCCGTGAGGGCTACCACAGAGCTGAGGCCCTGCCTCTGACTCCAAGGTGGGCAAAATAGCCAGCTAGGATGTGAACCTGCGGGGTGGCCCCAGGCAACACCTCCTGAGAGCAAGATCGGGGCGGGCCAGGCTCCGCGGTCAGCGATGGGACCTGCGCAGGTTTCATTCGGAAGCAGGGGCGGAGCATGGTCTCCCTGAGCAATGTTTTCTGTGACCTTGAACCAGGCCCTGGCCTAAATTTCCTTAGCTGTGACAGGAGTTGACAAGGCCTGATCACTGGTTTTCAAATTGGGTTTGTTGGAGGTGACCCCACAAACCCTGGAGGACAGAGAAGGCTGTGAGGCGGGCATGGGCCTCAGCTCCCTCCAGCCAGGTTCCTGAGGAAGCCTGGCTCGCTCTGCAAGCCCACGTGTGGGGGGCTCTCTACATGCAGAGAGGTCTGGCTGTATCTCCCGTTATTTGCTTCATTAAAAACCTGGAGTCATTAGGGACGGCTCAGTTCCGGTATCTGGGATTTGGAGACTGGAAGTGGAAGAAGAGAGCCTGCATTTCTAAGGTTTCTGCTAGCCACAGTACTTCCCAAATTAATTCCAAGCAGAGCTCATGCTGACTTCTTGCCCACCCCAAACAAACAACTGTCCTTTCCTCTGTCACCACACACCAGGCTGCTGGTTCCTCATCCCACTCTCTGAACAAATGAGCAAGATTGCTCTGTAAATTCCAGCACTTGGGAACAAACTCGTCATACTTTACTCACTAAATGAGGCTGAAGAAGCTATTCGTCGGATTAAACCTTCATTACCACTCAGAACCATTATCTGGTCACACTGTCTGGTAAAACACTCTGGCTTTTGAGCCCCTGGTTCATCACCACAGGGTCAGAAAAGTGGCACCTGGTTAGGTTAACAAAGAAAAAGTTGCTTAGGCGATGTAAACACACACCTGAGGCAGGGGGAGCGGGCTGACACGCCCTGTTCCCACATCCCGGGCACCCGCAGGGGCGCATCAGGGGGACACGATACTGGTCACATAGAAGCTGACACTCTGAGCACAGCACAGTCCTAACGTGGTTCCGTGAGCACAAGGGCCATGGCCTCCTCCCCTGACTTGCCCACCCCGGGCTCAAGCTTGCAGGTAGGCCGGGCCAGAACCCAGGGACAGGGCCTCTGATGATCTTGATTTTAACGCCTCCCTCTGACCACTGCTTGTCCCTGCAAAATGCAGAACTCCAATAAATGGGATCAGAAAAAGCGGAAACGCAGGGTCCCACGGGAAGGACGGGAAGGATCATGAGCTGGCCAGTTCCTGCCTTTGTTGGGCGGACGGCCCGCCAGGAATGAAGGGCCTTTTGTAACTCATACGACTTCCTGCTGCAGACCAGCTCGCTTCTCGGGCGCTCCCTCCTTTGACCTCTTTGTTGGAAGGTGTCAAAGGTCCGTCAGAGATGCACTCAAGTCAGGGCGAGCGGCACTATCGCGGTTGATCTGCAGTCCCCTCTCAGTTAAGCCCCTTGGCTAATTCATCATGGCCGGACAGCTGGGCTGATTGTGGCCTCCCAGCACAAAGCCAGCTCTGCTGACCACCCCTCGGCCGGGCCAGGGGGAGGGCTGCCGGCACGGGCTCCGCGGCCCGAGATAAGTGCTGGCTGTCAGCGCAAGGACAAAGAAGGGCAGGCCCTGGGGAGAGAGAGGAGATAAAAAAAAATCCTCCACAACTGCTTTATCTGATGAGGGTTATGGCTAATTAATTATAAACTCAATTACCTAACCCTTACTTCAGCAGTCTCTATTCATTAAGAGATAAAACTTGACTGACGGCGAACTTTCTCGCGCACACATGCACACGCCACGCGCCGGCTCCCGTCTATGCTCACCAGCACCCCAGACCTTAAAAACACCTCCCAGCACCCTCACCTGCCAGGCGCCTGTCAGAGCTGGCCTGTTTCGGGGGCTCCCCTCCCTGCGGGAGCCCCCTCTGCTGCGCACCGGGAGGCCCCGCTCCCATGCTGGGCCCTGGCATTAAAAAGCAAAGCAGACGCCAGACAATAGACATTATGCAGGCGCGTGCCCTTCAAGCCGTCTCTGTGCATCTTAAGTGGATCTTTTAATGTGGGCGCTAAAACGGGGCGCCCGGCTACACGGCGCTTCTCCCCTTCCCGGCAGGAGAGGGAGGAATCCAGCACTCGGCATATATTATTTTAAAATACAAATTTCCCCTCCCCTCGATGCTGGACGGGCCTGACCTCCTCGTCGGCTGCCAGCACCTGGTTCCAGAGGCGGCGGTGGCGCAGTCCCGTTTCATCAATAGGCTCTATTCAGCGGCGGCTGTTAATCTCTCTCACCCTCTCTCCGCTTTGCCCACTTTAATGTATTTTCATGTCTATAAGTTCTTTTAATAAGCTGGGAGGGTCTGGGAGAGAAATACTTCAGGTTTCCTTACTGCTCGTCGCCAAAATTACCTCTGGCGCACTGCAGACGAGATGTGCTAGTTGTGCCTCCAAACACCGGGCTGTTTCTCTCCTGGCAGGAGCCCACCCGGGCCCCCGGATTTAATGTCAGTGCAGTGATTTTTATGGTGAACACGCAGGAGAAGGCTCCCTGGCCCCTTCTTTCCGTCCACAGGCTCCTTGCCCCTGTTTCCTGGCTATCTCCCGGCCTTGTCCTCAGGGCTGTGGCACCAGGGCTGACAGCCCAGGCTGAGGGCCACACGTGTGGAGACCACACACACGTACTGTCTCAGCCGCCCTGGCTCTGGCTGCAAATGCTCCAAGGTGGGAGACTGAGAAACGCAGCGGCGATGTCACTGCACAAGTGCATGCGATGTACCTCTCCTCAGATGCACCCCTGAGGCCAGGTGGCCGCGGCCTGGCCCTGCATAGGGTGCGCCGGGGAGGGAAAGCCGAGGGAAGCGCATGGGAGCTGGGAAAAGCTGCACTGCTACTCCCAGGGTGTGGCCTCGCCCAAGTCCCCTCTCCAAGGCCTCCCAGGCCACATTGAGAGCTGCAGGGGAGCCACTGTGCCTGCTGGCCCAGAGGGGCGGCGGCAGTGTCCGGCAGATGTTCATAGCACAAAGTCAGCAACGGCAGCCCAGCCACGAGCTTCCAAGAGCCACCAGCTACCACCTTGGAGGCCTGGTGAGCCAGGCTGGCAGGCCCAGCGCTGTCTGTCTGGGAGGACCCCGCCTGCCTAGAATCCAGATCTCCTGCTCCTTTCTGGCCAGTATTCTTCCCACGGAAGATGCCTGCGCATACTAAGCCAGCAAGCACATCTGAACGCAGCTCCACAGGCTGTGCGAGGCTGTGTACAGTGGGAAGACCACCAGCCAGGCCTGGCACTGCCAGTACCCTGCTAACCCCCAGCGAGGCTCAGTCAGCACCTGACGGCAGCACGTTATGCCCACCAAATACAGCTGGACCTGGAAACCCACCAATCTCGTGGAATGGACCAGCGTGAATGGGCGAGGGTGGTCTTGGGACTGCAGCTTCACAGCACGACCTGCTTCCTTTGGCATTTAAAGTGACTGTAGAGTCACCACCCTATCAGGTGGGACAGCGTGATGACTGAGGGTGACCAGCGCATGAACAGGCCTCGTGAAGCAGCTCTTCTGTGAGAACGCAATTGCTGTTCCCAGTGGTCCTTCTGTGTCCTTCACAAAGTCCTATGCACAGCAGCCTCATGTCATGCCACCACGTTCCACATGTGGACTCCAAACCACATTGCTTGGAATGGCTTCCTGGTCACTGTGGCAGAGGCTGAAGTGCAGCACCTTCAGCTTATGTCCTGTGTCCAGGAAACCAGGTCGCCACTGCCCGGGAGGTGACTGCTTCAGGACACTCAGGAGGTGAGGGCACACGTGTAAAGCCAGAGTGGGAAGGGAGGGAGCAGTTAATAAATTGTGGCTGTGGACACTCTGTCACTCATGTGAAACAGACGTTTCAGACTGACAGGTCCAGTGGTCTGTCTCGGCGGGGGCAGGCGCCTCCCCTCCCAAGGCTCCCCAGGCCGCGGCCAGTGTGCAGCAAACCTGTTGGCACACGTTGGCGCTCATTCAGTTGCTTGTTCTCCCCTGTCCACTGCAGCAGCCCAGGGCCAAGGACAGCCGGGGTGGCTAGGTGGTAGGCAGGAGAAGGACGGGTGGGTGTCGTCTGTGAGCCCTGGCTGGGACCTTCACAAGGGGCACTAGCCCTTGGAAGAGGCATTGAAGGAGACTGTAGGGAAGCAGAGGGGGAGGAGCAGGAACAGCTGGAGCTGAGAAGGAAGAGGAGGAGCAACCCTGACACGGGGGCCTGAGGGCAAGGCACGTGCTCTGACCACGTCCCCGTCCCCTTCAGGAACAGGGAGGGGTGGAGGATATGAAGCAGAGATTTGTCCTGAGAAGGTGGCGGGGCCTAGTGGCTGGGGACGATGGAGAAGGGCTGGGGGAAGGGTCAGGTGAGGCTGGCGACTCCAAGACCAGGGGGCATCTACCTGCAGCCAGGCAGCTCCCCACCTACGAGGACGGGGCCCGCCACAGAGGCTGGGTTCTGAAGACCCAGTTTCCACCTACGAGGAAACCTTCCAGGTCCACACATGGAAAACCTGAGGGCGACACGGGCCACCCCGGGGGGAAGGCGTTCACTGAAAACCTCACGTCCAACCGCTTATGTCACCAACATCACTCGAGAGTCCAAATTCGACTCGAAACAGGGAGTACTGGAGAGACATTCAGGAGAAAGCCAGTTCAGTACCGTCACGCAGGCAGCCACGACCGCCCGTTGGCCAACTGTAGGAAGACGTTTCCAACTTTTCCCAGCAAATCATATTCCAAATCCTTCACGAGGTGGACCTCGTCCTTTCCTGAGAAAACTTGATGGCGGTCTTTAGTATTCACTGGCATAATTAGGACTGCAGTTAATTTCATTAAATTCTCTTGCTGCTAAATGAAGCAGATTATGAGACATCTTTTATTGCAAGGCGTGAAATTACAGCCTGTCAGCTGCCAATGGTGGGGTGAAACTAATGAATTACAGGGTAAATAACACCAGAATTAACCAGCCAATTTAACATAGTGCCACGGAACAAAGTCATTTTTACTTGGAGCTCTAAGGAACATGGCCAGGATACCTCCAGACCACACGGTGAAGGGGAAGTCAGTCCAAGGATACAGACCACCCGAGCACTGAGACACAGCGGGGTGAGGGGGAGGCAGCCCCAAATCTGGCTCCTAAACCCTGCCTGTGGTCCCAAAGCAGGAAGACCCCAAGTGAGAGAAAACTCCCAGACACTCACAGGCTGGAGAAAGCGTCAAGAGTATGATCGAGGTGGAACTACGCCCTTGGTGACTTTCTGTCAAGAGGACGGGGAACACCTCGTCTTTGCGCTGCACACGACTCTACATTTCCACCACAGGTGGCCAGACTTGGAAGATGGAGAAGCGCCTGGAAGCAGTACCTTCTGAGTGAACCAAGTGATCGGCAGTCTTCTCCACTCCTGATGCCATGACGGACGCCGCCATCCATGGATTATCGGTTTCATGGTGAACTTTTTTCTCACTTCCTGCTAAATCCAAATTCTCGTCGGGATGATAAAGATCTGCATTTTTCTCAATCTCATTCTGAGGTGGAGCCAGCAGTCCAGCAGCTCTTGGCATTAGAAAGAAGCAACCTGCGTTCCTGGCTCATGGACCAGGTGCGGACCTGCCCCAGGTGCTTTGTGGGGCAGGGGTGGCGCCACCAAGACTCAGCCACTCCCTGGAGAGGCTGCAGAAGGCACGCACATGCACGCAGACGAGGAAGCAAGGCCAGGACGGGGTGGTGCAGGGGCACTGGGAGGAGTCGGGCAGGGCCTTGACCCACTGTGGGGCGGCCAAAGTGAGCCTCAGCTGTAGAACTGACCACAGGATACTGGTATGACAAGGTCACCCAGAACCAAGGAGCTCCTGGGCAGTGGTCACTGGGAGTGTGAATGGTGGGTGCCTGCAGGGTGGACCAGGCACGGTTTTATCTGAGGCTTTGCCTCTCTCCACTGCAGTAACGAGGCTGCAAAGACAGCAGAACGTTAATTCTGGAATGGGAAGCCATGCTGCAGGCCACCTGGTGAAGTCCACCAGATGAAGTGTGCACTAGGGGTGGGACTGCATTGGGGCATTCCACCAGCCCTGGCAGAGGAAGCAGGGGGTGAGCTTCCTGAGCTGCGGCTCCGGCTACACCTTCACGTAGGATGTGACAGGCCAGGCGCAGGCACAGAGTCAGTCCTGATCGACACCCACAGGAAGCCACGCGTTTCAGGGTCTGCAACGGAAACGAAGGGGGCAGGCGTGCTCTCTGCAGGAGCACCAGCCGCTGTACTACTTGAGTGATGAGTATTCAAAATATTGAAAATTTTTCTTATTTGATAAAATGACACAGATTAAATTACTATGGCTAGAACAGTTTTACGATAAACTTGATTCATTTTAACCCTGTCATATCTTTTCAAAGATGTAATTTTCTATACAAAATGAACTTGGAGCTAAATAATTTATGAAGTGGTTCACATTACTTATGAATTTAATAATAGAGTATATACACTGTGCAACAACATCGTTTTCACTGCAAACCATTTTTCTTTTGGACAAAAGTGAAAGCAAGAGTCGTGTGAGCGCAGGGCAAGTGAGCGACGCTGTCAGGGTGGCTCGTGGCTCCCCAGGTTGTCTCGGGGCTGCTCAGGCGGGGCCCCTCCTCCTGGCACACACCAGTTTGCTTCACCAAAAGCTTGCAGAGTTGGGGCACCATGATACGTGTGTCAATTCAGAGAACGGCAGGAGCCCTCCTGCCCAAACGCAAGCCCCCAGGAGGCAACCTAGAGTCCTTTAAAGACGGCGCTTTCAGACCTGCTGTGCCAACATTTTCCTGCACAGGTGGCCAAGAGAAAGGCAGGTGGGTGGCAGACAGGGGTGTTCCAGTGCGGGGAGAACTGGCAAGTATGCCGGGCAAGTGACGCACGTCGGCCGCGCCCACGAGTACCAGGACACGAGGTGGAGGGAGAACCGGGGCAGGGGCCAGGCATGGAGTTCTGGCTTTGGCCTAGGGGCTGGGGCAGGTGTCACCATGGCTGTAGGTAAACAGTGGAAGGACCACTCTGGTGGCAGGGAGGAGGAGGTATGTGAGGGTCATGGGCCAAGGATGGGGCATCTGGCGGAAGCCCTGGCACCACACCAGGGAGAGGTGAGAAGGTACAGCACGGAGCAGGGGCTGGGGGAAAAGGGGATGGGGCACGGTGACTGCCAGGAGTGGGTGGGGAAAGGTGACAGGTGACTAGGATGGCTCTAGGCGCCCGACTTGGGTGAATCAGTGGATGTCATGGAGATGCAAGGACGAGTAGATGGAGGCGTCAGCAAAGGAGAAATGGAGAAAACCCACCGCTTGCTGGCTGGGCTGGTGGTGGCGGTGGTAACCCCACAGCCGCAGGCGGGAGCCTCATGAAGCCCAGGCGGGGGCTGCCAATGCCTGAACTGCCCCGTGTTCTGTCTATAGGGAGCACTGGCCCGGTGCGGTGGCCGGTTGGCAGGTCTGTAAGCACCTGGGCTCTCAGACACTGGGCGGCGTGTCCGCCTTGGCTCTGGTGCTCCAGCACTGTGGTCTGGGCTGAGGCAGAAGCAGACTGAGACCGACGCGCAGGGTTGGAGGTGCCCCCTGCACCCCATCCTGGTGGCGGGCAGCTGTGGCTCCAGCAGCCCTGACGTGTTTGTGTCTGTTCCTGCTGGGGAACTGCTGGGTGGAGTGCAGGGCTCCTCTGCAAGGACAGTGCCTTGCTGATGGTCAGCTCAGTCCCATGAAGCTCACGGAGGCCCGCTGCTGGGCCAGGACCTGCCTCGTCTCAGGGCCCAAAGAACAAACTGCTGCTCCTGCAAGAGTCACAGCCTAGTGAAGGGCATGGAAAGTGGCCGTCAATACCACCAGGTGCAGGGGCTCCACGCAGCCTGCAGCAGGCCATCCTGGCATTAAGCAGTGGGCACTGAACAGAGGCACCGTGGCCCTGGAGGGGAGGGAAGGAGGCTCCCAGGCAGGCAGTGTGGATGCCGCATGGGCCGAGGGGCGTGCACTGTGCAAAGGCAGATAGGGCACAGGTGCCTGGGGACACCGGAGCCAAGTGGGGAAGGGCCAGAGGCTGGAAGGAGGTGGGCACAGGTCACGCTGAGCCTCACACACTGGGCAGAGTGCAAGAGGTGGGGCGGGTGAGGCTAGTCTGACACAGACCCGCCCCTGGGGACGTTCAGCAGGTCCTATAGGTGCTGGACATCTTTAGAATCTACTGTCAACATTCAAAGGTGATGAGATCCATATGCAAATTCAGAATTCCCAATTTTTCTTAAAAACTAGGACCTTCCTAGAGCAGGAGGCGTGTGGAAACAAAGAGGCTGCCTCCGTAGTGGGGTGTCCCTGCTGGCGGACATGATCGCCTCTCCTCACCCTCCTTGCTGAAGTCCCTGCTTGGTCCCATCATGCAGCTACGTTGGCAACTGCTGGGTTAAAATGTTAACATAGTCTTCATTCTTCGGAACATTCGAGGTGGGCTGGGGGTACGGGACAGGGAGGGGAAGGTTCAGGGGAGGCCTCGGCACCGAGAGGCACAGGGCAGCTGGCCACAGGGAACCAGCTGAGCAGAGGAGGGTCCCGTGGGCAGGCCAAGGACTTCCACAAGCAGATCGCGACGACGGCTGTCTGCACAGGACAGCCTCACAGCAACGCAGAGGAAGGACTCGCGGGCACCAAGACGAGGCTGGGTGGCCACCTGGGGACCACTGCCAGACTCCAGGCAGGGGAGCTTCAAGCTAAGAAAGGGCTGCTGAAGGGCAAGGCAGGGAGTGGCATTCAGGGCCCACACAAGGCCAGCTCCTGCTGGAATGCAGGGCAGCTTTCCTCTGCCAGCTCCACGGAGCTGCACCAGCTCAGGAGTATTCAGAAGCGGGTTCTAGAAAGAGGGACGGCAGCAAGCACCCTCAGAGACAGCCACAGGCAGCCCAAGTTCGTGCCACGAGGTCTGGGTCAGAGGGAAAGGCCCCGTGGGGACCGTCCTTATGTGACCAAGCAGATCCCAAGTGGTTACCGGCTAGGAAAAGGTCACAGGCCTGGAAACAGAGGCCTCCAGGTCCAGGGCAGAGAGGCGCCCACGTGCAGATGGCCCAAGACAGGGAGAGCAGAAGGGAAGCCGCAGGGAACCCAGGGGACGCCTGGGGCAGAGCGAGCCTGCGGAAGCACCCTCGTGGCACCAGCTGCAGAGCTCAAGGACCACAGTGTGAGGACCAAGGAGGGGTGGCGTGGTTTTGGAAATGGGGAGTCACTCACTGGCTCCCGTAAACACAGTTCCAGCAGGTCAGCTGCTGATCCAGGCAGGGCACATGGAGGCAGAGGGAGCGCAGGCGTGCAGAGTTCACGGCTTCCTGTGCTCAGGGCAGGACGGCGAGAATAGAATGGGGAGCAGTGGGGGACAAAAAGCAGATCCCAGGACTCCAGGCAGAAGCAAGGTCAGAGCTGTGAGCCATGCCATGCTCAGGTCCTCCCAGGCCTGCTCTCAAAACAGCGCGGGGCCCCTGGAAACCCTGGATCAACTGCGCATGTGCAGGTGCACTTGGCCTTGGAGGGCTCTGGGGTGAAGACCCAGGAGAGGTGGCAAGAGGACCGGGAGCACCTATTTCATTTTGAAGACCTGTATCCTTATGTGTTACAGACGAGGCGAGACCCTGTGCAGCCGACAGGGTGACAGGACTGTCGGCCCCCAGGGAGGCTGGCCATGGGACCTCTCCCTTGGCACTGCTCCAAAGAACCCTCTCAGCCTGTCTTTAAATTCAAAGGGTTACAAAAGCGCCAACGATATTGAAATACGATGCTACAAGTACAAGCATCGTCTGTGGTGGAGTAGTAAAAGCACCTCTTCATTAACACAGCAAGCTCCGTGGGCAGATCTACCTACCACACTGCCCAACGGAGATGAGGGAAAGCAGCCTGGTGGATCGGCTGTGCCGGAGGGACGATGGGGACATGGCTGAGATTTCTGTGGTGACAGTGGTCATGCTCCTGTGTGAAGGCAATACTGAACTTGAGCTGAGGTTGGTGGAAAGGAAATGGTTCCCCAGCCCACACTCAGGTCACGGCCAGACCCCTGGGGAGGGTCGCCCTATCGAGGGGTCTGCTCTATGCTCTGGATCTCAGCAGTTGCTACACTGAGGCCAGCTGACGGTGTGCAAGCTGGCCTGGCCTCCCTGCAGACCTTTCCTCAGCCGGTGCTCAAGTCTCCCTGACTCCATCAGGCGGGACGGGGTGACTTCCTGGACAGTGGGCACAGGGACACGGGAGCACCCGGAGATGGCGAGGGGACGGGCTGGCAGGCCTAGAAGGGCGCACATGGCTCATTCCTTCACAAAGATGGCAGACACTCGGAGCTACCGGGAGGGAATCGGCCCCTGGTGAGAATTAAAGCTACTCAACACGAAGCGGAATGCAACGCCTAACGTGTAGAAAGTCCTCGAAAAATACCGGCAACGCTTTATTAATTGCTAAGTGATAAGCGAGATCACTAATTTTTAAAAGAAATGCACGTCCACTCGGGGTTTCCTAACCAGGGAAGACTGCTGGTAACTTCCGTGCGACGAGAACTCTCGACGGCTCGTGACTGCATTACCTGTCGTCAGTTGGCACCTTCTAGGCTCCTGTCCGTTTTCCAGCACCGTTGGGCTTCTCAGAGGTGGGGTCTGGCTTGCTGCCCTCACCCTCTGCTTACCACTCCAGCCTGTTACCCTCCTCTCACTGTCCTGCAAACCAGGGGATGCTTTTCATCCTGTCCCCATTTTATCTTCCTCTTTGAAAAGTTCTTCTCCCCTCTCCTACGGTGGCAGATGCTCAGATTTCCTCCAGCTTCCCTACCGCTGTCTCTCCATTTCCTGGGGCTTCTCTGCTGCCATCGCTAAGGTGTTCACATTCTTCCTTGTCCTTCCGGGCAGTGCCTTGCCCTTACAGGTTCTTGGGGCTTTGGCGGCCATTTCTATATTAATGATCCCAGACACCGACCTTCAGTAGGTTTCCTTATCCATAAAAACATCCACCAGCCGACTTCCCTGGGCATTCCAGACTTCCAGGCTCAGCCAACTGAGGATGCCCACCACCTCGCATGGCACTCCCGTGGTCTCTGCCCAGCCACTCTGCTCCTCGTCTTGACGCTGAACCAACGTCTACGGAGGTGATGAAGCCGTGGTCACGACAGAGTGGCTCTGTCTGCCAGGAACCTCATGTCCCACACCCACCAGGTCTGTCCACTCTCCTTCTTTGGCTCCCCCAGTGGTGTCCTCCTCCCTCAATCCCCCAGCCACCGTGTCCATGAGCACCAGGCTCGAGCAGAGACTGCTGCTCTACCCAGGCTCCTAATTGGGCCTCTGCTCCTCTGGCCACTGCAGCCAGCACAGCCAGAAGCACTAGTGAGTGCCGAGTTCTGACCCGTTACGCTACATTCAGACCTCTGCAGAAGCCAAGAAAGGAGGCCGAGAAGGAGGCTGGAAGGGTGGGGGTGGGGGACATTCCACCTCCTTCTAGACCAAAGTGAAAATACGGGGGAGGGACTGCAGTGCCCCTTCTCTCCCAACCTCGGTGTCTGCGGACGTTTCTTCTCCCAAATGGTCACTGCAAAGGCTGAGGCCATCAGAATGGCTGCCACTGGAAAGTGGCCTGTCCATGATAATTGGCTGTCCAAGGGTGTGTCCCTGCTGGGAGGAACCTACGTAGTGCTTCCAGGATCCCGAGTCCAGGAAGGCAACACTGAGCACTCGGCTGCAGGGAGACAGTGCACCCCCGCAAATCACAACATGACCTGATTACAAACATCCTCTCAAATGTTTTGAATACACAGCTAATATACTCTTAGCTGGAAAATTATTTTGCCCATAAATTATTTCAGATTTTAATTTTCCCCTTTTCTGGTTATGCTGCCTCCCTTCATTGACTTTTCTCATTTTAAAAGAAGTTCATAATTCTTCCTAAGTTTCTCTCATCCTGGGTTGGTGACATCTATTTCTGAGTGGAAATCAAGCTACGAAAATGTCTTTCAATGATAATAATCTGCAAATAAGTAACCATTTCCTGTATGAAAAGACAAATGCTCCTCTGTTCCTCCGACCTGCTGGGGCAGAGGCCAGAGCTGCCCCCGAGGGAGCCTAGAGGTGGTCTGACAGATGCAGGCGGGCCCCACGGGAACGCGGATCCGGAACCAACTTCCCTCCCCAGGAGCCACACGGGGCTCTGTGTCTGGCTCCCCAGCCTCATATGTTCTGTTCTTGTTTTAAGCTCTCTGAGTGGTTCTGTGAACATTTTTGAGAAACACTGAGAGGCACCTGGACCCGCCCAGAGCAAATGTATCTGACCTCGTGGAGGGAGGTGCGTATCCATATGTGCCCCCCACACGCACAGGAGCCTGGCCACTGGTGTGAGGGCCTTCAAGTCGCCTTGTGCAGGCTTTAAACGGAAAAGAGACCTTATTTTGAACTGAGAACTTTTCCATAGAAGATTGCTGCCAACTACCTGTAGGCTAGGTCCCCAGAGGCAGACGTGCCATGGGCGTGTCTTCTGAAACCCAGACCTCTTCACACTGGTATCTACCTCGGCTTATGTGCTGAAGGCCCATTTCTGCAGTTTTTCTGTTGAATACAACCCACATTCATCCGTGCTGGCTCCAACAGCACAGCATTCAACTTAGGTGGCTTCAAACTTAAATTCCTGAGTGGCAAAATTTAAACCAGAAGAGAGTCTTAGAAACAGGCTTGTTGCTAAAGGTCCAAAACATTGTGCTCATGTCTAATTCACGCTTCGTTAAAGAGGTCCTGATCAGTGAGGCTTCGCGGGAAAGGCGTTCTGTTCGCTGAGTGCCACCGACCGGAAACGTGGAGCTGCTGGGCGTGGCTGATGCTGGAGCTGCGGTGGGTGCCCCACTACTGGCCCCGCTGGCACTTCCTGTCGCCGACTGGAGCCCTGGACCTTCTAGGCTGAAGTGCCTGGGAGGCGGACAGCACCTCTTTCAGATTAGTTTCTTCTGGACCCATGCGTGGTCAGCAAGGCTGGCTAAAAGGTCTGTATTTCATCATTTCATAAAGTTCTGGAGCAAACTATTTTGAATCCACTGAATTTTATGAACACTTACTCCTGGGAGATCTTTCAAGGCAGAATGACGGCTTTAGAAAATGTGGCACCTATTCTCCCACTATAGGAAATGTTAGAGTGAGTAATGCTTTCTTGGTGTCAAATGAAATTTTTTGAATGAAAATATTCACCAATGGTACAATTAATTACATTCTTCAGATGGCTCAGCTGCCAATTAAATGTGTTAAACAAACATTACAGCTTGTAAAACAACTGACATTCCCTGTGAACATTTATTTATGCCTGCATTCTTTTATGTGTGCCTAGTTTTTTACATTTATCTGGAATTAAGAGTAATAAATGTATTGATGAGAAAGGAGATGTGTCTCCCATATGTAATCGCTATGATCTAATGAAGTTAAACAGTGTTTACATACAGCGGCTTCTACATGAATACGGGGATAAGGCTGACAGTTGTTGCTGTTTACTGAGCTGCTATTATATGCCACCTCCTACGGGTTATTTACTGACCCTGGAGAGCAGGGTGCATGATTATCCTTATCCCACAGAGGCATTAACTGAAGTCCAGAGAGGTTGAGAGCCTGCTGGGGCTTGCAGCTGGGAGAGAGTCCTGTTCCAGAGCTCAGGCTTTGTGCCCGGCAGCTCCCTCTAGATGCTGGTGCCAGTGGTCTTGCCAAGGCTGTAAACTTGACCTGGAAGGAGGGTCAAGCACCACAGTGAACACAGCAGTACTTGTTTCATGTAACCACTGCTAATCACATCGAGCCCGCGCCATTCTCAGCCCGAGCTACCAACCTTTGGTGAGCGGCACTCTGGAGCCGTGCGAGGAGCTGTGCCAGGCAGCTCTCCCCTTCCTGTCCAGCCCCAGGTGTCATTCTCTGTCCCTTCACCCTAGCCAGGGCAGCTTTAGAAAACGCCCTCAGGGCTCCACTTGTGGGGCTGCTGGATGCAAACGGCCCCGGTCATGGGGAGCTAAGGGCTGTCTCGGCCTCTCCCTGTGAGTCCTGAGAAGGTAGGAAGAGTGAGCTCCCAACTTTTGGAACTGCCCAACTGGTTCCTGTTAAAAGCCCATATTTAAAAGCCTGATGCAAAACAGCAGAGTTTGAAATCTGAGAGCCCAAGAGGAGGAACAAGTGTGACCGAGCCCAGATTTCACATGCCCCTGCAGCATGCTGACGGACAAGCTGATGTAGGCGTTAAAATGTGGCCCAGGGTCTCAGCGACAGTTAGAGCCATCCCCGTCACTACCGTGATGATCCCCTTCAGAAATGAGTTTGCTTTTCCCCCCAAAGACAGCAGCGCTTCCACGTGGGACCCAGTGCGTGTCCACAGGCCAAGTCTCCTCCATCCTGGGCAGTGCCCTCCTCCTGCTGTCCCCTCCTGTAGCTTTTCATCGCCGCACCTTCACCAAGGAGTTCAGGTAATGGAAAATTTACGACGATATTTATAGCACCAAAAGTTTGCTTCATTCAAAACCCGGCTAAAGGGCTTTAGATGCTTGCTGTTCAGTTTACTCTTTTGATTGCTTTGCCGCTATGTAAATCAATTTGTTAATGTTCCTTACAAAATGCATGAGCCAGTTATACTGACAAACACACAAAGCTCATTCGTAATTAGCAGTTAATTAGTAAGAAGGAACAGATGCTGCTGGAGCTTCAGCAGGAGAACAGGTTCTGTAAACAATGCTTATAAATCTAAATGAATTTATTAACCACAATACAACTGTCAACATTTTGTTGGCAACCATACAAAATATGGCGGAATCCCCAAAATGTCTTTACAACGTATTAATAATCACCGTGACAGCCGAGCCTCTCCAGCCATGGGCTGCTCTCAGCCGCCTCCTTAGTTTCACTGAGAAGCCGCATCAAAGCCATTACTTGCCACCTTAATCTTCTACACACACTGATTAGCAAACCACATTAACGACATTTAACATAATGCAGACTTTCTGCAATGGAGATGTGATCTCTTTTCACCAGGCCCAGCACAGGGTTGGATGTCCAGGACCCGGGGTTCTCCACAAAGCCGCTGTCCACAGAGGGAGCCAGACATGGGTCCTTGGAAGAAGTTCATGACTTGGCAGAGAAGGGACAAGTGCTCAGAGGACCACGGAGACAGAGGGCAGGAGGTTCATGCCTGAGATACACACGGAAGGTCTTGAAGCAGAGGGGCTCTGTGAGCAGCACCCTGAGAGGCAGATGACAGCGGGAGAACCCAGGAGCCAAGGGCACTCTTGGCAGAAGGCGTCAACATGCCATGGTCTGGAAACTGGGAAATGTCCCGGGGAGGCTGGGACCAGAGGAGGCTAACCGAGCTTAGGTGGGGTTGAGGGCTCCTTTGGCCGCCACAGGCTTGGGACACTTTGGTGTAGGCAGTGGGAGCCATCGAGGAGTGGGGCAGCAGAACCCAGCTGGCAGTTACCGAGTGCCCTGTGACATTATGTAAATGATCCTGAGGCCTTCCTAAACTGGTCTGTGTGCTTGCTCAGCTTGTAAGAGGGGCCTTACCCCCACCCAGGAGCTGCAGCCTCAGCACCTGCAGCGAAGCCTCGGGATCCGCCAGCTCCCTGGAAAGCGACACCTCCCTTCGCAGCAGCCTCCTCTCCAGTTGCCTGTCTGATTTCAGGCCCTCTCCTTCTTGGGTGACCTTTTATTCAAATGGCATTTTCCTATCCTCTCACAGGGACCTCCTTCATAATAGTCTGCTAAATGAATAACTGGGGAAAGTGAATGCAAGCTCCGGAGGAAGGTGCCAAAAAAATTGACATTACAGATAAAATATTTTCTCAAGGCAGGCTGGAACCGCGAGTGAGGGTCGTGATCACGGGCTGGCTGCAGGGGACGTGGGAACTCTGCCCTCCTGGCGCACATCAGCGGGCAGGCTCAGCAAGGTTACCCGTGCTGCAACCCGGGGGCCAGGCAGGAGCCGGCAGGCTGCCCTCAAGGCAAGCACACCTCTGAGCCTGTGAGGCTGACAGGCTGTCCCCACGTCACCTCAGACACTTGCTGGCCCCCAGGAGGTAAAAACTTACACTTCCCCCGAGTTGGAAGGACAGGAAGACATGTGCCAACAACCTGCAGACCTCTGCGCCCGGGGACAGGGTGATCCCGCCCAGAGCGCAGGGCCTGCTCCCCAACCCAGGGGGACGAAGTCACTGCAGAGTGGACCTGCCTGAGTGCTCCCTGCACTGCCCCAGCACCTCCCCCAGGACGAGCGCTAACATGCAAACACGGCCCCAGAGCCGCGGCCCCACCAGGGCCTTCAGACGCCGGGCGTCCTGCCCAGCACCTGTAACACGTGGTCGGGGGAGGCCAGCCCAGTGCCCGGTGCTGTCCTGTAGCACCCTTGCTTCTGACGCGTGTGCACACAGGTGTGCAGATGCCCATGACCGGCATGCCTGCCCTGGTGGTCCTGTTTTCCGAGTATTTAAAGATGGTCTATCACTCTGCTCACTCATTCCAGAAACATTACTCACGTTCCTGCAGCCAAACTCCTTCCCTCATGGAAACCAGAGCACAAGGGACCCACCAAGTAAGGGCAGGAGGTGCTGAGGAAGGCCCAGCATGGCCGAGGCCCCGGAGCACAGGTGGGAGCAAGAGGGCCTCGGGGAGCAAGATGGGGCACTGGCTCCGGAAAGGGGGCAGGCAGGTGGGGAACGGAGCAGGGAGACCCACGGCTCTCCTGCTGCCCGGTGTTCTCTAACTCTGTACGAGGCACCTGCACTACCTGCTGAGTTTACAAAGGCGTCCTGCTCGGCCCTCCCTCCCCTCCCTCCTGGCCCCGAGTGACACTGAGCTCCGTGAGCCTCCGCCCTACTCCTGCCCTGGCTGCGGCCTGGGCTGCCCGGCAGCAGTCCCTCCAAGGCCACTGCAGTTGGTGTCCTGGTCTCTCTCCCCACCCTCCTGGCCCGTCAGCCGCTCCAGGCTTGGCTGTGTTGTGAGGGAGCCCGTGCGGTGGGTGGGTATCAGAAGCCCAAGTCCTGACCCTGGAAGAAATCTGGTTGCCTTGGGATGGGCAGCTCCCGCTGTGTGGCCAGGGCAGTGTGGAGGGCTGGTCTTCTGGCCACCCAGCCTCTCCTCCCATCCAGACCTTCTGCCACCTGTCTTCCTGCCCTCAGGACAGGATGGGGGCTCCCCCAAGGCCCATCAGGTCTGGCTTGCACAGTGTCTTTCCACCCAGTTAACAGGGGTAGCGAGGCAGGAGCGACTCCCTAGCCGTTATCACAGAGCATGTTGCATACCCAAGATGTCCTTCCATGGGAGAGCGGGTGGACCCCGTGAAGCACCCACGGCAGAGCACTATGGCCAGAGGATGATTGTTCATGGGAACATCACACATTCCTAAAAGCTTGTCAATCAGACTCAAGTTCAAAATGTCTACAGCATTTAACTTACACAATGTGTCACCTACACTAAGCCCCTGAGCAACGAGTTCTTCAAAAGTGTTGGGGATGTTTTCACTAAAAAGGCTTTTTAAAAGAATAGAAATGGCTGAAATGAATTCATCTAAACTATAGAAAAAACGCTAACGAAACACACCCAAGATCAAAACCAACATCAATCAATAAACATGGTGGAGAATGCTCAGGGAGGAAAGTCCCCAGAAGTGAAGAATGACCATAAGATCAGACAGGCCACAAAGGGGGAGAAAAGATGTGCAAAGGACACAGCTGAGGGGCTGGGCCTGTGGCTCAGTGGTAGAGTGCTTGCCTCGCATGTGTGAGGCACTGGGTTCGATTCTCAGCACCACATAAAAAAATAAATGAATAAATAAAGATATTGTATCCATCTATGACTGAAAAAATATTTTAAAATAAGGCAGGTCTGATAAAGGACACATATTACAGTGAAACAGCCACATCACTAATTATAGCAGCTCAATTCACAATAGTTAGATTGTGGAACCAACCTAGATGCCCTTCAACTGATGAAGGGATAAAGAAACTGTGGTATATATACACGATGGAATATTACTCAGCTTTAAAGAAGAATGAAATTATGGCATTTGTTGGTAAATGGATGGAGTCAGAGAATATCATGTTAAGTGAAATAAGCCAAACCCCCAAAATCAAAGACTGAATGTTTTCTCTGATAAGGTGATGATGATACATAATGAGGGTTGGGAGTAAGAGAAGAATGGAGGAACTTTGAATTATGTAGAGGGAAATGAGAATGGGGAGGTGGCAGGGTTATGAAAGATGGTAGAATGAGACAGACGTCATTACTCTATGTACGTGTATGATTACACAAATGGTGTGAATCTACATCGTGTACAATCAAAGAAACGAAAAGTTGTACCCCATTTGTGTACAATGAATCAAAGTTCTGTTAAAAAGAAAACAAAGGACATCATCTAGAACAGAGCACTCTTCAAACCAACAAGAAAACTGAATTATGCAGTGAGCAGATCCAAACAAAAACCACACCAAAGAAGACATAGATGGCAAAGCAGCATACCAAATGGTGCTCAGTACTGCACATCACTAGGTAACTGCAAATTAAAACAAGGAAATCCCACTACACACCTTTGAATGGCTACAGTTGAACGCTGACATCATCAAATGCTGGATGTGGAGCCATGGGAACTCCCAGGTTGCTGGTGGGAAGGTGGAGTGACATGGCCACCGTGGACCACAGCCAGCAGTTTCTTACAGAACTAAAATCATTCTTACCATGCAATCTAGTGATCCTGTCCCTCAGTGTTTACAGAAGCGAGCTACAAATTTAGGTGTGCATAAAAATCTACACACAAATGTTCATAGCAATTTTAATCATAACTGTCAAAACCTAGAGGAATCCAAGATGTCCCTCCACGGGAGAATGGAGGAGCTGTGTGGATCATCCTACACCAGAGTATCTTTCAGAGCAAACAGGAAAAGGAACTACCTGACCAGGGCAGGGACATATAAGCACCTTAAGTGTAGGCTAGCAAGTGGAAGCTGCCAATCTGACAGGGCTCCAACCTGCAGGACGGCGACTGTGCAACACAGCTGCAATAGTGCACATGTCAGCACGCACTTGTCCAAACCCACAGAACACGCAACCCAACATGAACCACCACGTAAACTGCTGAGTCCAGGTGATGATGACGAGGGTGGCAGGTGGAGGTCATCGGGAGCTGCAGGGGGACGCTGTACCTGGCACTCAACTCCCCTGGGCACCTACAACTGCTCTATGCTGACCAGCTGCAATGTAAGACTGGCAGCACCTTGGAGTGCTGTGTTGACACAGGACTGGGGTCTGTACCCTTCCTGGACCTGCCTGGAAACACAAGATGCTCTGCTCTGACATCACTTCCCTCCAAAGATGAGTTGGGAGCCCCCGTGACCCAGGGTCTCCCACAAAGCACTCTCGACACACAAGAAATTCCTCCCAAGGAAAGGACACACTTTATCCTTGGCCTTCTGAACCATCGATGTTTAATGAAATAATAGTTCTGAAAGAAAAAAAAATGAGTGAAACTGACCATTTAGCGCTTGCACTCAGAACCTCATGGGCTGGCTCTGAGGGACCAAGGCAATGCCGACTGGCCTCTGGCAGCAGGCTCCCTTCAGGCCTCCTTTCTAGGCAGCTGGCAAGCAGCTGATTGGCCTGTGAACATACAGCGAGTTGACCCCGCAGACCCACCCGCCATGGCTCCAGTCCAGTCCACCTGCTCTCCCAGAGACATCTGCAGAGCCAGGTCCCCCTCGCCCGGCCTTCTGGGGGCCTCCCCGTCAGTTTGCCTGGACCCTTTGCAGCTGCTGCCCCATTCACCCAGCCCACGGTGGCTCCAGAGGATTTTTGACTTCACGATGGTGTAAAAGCAATCCGCAATCAGTGGAAACCGCACTTGAGTTTTGAACTTGGACCTCTGCCTGGCTCAGTGAGTGGTTCCACCCTCCCTGGGACGCTGCAGCGGCAACACATGGCTCCCAGTCAGTCCCAAGATCACAAGGGCAAGGACCCAGCTCCACCGCGGGCCGCGTGGCTGAGCCAGGACGTAGCACAGGCTGGGGGTAAAGTGACTCTGATCTATGATATTTTCGCACAGAGGATGGGTTTCTGGGGACACGAAGCACCCTAGGTCAAGCCAAGGCTGTGCCGCCTTGCCCACAACGAGAAGGCCCGCCTGCAGCAGGAAGCTGTCTGCACCACCATCCTGACCTCCGCCCCACACCTTCCTCCTGCTGGCAGTCCAGATACACCCGCTGCCCCAGCTGCTGACTTCCTGAGCTCCTCTGCCCCGCCCAGCAGTGCCCATGACAAGAGCTTCACGCTGCTCTCTCTGATCCCTGCAGGAAGGTCACCTCTCCTGCTCTCTCGGTCCTCCTGTAGACACTCACTGCACTGCTGAGGCCTCAGGGGCCCAGGGAGCCTGCTGTCCACCTGCTCTGCCCACCACACTGCCCCAAGAGACGACAGACTCCACCGTCAGGCTGAGACACCACACCCTCAGGAGTACAGAGGGTGCCCACAGAAAAAGCAATGCTGAGACGCATGTGATGCCTGAAGAACTCAAAAGCACTCATCATCATTAAAACAAAGGTTTTCACGAAGCATAACAAAGTCAGTGACTGATCTCCCTGAGGTGTATGGAAACCACCAACCTGGCCTCACGGAGATGCTGCTGAACGCCCCACCCCCACACCAGCAACCAAATGTCCTTTGGTCACCATCACAACCAATGTCAAACATGGCATCCTTTTGCGCTCACAGGGTCCTATCACTTGAAACTTGGTTCGTATGTCACAGGATCTCTATTCTGAAAACCCTCTGGCTTCGGAAAGCAAGGTGGAAACAGCCAGGGCTGCCCATCACGGAGCAGACAGAAGGTACAGGAATCCTGGGTCACTAAAACAGATTCTGGCAATGGCCACGGCACTCCAGATCTCTCTGCAGAAAATGCAATGTACCCTCACCACCAGCAAGTCTGGGCAGGCGGGCTACAGATGGAGGTCTTTCGGTCCCCTGGAAAAGGCTTGGGCTCTGCTTCCCACCTGTGGACTGAGGTGACAGAGAGAGCCACGGCACCCCCCACTGCCCCCTTCCCCAGCACACAGTGTGGGAAGCACAGGAACACAACAGGCTCTGGTCCCCCCATCAGCCCCTCTGCCAGGCTGTGAAACCACAGCTCAAAGCAACATCTCATCTCCAAAACCGAGCATCAGAATGTCGGGATAACAGTGTCCAGGAGATTTGTCTAAGGCAGGACACACGCTCTATCCTCTCTGGGAGGTCCCCTGAATATTCACACCGTCGGGATCCGTGAGTCCTGTAAGACAGCTGTTTTCTTTGTGTGGACCAGGAATACCAATGACAGCCGAGTGATACGCCAGCCAGGTGTGATCTGCCGCCCCAGGACAACCTGCCTACTCCACCCTGACTGTCCGCAAGCTTCCCACTTCAGAGGTCCACCGTGTAAGTCAGCAGACTGCCCCCAGCAACTCCTCCCTTGACCTTCTCGCCATCTCTGCGACTCCTGGGCAGCCCCAGAGAGCAGGTCAGGGTCACCATCCGTCACCATCCCAGGCCGGGTGACAACGAGCAGTCTTTCTGAGTACCCACTCATCTGTCAGTCGGAGAGTTCACCATTACCGCTCCTCAGACGGTGGTGAGAACTGAGTCTTCATGTGTAAGTATCGACTGGAAACTGTTCCACGGGTGTGGGGTACGTCACCCACCGAGAGGATTAACCAGCCCCTGACCTCGTGACACATTCACTCCAGGGGCTGACACAGGGGCACCTGGGCCTGCACAGTGGCACAACCAGGTGAGCACCTTACTGTCCTCAAAGTACTTCCTTTTCCATCGGTTCCCGGGCCCGAGAATGGCGACTGTTTCCCAGAAGCCTGACAACAACCGGAAAACACTCAGCAAAACAGAATTCAGGTCGCTGTGCAAACTAATCTTTCTTTGGGATGCCTGTCAAGACACCAGTGCGAGGCAATGTGTATCAGTGTGCCCGTACCAGGACCCACAGTGGCCCGGGCAGTCCTTGGTCCCGGGGGGCTCTTGCTGCCAGCCTGCATGCTGCACAGTGCCAGTATGTTTAGCCAGCAGCCTCCCCTCCTACACGTCCCAGTGCGGGCCCCTGGCCCTTCATGTTCCAGCGGGGTCCATCCGCCCGGAAAGCACCCTGTCTGCAAGGTACCTGGTGGACCTTCTTGCAGAGGCAAACCCTTCGAGGGGAATCCCAGGACGAACCTTCCAAGTGTGATCCAGTCCCTGTGATGTGACTGAGATAGATGCTGCTCTCCCACGTGACACGGTGACTCACCGTGCTGAGGGGGAACACGGGGAGGAGCACGGCCACACCCTCCGCACTTCCTTCAGGGGCCCAGCAGCAAAGTGTCCTGGCACACTAAAGAACTTTTAAAAGTCATTGATAAGGCTCATTAATGTATCAAAATGTCACCTACTCAATGTGAACCATTAAAAATTATTAGTACCAGTATTAGTAGAAATAGTCATTAAAGTACAGAAATACCATGAGAATATCAGGAAAGAATGTTCATCACCTTGGAGCTCACTGGCAGCCCTCACCTCCCATTCCAAAGCCCTCAGCCGTGGGCGGCAGAGTGTCCTCTGGTCTCAACTCTCAGGTCAAAGCCCCTAAACCACAGCACAAGCACATGAGGGAGAAGAAGGAAAGTCACCTGAACCAGTCATTCGTGATAAATTCATGATAAATAATATTCCATGTGTTTATGTAGCAGAAGGTGAAAGTCAGGTCTACCTGGAAGCCCCAAGGTGCACGGCTGTGCTTTCACCTACAGCAGACATGCTTCTCATCCTCTGCAGCTGGAGGAGATGCGCAAGCCCTGCCCCAGGCAGCCCAGGGCCGCGAAGCTCCCTCATCCCTGCACGAGCAGCTGAGGTGGGATCTGGGGTTGGATTCTCCAGCTGTCCAACTGTGGAGTCACTATCATGTCACTTGAAAACCGCAAGTGGACTGGCCAAATCTGCTCAGGACTGGCAGCCTTGGGGGGACAGAGGGTCTTCATACCACTGCCACCAGATGGCATCCTCGGGTGGCGGAGGCTGCACCATGGGGACCCTGTGAGGACAATGTCAGCAAGTCCCTCAGGACAGCTGAGTGGAGGACAGGGCAGTATCTCCCGAGCACAGCAGGTCAGGAGCCACCAGGGGCTCCTGCTCCTCCAGCATGGCCCGCCTCTGCGGGAGGCTCTGACCAGGGCCTGTGGTGGGAGCAGAGAGCTGCCGCCGCTTCTGCGCCTGCACTCGGCTGCAGTCCTAAGGCTTTCAGGCTTACCTTTTATGGCACTGTATTTACTGTATATCAGACCAGTATGATTATACATATTTACGTATACATATTTATGCCATGTGCATACATACATGCGTAAACATATCTACTTGGAAAATATGTAATTCTGTCAAATTTTTAAAGTGTTGATTCTTGCCACGAGCCTTACACTTTTTAAAAGAAAGGGCTAAATGCACACATTTCCTACTTATTCAAACTGAAAATAAACTATTGTCATGTATTTTAAAAAGTAGACACAGGGGTAAGAGCATGCCAACTGCCTAATTAATTAAGCAAAGGTATAATGACACTTATATATAAGTGATGGTGGAGGGCAAGAGAAAACAATGAACGGGCTGACCTACTCAGCAAATGCTATGTTTTAAAAAGTCTTTTATGCTGCCTCTTGGGCCACAGGTACAGCCAACAAGATATGAAGAACAGCTCCCCGAAATGAAGTCAAGTTCACCAGGTTAGCTGCTGTCCCAAGGGTAGCTGGCTGGAAAGGCCGACCACTCTGTCCCCTTCACGCCAATGTGTATGAACTCCAGTCATCCCCGTCCCCATGAGGACAGCAGAGGTTCCCAGGACGGGAAGCCAGGTCCAGCAGTCCCTCCGGGCAGCAGCTCAGTTTCAATGGGGTAAGCAGGTCTTGTTTTCCAGGGGCACCGTTTCCAGCAGCAATTTGCAATTTCCTACAAATGGTGTTTTGTACAGCTCTTCCTGCTGAATTGCAAACAATAAGAAAAGTCTTCCGTAAATCAAGTCTACTGCATCTCCTCCTCTGTTGATAAAAAGGTGCGTTTTCATTAGTGGGGGGATTGTGCAGGGGAGTAACTGTAAACAGGAGGCGCAAACACACCTTCTCCTTCTGCGGAGATGACGCAATCCCATGCACGTACAGGCTCCCTTGGTGGGAATACAGAAAGCAACAATGTGCCTGGAACACCACAGCTGCACCTGGGCAGGGATTTGGGGGGCTGCAGATATGAACGTGGGCAGTCTGAAGTAAGGGCATAGCTAATCTAAGTGGGAAAAACACTTTTATTGCTCTGGGAATAGTCACTGTTAACTGAACGCAACTACAAAAGGGTGGAAAAGGAGCGTGCAGACCCGCGGGAATTGCCAAATCAATTAACCAGTAATTCAGGAACTAATTTCTATATTGCCTCTTAGCACAAAATTGTATCTTTAATTTCTCCCGCAATAAGCATCTCTGTGATGGTCCTAACACACACTGACGCTGTAAATGAGTTTACAAGTATCTCTTTTTGATTGGCTATACAACATTATTTCTTCACAGTTCAATGCTACTGTAGCCAAGTGCTCTGAAATATTTAATTATACTGGTAGCTACCAGTTACCAATTTGCAAGACCCACACTGAGTACAGTACATTTTGAAGAACTAGTAATCAACTAATTAAAACCACAGTGAGTTCCAGCTCCTTCGATGACAAACAACTGGCACTGAATCCACCGAGAGGATTTCTGTAGTAGGCAGTGAGATTCCACAGAAGGTCAAGCTGGACTCCAAATCACAGCCGCCACCAGCTCAAGTCCCCTCCATGCTGGTGCTACTAGAAAATGATTCTGCAGCTGTCCACGGCATTGCTGATGTTGAATTTTTTATGTCACCGATTCAGCTACACTGGCAGTCAGTGGCAGAGGAGGTCACTCAACGAGAAGACCCTGAGTTTGGGTCCTACTGGCTTTACCATGTATGTAAGGAGAGCTTCAGCTTCTTCATCCACATGGTGTACTGCCGGGGAACCCGTGAGCCATGGGAGACGTGCACGTGCACGCAATGGCTGTACTTACCAGAAAGGGCCACCGCATTTAGAACACAGCACTTTTTATTTATTCCCTTCCTCAAACCTAGGAAGCTCAAGGGGATTCAACTTAGAAAAAACCAGCCAGTCACTACAATCAGAATACCTAGCTTCAAACAGTAATACTGTCTTTTTCTTTTCTTTTTTTAAATAGTGCACAAGGAAAAATGACAAGTTGTGAGTTGGTGCTGGTCAGGAATAGGCATCCGGAATACACCTCTGCAAGGGTGGGCTGCAAACCCCCACCTCAAGAGGACTTGGGCCAATCATCTGCGCTTTCTGGGACTCAGGTTCCCTACATGCAAATGAGGACCCCTTTCAAGCTTTAAAAACAGCTGCTCCTGTGGTAAGACATGGCAATTCCAGTGCAGAGAACACTTAGTTATTTGGCCAGAAAGTAGGAAGGCCACAAAAAGAAGAAACGTACAGCTAATCTATTTGGCAAGATAGGTGCTATGCTCATGGCTCGCATTAGTGAAGTTAACACGTCTCAGGAATGTGCATACACAGACACGTGCACACATATGTGTACTCCTGATTCCCTCAAAGGAACCACCTAAGAACAACATGCAAAATCCTGACCTGAGAATGTTCAATTTTAATGCAACAATATGAGGCAGATCCAGCCTGGCTAGGGCACCTTAGTGGCACTGCCTGCTCGACCTTGGTGGGGTGTGACCTGGAAGACCACTCACTCATTCCCGCCCAGCACTCCTGGCTGCTCCTCACCTGGGTCTCCCTAGATCTTCCCTTCAGGCCCAGCCTCCCTCCACTGCAGGAGGGCCCAACCAGAGCTCAGCTGAAAGTCCTCTGGTGAGTGGACAAAAAAAGGACAGGCGGAAGGAAGGACACCAGGCAGTCAGGCCACAGGGCATGCTTGAGTGGCATGCATGACTGTATTAAAGGGCTTTTGCACCCGATTGATACTTAGGCTAGCTCATATATCCCAAAGACTCCTGAAGTTCCCCGTGTAAAGAGGGGAAGTAAACTCTGTGCCAGTAAAGTCAATACGTGTGCGCACACACAGGGCAGCCAGGGCATTTTATAAACACTTTTAGAAAAACTATCATATAATACAATTTATAGCATTAAAAATTACTTACAGAGCATCAGCACCGTGTCCAAGTATCTCCCCAGAGATACCCTTATGACCTCCTCTAAGGGAAAAAACACCGCATTCCAAGGAGGAACCCTGCAGACCTCGCCTCATCCACGTGCCCACGGTGCTGGTCACAGGGAGCGGGATGGGGTGGGGGCAGCACTCCTGCCAGAGCACGGGGAGGACAGGTAGCCCTGCTCCTGCAGAACACCCTGCATCCACTCCACGCACAGGCGATCCCCAAGCCAGGGAGCCACGCTGCCGATAGTGTCGAGGACACGGGAGGAAGGAAGCCTGAGGGACTGTCAGAGTGCAGGTGACCAGAGGCACACAGCAATTAAGTGGAAGCTGGGCTCCTGGACGGGGTCCTGAGCGACAAGGAGACCCCGAATCCCAGCACCAACAGCTGTTTTCTTTTTTTTTTTTCTTTTGATACTAGGTATTGAAATCGTCACCATCCAGAGGCCCTGGGTTCGTTGTCTCCGCTCAGCAGAGAACTGAAGAACAGGACACGGAGGCAGCAAGCCACCAAGCAGCAGGTTTACCGCGAAAGCCACAGAGATACAGAGACAGGCCTCTCCAGAGAGAAGGGCCCGGAGCTGGGAGTCCGGTGGGGAGTCGGAACTGTTCTTTTTACGGTCTCTGGACTTTCCTCCTCTCCTTATCTGCTCCCCGTCCACGCGCTCCTCACTGTTACTGACTGGTGTCCCTCTGTCCACATGTCTGATTTAGTTTTTCTATTGGGTCCCCTGCTCAGGAGCAGGAGTACAGAAGAGTCTGTCCCACTGGGTAACCGCTCGTGTCCACAAGCACTTTCATCAAGCAGGAAACTGGCCTCTCCAGCAGACCTCTCCGTGCTCCTCTGTTCTGGCCCTGCCCGGCCTCCTAGCTGCCATCTTGCCCTGCTGCCTTCTGTGTCTCCCTCAAACCTAGGGCCTTTGCCACTGAGCTACGTTCTCAGTCCTATTTTCATTATGAGACAGGATCTTGCTAAGCTGCCATCCTCCTGCCTCAGCCTCCTGAGCTGTGGGGTGACTGGGGTGCCCACTGCACCCAGCTAATTTCCTGTTTTTGATCACTGGATGATGTTGTGTAAACAGGTTCACTTCAGAGGAAACTGGGTAAAAAGGATACAGGGACTCTGTACTGTTTTCAAACTTCTTTGGGTTTAAAATTATTTCAAAGGCAATAGTGGACACTATATGTTTAAACTATATTTACCTGCCCCCAATCCTTGCTTGGCTCCTGTGCATCCAACTGGCAGGCCAAGGGCACTCCATGTTCCTGTCCTGCCTGTTACCAGTGCACAGGTCGTCTTTACCTTCGCTTGCTATTCCATGGACACTCTGTTAATGATAAACCCCAGTATAAAATGATTTCTCAACGTTCAATTTCCATTCCATTAGCTATGAGCCTCAGGGCCCGACATCCCAGGTCTACACAGGATGTCTTAACCAGTGTCTGGACAGCTGGGAGACATTTACACATTTATATGTGTGAAAATTCTTATGTTTATCTAAAAGAATAGAAACACTTTAATTTTTTTTTTTTTTTTTTTTTTTAGTTGTAGATAGACATGATACTTCTTATTTTTATGTGGTACTGAGGGTCGAACCCAGGGTCTCTCACACAGACCAGGCCAGTGCTCTACCACTAAGCCCCAGCCCCAGCCCAGAATAAAACACTTTTTCTAAAGAATAACTTCTGGACAACAAACACACTCCTGTTTCTATCACGAGTTCCCATCACAAAGGGATGCATGCCAAGGCATGGGGTAAAACTTTGGCAATTATAAAAGCACTCCAGCATCACTAAAATTTGTGCATACAATGGTTTAAAAAAAAAAAAAAAACCTCTAAACAAAATTGGAACACGAAGACATTTACTTAGATGGAATGTCTTGCACATGAATAATGAGAAGTATAAGTTTGAAAATAAAAGGGTTTTCTGAAATGATTGTGGATAACTGCTAAAGTTTTATTCTTCAAAGATTAAAAAAAAAGTGAACACTTGTGTGTAACACACAGTATCTTATACACACGAGATACTTACATTTAAAGAATGAATTTTAAATTATACTTTTTCCTAAAAGTACAACCTAATAAAAAGTGAATCTTCTCCAACATATTTTTTTAAACTGGCACGGAATTTATTTGGGGGAAGGAAAATGATCTCACACCATGAACCTCCTCTCCCTATGGTTACCAGTGCCACCTCCACGGCCACAGTCTCCGGCCCCTACCCTGCGGCCCCTGGCCCCGTCCTGAGTGTGCCCGGAGCGGGCCCTGCGAAGAAGCACCCAGGAGAGGTCTCTGAAGAATGTCTAGGCAACAGGAAGTGGAAGACCCCAGACCTTCACGGCCTCGGGAGGAGCAGAGAGAACACCACTTGCCACGGTGAGTGAGGTTCGTCTTCCAGAGCAAAAGGCCATTCGTGGGGGCCTCAAGGACAGGCCAAGCTGGATGAGCACAGATCTGAGGCACTACCTGAGGACAGGAGCCCCTTGCGTAAGACAAGGGCAGAAGCCCCAGTGACCCCAGCTGTCTTGTCGGGAGCTCAAAGTGTGGCCCTGGTGGCCAGCGGCTTTGGCATACCTGGGAGTGTGGAAATGCAATCTCTCGAGACAACCCTGACACATAACTGAAGCCCCAAGACCTCATCTCAAGCTCCCTCTGTGGAACTCCCGGAGCAGAAGGCTGTGGAGCCCACCACAGAAAAACCAGTTGAGAGGGAGCTGAGCCAGGCAAGGTGGTACACACCTGTAATTCTAGTGACTTGGGAGGCTGAGGCAGGAGGATCACAAATTTGAGGTCAGCCTCAGCAATGTAGTGAGAGCCTATCTCCACATAAAAATAAAAAAGGCTGTGGAGTGGCTCAGTGGTAGCTTCCTGGATTCAATCCCCAGTGCAGCAAAAACAAAACAAAGAGAACATGCTGGGGCAGCAGGGTCCGACTGGGCGGGTGCATCATCTCACAGGAGGTAGGCAGCCAGGTCCTCAAAGTATCCCACCTGAGAGCCACACCAGCTGTCCCAGGGGTTCCAGCATGGTGTGAACTTCCGGCCAGTGTGATTCTTCCTGTTGGGACAGGTGCTTAACGGGTGTCCCACTCCATTCACAAAGAAGACCTAGTCTGGGAAGCCCTCTCTGCATTTGTATTCTTAAACACAGAGAAACCAAATCCTAACTCAGCAACTGGTCAGAAATTCAGTGAAGGCAGACTGGACTGCAGGACTCTCAGGAGTCCTGTGGACCTCTGCATGCTCAGCCGGTCACACGTGGGGCTCTAGCTGGGGCGAGAGGCCTCCAGGCTGACGTGGGGTCTAAGCTCTGGCCACACCTTTCCCTCCGTCAGGAGGTAGGTACTGGGCACCATCCTTCACACTTGGGATAAATGCAGAACATGGCGCCAGAGCCAGCATCATAGGACCCTGCTGCACAGGTGACTGTTCTGGAAGGCCAGGAGGAAGCTGCCTTTAAGACAGACCCTGGAATTGTGGGCTCCTGCTCATTAGCAGGTATTTTCCTGGATAGCTCCAGCTATAGGACTGACATTTGCCCTGGGTCCTGAGTAGCAGCCCCCATGGGAAAGGGGCTTTGCTTTTCTTTTCAAACCCAGAACAACAAAAGTTTCTGCTAAACAGGGATAGAATGCTAGAACTGGGACAGAAAGCGTCGCGCACAGTAGGACTTACATGCCTCAGGATTCAGTCTGTCAATGGTCTCACAACACATCTGCTTAACAACGGGGATGGGTTCTGAGAAACAGCACTAGGGGATTTTTGTTCTAGGACCATCACAGAGTGTACTTACAGGGGTGGGAACCACATCACTGGGCAATATAATCTGGGACCACCACCGCACTCTGCCGACCGCCGTGATGTCGTGTGGCGTGTGACTGCAGTTTGCCACAAGCAGGAGGGTCTCAGTGCAAGTGCTCAGGTTGGAAGAGTCTGAGTCCCACATGCTCCCTATGCAGCCCACACTGCAGCCGACGGCGGGTCCTCTGGACGCTCAGAAGTGTTGGACAGGAATGAAGTGGCCTCCTTTGTAGTCACAGGAAGGTCTCAGCAGAAGGGCACAGATGGCCCCCCAGGCACACGGAGGGTGCTCCTGCCCAGCTCTGCTGTGTTGGATTGAACTGTGCCCGGAGTTCACACAGGAAGATCCCTGCCCCAAGGCGGCGGCATCTGGAGGCAGGGTCTTTAGGAGACACGTAGGCTTGTAAGTGTAGACATGCAGGCCCCAAGGGTGGGGCCCTAGGCTAACAGGATGATGTCCTTGCAGAGAGCAAGAGAAGCCAGGAGCAGACACAGGGGGCAGCCATCACAAGCCATGCAGAGGGGCCTGCGTGGAAATCATGCTGGCACTTGCATGGGGTCGATGACTCTGGTACCATGAATTCACCAGCAGAGGGAATTATCCCTGGTACATGCTGGGTGGGCACAGCAAGGATGCAGCACAGGGGACAGGCCACTCTGAGAGGCAAGGACATGCTGGCCCACCCTCAGGACCTGCAGGAGCTGTAAGGGGTTCTGGGCAGTCACCAGTCCCACAGCCCAAGACTACTTTGTGGGAAACTGCAGGACGCCCCACCACGAAGGTGGGGAAATCAGCACCTCTGCAGGTAGCCAGTGCCCTGGGCACCTCAACAGCTGGCCTTCCAGGTCCCTCCTCGCACCTTCTCCTGAACCCCACCTGCCCTGCCACCGTGCCCTCTCACGTCCAGGACCACCAGGACAGCCTACCTGTTTGCCCAGCCCTCTCTCTACCTGGGCTGCTGGCCCCCGATCCTGCAGATGCAGCTCCTTGGGCACTCAGTCCCTAGGGTCAGAGCTCTCGGGCTGGATCTTCACTGCACACCTGAGTCAGCCCGGCCACAAACATCTTCTGTCCCCTCAGCCTCAGCAGAGGATCCAGGGCAATCAACACAAGGATGAGCACAGGCTCACTGGAAATTGATCGAGTCTGACAAAAATCATACTAGAAATGAAGACCTTATCAATGAATCAGTACGGAAACAAACTGTGGTAACAGGGGTCCACCGCAGCTTGACTTGCAGGGACGTTCCGCGGTTTCTAGGTGACTTTTTCCTTTCTTGCCTTATTTCTGAGTTCATAAGGAGTCCAGTTTCATCATCGTCACTGAACTTCCAAGGAAAATAACACCGAGGTACTACCCCAGCTCTCAGGTCATGCACGCGCTGACCACACGGGGCTCTAAGGTTCACTCTTGGTCTTGGAGATAACCTCATATTTGCACCAAGTCTGTGGAGGATAAGGCAGCTCAGCGTGTACTATTTCAAGTCACCCTCAGGCAGCCCTTGTGGATAGTTAGAACTTACTTCGAAGGTTCATGTTTAAATGATGGACTCCTCACTTTGGTGAAAGTGATCTCGTTAAGCATTCTGCAGGAACCACGTGGCCACCCACTTGCACTGTCCACACAGCAGGGGACAAGTGGAGGATGTGTCCTGCTCCTTCCAAGAAGGATGACTGTAAATCCATAGGTGGGCCTCTGGATGCTTAGGACTATCTTGCCAGTGGCACTGGGATATCTGAGGAGTGGGAGTAAAATCATGTGATATGTCTATGTGACAAATGAATGATCCTAATTGGGCCCAAGCTGTTGTGACCCAGGCTGAATGTGAGCCTCTTGGGAAGTCGTTCACCCAAATGAGGTAAGTGAGCTTTCACAGCATCAGGGCCGGGTCAGTGAATCACCCCTACGTCCAGGCAGAGACAACTTCCTGTGTGGTGTGTCCTGCTCCGTCCACACCAGCCAGCATCCTAACGCCCTGCAGCGGTTGCAAGGAGGGCGGCCCTGCCGCGACCTGCTTCCCCCTCCAGTGGCTATTAAGTTCCAGTTTCGTTTCTTCTGAGAGAGCAGCACACGGGCCCAGGGGCCCACATGCCGTAGGCTACTGGACTCTCAGGGGTGTTCTCGGGCGTCACCGGGTTGTCGTTATTCTTCCCGTGCTATCAATACACCCCTTGTATTGACTCAGGCACCAGACAAGACACACAGGTCAGTGGCCTGCACAAGCCGGACGAAGGGATGAATGCCGAGGCCCCTTCCCCTGACTGACAGCTGAGAGTCAAAACCACGTGCGGCTTGAAGCTAGTCACACCCTGGCGCTACGTGTGTGGGAATGTCCAGCCAGGCGGCTCTTACTCTGCCACCCTGGGCAGGGCTTCCCCACGGCTTTACACACTGTGAAAAACTACTGCTCCTACCTGTGACTCTCCACTCGAGAGGCGGCCATGACATCTAGGTCCAAGGTCAAAATCAAGACTTGCAAGAAACTTCACGAAGACACCGTGTTCCTTCGGTTTATCATTGAGCATCGCAAAAGCAAGCAAGCCTGCGCTGAGGTCTCCAGCAGGACCTGGTGGCCCCCAGAGCTGGGAAACCACCTTGGCAGGCGGGAGCCATGTGGCACAGGTGGCTCTCGTGAGCTCGGCAGCAGCGATGTGTTCCCTGCACTGTTGTTTGGGGCTCACGGCTCCCTGAACACCCCTCTTTGCCTACATTTCCTCAGCATGACGGAGACTTGGGTTCCTCTCGAAATACCAGGCGAAAGCTCAAACAAGCAGGAGACTTCCAGAAGTGGCGGGAGGATGCACGCTTCTGCCGAGAAGCCCTGCACACCTGAGCCTCGGAGCCTCCCCCCATAGGACGCCAGTCAAAGCTGAGACAGGGTCCTGGCTCGGCCCACTTCCCGGCACCTCTGCACTTCTTAATGCCATCTGACCCCCTGGCGCTGCCAGTCCCCACGGCCAGTGTGAGCAGAGGCTGAATGCAGCTGGCCCGTCGGAGAGGGGCAGAAACCCCAGCAGGAAGCATCAGGAGCAGAGTTTGCTCGTGGAGACCTCCCGAGACCAAATGCCGCCTGGAAAGACTCGGTGAGAAGGTTTTTTGTTTGTCCCCACCAACCAAAACACACTTGCAACTGCACAAGCATGACAAGATAAACCGATTAGCTTTCAACATTCGGGTCCACGGTGCACGCTACCGAGCGCGAGGCAGCCTGTGGCCTCTGTTCACAGCGTGCACACCGGCGGTGGGAGAGGGCCGGGCTCTGGCCAGCAGCGCGCAGAGGGGGAAGAGGCCAAGGCCCTCGGCTGCGTCTGTACCCAAATATAGAGATTAAAAAATGCTAAAGAGAAAGAAAGAAAGGCGAGCACACAGCTGCCGTCCCCCAAACAGACCTCCCATCTGCCACCCACGGTCTGCATGTCACCTTCTCCGGGCTCATTTGTACTTCATTAACTGCCATTGACTTAACAAGATTTATGCAAATGACACCGTCGGAGCTCCCCAGCTCCCACTGCAATCAAGTGATTATGTACGTACAACTCTCCACAGCAATGAAAAATTAATACGTGACAAGCCCACTCGCCGCCGCGCCGGGCCTCTGGCTTTTATTTTTCTTGCTTTGCTTTTTGATTTCTATTTGAATAGACCTTATCTCGTTAAGAAGGAAAGAAACACAACTCTCTGCACCAATCCCCTCTAAGGCCTGGAAAGGCGAAGCCATGAGAGGTGGGCTCAGGTCCAGGGGAAGGACGGTAAGCTCCAGACTGCCAGCACACTCTCGACGGAACCTTGAGCTGGCGCGGGGGCGGGACATCCCGACCCTGGGACCCTGGGGCTGGTGAGCTCCCACACTGGGGAGGAGACGTGGCCCCAGAGCGAAGGAGCTGTAACGCTGAAGGGAAACGGGGTCGAGATTACGCACCACATATGTGCAACCTGCACACACCGAGCTCAGCCGCGGGGAGAGGCCATGTGAGCCTGCAGTGCTGGGAACCAGGGCCAGGCCAGGCGCTGCCCTGCCACTGCACTCAGGCTGCTGAGCTTCCGCAGTGACTCTGTCACCATGAGGCAGAGGGCCTGTCGGTCAGCGAGCAGGGACCATGTTTTGACCACAGGCTGAACGGGAGGACAAGGTGTCCTGCTGATGGTGAGAAGGGCAGGGACGCAAAGGTGGCAGACAAAACAAGGCCTAGGGGAATGGCCCCTCCTACCGAGAGCAGAGGAGCAGGCTGCGTCCCCCCAAGGGGTGGGTAGCTGCAGGCAAGCCCTGAAGATCTCGTCGGAGGTCAGGGTGCACATATTTCATTCCTAACACACATCTCTGCTTCCAGAGCTTTCTGCAGGCTTCTCATTGCTTGGGCAGAGGAGAGAGCACAGGCCTAGGCAGGGGGCCTGGTCTGAAGGCCAGTCCCACGCTTCCCAGCTGTCTGGTCTCGAGCACTTGCCCTCAGGGGTCAGCTCAGGACAAGGCCTCCCCACAGCCTCCAGCTTCCCGGGAGTTGAACTGGAGGCTGTAGGAAAAGCACTCATCACACGTACGTGTTCAACTGTGCACATGCTCAACACGCGACTCTGCTGAGCTGCTCCTCCAGGCCAGGTACGTGCCGCCCCGTCCCTTGCTTCCACGCTGACGAAGCCATCACACTGGGCTGAGAACTCGAGGCTCTTAGTGATCCGTGCTCCCTCAGAAACTGGGGCATGCACGGGCAGGCCGGAGAGGCCCACAGGACCATCGACGGTCCGCCGCGCCCGGGGAGCCTCTGCCCAGGGCACTCAGAGCGCTACTGACGTAAAACCCCAGGGCTGCTGGAGCTGCAGAGTCCCCGCGCCTGAGTGTTCCAGAGGACCAGACGGCCTCCTGCTCCCGTCCTACAGAGCAGTCCCAAGCCTGGGGCACGCGCCAGGCAGGCTTGGATGCGGAGAAGCAGCTCATCTGCGGCTACACGTCAGGGGCGCTGACGAGGGACAAGGACTCCCGTGCCCTGGAGGCACCAGGAAACCAGACTGTCACTAGATTTCAGTGAGATGACTGAATGTTCCCAGTCGAAAGGCTGCCCAGGACCAGGTTTGACAGACTGATGCTGGATGGTTCAGGCCAACCTGCACAGGTAAGGGCAGCTTGGCCTGCAAGAGCCCCTCTGCAGGTGATAGGGACACACCGAGCGGAGGCCCAAGCTCACAGGGGCCAGGCTGGTTTGCAGACGGTCTCCTGCCCAGCTAGGGTGCACCCACTCCAAATCGACAGTGCACACAGACCAGGGCAACAGCGTAGACTTTCCATCTTTCCCCGCAGCTCATACCCCCGTGCCAGTTCTACAGAGGTGAACAGTGATCTTGGTGATTCCATTACATCTCTACACACATTACACTATGTAGAGAGCTAGGTGATAAATAAATGAGCTGAAGGAATAAGGCACGTGCGTGGACTGAAGGGTCGCAGCAAGGTGTGAAGGTCCCCAAGTGACCCACGCTTGTCATCTGATATATGACTGTGTGTCCTCTATACAGGCACGATGGCCGTGGTCACCAGGTCCAGACCATCCTTGCCCCCACCTGGCAAGGCAAGGGCAGAGCCTGGTGCAGGAAGAAGCAGTGGGCTGCTCCGTTCTGCAGCCGGCAAGGGGCTCTGCAACAGTCCTGGGCTTCTTAGGAGGCCCTATGGTCTCCGGCCTCCAGTCTCATCCCAGATGCCGGGCCCGGCTTGCCCTCTCCTCTCCCACGCCGTCGCCCTGGACTGCCCAGCCCCCACCTAAGCTGTGCTCCCGTTTGCTTCAAATGAGTGAAACCTGCATTGCTCAAACTGTCCAACTGTATTTCTGAAACGATCCAACTGTATTTTTGGAAAGACTGTCCCTTTTTATAGGTGGCCAGTGCCCAGATGCGTTCGTTCCTAGAGGAGAAATAAAGTCGTGCGGGTCCCCGTGGAGGAGGAAGCAGCACAGGCGGGATCAACCAGAGGGCCAGAGCGGTCCCAAGCCGTCCACTGGAGGCAGAGCTACCATGCTGCCCACAGATCTCTTCTTCTCCCTCAGGCAGAACCCACTGAATCACCCGGCTTTCCTTAACAAACCAAAAGATGGCACTTCCAGAAGCCACTGTGTGAGGCTGGACTCTAGTCTTACTCTCCCTGGAAATAAAACGGCAAAACACGTCACTCGTGAATTCCGGTGCTTTTTAGTTGCGACAAAGTGATTTAGCACCGGCTTCTGGGCTGATGGAAACCTATTTCAGGCGAGCAGCACAGGCCAAAACAAATGCTCGAACTCAAGTCCTGTTGTGTAATGAGGAAGTTTAATTAAGGCCCCACATTACAGCTGTAAATGTTCCTTTATATAATAAGGTCTAAATGAAACTGAACCTAATCAAAGTTACAATTCCTTCATTAGCAAATTACAAACAAGCCCGCGCAGCTGACGCGCCGGCGAGGATTATCACAACTAATTGCCTCGTTGTCACAGTCCAGCCTGAAACAGTGTTCAGATGTCCGTCTGCGAGAGCAAATTAGGGCCACGTCGGGCTATTCCTGTGATCACAAGGGGCTCTTGTACAGCGATCTGATTTACCCGTGTCGCCTGGCGGCCAGCAGCCCAATCAAAGGCACGCTACAAAGACAGCCTGTGAAGCCGGCCCGGCCTGGACAGCCACTCCATATGCAGGCGCACACGGCACTTCATTACAGCTGTGGTCACATTTCCTCTTTGCATTCTAATGATCCCATTTTAATACTCACAGGAACCTCTCCTAATTGATGTCAAGTGAGTGACTTCTACATTCATCAACACGGCACTTCAAACAACCCTGGCCCCCGGGCCAGCGTCCTCTCGGCCGACCTGGGTGTGTCTCCGGCGACGGGCAGGGAGGGGGACGCCACGTACCTGTTTAATTGGGATGGCTCGGCCGCTCCCGATGCTGTCCGCGCGGCTCTCCAGGCCTTTCTTCTCTTTGTCTGGGTCGCTCCCTTTCCGAGACTGCAAGGCAAAGGACAGTGGGCATCTGGGTGAGGGCCGCGCTCACACGCCCACGCCTCCCCCGACCCACACGCTTTCCCCCACAGGGACCTGGAGGCCACGTCTGGCACAGGGCTGTGCACATGGACACACACGCATCCCAGAAACAGACCCGCAAGCAGCTCATCTGCACTGACTCATCATGCCAGAGAATTTTCTAAACTTTCCCCCTGACTTTTTCATTGCGAAATTATCTTTTAATTCTTCTTTAAAGAGTTCAAAATTCAATTACTAGAAACCAATGGACCATCTAGGAAAGTAACGCCCAACAAGAAAACACATTCCAGAGCTGCAGTTAACACAGCCAAGGAGAAAAGGGGCTCCTTGCTGTTCCTGGGAAGACAGTCCACACAAATGTATATATTTAATTAACGTCTGAATGATTTAAAAAATTCTATTAACTAGTCAGCTGAACACCCTCCAACGCACCAAGGTGCAGCGGTGCTGCTTTCTCCGCTTCTGCGTGGTTAGGAAAACAGCAATTTCAAAGTTAAGCTAGTGCGCCGCGCCAGAGAACAAGGGGGAACATCCCGGAAACCTCCGCCCGGCGAGATGTCAGTACTCGGGAACAGCGAGCAGCTCTGTTTGTCTGCCACGTTCCAGAGCCAATTATCTCGGAAGGACCTCGGATGCTGCAGAACCACCCAGGGGCCGCTGGCCGGGGAGGGGGCCATGTGTGGTGACCAGGGAGCCACCACCCGAGGCGCACCTTGACTGGGACAAGACCACAAGAGCGCCACTGTCCAGGTCCGCATCCACTGATGGCAGGAGAAAGGGCGAGCGCCGTGATTTTCTGACAGATTTATTTTATTATGAGAGAAAGATCTGAGACTCGTCCTCCTTAATAACTGTGCTGACAAGTGACAACTTCACTCCATTACTTTTCAATGGGAACATTACTCACGCAATATTGAAAATGGAGAAACATTTTCATGTGCTTTTCAAATCTGAAATGATATATGAAATGGATAGACCCGGTGTGTCCGGTGCAGTCTGACGGCTGAGGAAACCCAGTCTCAAAGGGGTGGGAAGATGCAGCCAGGGTTCTAAAACCCTGTCGCAAGGGCTGGTGGCACAGGACGTGGCAAAGCCAGGCCGATGGGACGGGCTCACGACCCAGGAGAGGCTGCCGCTGGAATTCAGGCAGACGACAGGGAGAGAGGCTCCCGAGACGTCAAGGCAGCCCCAGCTCCTCAAAGGGCGCTGCCCCCAAGCCTCGGCGCTCAAGAGAACACGCTTCCTGTCTGGTCGCAGGGCCTCACCGCTATGAACACCTACTGTGTGCCTGGCAGCACGTGCCTTACTTCCTCTAGGATGGAAGAAAGCTGGAACGAAAAGACAGGAAGAACGGAAACAGGTCTGACCCTCCAGGCTGGGAGGGAAGGAGAGGCACTCATCAGTCCCTGGTCAGGAAGCGTCACTATGGTTTGGGGATTTTCTTTCAATTAATCCTTAAATTAATAAGGAGTAGTAAGGGCTACACGATGACCTCGCGTTCTTCCTTCACATTTTAATTCACAGGAAGACAGGCACTTCAGGTTTCTGGTTGTAAAATAAATTTTAAGGCTTGCAGAGAGAACATGTAAAACAATCTTAAGCTGACATACAGCATGAAGAGTACTTGGGGAATTTTTGAATTCTAAATTCCTAAATCTGGAAATCCATCTTCATTATTCTCTATTAACCAGAATAATTAACAAAACAAACATTTAAAAGAATTAACATCTTCCTCAGGGCAGCACATCTGTCCCCACAGCCACTTCTGTTCTCAGAGCAGAATTTCAGAAACCACGGGAAGCGGGAGGAGATGGCCAAGTGTACCGCCACGAAGGACTCAGAATACAGACTCAGAACGAATCCAGAGTCTGACCGCACACTCAGATGCGAACTGGAACCTAGGTGAGACTTCACCACAAAAATCGAACAAAAATTTCCTGAAAACTGACATTTTGGTGGAAAGAGTCATTGAATTTTAAGAAAGAGTCGGGCAAGCTGGTAGGCAGAAAGGCAGGCTGTATCTCAGGTCAACAATTACTCTGCCTAAAGAGGCTGCATCAGTTCATCTGAAATAAAAAAAACTAAACTCACTGGCCAAGGAACGCCGCAGCCTGTGCAAATCCCCAGCGAGGTCGCCCTGTTTTCCCGCAGACTATCCTCCTTGACAGCTGCGATGGCTCTGCAGACGCCAGGTGCAGCCGCCCTCGGTACACCAGTGCATCAGGGGAGCTGGGTCCAGCCCACTGCACGGGCTCAGAAGATCTGGAGACCTCAGGCCCTGAGAGTGACTGCTCAGCCTGCACAAACACTCACACAGGCCATCTGATGACCACCCGCTTCCTTACAAAGACCTTGAACTTCTCCCAGGCGACAAAAGAAGCCAGGAGAGACACGCCATCCACACCTGCGTACCTGGACAGAGCGCTCCTGAAAGAACCCTTCCTATCAAACAGAAACCCGCCCCGCCCCTTCTCCCCAGCAAGGAAGGGCTGAGGAAGTACCTGTCACGGGCACACAGCCTCTTTACAAAAACACGACCTGCCACTCAGAACTTCTACCTGTATACAAACGGCACAGTCTTGTTTTCACAGTGAGTTCCGTGGGCTGTTTAATGTTTTGCACAGGCTTGGGACACGGGCAGGCTCAGCTCTGTCTAATGGTACTGACACTACATAGCAAGTTTTGAAATACCACATCCGCAACACCACTGCTATAGAGTGAGAGCAGGCAGAGCAACACCACGCACCAGAGAAGGACAGGGACCGGGAAACGTGCACGGACTCGGCGGGGCTGTCCCCGGAAGGGAGGCAGGGAACCTGCATGCGGGAGGTGCCCTGGAGGGCTTCAACCTTCACCTGAGATCTGCTTACTGGCAGAAGCAGCAGCAGTGGGGGCAGCAGAACCTTCACATTTGACATACTGGACGGTGGCATGCGAGGTTTGTTCGTCCAGTATATTTAGAAACATTTTCCAATAAAGTGTCTCGACTGCATGTAAGTTGGGGTTACTAAATTAATCACTCTAAGAACTCATATTACTAAACCAGAGGTGAACAGTCTTTTAGTGGATGGTCTCTCAAAACAATGATTTTTCAAAAAGAGCAAAATAAAATATATTTTTTCACTTTTGATTAGTAAAGTATGATTCCTACAGCAAATATAATACGTGATTTGCTACTTTTACAGAGAGTTTAAATTGGTTCCATTTCATGTAAGGTATGTATTATTTGTTTTAAAAAATGTACATATGCAAACAAAAACATCTGGAAGTAGGAAATGTTAGCCCAGCCTATATATCACAGGTCTACTCTATAAAATATGTAAGAATGGTATTTGAAAAACGGTGTGTGTGCTCCTTAATTAACTATGGCCTCTTTATGATGCACTAATAAATAAGGTAGCTGGTGCCTCTTCACTTGCATATTATCATCCCAGATGCATGAATTTTTATTCACTAAGATTGTTCTCATGTGCCACATCTGTCCTCCTACTAGATACTTTTAAATAAATATACACTTTGACAATTTAAGCCAATAACTGACAAAGATCACCAGAGATGAAGAGTCTACCAAATTATATTAATAAACCGGAAACAGTAAGAATTTCGTTTTTTAATTCTTGAGATTTCAAAAGTAATTTGCCTTCTTTTCATTCCTTGAATGACACTGACATCTAGTGGAGTTAATCTAAGATCTTCCTCTTAAAAATACTCAGTACTTCATGCAATCACCACCATCATCACCACCACCACCACCATCACCATCAACACTACCACCTCTATCACCACCATCACCAAAACCACCACCACCACCACCACCACCATCACCACCATCATCACCACCATCATCAACATCACCATCACCATCATCAATACTACCACCTCTATCACCACCATCACCAAAACCACCATCATGACAACGACGACCACCACCACCACCACCACCACCACCACCACCATCACCACCATTATCACCATCACCACCACCATCATCAATCACCATCACCATTATCACCACCACCATCACCACCACCATCACCACCATTATCACCATCACCACCACCATCATCAATCACCATCACCATTATCACCACCACCATCACCACCACCACCATCATCACCATTATCACCATCACCACCACCATCACCACCACCATCATCATCACCATTGTCACCATCACCATCACCACCATCATCACCACTACCACCATCACTACCACCACCACCATTAGTCTGTCAACATTAAACCCAGTCACTGACATGTGGGCCCCACCTGGGATTTCAGTCAACTTTTCCTCAGCTCCTCTTATGACCTCACATTTCTGTTCTTAATAACAGTAGGGCAGCTGGATCTGGTTTCTAAAATGGTTTAGCCTCAAGTTGTCTTCCAGCATTTCTAGAAAGGAAGCGAACCCTGGCTGTCACTGCACGGATCCCAGGGCAGGCCGTCGTGAGCCGTGGCCACCGACTCGGTCAAGGCGCAGAGTGGCGGTCTTCACCGGCTCCGCCTGCCCCACCCAGCCTGCTCTGGCTCCCCTATGCGCACGTGCTGGATGGTGGTCTCCTCTCAGCACGAGGACCCCTCACTGCCCTCCAGACCGCCGCCGCCTCTGGCGACACACGCTTCTCCTGGAGGCTGAGCAGAACCAGGCTCTGCTGAGGCAGCTGTCATTAACTGGGTTATTACTGTGATTCTTCTTGCCTTGAAGTGCTCCCTCTAGGCCACAGGGACTGTCGGTTACCCAACCCAGGACACTTTTCTGGCACAATCCAACTCCATAGCTACCCGCTTAGAGGACGGGACAAGAATATGCTAGTGATCTTATAAATAGCTCTACTTTTCACCTTTTTTTTTTTGGTGTTGGAGATCTAACCCAGGGACGCTTTACCACTGAGCTATATCCCCAGTCCTTTTTATTTTATTTTATTTTATTTTGAAATAGGTCCCACTATGTTGCTGACAGTCTCATTAAGTTGCTGAGGCTGGCCTTGAACTTGTGATCCTCCTGCCTCAGCCTCCTGAATTGCTGGGATTACAGGCGGCACCCCCATGCCTAGCTAAACAGCTCTATTTCTGAAGGCATTTCCTGGATTTTTATTTATTTCATAGAATAGTAACCAAAGACAATGAGCAGCTAATGTGACCCGGCCGGTGCAGGAGGCTGGGTGTTCCCTCTCCCAGCTCCTAACGGGCAGCAGGGACAGACACAGAAACTGTCTTGTCAGTCACATTAACCAGCTTGCTGAGTCCAGAGGGGATGTGCAGCCTGTCCTGTGGGGAGAGCTAGGAGGGGTTGCTGGGGCGACCGCCCTGCTCAGTGTGTGCCACATGCACTGCGGGCCCACCAGATGTCCCCTGCACCACGATCACACAATGGCTCACCCTCTGCCTGGCTGTCCTGCAGCTACTTTTGCTAGACACCATCAGAGGTCCCTTTCGGAATTCCAGTGGTAACAAGGGGAAAGGGAAAGCAATGCCACAGGGCTCTTCCGCCCACCTGCACAAGTGCTACCCTTCCTAGTTCAGAGAGGTTAAGTAATTTGCCTAAGATCAAACAGCTGCAGCGGGGGAGGCCAGGGCCTGGGCCTGCTCTTTCTTATCAGTCTGCACAGCAGCATCTGCCAGAGTGGTGAGGTATAGGGCAATCAGCAAAGGAGCGGGCGCAGTCAGGTGGTACTGCGCTGTCAGCAGACCCTGGCAGTACAGATGGCAGCAGAGGGAAGAGGGGTCTACCAGACTCGGCCTGCACCCAGCATCAAGAGGGCCAACGCCAAACAAGGGAGGCAGGTCAGAAATGCCCTCCAGTGTCCCGTGGCGGTGCTCCCCTTCAGTGCAAGACAGGAAACACTAAACTACTTTGTGTCTGGGTCGGCGGCAGCCAACCAGAAGGAGGCAGGTGGAACCAGGGTGCCAGCAGGAAGGGCCCATCACCCTTTGTGGGTGGGGCTGGCCTGCAAGAGTCAGGAAGTTCAGCAGCACTTGGCTCCACCCTCAGCAGGTGCCTGTGGCACCTGACCCATCCACCCCACTCCCCGGAACCTCAGAAGCTGCCCAGAGTCCCTGCGTTGCCCTGGTTTGAAGGCTGAAACGCACAGTGGTCCGGGGGAGCGCGCCTGCCAAGTCCAGGACAGCGGCCCTGCCTGGGGTTCTGGGCTCCACGGCAAGGCCTCCAGCGGGGGACTGGCAATGCCTGTGGTGTGGCAGGAAGGGAAGCGCGGGGGTGCGGCAGCGTTGTGTCTCTTCTGTATTTCAGGAATGTCCTCATTTCGGTTTGTCCAGGGAGCCATCCACAGGCCAGGGCCCCATTCAGACCCTAAGTTTCTAAATCTGAGCCTAGATAACCTCATCTCCAATTTTCAAATACTCCTGGCTGATTCCCTCTCTGTGCATGAGCCTCCAGGAGGCCGAGGGCACATGGTGCTGAGAGCCATGGCCACCCCGGCCCCCAACTGCACCCGCGAAGTCCTCAGGCGCCAGCATGTGGAGAACAGGCCAGCTCCCAGCTCCCATCTGAAGGGTAGGGTGCACTCCCCTGAGAACTCCACACGGCCCTGTTTTGTGTCTACTGCAGCGAGTATCTACCTAGAGACTGTGAAAATACCTGTTAGAGACCCAGGATACCAGGCTCTCCATGCACAATGCTCAGCATCCAGAACTTGGCTGCTCACTCATTTCTTAGACTTCCAGAGATCGATGCTACTCTCACTACTTAGCTTAGATTCTGTGAAGACCACTGAGCCACATGGCCACCACACTAATAGGGACCAGGCTTCCTGGTGTCACTCAGCTTCTCCCCAGGGCGGACACTCACGGTAAAGAGGTTGGACCGGCGCTTGGACTGCTTCCGCACAGGCGTGGGGGTGTTGGCAGTGGGAGGCACATCGATCCGCAGCTCCTTCTGGCTGGTGCTTGGAGTCGACGGGACGGAGGAGGAGTAGTCGCTCAGACTCCCGCCGCCGTTACTTGTCTGCAGTGATCAAAACAAGGCTTTATTAAGGACAGGCGCCTGGGACCTAAGGTCACCACGCCAGTGGGGTCACAGTCAACCCGTTCTCAGGTCACAAGGGGAGAAGTGGGTGAGCTAGGGCGGAAGGAGGGCTTCTCTGACTCTGCCAGCTGTGTTTGCAGCAAGTCCGCCTGGCCTCCTCCTAGAAATCCCATCATGTCAGAGCTGTTTCGTCCAAGAAAGTGACCTAAGGAGTAGCGTAGACAGCACCATGTGCATTGCAGTATAGGGTGTTCTAGGTATCTTTTCAAATCCACATGGAGAGCTTCTTTATTTTCATTATATTTTCCACGGTGTGGGTAGACCATTGTTATTTAACCAGCCCTCTATGACACAATTTATTATTGTAAACAATGTTTCAATAAATAACCTTGTACATTAAAAAAAAAAAAAAATAGAAAGTGGCCTGAGGAAATGAAGTCTCTATCATTTAACTCAAATGTTTCTGACAGCTAAAATGTAATCATTTCCTTTTCCTCTGAAAAGCAAAGAGGCTGGTTAAACTAAATGGATTCCTGGTTCCTTCTCTGCTCTAGAATGGGTGCAGAGGGGCCAGGTTTGCCCAGCAGAACCACAATGAACATTCTACAGGTGACACTTTGGAAATCGGGGTGCTGCTGGAAGATGTTTAAAGATGCCCCCAGCAGAGCGTTGGTATTCCTGAGTGTGCCTTCATGGCCCTCAGCAGAGAACCGAGGAACAGATCCTCTTCCCGGGCACCAACCATCCACTGCACCCTCTGGAAACAAGGACCAAGAGATCACTACCCAGGAAATGTTGACCATAAAACCAGGACAGGCAAAGCCAAGCCAACAGTGTCCTTAGCAGACTTCTGGTTGAGTTCTTCAATGTGGCAATTATTTCATTTTCTTTCAAGTAAATAATTTAGCAAAACACTGTTGTGGGAAGAGCAGTTTCTGGAGGGCCTCAGGGAGAGAGCAGCTGTAACCAGACACTGCTGCCAGGTTCAGGCACACAGTGGGCTGACCCATCAAGATTCACCGACAATGGTCAACCCACAAGCAGACCAGGACCAGGACCAGGACCAGGACCAGGACCAGGACCAGGACCAGGACCAGAGCAGGGTGCCTTCAGAGACATTCTGGGCATGTCCTGGGCCAGCGAGGCTCATAACTCAGCAGCAGGAGATAGAACATGTTCAGGAACAACCCCCTCGACACCAGCTGGCCCCGGCAGTTTCTGAAGGAAACGTGGAGTCTATTAGAAGACGCTGCTGTCATCTATAGAGTGGAAACGAGCAGAGCTGACTTCTGCACTGGCAGTGAGCACTCTTCATGCTCTCCTTGGCTCCAGGTCCTCAGTCCCACTGCTTACGCCGCCTGACGTACCTGGCTTATATGCACGGCGGACACCTGTGCAGAACAGACCGAGGAGTGGCTGGGCGAGTTGGGTAGGGACTTGCAGGGACCTATGGACAGCTGCTGCTTCTTCCTTGTGGCAACAATCTTCTGGGCAACTGGTGGACATAGAGACAAAAGAGATCAACGTGAAGCTGGTTTACAATACAACAGAGAGCACTGGGGAGCCCTGGACCCGCCAATCCCTCCTTCACAATAACTTTCAGCTGGGCTCCCGACCATTTCCCTGTTGCCCAACAAGCAAGTTCTGGGCAATGTGCTCAGGAAGCCACCTTCCTCAAGGGAGAGCCGCCCTGCCCATTGCTCCCTGGTGTCCTTTTCCCTCATCTGCCTGAAATGCAGAGATGTCTGTAGCCCCAGCAACCTTCCTGGGCCATCAGGTGGTGCTGGAAATAGAAGTCACTCTTGGTGAGGCAGAACACAGCAGGCACTGGGCTCTGACTCCACCAGGGGCCTTAGCCCTGGGCAGACCACCTCAGAGGCCTCACCTGGGCAACCAAAAGCCCACCTTGTGAAATTTATCCTAAAATAACATCTTCCAGTCACTTGGAGCATTGATAATCCTAATGGAACAGGGAGATTTAACTAAACCCCGGGGAACGCCAAAATCCTTCTTTAACATTGCCTAAGGGATCACCTGTAACTCTACGAGCTATGGTGGAGACTGACACTCAAGCACAAGAAATTATATCAAAGACCCTTTTTATTTAAACATATTACCACACACACTGAAAGTTTATCTTAATCAATACACATCTAAATCCAACCAGCCATGACTTCTCCTGGCAAAGAGGCTCACTGATAAAGCATCCTGAGTTTGACTGGAAAGGAAGTCAACGATTAGGAAGCTCTTCCTGCACCAATGGGTGTCACTGCGGGAGGTTCATCTGAGTGGGTGTGTGTCTTGGGGAGTGGCTGTAACTGTGCTCAGTGACTCTCAACCCATCTCCCGATCTGGGTCATTTGTGTCCCCAAGATGCCCATGTGGAGGGACACCTTGCCTCTCCCGGCCTGCAGTGACGTCCTGGAAGCAGTCCACATGCTGCCCACAGACAATGCTCACTGATAATTTCTTTTCCAAATGAACACGATTTTAATAAGAAACTGGTCTGTCCAGAGCCTATGGTTTTTGTGTGAATGAATGATAGTATAAATATGATTAAGTAAAAGTGCAACGAATAAAAAATGGTTCAGGAGATGAAGCAGCGGCTCCATTAGTTACGTCCCACCTCCAATAGGCTCCACATCATCCTGAAAGGATGGTATCAATTAATTTATCTTCCTGTAGTGTATCGAACATACCCTTCATCAGCTAATCATGTTTAAATTACAGAGGAATATCGCGGCACTCTGTCATTTCAAAACCATTGGCGTATTGATCAGGGGTCTTTGAAGACATATATTAGAATATTTTAAAAATCATTGCATGAACTGAAAAATAAAATCTGAGATCAGCTTCCAATAGCTGCAAAACGTGTGTCACAGAGGTTCACTGAAATTCCAAAGACAAAAGCAAATTAACCTGAAATCATGGTCACTGGGCTGGGAGTGAATTTCTTTTCCTTTTGAAAATGGTAAAAAGGGCTCTGATGATCAACTGCACTGCTTTCTGTTTTTCTGCTGCCTCACTGCAATGTTCAACTGTGTGTGTGACCACACAGGTCACTGAACACGGGAGACGCGCACGGCCAGCAACAGGACAGGATGGGCCTGGAGAGCTCAGGGACACTTTCCACATGTTTCACTCCAAGGGAATGTTGGAGACTTTCCAAGAGAAGTCAAATATTTCACTAAAACCCTGATTTTATGGAACTCCAAGCATAAATGAGCAGTGTGTATCCTCCTACTCACAGGCTAGAATGAAGGCACGTTCATGATTAAAAAGAACATTTTCAAAACAAAGTCTGTCAACAACTACGTACAGAGCATGGATCACATCCCGAGGACTAAAATTCCACTGTCCCTTTAGTACTGCCCTCCATTAATGGAAAACAAAAATAAAAACAAAAGAAAACAAAACACACCCACTCTGAAATGACTGGCAGCATTCTTTTTATGACTATTTCCCATTTTAATTCCTTCCTACCCCTATATGTAAATGAAGAGAAGAAAATTATCTACAAATACCTTCTTCTAAAAGGTCGAGGCTGCTTTAGAACTGTAAGACCTGCCTGAGGAGGACGAGGACGGGGACGAGGACAGGGACAAGGTGAAGGCCCTGTGAAAGGCTCAGTGCCTTTCCATCAGGAGAATGGAAACCTACTATGGCAGCGACCGCGCTGTTACTTGCTTTGTGTCCCACGCGTCTAGGTGCCCTGCTTAAAGAGGCCCCCAAGGGCCTCGCTGGGCTGGACAAGAGCTAATGTGACAGCTGCCACTCACTGGCACCGTGGCCCAGGCCTGCCACTGCGGTTCGAGTCTGGGAGGGTCACAGGAGCTGGGTGGCGAGGGCGGTGGGGCATGTGGACGCCCTGCGGCCCCAGGACAAGGAAGGCCAGGGCGTGGAAGGCGCTGCTGTGGGACTGTGCCCCGGGTTAGAGGTGAGGCGTCCCCGGGAGCTCACGTGAGAGCCAATGGAGGTGGCCTGGGCCCTGGAGGGACCGGTGACGAGCACGAGCCCAATCGCTGGAGGCAGTGGGGGTGGCTGGGGAGGGGGCGCTGGGGAGTGGAGCCGGCTCCGCGTCCTGGGTGCGTCCCAACCCGTCTTCCTCTGCCACACCCTGAGGCCACAATGCTCTGCCTCACCTGGGGCGCAGAGGAATGGGTCAGCTACCTACAGACCGAGACCTCTAAAACCCTGGGCCCCAAATAAACTTTTCTCCACTAAAATGCTTCTTTTCAGGTCTTTCAGTTACAGCAGTGAAAAAGGCGACTAAAACAAAGGGTAATCACCACGTACTCAGGATATTCAGAATGTGTTCAAGTTGGTAGGTTTAAAAGAGGCCACGGCCCCAGGCTCTGCTGGCTGGGCAACCCTCAGAACCAGTTTCTGAATCTGGCCGTTCAACAGTTGGACATGTTACGTATTTTACGTCAGCACACATGAGTGTGTATATACAGCCACGTCGAATGGAAATGTGTGCACCTATCGAAAGCTACTGTCATGACCCAAGACCCTGCCCACCCAGAGCTGGTAAACCAGGGATGCCCTGGCTGCAGCCCACAGGCCTCAGGCACGGCAGGTGGTTTTCCTAAGGCACACCTCTCGTGACATTGTTCCACCTGCTTTTCAGCAGCTCTGGTCAGATAAACCTCACAGCTGGCTCTGTCGGGTCTTTGGGGGGCGGATGCTGCACTCCTGGTACTTCACACGCAAAAGCACCACTGTCTCTTCCAGAACACAGAGATCTTGGGACGTCCCACATGCCACGAGCATCGTGCAGAACCAGATGACCCCTGGGCATGGAGAGAGGTGGGGCGGTGCCTCGGGAAGGCCCAGAGGCCCATCTACGGAGAGCACAGGTCTGACCGACAGGGGCCAGGGCAAGACCCACGTGGCCACCAGCAAGCCAAACCGGAAGAGCAGGATTCTTCTACTGTAGCACAGCGAGGCCACTGCTCCTGGGGCTGAGGGACAATTCTGAACAAGCACAGATTTGCCGGAATTAAATGAGTCTAATAAATAAGTCTAATAGAATAACACCTTAAGTATTTACAGCAGATTCACTCATAAAAAACAACTGCCGTGAGACTGAACACTAACATCAGAGTCCACAAAAATACTCTCAGAGCACAATTTATGAGGCTGGAACTCACTGCGCGCGTTGTCTTTACCGGTGGTGCCACCACCCAACATTTATCACACTTTCACTGAAAGGCCCCAGGAGCCACAGGCCACCCAAGAGCTCCCAAAGGTGACAGAAACCAAGGCGGGCTGCAAACCTCCCAGAACAAATAGAAGGGCCCCTAACGTCTCCAGTCAGTTTTTAAATTACAGTAGAGTGGTCATTAAACCAGCTTATTAATTAAGAAGAAATTAATTACCAAATTATGTCGTTCTGAGCATGTGACTCAGGAGTGAGAAGGAATCTGAAGTGGAACTTTGCTCATCAAGAAAACCTCGAAGTCAATGGACGTGAGAGGTGCCACCCTGGGCACTGGGCGCAGGGGTGCAGACGGCACCTGCTCCCGACAGGCTTCCGTGGGGCCTAAGCTCTGAGCACAGAGTAAAACCAGGCGAGACAGGGAGAGAGGGCGGCAGCGCTGCATTGCCGAAGGCCTCAGGAGGTCAGGCTGCAACGGGCTGTGGAATCAGTCCGTGAGCCCGGCTGCCTGGCCCCGCACCTACACACCTGTGGGATCCCGCCACGCTGCGCGGACAAGTGGAACACACAGGCCGCCCCGACCCAGGACAACGGGCCCATTCCACGGACCCCAGAGCTACTGTGGAACTGCTGGGCACACACCAACCAAGGACACGAGGGGGATGAACCAGGAGTGAGGACGAGGTGGAAAGGTGGTGAGGCGGCAGGGGCTGAGGACGCCGCAAGGGCAACTAGAAACCCACCTGCAAAGGTCTGGTGTGCAGAGCAGAGCGACGGCATCGTCACTGTCCTTAGGCAAGGTGGGGCCACTGAACCCATCCCAGGACAAGTGACAAGACCCGTGCTTTGGAAGGCTTCATCCACGGCTTGGAAGGCACAGGTCACAGCTACCTGGAGTGTGGGCGAGGGCAGCGGGGCTGGACCCCAGCCCAGCAGGAGCTTCTCTTTGGGACCCACCTCCAGAACTGCTGCCACTCTACCCTCAGGAGCGAGTCATGTCTGGCAGGGTACTGAGCCCCTGGCTGCTCTTGTCATCTGATGGTTCAAAGCCATCAAAAGGAGTTCTTGGAAGGCGGCAGAAGCTCAGTAATGTTTTAGCTAAACCCCGGCAGTTTCTCCGACATTCCTAGGATATTCCCATGGGCATGGTGCACCTCCAAGGGGAAATATGATCTCTCCAAGATCCAGCTTCCCCCAGGCCTCTGAAACCAGGTCTGGGTTCTTCTCCCTGACTCTAGTCCTGCCCCACTGCAGAACACCCTTCGCACGGACACTTGTACTGTTCTCAGAACAGGTCTGGCCTTCACATCCATGTGCCAACGAAACAGACTGAAGCCATCAGAGGAAGTTCCCAGTGCGAGCACTCGCAGGAACGGTGAGGCTCCTGCAGCTGGACGGACCGTGCGGTCCACTCAGTGAGAAGGGGGCTCTTCTGCGGGATCCTGTCGGTGAGAACTTCCGAGAGGCTCTGGCAAGAACCAACGGCCTGCAGGTCCCTGCACCCCAGGCAGTGCACTTGGAAAATGGCTTTAACCACCTGCCTTCCCTGCATGGAAGCACGGAACACGACATCTGTGCGTGTTTACACACTCGCCCTTCTTTTCCCAGCGGTGCTGAGGATGGAGTCCAGGCTTGGTGCCCCCTAGGCAAACGCTCCACACCCCTAGCACCAACTGTATTTCTGTTAAGTATTTTTAAAATCAAACTCTGCTCCAAGACACACTGTGGTTAAAAAGGCAAGCTTTAATGTCTTCTGGCAAAACTCTCAAGTTTGTCCTGAAGTGATGAAGTCTGGATTCTTAATCTGAGATTCAGTTCTTGTCTGTATTCTTTTTATCTCGTTGTATTAAAACAAATTTATCTTCATTTATGTCGCAATTACCTATTAGGGTTGTTAATTTGCTGGAAATGAAGCTATTGTTTAATTGCTCCTATTAATCGGGAATTTAAATGCCGACGTAATAAACAGTTACCTTCAGGACCGGGCAAAGTCAAGGCCACTGACGTTGATTTCAGAATTTTAAAATGAGAACGATTTCTACTGTGTCCAAGGCAGCTGGATTTCTCTTTTTATTTCAGCGAAGAAGAACATAAAATATTAAAAAAAAAAAAAAAGTAACACTGAAACAAATATGGTCTATCTGACATTTTAAATATGTGCATCCAATTCTGACATAACTTAATTATTCGTGGCAAGGGTGACATCAAATCATGCTGTGAGAAATGCACAACCCTCCCTCTTTTACACACCTCCATAGCACAACAGTTCCTTGAAATTTAATTCCAGAGTTTGGTTGCCAGAGATCGGGAGGTGTGATTCCCACGGCTGCCCCAGGCACTGGGCCCGGGGCAGCAGGAAGCCGAGTACTGACAGGCCCGTCAAGGCCCAGATTCACAAGGGCTGTAGACGTCGCTCCTCTGCGAACTCGGCATCAACACGCCCTGTCGCAGGACTCCCTCCACCTGGCCTCCTCTACGGCCACACCAAAGCCGGGCTTCTGGGCACGATCCTGCTCTACTCAGCACTTCTCCCTCCTGTTTGGACGGAAAAGGGGCTTCATTCCAAATGATAGCCTCCAGCGATCCCTCGAGATCCATCTCAGGCCCCAGGCTGTTCCCTGCACCTACAGGACACCACCCACTAGATGGACAGTTCTGGAGACTCTGAGGTGCACTGGAGATGTTGTCAGTACTCCAACCACTGTGCCTTCCTCAGCTTCCAGAATGTTCCTGGTCTTGCCCTTGCTCCCAGAATGCCCTTGGTCATGTTTTCAGTCCCAGAATGTTCTTGGTCATGCCTGGTTCCAGAGTACTCCTGATCACGTTGTAGAATGCTCCTGATCATGCTCCAAATCCCAGAATGCTCCTGGTCTTGCTCTTGGTCCCAGAACGCTCCTGGTCTTGCTCTTGGTCCCAGAATGCTCCTGGTCTTGCTCTTGTTTCCAGAATGCTCCTACTGCTGGGTCTGTACTCAAGTGAAGTTAGGCCCGAGAGAAACCAAGCCAGCAGCTCACCAGCCAGTATTTGACATACGTGGAACTGGCTGCTCTTACCCCTCACTCTGTGCTCCCCTTTCTTAACAGCATCCCTCTGTCACTGGTTCACTGGTTCTTTCCTTACAACACTGAGCAAATAAAATGTGCCAGAGACTTGCCAGACAGGGAGAGACCACAGAGCCCAGACAAATCTGTCAGCAACATCGCTGAGAACACACCGGTCAAGCGGAATGCCCTGGGAGGCGCCCAATGCAGGGGACACTATATACCTCACCAGGAAGCCATCCTCAGCAATCTGGGCCCACAGCCAAAAACCGTCCCCTTTCTCCTCCCTGGTTTTAGAATTCAGCACCATGTCCTAGGCCTTGGCTCCCTCCCAAACCAATGTGTCAGTACGGGACACCTGTGGGAGTACAGTGCCCTAAGACAGGCCACCAGGGCTGGGTGCAACCCACGGTATAGCACTCTCCAGCATGCATGAGGCCCTGGCTTTGATCCTCAGCACCGGAGTCGGGGCGTAGGTGGCGGCACAAGAAACATAAAAGCAATTGCGAGAGGGAAAGGTCCAAGAACCACTTCAAGTAGGAAGTGCTCAGACAGATGACGAAATGTGGGAAAGCATCCTGTCTGCAGAGCAGCAACAAGAGCTCATGGTGAAGGAGGGCTCGAACCATCTGGAAAATGGTGTGGCAGGACTGGACACAGCAACACGGGGGAGAGCAGTCCCTGGGCGCAGCCCGAGGGCCATTCTAAACCAGGAGTCACAAGTAATCAGAGAAAGGAAGAAGTGAGAAAACCACTGCTGCTGACCACTGACCATAGGGCCAGGGCCATGTGCCACAGGCCAGCTCAGTCCCACACACCACAAAGGTGACGAAGCTGGGGCCTCTGAAAGGTACAGAGACCCTGAAGGGAGGGGACAGTGACAAGTCCTCAAAAGAAGCTAGAGAGGTATGTTGGAAAAAGATGTCCGGGCAAACTGGAAAGACAAATGGCGTGCTTGGTACTGAAGCCAGAGGCCCAAGGCACAGCCAGTGGATGTGCTCTGCTGCTACGGGCTGGAACTCTGGTAGATCTCCTAGACCTTACGGCCAGATGGGCTTCTCCTTCACCCCCTCACCTGCTCAGGAGTAAGAGGGCTCCCCTCCTATCTGGTACCAGGTTAGAAGGCAGAGCATCCCTCCCCGCAGCGTCCAGCTATCATTCGTTATTCATAATTCTGCTTAATTAAAAGAATAATCTTAAAATAAGCAGGCAGAGTTTAAAGGCAGATAACAAAGCTTAGGTTGGTGTGAAATGTAAAAGATATGCAAAAGAGCATAACTACAGATCTCCCAAAGAGCAAGGCCTTGTGACCCAAGACACGGTTCTACTCTGGCCGTGACCCAGGTCAACAGGGAGTTGAATGCACGGGGACACTGAGCAGAAAACACGCAACACTTCAAATGTCACAATTAAACCCAGCACAAACCTTTTCGAAAGACCCAGAGATGATTAACTCTCTCTCTCTCACTCATTCTCTAGCTGGATGCAAATCAGCACCTTCCAAGCAGAGGCAAGTGAATATCCCGATAAATTGGCAATACAATTTAGATGGCAGGCAAGGATCTGAAAGATAAATGGCTTAAACAAAGAGGGGAAAAATGAACCTGTCACTTCTTCTCAACCCATCAAACTGTCTCACAGGAAGCTGACGATTCCGGAGCAGAAATATCTCCAACACCCAGGAGTGCAGGCTCACCCGCCATTCTCCAGTCCATAGGGTGAGGCTGCTCTGTGCCTCTGCGCAGCGGCAACTACGGGACTTGCATTTTCAATCCACTAGTTTTTAAAAGGCCAAACCAAGTATGGGTTATGAGATACACACAGTGCATCAGCAAAATAAAGAAAAAGAAAAGGACCTAAGATAAATGTAAAGAAATGCCGTGTTTCCAAAGGAGTGCGATGCACCGAAGATGACAGAGATCGTGGCTGCTTCAGGGTTTCCAGATATGAAGGAAAAACACACAGAAAGCGACAGAGCACCAAACTGATGATGCTAAATCATCCAAACTGAAAAGACTGTCCCCCAAATTTAAAGGAAAATAGAGAAGAAAATCCAGGTCAATAAGGACTGGGAGTCGGCCAGGGTCCTGAACAAGAGAACACACAGGACGTACAGGCTATGAGCGGATGCTGACCTCAGGGACCCTGTGACACAAAACAGTTGCGTTTTAAGGAAAAAAGTAATATACTTTGTTTACTGCTGGCTTAAGCCAAACCTATCAGGTCTCATTTGCTTCTTGTTGAAAGACGACAGGCTGAGACACCAGCAAACAGCTTGGAAACTTCTCCCCTCCACATCCGTCACGAGGTTCTCCTTTAGATCTTTTAACTTTTAAGAAAAATGAACTTATCTATCACAACTGAAGCTGTTTTCCCATTTCCAGAAATAATTACCCTTACAACGATCTCCATAAAAAAGACATTTTCTTCTTTAAGTGGAGAGAAGATGTCTTGGTCGGAACCCGAGGAGATTATTCCTCTCTTCCCCAGCTCTGCTGATAATGAGCCGGCCGCAGTGGCCCCTCGCGGGAGGCCTCTGGAAGAAGTGACAGTGACACACAGGTTGAATTATACAATGTATTGTGATGTAATTAGGAAGAAGGATGAGATGACAAAACAGATTTCCACTCAGTCTTCAAAGGGCTCTGAGCATGAAGTCACTGAGAAGCCCTTCCACGCCATCCATTACTGCTGCCTACCCAGCACCCAGACCAGAACCCACCTGCCCAACGCAGAGGGGCCTCTGGGAAGTGTACCTGTGTGGGATCGCAGTGACTTTGACCTTTTAAGTCATAAGGCACATGATGAACGTGAGGGCCACATACATTTTTTTTTTTTTAACCCTCACAATCGCTAGGTGTCATCCTACAGAATGAATGAGGAAGTTTTATTTATTTTTATATGGTGCTGAGAATCAAACCCAGTGCCTCAGACATGCTAGGCAAGTGCTCTACCACTGAACCACAACCCCAGCCCTACAATTCTTAAGATGATGTCAAATTCTAAACAATGAGCATCAAAGTCCAGGCAATTCTTTTGCATAGGCAACGGTCACTGAGGAGTTAAGCATAGAGTGGGGAGAAACTTCCTGCAAGTTTTTTATTCTCCTTTAATAAGAAATTAAGTTTATCAATTGCCACTGTAATTACTCACAGCACCTCGGGTAATTAAAAGGGATCTAAATCTAATTTTATTTACATTTAGAATACCTGAGGTCATCTCCGATCAAGATCTGCGTTTGTGACTAATAATGTTTGAGTGTTAATTAGAGCTCAGCAGAGAATACTGATTGATTTTGAATCTGTAATCTGTGATTTAGCAATAGTGAGGAAGTCCGAGCATCTCCTGAGATACAGCAGTTTCTATAAACTACTGAAATCCTTCAAAGGATCATGTACGCCTTTTAGTTCTAGAAAGTCTCCTTTAGAAGAAAGACCAGGGGCTCATGATCATACCAAGCAGCCTCACCTGTGAGAAGGCACCTCTCGTAAGTTTACCCAGATCCCCTGTGACGTGGGATGTCTACGAAGACCCTTAAACACAATCTCCACAGTGCAGACTTTTCCAGAGGTGAGGGGCTGGCTGCACACACCCACCTGGGCCAGGCACAGGTCTTGTGACTGTCGTCCTTGCATGTTCACGGGCAGGTCAACCTGCTGTGGCAGGGGCCCACAGGACCACCCTGTCCACACAGCTCCCACGGAGTTCACTACCTGTCCAAGGCTGTTTTTGTGTCTTGAGGTTGAACGTTAAAATTTCAGTTGTGCCACTCCATGAGTCTCTACAAACGCCAGTGCCCGAGGCACCCCAATAATGAGCTTCCACCCTCTACCAGGGCCCCTTGAGCCCTCGCTCCCACCTCCTGGGACTTTTGCCTTGGCTGGAACGGGCCGCTGTTTTCTCTCTTTTTCACTCACTGCGTTTTGCAGCTCCACCCCTGACCACAAGATGTCAGAAGCCTGTGAGGACAGGGACGTGACCGAGACTCTTCTCTTCCCAGTGGACACAGCCCTTCACCCCTCCTCCCAAGATTCCAGGAGAACGTGCTGGTCTCCTGCCACAAAGGAAGTGACCTCTCCGGTCCTGCCCAGAGAGGACAGGAACTCCTGGGTCCGGAACGCGAAGCCTCCGTCTAAGCTGACTTGAGCGGGGCACGTGATGGCTGGCTGCAGGTAAGAGGTGATGAGGACTCTTCAGACCCTCAATGCAGAACCCTTTCTTCTCTACCTAAGTCTTGCCTTAATCCGCCCTAAGAAGATATCCTTCATTAACCCCAAACTGAGGAATACCATCCTTGGAGATAGCAGGTTCAAACTCACTGAGAAAAAATGTTATTAAGAACCCATGATGAACATTTTGAAAACTTAAGAATCAAAGGCTAGATCTGCAGCATGCACACACAAATGCGCACACACACACACACACACACACACACACACACACGCAACCTCAGCAGGTCCCAAGAAACCTCAGCTGTACCCTGGAGGTTTAAAGTTAGAAACAAGCCCCAGCACACACTACACTCGGGGACGGAGCTGCCCCTCGGCGGGGCTGACCCCACCTCTGAAGGTGTCCTAGGCTTGAGCCCGGCTGCAGGCTGACCCTCCGTCCAGCACAGCAGCGAGGTCCCCGAGGCTGCAACCTGGACACCACGCAGGGTGGCCTGAAAAGGGAAGGCAGGTGGGTCTGACTGTGACTTGGGGAGTGTTTCTGAAGCGGGGTTTTCTCCTGGGTTTGGAGTAAGTCTTTCGCTGGTGCCAACCCCAGGCCACCACTTATCCACCAACAGAAAACACATGTGCCTGCAAGCTTCTCTAGAGAAGCTTCTGGAAATCCACTCTGAAGTAAGAAGGTAATGTGGGTGAATAAAAAGAAGTCAAATTTGTGCTAGTGACTAACCCAAACCAGTAGTCCTTATCTCCAGACTTAGAGGAAGCAATTTAAAGTCATATTCTCACCTGGCTGGGGATGCTCAGAACGCACTGGGGATGAGACACCCATGGAAAAGGTAGGTTGGATTTTGGGGAAGAGATTCAATGTAGCAAATGGCGCTGTCAGAACTTAGCATACTGGGTATTTCCATTTTTCCACAAAAAAATAATAACAGATGAGGAAAGGTAATAAAGATATCGTACCTTTAAAACAGATTTCTATTTGATGACAAAACTATTTTTTTTTAATGGGAGAGAACATAAATTCGAAATCCATCCAGTTGTGCTTTCAATCAAGGCCCAACAAGGGAGGATGGTGCTCTCTGTCTTCCTGTGGCATCTTGGAAGGTGCCTGCCCAGCTCCAAGCCTGCTCTCCTGGGGGTGCAGGCCCTGACCCCAGTGCACAGCTGGCCCTCTGTCCGAGTACAGGCCCAGAACACCAAGCCAAAATCAGCATGGCTGGCGGTGGACACTGGAAGGACTCCCTGGCCTCACAGGGTCAGGTGAAAAGCACCATGGCTGCCGCCGCAGTGACCTACTCAAGTCTCCTGGGAGAGCAATACCAGGCTCCTCATGAACCCACGGCCCCCATCAGAGAGAAAGCGCCTGGTAAGAAGATAGTTTTATGTCCTGCACAGGCAAACCGCTCACTGAGAGGACAGGAATCTGCCACCTGCGTGTTTTTCAAAAGGTCGTCCACTGGCTCAGGCTCAGCCTTCCAGGACCCTGCATGTCTGATCAATGACACGCTGGCCTCTGTGCCTGGGAGATACTGAGTCAGGAAACAGGTGTCCAGTGAAATCCATCTGCACCAGAGAAGGTGATTTAGTCTCCAATAAAGACCCAACTCTTCATTTGTGCCTTTCTGGCCTTTATAAGCATTTAACTGTCATAACATCTATAATTCAGCATGGAAAAGGCGTCACAGGGCATTTATGATAAATCTCACAAAACATATAAGGCCCCTTTGCACTTTAATCACTTGCTAACACTTACAATAAGATTGTATTAAAAATTTAAACTGCCCTACTTAAGCAATTTACCTTCAAACGTCCATTTCCAGGGAATGAATCGGAGGGATGTGAATGTCGAACCCTTGGTCAGATTTATTGCACGGAAGAATATTTCTCCTGATATAGCTCTGATGAGTGAAGTCTAATGACTTTAGTTTTATTACTTTTTAAGCACTTAATGGGAAAATTTAGACATTTTCACAAGACTGAGCTTTCACAAGAATGGTACATTTAAAAAATGACAGGTAGGGAAAGGTCTGAGATCACTTTAGACATGCCCAGATTAAACACAATCAGTGCACATTTTAAGGCAATGACTAATACCACAGGCTTGCCTCTATCATTATTAGTTTGAGTTTCTTTTTTTTTTTTTTTTTTTTTTTTTTACTGCCTTAAATAATAGTCCAGAGAATATTTAGCAAAGAGTAGCTGTGGAGAATTTTATTATTATACATGTAAAACTTTAAAGCCATTTTAAAACCCCACAGTATTTAATTTCTTTCACCCACACTTATAAACCACCCACCACGGGAAGTTACAGGGCAAATACCATCATGATCTCAGTGTAATTATGCAACCCCTGCTAAGGATCAAACCGTTTCACCACCAAACACACTGTCAGCAGGAAAACCACCTTTAAAACGTGAAGAAGCAAATCTGAAAGTTTGCCTCTACTTGAAGTAATTTTTTCCCCTAACTTAAGCCCACAGCTGTGATCCCTCAGATTTCAATTAAAGCCTAGGCAGTAATCCTATCAATCACCAAGGACTATAAATTTCTTATCTTTCTCATTAGCTACCCCGTTGCACAGCTTAAATATAAACATACCTTGCCACAGGACTGTAAATCACTGGGCCCCAGCAGCTCCACCCAGCGCCGGGACGGCAGGAATGATCGGGGCCACTCTTGGTGCGTTTGCTATACTAAAGCTGATTTACACATCTCAAAAAAAATAAAAAACACCGAGAATCACAGTGACAGCAGATCTCTTTGAGTTTGTTTATTTGGCTTAAAACTGGTAATGACCTGTCTTTATTAGTATTACTAAGTTTTATGTGCAAAATCCAATTTTCTGTGGAAATATATTTTTTGCTGCATCTGCCAATAATATCTCTTGCAGTTACCTGTAGCTATTAATTTTTTTAAAACCTAAATTTCAACTTATTTTTTAAAGCTGTAAAAAAAAAAGAAAAAAAAAATCAGAAACCCAACAAACTATCTTCTTCTTGAAATAAAACTGAGCCCAACTGTATGGAGAGCTGGCAGAAACGGGGCAGGGGGCGGGGCGGGGGAAGGCCCTCAAGCAATGTTGCCATCTCTTCCAAACCACCTTCAGGCTCCTGTGGCCAGGCCGTCACTCCGTCTCATCTGAACAGTCCTGGGGCAAGGTGTGACTCCTCCTAGGGAGCCTGGGTAGGCCTCTCCCTCAGTGAGACGCAGACTGCAGGTGCATTTTTCTGCAAGTGCACTCTTCGTACTGCGCATTCAGAATGCGCTTGACGAGCATGTTGCTGCTGCACGTTGCCAAGAACTACAAGGAGAGGGAGCTCACAGCCGTGCCACGGCCACAGAAGCCCATCAGGCCTCTGCCGTGGGGCTCCAGCTTCTATCACATCCACTTTATGCCTAATTTAATTAATTGTATCCTTCAAATTAAAATTGATGCAGCACATTAACGTGCCACCACCTTCTGCCTGCAAAGCCTATAGGTTACTGATTATTACACCTGAAGGAATCCATGGCATGGCGCTGGGACCCAAACCCAAGGGTGCCTCTAGCCAGGGCGGCACTGCCACCTCGTGGCCGCTGCTGGAGTTGCCCGGCTTGTCCCAGGAGCTCCATGGGCCAGGGCCTAATACAACATACAGCGTTTCGAGGGAACGGGCTGTGATGGGAAACAGTCACTTCTTACGGTATAAATATACCCAATATTGATCACATCTTATTTCCAGACTGCAAAGTAACCCAAGAGAAACAGAGGGTAAAGTCAAAGCCAAACCTCAAAGACAAAGGCTCTCTGTTAGGAAAGCTTGACAACATGTGAATCACAGCTCAGAAAAACGCCCAGTTTTTAAAAGCGAAGCACTCGAGTCTACTGCGATTACCGTGAACGTCTCCGTCAAGCCCTGGAGTTCTGCCTGGAGTTACTGAGAGTTCTCTGCCAACGACTCTAGAGCTTGTGATGAATACGGGATTGTCAGGTCACTGAGGAAGGTGGTCAGGGCGATGGGAAGGCATGGATGCCAGAGCCCACCTGCCTGGGTCCCCACCTCAGCGCTGAAGGATCCTTGGCAGGTCACCTGGCCTTTACATACCTCTCTCCTTATCTGCAAAAATGTCCATGCAGTATGTGCCTCGTGGGGTAGAGGTGAGGAATATACCAGCTGATGGACACAAAGCTCGGAGAATGCCAGCCTCATGCACTGAGGACCCGACCCTGGTGCTGGTGACGATGTGGCTGGGGTCACTGATGTGAGTCCAGGTGTGGTCCCTGCATGGTGAACCCATGCCAGCATCTGCTGTAACCAGCATGCCCAAGATGAGGAGCCTGGAACTTTGCCCAGCCAGAGTTTCCCACCTAAGAGCTGAAGCTCAGGAACCGAGGGAAGAAATGCTTTCCCGGGAAACTGAAGTTCAGCTAGGACCTGCTGGGAGGAAGAGAAAGGAGGCATGCAGAGCAGGAGACCTCTCAGACCAAGAGAGGCTGTGCTGTGGACACAGGGCCAGAAAGCATTCTGGCACCTGGGGTACTGGGCTCTACCCTTCACACCTGCAAGCTGAGGGGACAACAGCAGTTGTATTTAAAAGCCCCCAGCTGGGTTGGGAGAAGGAACGGAGGGGCACAGAGCAGAGTGGACAGAAAGGAGCCCCAGGTCAGGGCTGGTAGTGGAGGTCACACAAGACCCCCAGCCCAACAGAACCTGGTGATCAAGTGGACCTGGGAGGGGAAGGGAGTCAGAGTGGCATGTTGGTCCAGCCTGAGCGTGGGACAGAGCTACGGACCCTCGGGGGCTCAGGTGCACAGGACGCTTAAGACACCAGGTAAGGCTGTCAAGGACACTGCTGACATCCAAGCCTCAGCTCAGCACAGGCATCTCTGCTGGCAGAAACCCGAGAATCCTGGTGAAACCTGCAGAGCAGCCTGCCCAGCTCAGAGGCAGAGCCTGGGGCCCAGGAAGCCCCTCCCCATGCAATGAACCCAGGTAAGCCCAGCACCTAAATCCAAATGCCTTCCTGTACTGTTTTTAGCTCTCTATTTGCTAAGGGAACCAATTCAGTTGCAGACTCCACTTCGGTTTAGCTCTAGAGCCTTGGACGTGCACCTTTAGGAGGAAGTTTTCGGCACGGCTCTGAGGTCACACTGGTCATGCCCAGGGAAGGCGTGTTAGTGCTTGGGTGGCAGAGGCCTGGGCATGCTCAGTGACACGGTGAGGAGAACCAAGGGCCAGAGTCTGAGAAGGCAGAGAAAGCAGGTGCAGAGCGGGGAGGCCTAGCGGGGATGCTGAGAGGGCTTCTCATCTCAACTCCCGCCTCCGCCTGCTTCTGAAGGGACAGCAAGGTGCCCACAGCCAAGGAGAGGGGAGGCAGGAAGCCAGTCACCCAGGGGGACCCTCACCCGCTGCTTCTCCTGCAGGTGTGCTCCACATCCACTGCCCCGCCTCGTCAGCTCAGGCTACACCTCTTTGCTCTTCTCGCTCAGCCCAGCCAGGTTCGCCTGGGCTTGGGGAGCCGGCAGGCATGGAATTAAGAAGTGCCGAGGACTGTGGGCTGTGCCCAGGGCAGCAGAGATGAGCGTCGACCCAGCCTTTCCTCCGAAGCCATTTCCAGCAGTGGAGAAAGTGGAGATGCCTGGGCGGAGACAGGACTAGGGACGGAGGTCTGGGGAGAGGGTGAGCCCTGCTGATCCCGAGGGTGCACAGGCCTCGCCCAGCAGAGCGGGATTTCTAGGCCAGGGAAGGGCACGGCAGCCTTGCACTTCCACGGGACAGGTGTGCCTGGGAAGGAGCAGAGCCCGGGCAGGGGGCTGGCCCCGTGGGGAGGGCTCGGCATTGGCTCGCTGATGTTCACTGCTCACTCCCACCTGGCACAGCACCTGGCACAGGGCGGCCCTGGCTGGTGCTGCTTAGGAAGGGGAAGACGCCTCAGTCAGGGACGCAGGCCGTGCTCACTGCCACCTGTCTAAGACACTGGTCTTCAACGGGGGACCCCGGGGTGGGAGGGGCTTGTGGCCAAAAACAAGCTTGGAAACTACCATGGGGGTGTCATGGAGCCCCTGAAGGCTCCTGAACAGGAAACCACCTTGGCTAAGCTCTGCTACGGGCCAGCAGAGCAATGGAGCCGCGGTGGGCACACCCGTGTGGACAAGGAAGGTGGGAGATGGGCGAAAGGTCCCGGTGAGACAGGAGGCCTGGCCTCTGAATGGCAATGTGGGTGGGAAAGGCTGGTGGACAGGAGGCAGGACCCCCATGCAGGACACTGACATTGTAGCCCACCTCCTCCTCTGTCACCAACGACACCACCTTCACAGAGAATGTACCATGTCACACAATGTAACCCAGATTTTCAAACAGATCCACTTCCAACTTCTGCCGATTAAGTAAAACCATCTTTAGTGGAGGGTCCCACATCTAGCAGGCCCGGGTCTGCTCTTCTCTATGAACACACTTCTCCAGGGAAAATGCCAGAAAACGCAGGCAGGAGCCCGGAACAGTGACACCTAGAGGCTTAACCAGGTGCAGCAGCGCATCCCTTAACCCTGCCGCCCAGGTTTAGTTCAAGCCGGGCAAGGTAGCAAGACCCTGTCACAAAATAAAAGGGCTGGGGCTGCAGCTCAGTGAGCAAACACCTGCCTGGCATGCGAGAGGCCCCGGGTTCCATACCCAGCACTGCAAACAAACAAAAAAGGAAGAAAATCCACAGACTGCCTCCTAATTAGACCTGAGAGCTCACCCTGCATGACAGCACCTCCTCAAAAACTTCATGCCACGAATTCCTGAAACTCCTTCCCACACGGCTCAGGCTCCGAAATGCCTCAGGAGGCAATGCTGGATTCACTGCATATACTTAGAATTTAGGACAGAGTAGAGGCTCCTCTATCCCCCACGTCCCCACAGACAACGTGGAGTAACCAAGCATTATGGTTACCAAGGCGCAGAGCCACCAGGAGCTCACCAGGGCAGGGGAGGGCCAGGACATTTCTTGGTGGCCACCAACTCTTGGGAGTATTTATCTCCCAACTGAGGGATTCGGGCTGCCAAGGACTGCAGAAGAATGGAGTCCCATGGAAAGGTCTCTACACCCATGACCCGAGAGAACAGCTGTCCTTCTACCCCAACCACAGTCTTGCTTTTGTTGACTTAAAATGCTGTGATGATTTTTTCAGCCACCAGGGCATCAAACACAGGCTATTAGTGTGAATCTCTCCTTGTTAGGGACGACCCACCCTGCAGTGATCCTGTGCCAAACAAAGTTCAGTTACAGTTTGGGACATGCTGGGAGACAGATCCAGTGCATCCCAGGGCACCGGCAGGACCTGGGGCCTCTGGTCCCCCTGCCCACTTCACTGCTGTCCCCATCAGGCTGCTGGTCCAGCAGGTGGCCAGTGGCACCCAGCACTGACGTTGGCCATCTGTTTTTATCATGATTTGAAGGTTCTCTCAATTCCCCCCAGAATTTACAAAAAGGGAATCCTTTCCACGAAGAAATGAATTTAACCGAGGGAAGCCATCTTCCCGGATGAATGCTCATACGCGTCATCGCGGACCCCACGGAGGGGCATGGCCTCGTTCCTGCTGACCAGAGTCCAGCACAGGACGTCCACCCCCTCGCCTGGTCTCCTGGGTCTTCGCTCTCACTGCTGGATCTCTCTGAGTTCCCTTCTGCAGGATGAAGAACCACCAGCAACACCAAATTCACCAGCAGCCTGGCGGGACCGGAGCTCCAGGCGCCTGCTGGGGTGCAGGAAAACGGGAGCAGCCCAACAACTATTTTAATTACTGCACTGGAACCGAGCTCTCCTTCTGAGCGTGGGCTTCATTTCCATTTTAAACGCTACATTTCTTGTTCCTTGATTGCTTTACTATCAGCAATTTTGAGGCTCCTGCATGCTAAGGTTTTGGTTCTTGGTTCCAATTTTCCCTGCAGCCTGGCTGCCAAGCCCAAACCCACGAGGCTTGGGGAGTTCCTCACGGGACAGGAGGGGAGCCTCCCTCCCCCAATAGGGGCCTATTTTCGGGGATCTGATATCTGAATTTTCTTTTCCAGATTCCATTCACATGGTCTGCCCGCAGACCTGGGTATTTAATTGCAGGACAGTGCACCAGCTACGAGTGAGAATAAGAAACCTGAATCTCTTCAGCACAGTCTTAACATCATCAGCAACTGCCCTCCATTGCTCCTGTTTATTTTGCTAAGTCTCCTGAAAAAACACCGGCCAGGCTACAAAAAGGGATGGTCGTCTTCAAGCTGGAAAAATGCATAACCTCCGTGAGTGTTGGGAGCATGTTCGTGCAGGAGTTCATTTTTCCTTCCACGTGTGGGGACGAGAAAGGACAAAGGCGCTCAGTTAGGAATTCACTGCACGTGTGCCAAGGGAGCAGGCTCTGCCAAGTCGGGAACGACAACAGGGCAGGGGGCACGTGGTCGGCCACTCGAGGTCCTCGACGGGCACGGCCGGCGTCCCATGAACAAGCCGGTGTCGTGATTTAAAAGGCCCAGATTCACGGTGGACCGACCCCGGCCACACATGCAGGGCCAGGGGCTTGGCCCCCTCCCTCCGAGCAGCACCTGACACAGCCCTTCAGCAGGGCTGGGGACATGTGAAGAACATGGGCCTGTGGGGTCGCAGTGACCTCCCGGGGCAGAGGGGACCGGCTCCTATCCTGGCAAGGCTGCTGTTCTGACTGCGGGTGGCGGGCGAGCTCTGCTGTGGGCACGGCCTCCTGGCTCGCTCCTCCACCCCCATGCCTCCCCAGCTTTCCTGTCAATCAGGCAGGTGCTTCATCCAAACCACTCCTCCAAACCAGCGACAGACGCACGTCAGTCATCACACGCACGCCCAGGAGGCACCTCCAGGCCCCACCAGGGGGACGAGCCAGGCAAGGCGGAGTTACAGGGGACGGGGTCCTGCCACCCGCCTGGGCACCCCCCTCAAGTGCTGGTTCCCGGGTAGCTGAACGACATGCGGCAGACGCCGGAAGACACTGCCTCCTGCAGTCACACGCCTCCCCCCAGCTCCTCGGTGACACTGTCTTCCCGGAACTAAGGGGAAAGTGTACCAAGAGAAACCGGGGGTTTCTCAGTGGGTCCCACCTGAGGAAGTCGTAGGTACATCTGGGCTTTGGGAAGCTTCCTCTGCTTGACTGTTTTCTAAACGGGACTGTTAACTCCACCTGAGCTTTGTTTTTGGTCCCTCTGAATAATCGGTTTTGAGTTGCACAGCGTGTTTGAAGCAGCAGTCCTGCAGGGCCCGCCTGGGGGACACGAGACTCCAGCTGGTGGCCAACTTTGTCCTTGTGCAGACTTCAGAGTGCACTTACTCAAACCAAGACAGCATCGGATACAGCTCACAGCAAGAGGCCACCACTGTCCACACATCTGCCACTGACCAGATGTCACTATGCTCCACACGACCAAAAGAAGCCCGACGACAGAAACATGAACGCTGGTGAGACTAGCGGAAGAAGCGTTCCCGCTCTTAGTCACGGGCTTTCACAGGGTCTACAAAATCAATCACTGCCTTTCATTTAATTTTTCTGCAGAGCCGGGATGGACCCAGGCCCCACAGTGCTAGGTGGTGCCCTGTCACTAAGCCCAGTTGCTGTTTTAACCACAGCGGTTCCTGCTCTGGAAAGATGGGTGGGGCAGCGGCTCTGCTCAGGGGGCACTGAGAACAGGTTTTAGCCAGTGCCAGGAGGACCCGAGGGCAAATTCTTTGCCACCACTGGATAGGCAGGCAAGTCCAGTGGCACCCAGCGAGGGCACCGACCTGCACCAGGGTACTCCATGAACAGCTGCCCAAGGGGGACTAGTCAGCATGGGCCAAGGAGCTGGTGTGACCTCTGCATTCCTCCCTGCTGCATGTGGAAGCACCCAACGCAGTTTCTTGCACAGGTAATATACATATGGATTCAATAAAATGGATCTGGGTTGTCAGAGGTCGTGGCAGAGGGAGAAGATACAGGGGCATGGACAGCCCAGGACATTCCATCATGAAGAGAGAGGCAGAGGGCGAGGAACGGTGCACCGGGATCTGCAGAGGCAGGAGCGGGAGGGTCTGGAGTTCCAGAGGGCAAGGGCGTAAGGCAAGGGAACAGCACCAACCACGGGGGTGGGGCCAGAAGTGGGGGGACGGAGCTGGACACAGGTTATCGCTGAGGCTGGTGAGAAGGAGTGTTGGGAGGTCACAAGGGCCAAGGTCAACAGCCCTGTTGACACACAGCGGCAATAGTGGAAACCTCCCGAAGCCAGTAGTCTCGCAGTTGCTTTGCATGCCTGTGCTTCCCAGGCACTAGCCCTCCGCAGGCTGGGGTCACCCCTCAGGAGGACAAGACCCACCAGGAGAGAGTGCTCTTCCCGCCTCCCTCCCACACGCAGGACCACAGGGCAGAGGTCCACCGGTCTCCAGGCCACTGCTGGCTGGAAAGACCCTCACACCTCCTCCGTCCCTCCCAGGCTCCAGGCAGGTCCCTAGGCTCTCAGGGGGGTACGTCCTGCTCCCAGCTTGCAGGTGTGCAGAGGGAGCCCAGGGCAGTCTCCTGACTCCTCAGGTGTAACTCCCCCTCACGCTGTGCCAGGGGTGCAGCCCAGGGACAGGCCTTCCTGCAGGAGCCTCCTGGCCACCCCGCCTCTTCGGCTTCCCATGGCTGCTCTCTCGGTACCCACAAAACTGGTGGCTCCAAATAGACACTTATTCTCCCATGTTCTGGAGGCCTGAGCCCCAAATCTCTCCCATCTGGCTGGAACCAGGGCGTCAGCAGGGCTGTGCTCTCCCCAGGGGTTGGGGATAGCCTGCTTCTCGCCTCTCCCAGCACCGCTTAGCTGTGGCCGCCTCCTCCAGGCCTCAGGGCCAGCGTCGCCACATCTCTCCCCTCACTGATATCACCTCTCTGTGCCAAGGCTTCCTCTGCCTCCCCTGGCAAGGAGACGTGGCTGCACTCAGGACCACGCGGATGATCCTGGACAAGCTCCCCACCCCAGAGCCCTCCCGAGTATATCCGCAGAGACCCTGCTCAGCCACGTCAGGTGCCACCCTGGGTCTCAGGACCACGACACAGATCATGTTGGGCTGTCTGCCCACCGGGCTGCCCTGTGCACGGCCAGGTAACCCAAGGCTCTGGGCCTGAGGCTGGCCCACTATGGCACAGTGCTCAGGTGCTCAGGCAGCGCTTCTTCTAAACCCACTGGTGCCTACGAGACCTTCACCGGGAGTCTGGAATGATAAGTGCTCTCAGTCGTGTCCTTCAATGTAAGCAATTTTTCTTTTTTTTAAAAAATCTTCGAACACCTGATTTTTATTCTTGGGTGAGTATCTACAAAGAACTTAGGATCTTTATAAAATCTGGCTGAGTTTTGTGATTGGGCAGCAACAAGGGGTCTGTGCATAGATCCTATGGGTCCTCTGGGATTCTGTCAAGTGTATGCATTTATCGACATCAATCCCACTATTTCCAAGGAGAAACCGACAGAACAAGGGTGGGACCCCTGTTGTCCTTGGCTGCTGGCTCCTCCTGTGGTCAAGTCTTCCTGGAAGCCACCTTGTAACCACAGCTCCCTGGTGACCGGGGATGCAGGAGAGGCGGCCACACAGGAGGGGGCACCACAGCCCCCGCCCCGGACGCCCCCTCCTGGGCAGGCCCCTCTGATGTGCACAGCAGAAAGTCGGGAGCTGCTGCCAGGAGAGGCCCCTACCACACCGCAGGCTCCCGCAACACCGTGGAATGAATCCGGGGAAGGGTCTCAGGATCGGCTGCCTGCGCTGGGGCCTGCCGACCGGCAGCAGGGCAGATGACAGCCTAGAGGGGAAGGCTATGGTCACAAAAACATGGGTTTTAGAGGGAATTACAAAACACAGAAAACATTCCCAGGTCTTTTTAAAGTATTGAAAAGGATATAGACTAAGTTCCCAATCCTATTTTTAAAATGTTGAAAACTGACTAAATGGGCATTTGTGAGGAATTGTTAGTTGTCCCCAGCCACGTGGGGTCAGAGGTCATTTTCACTGGCTTCTGTATTGCTCCAAACACGTTAACCAGAAGAATGTACGTAAACAGATCATTCCTGACGTGTACGTAAAGGCCTATTTTAAAAGACCTAGGTGTGAACTGTAACTCTGAAACACAAAGCCCATGGGAGGGGTCTGAGAGTGTGCCAGCAGCCGAAGGCACCATCTCCTGCCTCCCAGCGCAGAACTCACTCATGTACACAGCAGCTGCTGTGGTGCACACCCGACAAGCCAAGCCTGGGACAAGAGGGGGACCGGGTGGGGGGCGAGCCTCAACCTGCGCCCCCGGTGAGGGGCGCACAGGGCCTGTCCTGCGAGTGCCTTCCTGCAGTCTCACCCCACCGGGAGGCTCTGCAGCGATCAGGCTGAAGCGTGCTGCACGGGCTGCCTTCCCCTTTCACCTGAGTTCTTGGAGAGCTTCCTAACCGTCCTATTCCCACACAGCGGCGGTGGGAACTGGAGCAGCCACTGTGTTTCTGAGGAGCCATCTGGGGAAAGAGCCTGCTGAGGGAGCAGGACAGAAAGCAAGCGCAGAGCTCGCCCTGCTCTCTCCCGTGCAGGCCTAGTCTACGCAAAGGGAGGAGATGACGCAACCCCGTGGGAGGCGGGGAAAGGACACGTGGAGCAGGAAGATGAGGACGTGGCAACCCAGGTGGACGGAGCGCCGGCCAGGCTTGCAGTGCTGCACTCGCCATCTGCAGAGGCCGTGGGCACACCGACTCAGGCGGCGAATGTGGTCTCTCACCGAACGCAACTGGAATGCCTGCGACCTGGGCCACTGCTCTGCCAGCGCAGGGCGCCTGGAAGTCTCGTGCTCTCCCTGGGCCCTACCACAACTCTGAGCGCGCCGCCCTCCTGCGGGGGAGTCACCCTCCACGCCGATGAAACCCACTCACGTGTTCTCACCCTCCACGCCGAAAAACGACCCACTCACGTGTTCTCACCCTCCACGCCGATGAAATGGCCCACTCACGTGTTCTCACCCTCCACGCCAATGAAACCCACTCATGTGTCTCACAACATTCTGGCAAACTTTTGTTACTCCAGGGACGGAAAGCTACTTTTTATGAGCGAAGGAATGTATTTGCTTTTTATAAACTGTAGACACTCCATCTGTACTCTCCTGATACAAGGAATCTAACTGAAGAAAGATACTTCCTAATTGGATGGATTTCTTATTGGAGGGGCTGACATCATTGCAAGTCCCTTTTACCAATTAAAAAGGGTAAACTTTTTCTGACCTGAGGTGCTAGGATTTCTGAACTTCTGCAGGACTTCCCACAGTGGGAGAACATACAGGGTAAAAGCAAAAACTGAACAACTCTGTTCCGTCTCCTCTCTGTCCACACAGCAGACTGCAAGGAAGTCAGTCCACGGCCCCTGGGAGCGGGAAGACGGGGCTGGAGGAGGGGCTTCCCCCACCTGCCTGCTCAGGCTCAAGGATGCAGGCACTTCTCAAGCCACCTGGCTGACACATCAGCCAGTGGAAGTCTTCAGGGGTTCCATTAAAAGAGAACAAAGGACCAGATAAGAAATCCATCTCTTTTACTCTAGAAAGCAATATCCTCTGCCAAATTTTGATTCTTCTGAAAAGCTGCACTCAGGTCAAAAGGAACAAGGAATTTTGTTCCTTTAACCATAGAACATATAATTTCATCTTTATTTTGTTCTCATTCCAATGAATGAAACTTTTTTACTTCTGCATTTGTAGGCTGCTGATCCAGTAACTTCACACACTTTATGAAGTGTATCTTATTACAGGTCTAAATGGTCTCTTAAACCAGCGTTAGTTTTATTATGTCAGTATTCTCCATAGTGACAGTAAAAGAAAAAAATACAGTGGAGTGAGAGTAACCCACAGGCGTGCTTTTGATGCCCCCTAGTGGCAGCACACCACATTACAGGAGCATCTGAAGGATTGTCATTTTTGGAGAACTCGTCACAGACCCGAAGATCAACTACCCACCTTTAGTATCATGTGTGAACAGTGACTGCGTGGATGAGCTTTCACTAGAGAACCTCCGGGAAACCTAACATGTTGGCCAAGTGCTGCATTTATCCCAAGAACGCTGGTGTTATAAGGCTTACGTTTACTGAAAGCAGTTCGGTTCAGCACCAGATTTTAAAATGTAATTAAGGGGGGGGCGGATAGCTCAGTGGTAGAGAGCTCGCCCAGCACGTGAGGCTCTAGGCTCGATCCCAGCACTGCAGAAAGAAAACTGTCATTGAGGCTTTTACATGGAACACTTAGAAACAGGCAAAACTGTTCGACCAGGAGGTAGACCTAAATTCTGGCCACTGCTTTGCTACCACACAGCAGGTGGGACCAGTCTCATGGGAGAAGAGAGGAGATGAGTCAGACATGGCTGCGGGCCCTTCAGCTCTAAAATCCTACCAATCTGCAGGCCAGGCAAGGAACAAATTTAAATGCAGGTACCACCTGATTTTTCATTTACCAGCAGAATGTTGGTGCAGGGACGAAGTACTCCGTAGCATCCAGGTAACTGCTGGTGGTCAACATTTTTTCTTACAGTTGACCTACAAAATTAAATATGAGGGATTTTTCCGAAAGTTCTGAAATTCACGGACCAGAACATCCAGCTTGAGCCATGGCCGTACTCAGGAGCACATGCAGGCCCTGCAGAGGCCGACATGGACAAGGGAAGCGGCTGCGGGGCTCGCGCTGGGGCAAGTCACACTGCCTGGGAGGGCAGTGCTGGGCACCGGAGCTCTGCTGTGCCCCCACCAGGGCTGACCGGCAGCGGGAAGCCCAGGGGCCCGGGCGAATGCTGTTCTAGGTTCTCCTCCTCTAGACTGCTGTGAATGTGTCTGAGCACGTGTGCCCACTGAGGGGTCCAGCCCTGTGGCAGCTGAGCCAGGAAGCCGAGCAGCGCCCACGTGCTCCCGATCACACCCATCCTGGGAGGGGTCCCTGGACAAGCAAGGGAGGACGGGGCAGCCAAGGGAGGCCTGCTCAGGTTTCCAACCAGACACACACAGCAGTGGCACAGCAGTGGCTCCCAGTGAGGCTCCCACGTCCTGACACTTCAGACAGAGTAACGTGGTGAGACGTCATGCTCACCAAATGGGGGTGCTTCAGGGGGTGGGGCATCACCAGCCCGGGTGGGCCAGGTCCCACCCAAAACCTGTCCAGATGGACGTTTGGGGTGGCAGACCAGGAGGAACACAAGCAGCAGGAGTCTGCTGAGGCTGTGGCCACCAGAAAGTGCCCCGTGACCGCGGCGGCCCTGGCCCTCCTCTGGGGGATTCGAGCCCGTCAGAGCTAGCAGCTGCAGAGCTGGGGGAGAGCCCTGGAGTGGCCTCGCCCCAGATATCTATCTACCTGGAGCCTGACGGGCAGCACGTCAAGGACCCGGCAGGGGAGCTGGAGTATGGAGGCGGGCACCACTTCAGCATCGCAGCTCCCCGAGGCTCCCCGCCACGCATGGACCTCTGGGCCGCGCTCAGTGCCGTCTGCAGCCCAGGGCCGGGCCGTGCTGGCCTCGGCAGGCCGCTGGTGGCACCCACAAGGCCCCTCTGCAGGCACAGCAGGACAGCCTGGCCTCACGTGCTCCCCTCGGTGGCCCAGGCCAGTCCCCTGCAGACGTGGACTGCTGTCTCTCGCCATAGCAACTGGCTGTGGGAGGTGAGCTCGCTTTCGTGTTAAGAGACCACGTAAAATGGAGTCTGACTTTTTTCATCTCTAAACCAATAAAGATTTTGAACTGAAAATACCCAGTGTGGCCAGGGACAGGGAAGGACAGCTGTGGGAGGGCACCTGCACAGGACAGGCCCTCGGTGGCTGCTCGACACCCCACATCAAACGCCTTAAAACTGCACAAGTCCCCAACTGCCTCAGCCATCTCACTTCAGAGGGGTCCTAAGGAACAGGCCCGGGAGGGGGACACTGCCGGGGAGGAGCCCACGCAGGAAGCGCCCATCCCGAAGGAGGTGAATCAGGAAAATGGCAACCAAACACCTCACGGGGCCTGGGCTAAAACATCCATCCACTCAAGGAACGGGTGCAAAGGTCACCAACTGCAGCGCAGGAGCGCGGTGGAGCTGCGGGCGCGGCCCGTTCCCCACGTGGCTAGCACCTGTGCACCAGGCCCCACCAGGAACCCTTGCCAGGCGGCAGCCACGGACGGTTTCTTCCTCCACATTTCATGTCCTTTAAAAACCCCTCTCCCTTCACTGTGCCGCGCTTCCAGACCTGACCGGCCCCTCAAAGTTCTCATCAGGCGTTTCTCTTTCTGACGGGTGTGATCTTCTCTTCACGGCCTGCTTTTGACTGAACCAGGGAGACCACTAACAAGGGAGCTGGGAACTACGCGGCACCTCCAACAGCTCTGACTGGACGTGCAAAGCCGGCCTCAATGCCAGAGCCGGCCTCAGGATGCCGACCACTTCCTCCCAGCCTGACCCCACGTGGCGCTCTGGCCAGGCTCACCCTCAGAGCACCACGCAAGACATTCTGCCCGAGAAGGTCGCAACTCACAAGGGCAACCTCTCGGGAGGACTGCTTGCTTCTCTCATGAACTGAACCAGTTCAGGCTGCCAACCTTGACCTTTGCAGTAGCTCCTCAGTGCATGGCTAAAAGGTGGACACATCCGTCCTCCATGGGAAAACGTGTTACCAACCGGGGGCTTCCACGCAGCTGGGCAAAGACAAGGTCCCACTCTGCTAAGCTTTTGATCAGAGACTCTGTGGAGGGCTAAGTAGGTCAAAACGTACATCAGCTTTTAATCATTTTAAAAACATTAGAAAGAGAATGCTGTGGCATTATGAACAGATTATGAACAAAAATAAAAGCCATTTGTATGCATTAATGATACATCAAGCTAATTCAAGCCGGCTGAAGCCATTAGAGAATCCTGGGGCAATGCAGCCATGGTGCGCCTGCGGGCGCGTGTTAGAATACCCATTTCCTGTGTCATTGATAAAATTAATTCTGTGAGCCGAAGAGGAGACTTAACAAGAAAATCCAAGCAGAGAGCATTCGCTAACGGTGCGCTTAATGGCCTAACTCTGGCAGCAGGAGAGTTAATTTGGGCACTTCTGTGTACACGTGAGTGGCGAGGCACATTCCGTGCTTCCATGCAAGAAGTGCAAGGCAGGACCAAGCCCAGACGGGGGCCAGAAACTGCCAGAGAAGACCAGAGCCCCGCTCCACCCCGTGACAGTGCTGGGCTCAACCCTCCAGGTTCTGCTGAGGGCCTCGACCTGGAAGAGAGCGTCGGTGATGTCACCCAGGGTTTCTGAGAGGAGGTGTCCATCCGCTTTCTATCCCTGCAGCGAATGCCTCGCAATCAACGGATAAAGGGAAAAGGTGCATTTTGGCTCATGGCTTGGAAGGCCCAGTCCAGGGGCCCCACTGCTGTGGGCAAGTGGCGAGGTCCCACGTGGTGTGGGGACAGTGGCGGAGGGCGCTGCTTGTCTGGTGGCCAGAATGTGAGTGAGGGACAAGCATCCCCTCCATCGACCTGAAGACCCGCCAGGCGCCACCCTGTTCAGGGGGTGACAATCCAGGGTCTGACCATGCCTTTGCCCCTGGACACCTGGGGCACACTGTGACCAACAACGGGGTCAAAGCATCTTTCCTGAAGGAGGCGCTCCCCCACCATCCGCAGGGCAGCAGCTGCAGGCTGGGGCGCAGGGCCTCAGTGCCAAGGGGGAAATCCCCACCCAGACCTGCTTCCCTTGGATGGGGGGTTCTAGGCGAATCAACTGCTAAGCTGAGAAGAGAGTTCCTCCTTAAAAGCCTGGCCTGAGTCCACTGAACAGTCAACAGACCGGAGGTGAACGAGGCCACCCTGAAGGAGAGAGGGCGGCGCTCACACGTGCCACGTGAGATCATCAAAAGGACACTCCTCACAATGCTGGAGCTGCTCATGCAGGATCACCTCCAACTCACAGACGGGAGACTCGGGTGGCGCGGGAGCCGGCTTCATCCTCGTGCGTTCAGCACTTACTGCACTCCTGCTAGGGCCTGCTCAGCAAGGCAACCGGGACGAGTTCTGAGCTCAAACTTCTTCAAATACTAAAGGAAAAACTTCTTAACGTACGGTTCATCACAGGAGAGGGAGCCACATCGCTACGTCACCTCCGCAGTTTGTGACTGGACCCGGTACCTGAGAACGCGTCCTCAGGGCGACTGCGTCTGAAGACCCACAGGAGGAGCACTGGCGACACCGCGCTTCCTAAAAGCAGTCACTGTGGCCACTCTGCACCCGCGAGGAACCAGGGGCTACAGCAGAACAAGGCCCGATGCCAGGCAAGGCCGCCTGCCAGAGGGGGAGCAGCGAGCCCTAGGCAGGGTGGGGTCTTGGACCGACCTGCAGGTCCTAACTTCCACTGGCGTCCACCATCGCGAACCCTCATCATCTGGTCCTAATGCAAAGCCCCTGCCCACCTGTCCTGGGGAGCCTCAGAGACGCAACTTTTCAACACCAGAGGGTGCAGTGAGCGTGCTGGGCAGTGAGGCATGGCCAGTGATGGACACAGGTGACAGTGAGCAGCGTGGGCAAAGCTGGAAGCGCTGGCTCCTGGACTTGGGCCACACCACATGCCTTTGGGACGTGCACACCTCAATGTGGCTTCCAGCTGCAAAACGGGCCTGATTAAAGAGCTCCTCTCCTACATCAGAAGCCCTCAGCGGCCACTCCAATGTGAGTCATCAGACGTGACGAAATACACGTAACAGCCCACGAAGGAAGCACTGCCCACGCTCCACCGTACACTGACGGCCATGTATACACGCATGGGTGGAAGGTTTTCCAAGGTGAAGAAAATCTTAGTTTTGAAATAAGGTCGTAACACACATACATTCTAATTTAAGTTTTCACATAATAAAGGAGAAAAACAATAGCAATAAACATGAACGATACAATGGGCCACCACACAGCCAGAACGGCGGTTCTGAGAAGATCAGAGCAGGCCTAATTGACACGTCCCTTAAGCAGCGTAAACAAAGGACGGCAGCGTCAGCAGATCAGCGTCGTGCAAGATGGTGCAGCGCTGAGGAGAAACCTGCCAAGGCAGCCGCCCTAATGATGCTCTGGCTCATGCAGTTAGGTTGCACAAACAGGCTCGTTAACGCAGCCACCTTGGTGCTGGACACTCCTGTCATCGGGGCGGAGCGGCCGCAGATGTTGAGCGTGAAGTGGAACCCTTTGTGCACCAGGGTCTCAACCTCTGGGATCAAAGGACAGAGAGAAAACCAAGCTCCCAACTTGTCCCATAGTCTCAGGAGTGTCCTGCAGCCCCTCCAGCTTGGGCTCTTGGCCAGTGTGTGGATCACCAGGCAAGGACCAGAACCATTGGAATGGCCAAGAGTGCTTTTTCAGGATGTTAATCACAATACAATTGTCACCAGCTGGGGTGAAGGGGTAAAGATCAGCAAGGACCTTTGCAGGTATGTGCCATGCACCAGAAGGTGTGCACCTGCCCGTCATCAGAGGAAGCCCTGGTGAGTGTGAAGGCCATGGCTGCACTGGTAACGGGCACACAGAGCCCATCTCACCCTGGTGACCTGGATCCAAACACTCTCTGACATGAGCAACTGTCCCACTCCAGGAGGAAAGGCTTCCTATAGAAAATCACTAGACTGGCCACGGAAACCATTAGGCAGCAGATGACCATCTGTCCTGCACCTTTCACGTGGATTGTGACCTGGCCTAAGAGTACACCTAGGTTTTCCCACCACCCTGTGAACATGAGCTTAGGAAGGTGAATGGCTAAGGTTCTAGGCAGAGTGTGTCTTAGCGTAGCGTGGGTAACATGTGCCCTGAATCGAGATTAAACAAGTGTTTACAATCTTCAGAATGTTCATCCAAGAATATTAAGTTCCATACACAACTGACATCAACGTGCATGCTAGAACCCATACATAAAACAACACTGCTGCCAGGCACGGTGGCACACGCCTGTACTCCCAGCTTGGGAGGCTGAGGCAGGAGGATCATAAGGCCAGCCTCAGCAACTTCGGGAGACCCTGTCTCAAAAAATTAAAAAGGGCTGGGAGTGTGGCCAGAGAACAGTGTGGGCCACAGGCACAGTGTGACTGGAGGGTGGCCGTGAGTGATGAGTGGACAGAGATGCCTTTGTATCTTGACATCCTGGCCTTTGGAACCCAACTCTCCCCACTCACCAGTACCCCACCTGGAGATGCCAGTGAACTGCTTCCAGCACAGGCGACTGCCAGGCACATCTATAGCATTCGGAGGTGTACAGACTTAAGGTCTGCACCCACCCAAACCGCCATGCTGGAACCTCGGCCCCCTCGTGGGTACCGGGAGGTGGGCCTCTGCGAGGTGATTAGGGCTTGAGAGTGGATCCCTCACGATCAGTGCCCTCGTAGGCAGGGATGGCAGGGAGCTCACCTCCTCTCCCTGCTCTCTGAGAGGACACTAGAGGGCCACCTGCAAGCCAGGAAGAGCCCTCCCCAGGGACCAGATTAGCCACACCTCCACCTCGGATGTCCAGCTTCCAGACCTGAGGGACATCTTTGTTGTTTAAGACCTCAGTCCAGGGTAATTTGTTACAGCAGCCAGAATGAACTAAGATGTGATGTTTGGCAGGAGAGCCCTGTAATCTTGCTGTTCCCTGGAATTAATCTTAAGGTATTTAAGGAAATAAAGGAAAATTCACATTTATAACCACAATAAATGCAAGAAGTAAAACACCATGGAGGAGAACACACTTATCCACAAGTCAGCTCTGATCACTGTGCCAGGGACCAGCAACCTGCAGAAAGTCCGCTGCAGCCGCTCGGCCAGCCAGGCGCAGCCTGCACCCTGGTCTAGGGCTCCTCCTCTCGACATGCCTCACTAGATGGCTCCAGGGCACAGGCCACACAACCCTGGACAGGAACGAGGCCCTGAGGTGGCCTCCTCTCAGGAGCCCAGCACTTCCTTTGTGATTCTTCACAGTCCTCTAGGTGACTGGTGCCTGCCCACAGGACACACTCCTGGCAGGGCCGGTCATAGGGGGTGGGCAGTGGGACCCCAGGGACTTTGAGCTGCTTCTCGGGGCAGTCCAGCTTCTGCAGAATGGGCACTGGGAGAGGTGATAAGGAACCGTGAGCAAGGAAGGACCCAATGGGACCACGTGCTGAAAAGGAGGTAACCAATCGCCTGAGAGGCAGGGAGGAGAGACGCAGAGCCGGGGGAGTCTGGCTGCAGAAGAGGGGCGGGAACATGCAGCTCAGACCCTAGAACCTCGCCACGGCGCTCACCTTCCTTCAGGCTCACCTGCAGACTGAGCCGCAGGGCTGAGCGGTCTCAGGCGGCCCACGCGGGGACCAAGGGACCCGTGTGAACGCTGCACCAGTACTGGCAGGGTCAGTGCAGGCCTCGATGACCTCTGCACAGCCCAGGAGTCCCTCAAGGGTCCACGCCTGGCTGACCCACTCTGCTCTCTGACAATCCCGTCACACCAGGGGGTACAGACGTGTTTCTGCCTCTGAGGGTTTAAACCAGGAACGGGGCGCCCAGGACTGAATTCCCAAGACACTCATCAGAAATGGAACCCTGGCCAGGTCACCCCTCTCGAGACTGCAACTCTATGAGAACCTTCCCCAGGCCTTCCTGACCCAGCGCTGGAGACCACCCCACACCACACTCCCACTTGTAACTGATACCTGGGACCCGCCTGCAGATCCCAGTGAGACCCCTGGTAGAAGCCGAGGCTCCCCGGGACGCTCCCGTCCGACTCAGGGCTGCTCCTGCAAGTGGGAGCCCAATAATGAACGCATGGCACCCCACAGCTCTCGGCGCTGGGCCGCACTCTGGCCCCACCCTGACCCTTCTCCCAGTTCACGTTCCTCACAGCCCAACCAAACATTTAAACCCTTCCTAAAGACAGGACCGGCCGCACAACCAGCAACCAGAGGGGAAATGGCGCCACCCCAGGCCGACGGGCTGGAGACAGCTAACAGCTGGAGGACGCTGGCTCCGCCCAGGAGGGCAGAGGGCGATGCGCAGTCCACCCCAGGACTGTTAAGGCAGGGGTCTCCTGTCTCTCCTGGCAGCGGAACAGAATGGGAGCCAGCCCTGCCCCGGCGGACCCACCCAGCCCATGACAGGCCTGTCCCCGAGGTGCCGCCTGGGAGGCAGAGCGGCCGGTCCCGGCAGCGGTATTTACCATCCTGAAAGACCCGCTCCACGTTGAGCCCGTAGGTGGCACAGGTCTCGTAGTAGGTGCACCTCTTGAGGTCGTTGGAGAGCTTCCGCGCCCTGGCGTCGTCGATGACCCGTGGGTTCGTGGAACTTATGGCATCTGGAACGGAAGACCAGAGGGTAACAGCAGGGTGACCGTGTGACCCCAGGACCCCGCGAGGCTCAGAGCCCACTGACCCGGGGGAGACACAGCTCCTTTAAGAACCCGCGTTAGGAAAGCCGCTGAGCCCAAGGTACGAGTGTCAGACTCCAGGGCGGCTGAGGCCGCAACAGAACCCAGGTCCGGAACAGCGGGAGGCAGCAGCAAGGAGCAAGTACGGCTCCAGAGGAACGCTGGGAACCCAGGAGCCACGTCGCAGGCCACCACTGCCCGTCACCTTGTGGGCAGCAACCACCCTCACTGCTTCAGAGCTCACGGGCACGCGCCAGGCGCCTGGTCCTCTCTCCCCGCAGGGTGGCCCCGACCCCCACACACAAGTCTGTTCTCCAGCAGTGACATTCTAGATGGCCAGGTACAGGGACGACTAGGAATGTAAATGGCCGTGCGTGGGACATGAGGCAGTCCAGGCGGTCCTGTGGCTTTACCGAAGCCATTGGGAAGGTGCGCCTGGAGGGGTGGCCAGACGCCCGCTGGGAAGCCGGGGTGGGGGAGTGCCCAGGCATCCGGGAGGTGCAGGGGCAAGGGCAGGAGGGCAGAGGGAGGGAGAGCAGCGGCCCCGCGGCACTGTGAGGGGGTGTGAGCCACCAAGGCTCGACTGGGGCCACTCAGGGGCCCAGGAGACTTGGAGGGTACCTGTGGCATCAACCTACAGGGGGGTTCAGGCTGGGGGGTTAGCAGCAGACGCCCCAGCCACCCCTCTCCTGAGAAATACCTGCTTTCTTCAGCCCTGCCATCGCGCCCGGTACCCAGCAGAGGGCCAGCGTGGAGGGGCCACTGTGCACACGCGGGAGGTGACCACTTTTCAGACCGCTTGCTAACCTGCCCTCTTCCAGGGGGTTTGCATGCTCTTACGCTAAGGAAAGCAACGCACCGCCCTTGAGCTAAGCCACCGGGGTTCTCCCCTGGCACAGCAGCCGCAGCACAAGCCCTTCAGCGCTCGGGAGTCCTGTCTGCTGGGGGTGGGAAGTGCACTTGAAGAACAGACCTGTGGAGGGATGGGTCACCCACCCATCCCTCTCTCTCCTCTGCCCCTGTTTTATTTCTTAGCCTGTGGAATGAGTTTGAACTGATACCGGTAGTTCAATATCTAGGTAGAAGTCCAACTCTGCTCAAGGGAGACCCGCTCAACCATGTTCCCAAAGTGTCAGGCGTGGAGTCACCGGACACCTCCACCTACCTCCCTGACTTTGTAGATCAGCAAATCAGACTCGGACTTCACAACATATTAGGAAAACGGTGGAAAAGTTAGAAACTGTAACTTGAAGAGAGGTCACAAGGCACCTATCCAGTATCTCAAGCTGGGGCCCAACAATTCCGTCGCACCTTGTCCTGGGTGGAGGGCCAGCTCTGCTTTCTGAACGGGTGCACCGTGCCCACCTGTGACCTCTCGACCACACTGCCCTGCGGGCTCAGTCCCACACTGGCTCGTTTGTTCATTCCACTTTGACCCTGCGGCTTTGAACAGACTGGCTTCCCCGGCTCATCAATCTGATGGCATGTCTACAGGACGCATCCTGCTTAGCAGGCATGAGGCAGCCCCGGCTCGCCCCGGCTCTCGGTCAGGCCCACACAGCTCCTGACCTCCCGTGCTCAGTGCCCAGCCTCATGCCCTGGACCTCCTGGGCCATGCAGCCTGGGCCAATGAGCAGGGTCCTTCCTTGGTTCCTTCCCACCTCTAAAGCCACTGCAGGGCCCTCACGTACCACCTTCCTGTCTGGTCTCCAGTGCCAGCAGCCACGCACAGCTCAGTAGCTGCACAGGCTTCAGAGACTGGGGTGCGTAGCACGGGGTACCCCCTGTATGCCCTTGGGGACCCACACTCGCCCCAGCCTCCTTCACCCAGGCCCCAAGTATTGGCCATTGGTGAGGTGGGTGAAGGACCGGAGGGTCTCAGGTGAGCCACCTCCCTAACTTTCCTACACACCTGGGCTGTGGCTGGGCCAGGAGGGCAGCTGAAGTGTGACCGCAGCCTCCTGAGTGCTTGAGTGGGATGCAGCCCAAGCCCCTCCAGAGGGTTGCCACCCACGGGGCTCCCTGGCCGGGTGCCCATCTGTGGCTCCAACCTGCAATTGTTAGTCCAGGACTCCCACTTCATGACGGCTGCCCCAGTCTCTGGTGGCTGTCCTCAGTCGCCTCACTGGACCCAGATGACCTGGGGAGGCACGGCTGTGCCCTTCTTAGCCAGGTCAGGTGGCTCAAAGGGACAGACTTATCTTCAGGGACGGGGCAGGGAAGGATGAGCTTCTGCCAGCCCAAACAGGTCCTCACTAAATCAGCCATATATTGAAATATAAGGAACAAAAGCAGCCACCGTCAGACACCCCCAGTGCCTTCCCCGAATTCCTGCTACCCTACCAAAGCCCTAACAGCTGTGTCTCGGGCCACCCGGTCATGGCAGATCACACCGAGGGGCATGTGCCCTCAAAGTCTGGGTCTCACTTCGCTCTATTTCACTCCACCAGCAGAAACACTGGGGTGCAGGCAGAGAACACAGGCGTCAACTCTGATCCTTCCCGCACCGCCTGGGAACTTAACTGCCTCAAGTCCACATCCAGGAGGTAGCCCGAGTCCTAAACCCAAGTCTCCCAATCCCAGCGGCCTCCGCTGACTGCTCAGAAACACCCTGGGGAGCCTCTGGAGAGGAGCTCATCTCCCGCCTCCGGGGCAGCTTCCAGCAGAACCTGCGTGAGATGAGGCCCACTTCAAACGGGACGGGCGCCTGGAACACGCCAGCACTGCCAGAGTCGCCCTCAGTACCCAGAGGGCGCGTCCCAGGATCTCCCTGGACGGTGTCTGGGTGGTTGCGAAGGCCCGGAGGGCACTGCAGAGTGTGGTCGTCCTCCAGAACGACTCAGGTCACCTCCAGAGCACTTAGGGTGCCCAGTGCAGGGTGAATGGCACATGAATAGCTGCCATACCTCAGTGTTCAGGGCCAGGGACAAGATCAAAGTCTGCAGGTGTTCAGGAAAGACGATCTCAAAACGGTCTTTCAATCCACAGTTGGTGGAATCTGTGGATCTGGAACCCAGAGGCTGAGGGCCAACTGCCAAGAACCCGGAGCTGCAGAAGCCACAGGGGAAGAGATGCCAAGACAGCAGAAGGGAGGCCACTGGACAGAGGAAGGGGCGGGGTGGGAGGGGGAGTGGGCAGGGGAGGTGCTGGGCAGTGAGAGTGGCCTGAGTTAGATGCACATAGGAAAAGGCCACGGGATGCCCAGGACACCGTCACCAACCCTCACCAAGGAAAGGCCGAACCAAGGCTTCCAACAGGTGTGTCCTCGTCTCCCAGGGACCACAAGAGGGTGCTGCAGGCACGAAGATGCTCTTCTACCAGGTTTCAGGCCCCTGGAGGTCTCACTAATGAGAGTGCTGGCCACTACAAGTGCCAACCCTCCTCGCCAGCACACAGGAAGCACCCTGGGCTTAGGGCACAGGACTCTGACTTGGTGCGCAGAGCAGGTCAAGGCCAGGGACAAGATCAAAGTCTGCAGGTGTTCAGGAAAGACGATTTCAAAACGGTCTTTCAATCCACAGTTGGTGGAATCTGTGGATCTGGAACCCAGAGGCTGAGGGCCAACTGCTAAGAACCCCGCACTGCTGAGCTCGCTCACAACTCGCCCAGCAAGCACACGGCTCGTTCCTGAACGATCCACACAGGTGCTTCCCAACTGGAGCCCCTGACATCAGTGTGTGAAGGGCGCACGGTCCTGCTAGTCCAACAGTAGGCTACACAGCACAAAGGAAGGGGGACACGACCTTTCTTGACACGCGTATTTTTAAATTACCTATGCGTCTGACAAAGCCGCTTTAGTCAGCTTCATCTGATTTGCAAAATCAACCCAGGTGCCGCCTCACTTAGACCCCAGTGGTGAACCCCAGCACGACAGAGCATCTGTGATCAGGAGCAAGGGCCGCGTCTGGTGCCACGCGACGGTCACTGTTCCAAGAGACTAAGTTTTGGTGACCTACAAGGAAATAAGCGGTAGGCCCACAGCAACCCCACACTTCTGGACCACGATATGAAGAAGCCAAGAGGTAGACCCCGAGACACTGACAAACAGGACAAAACCTGCCACGTGTCGTGGCATGTGTCACTTTAAAGGTGTACTGAAAGCTAAAACAGCTTATTTTTATAAGGTTAGATCTGCAGATGAATTATTTTATACAACAGAATTAAAATGTATTTTCTATTTTCTAAAGCACTCAGGATGTGTGTATACATTGTGGGTGTTGTGAGTGTATCTGTGTATATGTGTCTGTGTTGTGGCACATGTCTATTCTCTGCACATGTGCTTACCTGTGTCATAGTGTATCTGTTGTGTCTGATGTGTGTTGTATGTATCTGCTACGTGAATGTTGTATGCTTTGTGTCTGTGTTGTATGCATACCTGTGTTGTGTGTGCTATACATGTGTATTGTATGTCTGGGCTGCATGTCTTTTGCATGGGTGTGCTGTGTATTTTGTGTATGTTTATGGTGCATGTTGTATATATGTCTGTGTGGTGTCTGTGTTGTGCATATGCATGTTTCATGTATATTCATATTGTGGGTATGTTGTATATCTGTGTTGTATGTTTATTGGTGTTGTGCATATGCACACATATTCATATTATGGGCATGTCTGTATCTGTCTTGTCTGTGTTGCATGTTTATCTGTGCTGTGGGTACATCTATGATATGTGTTGTCTGTGTGTACATCTATGATGACTGTTGTGTCAGTGTTGCATCTGTGCTGTGTGTACATCTGTGATGTGTTGTGTCTGTGTGTTGTATATCTGCTGTGTGTATATCCGTGTGTGTTGTACATCTATCTGTGTTGTATACATCTGCAATGTGTATTGTATATCTGTGCTATGTGTATATCTGCTGTTATGTGGCTTTGTGTTGTACATCTGTGCTGTGTGTACATCTATGGTGTGTGTTATGTGTCTGTGCTGTGTGTACATTTATGATGTGTGTTGTCTGTGTGTGGTGTACATCTATGATGTGTGTTATGTGTCTGGGCTGTGTGTACATTTATGATGTGTGTTGTCTGTGTGTGGTGTACATCTATGATGTGTCTTGTGTGTCTGTGTGTGGTGTACCTGTGCTGTATGTACATCTATGATGTGTCTTATGTGTCTGTGTGTGTTATTCCTGTGCTGTGTGTACATCTATGATGTGTCTTGTGTGTCTGTGTGTGTTGTACCTCTGTGCTGTGTGCTGTGTGCCTGTGTGTCAGAAGTGACAGGTGATCTCATGGGATCTGCATGCACTCAGTCCCAGGGTCACTTCTCCTCAGTCCACTCTCAGAGTCCTCCACACCACGATGTAGACAGCGAGCCAGGGGCACCTTGGCGAGCCACGTGGGGCACTCACCCTGGGTCCCCACCAGCACGAGCGGCACCTCGCTGGTGTTCCGGTAGTTGGCCATCCGGCTGTAGTAGTGGTACACGGTCTGGAAACTGATCTCGTCCTCCAAGCTGAAGACAAATATGACGGCGTCCACCCACATGGCGAACTGCAGAGAGAGCAGGGCAAGAGCAGGGGCTCAGAGCGGGACTCGAGCGGGGTGGGGCACACATGGCTGGCCGTGGTCAGCCAGGAGGCCGGCCTGGAGCTCTAGGACATCCGGTGCCTGTGGCCACTCTCACCACCAGGCACACGGGGTCCTTCAGGTGCAGAGCCTCCCTGCTCCTTCAGGAGTCCTGTTCCCACCAGGACCACGTGGCACAACTGCACCACCTCCCGGGGTCTCTGTGCCTGAATGCTCGCCCTCTGCTTAGCCCAGCCAGCGCAGCCCTGCAAACAGATGACCAGACACCTCCGGGCCTGGAGATGAGCACCCAGGGTGGCCCTAGGTTGTCTGCCCTGCACTGACTCCCCTTCGGTCCCTCCAGGGCACCTGGCGAGGCCATCATGCTGAGGGAGCTCCTCTTCCAGCTCACAGCTCAGAAACCCTCCCGCACCCTGCCCACCACCAGCCACCCAGCCCTCAGGTAGTAAAGGCTGTGCTGCCACCAAACTGGGACAGCACCCTGTTGGGGAAGTCACCCTGTTGGGGAAGTATCACCCATCTGTAGGGAGCTAACAAAAGCTGGGGAAGGGACCTCTCCGCTTCTTCCTGCGTTCAGCGGGCCTGACACCACGCGCTCTCTTGGACGTGCCACGCTGCCGGCCCCTCCTTCTACTTCTACTGCTGCCCCCACCTCAGGAGGCTGCAGCGCATGGCATGGCGGTGCCCCCAGGTCCCCACATGCACCACTGAGGGCACAGTGGCTTCCAGAGCCCATCTGCCTGGCACCAAAGACCCTCCTCTTTCCGAGGGAAAATGAAACAAACCTACGACATCCTGTTTGTCCTCCCTAGAGGAACAACAGTCCCTTGGTAAGATTGTGTGGCCAAGTTATAGCCTCTAATACAGGTGGGCAGATTTTCTGTAGGTCCAACTCTGACCTCTTACAACTGAAAAACGTATTCAGTTACATGTGGAACAAGAGTTCCATGACAGAACTTTTAGGAACCAGAGGTTCTAATGGGACATTAGAAACACTAGTTCTCGAAATTAAATAAGAACTAGAAGCAAAGCACCGTGGGCAGAGCTGAGAAGAAAGAGTGCCTCCTGCAGGGAGCCCACGGGCAGCCCCTTCCCTTCTCTCAGCTGGAGAGGTCCATCTACCGGGCACCAGCACAGGAGGAGGGCTCGCTGTCCCCAACAGGAGGCTGAGCCCCACTGAGCCTCCGCAGAGAGCAAATGCAAGCCACACGGCCCTCTTCTCCAGAGGGTGTGCTCTGGCTGCCCCAGTACCCAACAGAAACCACCCACTCCAACGGCTTCCCCATGAGAAACTGCCACTTTGAAAGAAGACAATGCCAGTTTACTGGCTGAGTTTCTGCACTGCCGTAAGATTACAGAAGCCATAAGAAGCCCTACGACTTCCTTCAAGAGGCCATTGTTATCAGGCAGATGACATGAAGTGACCCATAACAATGAAGAAAGGCTCCATCTCGAAACTCCCCAAATGGAAGTCTTTACTTAACACCGGGAAAAGCTCTGAGGCTGCGACCTTCTGCAGGATGCCTACGTGCAGGGTAAGAGATCGGTCCTCGGGAAACTGAGTCAACCCCTTCCCACAGTCAGAGGCCACGGAGACCTCCTGGGGGTCCTGGCCCCACCCACAGCTTGGCGGGGCGGCAGGAGGCCCCTGGGACCCACCCCAACCCCACATTCCGGCCGCCAGCCGTGGGGTGAGATCCTAGGGTGCTGTGCCCCCGCTGGCCTCAGGGATTCCGCAGGATTCACCACATGTAGTGCAGGAACCCGGGCGCTCCCCACCCAGCAGCACTCGGCCACAGCGAGCCTGCAGAGGCCCATGAGGAAATCGGTAAGGCAGCGGCTCGTGCCACCGTCCCCACCTCTTTTCCCGTAAAGCAATTCCTTATCTGACCAGCGACTAAAAGGAAGGAAACGTCATTTTAACAAACGGCACTTTGTTATTCTAGGCACTTTAAATGACATAAAAGGAGCACTTTCCATGGATATTAGGGCAAAGCTCTCTCTCTGAGGGATAATTCCACTTGAGACAAAATGCTGTGATCCACCTGCTGGTGTGGCGGGGACACGGAAGCACTAGGTGTGGGCTTCGTAATAAGAGCACAGAAAAAGGCTTCTCCCTTCATTGTGGATTTTGGCGTGGGGATTGAACTCAGGGCCTTGGGAGCACCAAGCGCACGCTCTACACTGAGCTACACCCCCAGCCCCTCAAGAGTTTCTTGGGGAACAAGGCAGCCTAGCAACACTCGGGTGCCGTGGCCGGCTCCACGCTGGGCCAGGGCGCCCCTGCTCAGCCCACCACTTCTGTCGCTGTTCAGCCAGGGAGCTCCTGACTCTGGCCCTGCTGACTGCTCTGGACGGTCCTGCACACCCAGAAGCCACTAAGTCAGCGCTTCTGCAGACTTCCCTACACTTTCCTTGGAGTTTCAATACTGCGAAGGTTGGTTCTTTAACGGAGGACATTCCTGGTCTGGGAAAAGCGGGACACGAACCCAGGAGACTGCCATTGTCTCCCACATACCAGCTTCTGGGGCGGGGCCTCCACAGGGAGCCCTTCCTGCAGCACAGTGCTGGTCCCAGGTGCTAAGCCGACCATCGAACCTTCAGGATGGTCCCAGCCAGCAGCCGCAGCTCACCCTGCTCGATGGTGAGCCACTGACGTTTCCTGAACGTGCACTCAAGCTGGCTGCGACCGGCCTGCCCTCTCGACAGGTTGGCAGATGTTTCCTTCCTGTCATCGAGCTCACAGATGGCTCAGGTGGCAAATTTTTCATTCAATGTCTGAGGTCAGATTGTGCCTTGTTGCTGCAGTTTCATAGTTTAATCGGCAGCAGTTTCTCTTTAAACACAGGTGCGGCTCACAATCGCTGGTGTCTGGGGTTGATGGGACAGGGTGACCGTGACATTTTCCCAGCATCCTCCTGGTCTTCCCTGAGTGGTGTCCTGGACATGTGACAATCCTGCGTCCAACATCACTCACTAAAACCAGCCTTATAACTATATGCTTCAGCTTCAGCTTCTCAACGAGGTGAGTTCAGAAAGAATGCCAGGGAAATGAGCGGGCTGCAGAGGGCACCGTGTTCACTGGCTGTCACTGGCCCTCGGCTCTTTTCCAACACTAGCAAGTATGAGGTAAGCAAAACAATACACTGGACAAGGAAACCAGAGGAGGAGGGCTTCCATGCTCTTGCTTTTGTGCTTCCAGAATTTCCATCTTTCTAAGAAATCACAACATGCTGGAGACCAGTTTTCAGGGGAGACGCGTGTGGGCCAAGAGCCGGAGACACCAACTCCCGTGGTTTACCAGCAGCAGAGAGAGGGCGGGCTCCCAGTCTACCCAATGACTTCCTGCATGACCTCGCTGCCCTGGAGATCGACCAATTCCCAGAAAAAAAAAACAAAACAGAAAAACTACAGCAACTTCCAGCTGCTCTCGAGTGAACTGACAAATCAATGCAGACTCTGCTTTCCCTTCCTTCCTAAAACGACAGAATGTGAAAAAAACTGCCCCACAGACCGACTTTTGTGGGTTTCGATGTCTCATTTCTGAAAGAGCCTGTTGAATCGGAACCTGAAGAAGAGAAAGGCAGAACTGGTTTCGGCATGCAGTACTCACCTGCGCCTCCGGGGGGCCCCCTTCATCTCTAATCAGCAGCAGATAGCTCTGTCCGTCAACGACAATCTCTTTCTTGAACCTGCCACCTGCCACACACAGAACACCACGTTACAGAGGAAAACAGGGCCGGAGGAGGGCAGACAGACGTGGGCTTCGCTTGTGGAAAAATACACCCTGGGCGGCCGCCTGGGGGCAACTGGCTCTGAGTATCTCGGACTGGATTTCAGAGGTCTCCCACAACCACTGAACTTTAGAACTGAACTCAGATTTTAAAAGGTGTCTTTAAGAACTTGAGCACATTTCGGTTTGAAGGCTCTGTGCCAGGCCAGGCACTCTGGCTGAGAAACATGGGATTTTTTTGTTTTGTTTTTTGTTTTTTGTATGTAAATTCGGAAATTCTCACTCACTGGGAAACAGAGAACACTAAAATTGTCATTCTCTTATTGGGTGCACAAGACAGACAAATTTTTCATGCTCGACAGCTGCCTAGTCCACAATGTACCGCTAAGTTCAGGGCTAAGAACCTGCATTCTCCTCAAGGGAAACCCAGTGCTTGAGAGGAAACACAGAACGTCATGAGTGGGGTCTTCGTGGTCAGAGTCACACCAAGGGAAGGACGCTGGACTAGCACACACGGGTTAGACAGAACTACCGATGGGACCTCCGTACAGCCAGACAGGGTGCAGCGGGCTGACAAGAGGGTTAGAGACCACACTGGGTTAGCAAGACCACCAGAGACCCTGCCGGGCGTGGGGTATGGGAGGAGCAGGCTGCCAGGGCTGGACCACAGGCCTCCACAGCAGGAAGCAGGCCACTTCTGGCTTCCTCTGCCACCCCAGAGACAAACGGGCTTTCGAGCTTCCGGGCTGAGTCCACTCAGTCACCCTCTCGGGGACTCTTGAGCCTTGTGCCTGAGAAAGCAGTACATCCCCTCCTGCCTCTCACTGTCAGTTCCTCTGTGCAGATGCCTTCCAGAACCCCACAGAACTCCAGATAACTCTAGAGGACAATGCTGCCAGCCTCCCTGCCCACCCCCAGAGGCTGTGTGCAGGCCCTGCACCTCCCAGAGTCACCTCCAGTGCTTTCCTGACAGCAGGGACCTTCCACCCAGAATCCCAGGTCGGGGCCACTTCAGTACCCAGCAGGCTGAACACTGAAGAGTTCCCATCCCAACCCAAACCCTTCAGAGGGGGGCTGCCATCGAGGCCGGGGGCTTGCTGACCTTCCTACGCCAGCTTTCAAGATCACTTGCACCTGCACGCACGTGTCATTACTCTCACCCACGCCTACCCAGACCCAACAGGGAACACTACTTGCTGCGTAGTTTGCTCTGTAGTGCAACACAAGGAAAACCTTCCAGTATGGCAGCAAAGTCTCATGCTGCTGTCCCTGTCACTGCAAAGAGAGGTGGGGTCCAAGAAGAGGGCGCGGCAGAGACACAGGGCGGCAGACACAGTAGGAACAGCGAGGACACCGCACCAGCCGGGGATGGCCACACTCTGCACTGACATTTCCCAGCTGCAGGAGAACCTGCAAGTGACTTAAGATCCCTGACTTGTGGGTTCTTCATGGGTTAAAGAAGGACAACGCCCTTCCACGGTGGGGCTGTGTCACACCTGACACATGGCAGACACTGCCCAGGTGCGACAGCCATCTCAGGTCCAGCCCACAGACTCCAACGCTGGACGCTCTGTCCGCACCCTTGGGCTGCCCCCACCAGCTGCGTGACCTGGCCTTTCTTCCTCTCCTCTCTTCGCCTTGCTCCACCTCGGGGCTGACACCGCGGAGACAACGAAATCCTGGTGGGCACAGCAAGACGGGGGGCACGGTGACACAAAGCCCCTTTAAAGCCTCCGGAGCCCGAGGAGCAGCCCTGGGGAGCCAGTGTCATTCGCGATTCCAGCCAAGGTCGCCGCTTGCTCTTCAAAAACCAGCTCCTAACGAGTAGACCTGCTTGCCAGAGGATTTCCAGCAGAGGCCAGACAGACATCAAAACCATTTCCCCATTTTTAACTTTTTAAAGAAGAGAGCCTGGGAACCTGCTACTTCCTGGTGAGATGGGCTCAACTCAAGCTTTTACGAAAAATAACCTTTGAAAAGGCCGTCTGTCTGTCTCCTTGGGAAAACCTCTTCCTTCACAACGAGATTCTAGAGACCTGGTGAGTCACACTCGCTGGGGTCACAGGGAAGCAAACAGGGTCAGCGCAAGGGTTCATGCACCTTCCCTACGACTCTCCTGCGTCCCTGAGTGCTGGCGGAGGCCACGGTAAGGCTGCCCGAGAGGCAATCCAACTGCTGAGGGGTGTGTGAACGGCTGACAGATCTGGCTCCATGAGAATGTCATAGGCCAGACTCTAAGGGAAATGACTAAACAGACTCCATTCTGCTCTGAGACTCCATGTTATGTAGGAAGTAAGCTTCTCCCATGGGAACACCCCACCTCTGTGCCCATCATCAGTTACTTGGTGTGACATGTTTAATAATATACAATGGCAACTCCTATGTAGTAAAAAGTGCTCTCCTTTGACCTCTATTGCTCTTAAACAATGTACCATGTGAACGGTGATTGTGTGGATGTTAGTAACCATCTTTAGTTTGTACCTAGGTAAGGGTCATTTTGACCCACTTCCCCCTCTGTCAATGATCTCATGATGTTGTTTGTAATTTTGAATCATAGCAACAGACACTTATGATTGATGTGATTTTTGGTATAAGAACACTACAACCCTGTGATCGGGGCCGTTCTCCCAATAGCCATTTTTTGGGGCATCGCGTGAGACAGTGAGCTGGCAGCTTAATAAAGACTCTGGAATTGGGACTCCTCAGTGGTGAGCGGCCTGTTCTTCAGTCGCCCCGTAACGGTGGATCCGAAGCAGTCTCAGGGTCCTCTGATCACGGGAGGATGTCTGTACTTGAAGCCACTTCAGCGATTTCAAGGCAAAACTTCGGAACTCCTCTGGGGTTGCGGGGTCCCCCTGGGTCACTTGGCCTACATCCTTCCCACGGCAGACTTCCTGGCTGTTGGGACGCTGAGGAAAGCCAGGGATCCTGGAGGCAAGGGCTGAGCCTCCCAGGCCTCAGGGAGGCCTGTCCTGGGTGCTCCAGAAGGTGGCTTAAGACCCGGGCGACTATGCTGGGCACTCCAAAGACCAAGGGCTGACCACTCCAACCCAAGGGGCAACAAGGATGTCATGCCACGTCCACCATCACCCTCTTTGGAGTTCACGTTGAAGTCTGGGACTCCCTGACCTCACTGACATTTCCCGCACACGAGGTCCTTGGAGAGGTAACGACGGAGAGCACACTGGTAAGGCGGGTCAGTCCAAAGCGGGGACATGTGGGGGTCCACGCGCAGGGGGTGCCCAGGAAGACAAACGCTGACATCTCTAAGCCTAGGGACACCAGCACTGTCGGACCCCACCGGCAGCTAGAGAGGTCAGGGATGGACTCTCCCGCCCAGTCCCACCCCTGCCCTGCCCTCAGCAGATGGGAGAGCTCTGAGAGCCCCCTGACGCCTGTGCCGCTGCGTCCTCTGAAAACCAGGCTTTCCTTCATGGCTAACAAGGAAACACACTCAGAACCTGGCAGGGGACATGGCGGGCTCCATCAGCAGGACTGACCTGCAGAACCCTCCCCTCCCCGCTCAGCCCCAGGCGCTTGTCCTGCTCCGGAACCAAAGCAAACCTCCGCCACCATCTCACGTCTGCAGAAACCGCCGAGCTTCTCAGCTTCAGCCTGCTGCTGCCAGCCCCGTCCATCCCAGACACCCCACGTCCACAGGGCCCCACCACAGCACCGTCCCGAGCCCGCCCCACAGGCCTCGCCCCGGGGCTGCAGCCTCCCTGGGCAGCCCCCTGCGGCAGCCCCAGCTGGCCCGGCTGCCCAGCTGCTCCCCAAGCTCCAGGACACAGGGCCCCTTGCTTGGTCCACCCGCCGTGAGGCTCAGCCACCCTGCCTTGCGCACGCTCATCTCACTGGATCGCTTCCAAAGCAAGAGGGTAGGGGCAGAGCGTCCCCGGGACGCCGAAGTTCCCCTGCAACGGCAGCATCCTCTTCCACCCAAGGCCTTCAGCGCACCTCAGCCACTGCCCGGGGAGCAGGACCCTGGGCACCAGCGTCCAGCTCTCGCAGGGTGCCAGGATGACCCTGCTCCCACAGGCATCTCTGCGCCTCCGCAACTTCACGTCCTCTAACAGGTTTCTGTGCAGTCCCGTCTAGAAGCAGCACTGCTAGGTGCCGAGTCTTAGCCAGCAAAGGCTCCCAGGGAGGTGCTGGGCTCCCTCCTGAACTCTGCCAGAGCTCTGGCCTGGCAACCCCAGGGGAAGGGCTGCAGACAAGGAGGGGACTCTCTCCCCCACCGGGAAGGCCTCTTGCCACCCTGTGGTCACTTGAGCCCCTCCTGAAACAGAGCATAATTAATATTTCATTCTAGCAGACGCTCAGGCACCCAGACTAGAGAGCTGAGAATGTGACAAGAGGGAGCTCCCAACGGTCAGCGGGCCCAGCTGGAGTCCACGCTGGGACCTGGAGAGGCAGGCTACAGGCAGACAGAATCAGGCTTTGACACCTGCCTTCCCAGTTTCCCTGAACCACGTTAACCCCTGGAGCAAGAGCTCCTGGGAGGCAGGCTGGTCCCAGCAGGCCCTGTTGCCTGGTGTGGCCGAGTACCCTCAGCCAGGAGGCCAGGGACCAGTTACTTCAGACATCAGAGTCTTTTTGGATTTTGGAATGTTTGCGCAGACTTCTCCAGCAAATCATCTCTAATCCAAAAATCTAAAATGCTCCAAAACCTGGAACTATTTGAGCATCATGTTAGTTTGCAAAATGTTTTGGATTTTGGAGCATTTTGGATTCCAGATCTTTCAATCAGGGATGTTTGATCTATTTTAAATTCAAACCCGCCTTCTCATCCCAGTCATTAGATATTCTTTCCTACCTCAATTTTAGAGGACATACCCAAACTCTATATCCAATTTCACTTTAAATGTAGATTTTTTAAAGGCTGACTGGTATTGAACTTCCGGCTCTCCTCCTGCAGGTCTGCTTCGCCCAGCTGTGCTTTCCCTCTGTCCACCACAGCCTTGCCCAAGGCCCATGCTGCAGATGCTGCATGGGTGACGTTTCATCTTCTCTGCCTGCCCATTATTATTACGTAACCCTAAATTTCATCAAGGACAATTCATTCTCAGAAGTAGCTTCAGTCTCCCCAAACCTGGTTTCCATGACGGACACCATGATGACAAAAGCCTGGCTCAGCACACCCATGAGCAGGTGCTGGGGGTCAGGTGACAGTGGGAGGCAGGCCAAGCCTGGAGCTGCAGAGCCCCCCACAGTTGGCCTTCTGGGCTGGGGAACAGGCAAGGCTGTACTCACGTCCCCCTCCAAGGTGGAGCCAAGACCCCACAGCTGTGACAACAGTGCCACAAGATGGGCAGAGAGAGGGTCCCCACACACCTGCTCCTTCCCAGCTATGGGAGGTCACAGCATGCTGAGCTCTCAGCACACGGGCAGAGGCAGGTCTGAGCACCACTGCTGTGGGGACCAAGCGCCACCCAACCCAGCAGCACCCCCGCACTCTCCGCCCCGAGAGGCAGCTACTTGTGGGAAAGCAACCTCACGCGTGATTTACTAGGCTTCCACTTCGCCCAAAGGCACGTTGCTGGAGTTCCCAGGAAGCCGGTCACTGCTCCTTTGCTGTGGCCCTTGGGCCCGAGCTGTAAATGCCACAGTCTGCGTTTCCCCTACAACCAGTGGCGCAGAGAGGGAGCAGTGGGAGAGACGGCCCTCCAAGCTGTGAAGTGGGCAAGCTGGCGAGGGACACAGCAGGAAGGAAGGGGCACAGCTGGGCTCTTCCGGCTTTTACATGTCTCTCTGTGAGGTCTTAAGGGGTCCCTTAACATCCCGCCTCACCCGTTTCAGGGTTACTATCTTGAGCCTCATGGTGTGGGAACCAGTTTACCATCTGGGAAGGTGGAGTCGGTCAAAGACCTGGGTTCTTTCTGGCACTTCAATCGCACAGCCAAGAGCTACTGTGCTGAGGTCCCCTTTGAGCGCAAGCTCAGTCTACACAGAGGCACAGGAAGTGTCTCATCCATGTTGCCAGTTCTGCTTTAAGGGAGGGAAGCAAACAGAAATTTCCTATTCCAAAAAAAAAAAAAAAAAGGCGCTCTGTTGGGAGTAAACACGCCGCAGATGTTTGACATTTCTGTTCTATCATTTTCACTAATTGGACTCAAAGCTATTAACGTATCATTAGCAGTTCTGCAAGCGGCAGAGTGACAGCGATGACAGCCAGCTTCCAACACCCCGTGCAGGGCACCTTTCTCCCCAGGACGCCTCCATTGCTCACGACATCCTGTGACCCCAACACTGCCGACGTCCCGATCCACCAGGGAAGGTTCAGAGGCCGAGGATCCCACCGCCGGCTGCAGGGGAAACCTCGGACCTGGAAGGCCTAGCTGCTACTTGTCCCTCTCTCCGCCCGGGACCTTGCGCGGCGCAGTCCCAGCTGGAGAGGAGCCTGGCAGCTGCCAGGCACGGCCCAGGGCCCTCAGCTGAGGCCGTGGGGTCCAATGCAGGGGGTCTGCCTTCCCTCGCCCTCTCACAGCCAACACAGCTCCGGAACCATGGCTGACTTAGAAAATGGACAAGACGGACACCCGCCGCAGCCTCCATTCGTCACCGCTGGCCTCTAGCCTCACGTTTCCACAAACAAGCCAAGGATGGAAATTCTTCTCGAGGGTAAAACTGCCCTTGAGAGCACACAGTTTCCCTTCCTTTAGAAAGAGCAGGGGCACTTGGGCATCGACCCTGAGGTCGTTGGGCAGCAGATGCTCTCTGGGGGCTGCAGATGAGCTTGCACTTTCTCAGCTGTGACGAGCGGGGCACAGCCCAAGAGCCAGTCAGGGGGTCCTCCAGCCATGCCTGACGGTGACTTCCACAAAAGTGTTTTGCAAATCTACCTAAAGCCTTCTCCTTTGTTATTCTGTGCTGTGATAAAACAGGAAAAATATCTGCAGATGTTGTTTCCTGATGTTTAAGCAAAGGGGGTTGAGAAGATACACTGAACAGGACTACGAACTCTCTTGTCCCTCCCTAAGGGAACATAAAACAAATTTAATCATGAATCTGCCTTTGTGTTTTCCCGGCACTGGGGGTTGACCCAGGGGCACTCTAGCACTGAGTTGCATCCCCAGCCCGTTGTTTTTGTATTTTATGTAGGAACAGGGTCTCACTGATTTGCTTAAGGCCTCGCCAAGTTGCTCAGGCTGGCGACTCATGGATCATGGAACTCATGATCCTCCTTCCTCAGCCTGCCGAGCCACTGGGATTAGAGGCGTGCACCACTGCCTCAGTCCTTTATTTTGAGACAGGGTCTTGAACCTGCAATTCTCCTGCCTCAGCTTCCAGAATCATTGGGATTATAGGCGTGCGCCACTCAGTTGTCAAATTAAAAAAAAAAAAAAAAAAAAAATCATCCCTCTGGCTTTTTAAACTGGGACAAAAAAACTTAAGTCAGTAACTTATTAACATTGGGGCTTTGGAAAAGTTTTGCATTGTGACATTTAAAAGGAATTTTGGACCACATATTATTTTTACACTGGGAAAAAAGGTTTATTGGTAACATTAGTTACAAAATTCAACTGAATCAGATTTTACTTGCTTTGCCAATTTTTTTTTTTTTAAATGTAACATTTGGAAATAAAAAGGTGCTAGTCCAAGGATGTACCAACAGGGGGTGAGGACCTGACGTGTGGTGTGAGGCCTGCTAAGCACCTCTGTGGGCGGGGCACTCGGAGCTATGACTTGAGAGGAGAGGCTTCAGGGACTTAACTCAGTTCCCAGTAAGACAAAAGGGAAACTGAGAGGGAAGGAGTCCTGGGTCAGGAAGGCAGGTCAGAACTTCGCGACTGAATTCCCTTTCCTAATGATTCCTAATAAAATGGGAGAGGGGAATAAAAACCAGAAGGATGAGAAAAGGGGTGGAGCTGAAGGTGACAGATCACCACCGGTGGGCACCAAGCAAGGGGACTGGCTTCTAGTCCCACTCCCACCCCAAGCCAGCAACACCCTGGATCACTTCACCCCAAAGTGGGGAGGGAGGAGAGGAGCGGTAGCGTGGTCTTGCCTCTTCCGACTCCCACTGAGGAGCAGGGCTCACGAAGCCCTGGAGGTGAGCAGGGAATGAGACACACCCACGCCCGGCACAGGTGAGGAGACCGAGCGAGCCGCCATCTTGAGAAGGCAATTCAGAGGGGCAGGCAGAACACAACCCACCTAGGAGGCGCCACTGTCCTCAGGGGCAGTGACAAGCATCCCAGGTCCTGTGGTCGAGACAGTAGAGCCCGTGGTGGAGGCAGGCACAGGGGAACTCAGTTACTGCCTGGCCCTTCTGGGTCCAGGGCTCTCAAGGTACGGCTGTCTCTTCTACCTGTTTCTCCCATCACAGGATAGCATGGAGGAAGCTCCCAACAACCCGAGTCCGCCTGAGAACATGGGAGAGGGACACCTTCCTGCAGTCAGTCACCGTGGTCTGCCTGGACCCAGCCCGAGTGAGCAGCTCTGACCAAAACAGATGGCCTGGTGAAGTCAAGACGGCCTCAGTGTTGCAGAGAGAATGTCTGGGCAGAGACGCCGAGGGGGAGAAGCAGAGGAGAAATGGAAAGGTCAGGACATCGTCCTTGTGCAAAGGTCACGCAGGAGGAAAAGGGGGGCATGGAGGGAGCAGACAGAAGCCAGAGCCGCTGGAGGAGACAACAAAGTCCCAAGAGCAGCAGGAAACTTCACCACCTCCCACGCCAGCCCAGCGTGACTTAACCAAGAGCCAGGTCTAGAGAGGACGGAGGACAGGCAGCAGCATCAGCGATGGGAGAAACTGAAGAGCCAGGCCAGGAGCTGAGGGACGTGGAGGGAGGGCTCAAGCGGACAGTTTAATCCACCAGGTTAGAAAGTGTTCAGAGGAGACCACAAAGGAACCCCACAGAGGGACGAGGGGTATCTCCAACAACAGATCTCAGCAAAAGGAGGAGAAAACTCTTCAAAGATGAAAGACAATGGGATTTTCCTGAAATGCAGAAAGGTCTGAATGTGCAGTTCCAAAGGGCCAGCAAAATCCCAGAAAACCATGACCCCGGCCCTCAACTTTAAAGATGTGCAAACTGAACCCTGAGTGAAAACCCACATGGACAAAGCAGGAGCACTATTCCAGGCAGGCTCCAGGGAGTCTGCAAGGGGCTGCGTTGATCGTTTTCACACAGAATTGTTTTTGAAACTGTGCTACAGGAACAACCAAGCCACTCTCCAGTATGCTGCGCTCCATGCGAGGTCAACAGCATGTGGACAGGCTGTCCGCAAACACCCGGAAGCTACAGCTCCAAAGTGCACTTTGAAAACCCTTCTCCTCATTGGGGTGCACCTGAAAACTCTGCACGTGTGCGGGAGCCAGCCCGCCTTCTCACGAGGGACACACCAGTTGTCTGGTGTGACCTAAATCAGGTAGAGTTCTGAGCTTGGCTCTAATGCTTACCTCCAGGTGGGAGGCTTCTATCTGAAACATCTCAGTTGCTTCTCCTGATTGAACTTGGTATTTGGAAGTCCCACTCTTCCTTGCACGTCAACACTTATGGATTTGTTTAATTGAAGAGTACTTTGAAGTTGCAAGTAGTTGATAGGTTTAAGAAAAACGGGGCCACTTGCTTGAGGAGCTCAAGATTCTCGACACCAAGTAAACAAAGTTAAAATTAATTGGATGAAAAGGCAGATGGGAAACCGAAACGTGGAGAGTCTCAGGTTCTACTTTGTGTCCTTGAAAAGAGTTGTATTGTCTTCAATAACAAGGAGTCAAAAATTTATCAGATGAATCTTCAATTTTTATTAATGAAAACTCTTAGGTACTAGAGAGCTACTTTAAGTGTCTTTTAAAAATATGATGTTGCTGCTCAAAAAGAAGCAGGAAAACTAATGTTCCCAGAGATGGTTTCTCACCCAATAGCTGAATTCAATTTCCTTACATCTCAGTTTCCAAGAGCTCTGGGTTAAAACATCAATTAGCAAAAACACACACAAAACCCACTAAGAGCTCTCGTCTCCAAATAACAACTTTTAAAAACTAAAATCTGAAGACTTTGGTCAGTTGGTTTAGGGTGATCTTTGCAGGTCTCCACCATCAATATCCAGGGCATCCAACTGTCAACAGAGGCAGCACCGAGTTTCATCAGTGACCCCCCCAAAATACACCATCCAAACGTGCTGTCAGCACATCCTCCCAGCAAAACGAGCTCCCAGCCCTGCTGCACAATATCAAGACACTGTGGAGAAAGAACTGAGCTGGCATCGTTAGGGACCCTGGGAGGAAGGTGGTCAAGAGTCTAAAGCAGGACTTCACTTTGAAACTGAGGCCCTGGCCACAGGAGGAACAGCCCCTGAGGGAAAAGCCCGTATGTGCAAAACCACACACCTCCTTGGGCTGGAGACCTGGGCTATGGCCCATTAGAGTCCAGCCTGTGTCCAGTCCCTGGGAGGATAAAGCAAGGCCTCCTTAACTCAGAGCACCCAGGCCCACTCAGTTGCCCCTGCTGCACACTGGGACCCTCCTGTAAAGCTGCCACTGGAAGAGACTCTAACTCCCAAAGCTTCACGAAAGGCACACTTCTGCCCAAACTCAGGGCATCTGGGGTCCTGCATCCAGCTGTGGCCGGCTCACCCCAGAATGCACAGCGAGCTGATGACCTGCTGAATCCCCGGGCCCGTTTGCTGGTCCTCAAAATGGGTGAGACGACAGACCTCAAGCTGCCTTCTAAGGGTCCGTCTCAGAACACACTTGCAGCTGGGAGATCCCTGAGGGCTGTCATGGCTTCTGGAATCCCGGTTTCCTGAGGGGAAAGCACAGGTGGTAACAGCCGCTGCCTGTCCAGCCACGGCGAGGAGTGCACAGGGGCTGGCGGCTCCTGACCTCTACGAAAGTGGCTCAAGAGAATCAACTCGTCATGGCAACTTCACAATGACGAGGTCGTTTCCAAACAGAGAAACAGGCACGCACACACACAGTTTCCCAGGACATAAAACAAAAAGGAAGAAGCGAGACTGCAGAATTGTTGCGGATAATGAAAGACGGGTGTTTTGCTCTCCAGTTCCCACAGTCGAACCAGTCTTTCCCAGGACTGGTGTTCACCGCACGCCTTCTGGAGATCAGGACGCCTCCTCTTCACCCTCAGCTCAAAACAGCTTATGAAGTCAGCAAGTCCTGGACAAGTGCTTCTCAAATGGCTTTGGGAAAAGATTCTAGAAGTCTCCAGCAGCAGTCTCAGTACTTATCCAAGTGGGGAGCATGTTTCCAACTCAGACCAAAGCTTCCAGGCAAGTAAGAGATAAAGGGGAATAACCTGCTGTGTCTTCAACCAACAGCACGCTTTGGTCTCACCGGTCTCTGGCTAGAGGACTCCACGCAACTCCTTCCATCCACCCTGTTTCGGTCCGTGGCTGCTTCTCCCCTCCACCTGTGGCAGCCACAGGAGTTCTGGCGTCTGGAGCGCACACTCTCAAGCCCCACACCGTACCGGACACCAGGTCAGGGCTGGGAGCGCAGACTGCAGCAGGGCCTCTGCCCTGGCCGAGCTTGGCAAGGGAGCAGAGACGAGGAAAAGGGCCACACTTGAGGTCAGAAGACCAGGCAGATGGACAGGGAGGCCAGCAGGCTCAGCCTGGGCCTGGGCATCAGGCCAAGGGGGCCTGGGCTGGCTTTCAGTCAGTGATGGAGCCCTCCCGTCAGATCTAACTTACAACAGGAGAAGCAAACTGCTCATGGGAAATCTTCCAGCACCACCGCTTCCCGGGGCGGCTGACGCTCAGGGTCCACAACAGCTCCGTAAAGGGCTCGTGGGGTCGGCTGAGTATGTCTGCCCTGCACCCTGGTTCTTCAGGAGAAGTGGCACTCCTGGTTGGTTGCTTCGTTTGTAATATTTTGCACAATTAAATATTTTAAAATAAGTCAATCCAAGACCACGGTGGATGCAGAGAAGCAGCCTTCCTCTTCCCTGAGTAAGGGTGCCAAGCCCGAATTATGGTCCCACAGTGCCAGCATGTGGGTCCACAGGGGCAGCGCAGAGGGGCAACACCCGGGTCGCTACCCAGCTCCAACAACAGGGCCAACAGGTCCTACCCTTCAGGACACACTGATCTAGGCCAGTGCTTGCCATGGAAAAATGACTTCATGTTAAGAGACAACATGTTACATCAACCCTGTGTCTGAATGTGCAACTCTGGAATTGAACACGTAAAAGACCAGCTTACAGTAGTTTGTACGCATGTGACTCTCTGAATATAAAGAAGGCATCAGGCTACGTGAAGCAAATGTCCCCCTAGGTTGCTGTACAGCCACACACTGCATAGTGGCATTTCATTCCTCAGACCCCATCCTGTCTGTCATTGAGGGTCACACAACTGTTCTGAGAAGAGGGTTAGAAGCTACCTCTGGAAGCGGCCAGAGGGCCAACGCGACAGGCACTGCAGGTTGCATCCTGCTTAATTCCGTTTTTACGACTTCTTTTTAAAACCTATAAAACCCCTTCTTGCTCTCAGGCAGTAACAACTCCAGCCAAGGTGTTCCCTCGTGGGTTCTGTCCTTGGGCTTTTCTTTTTGTGGGTGCTGGGGAAGGTCAGGGCCTAACCATGGAGCTACCCCAGTCCTTGCCTTGATACTTCTTTTGCTGGTGGTCATATTCCGTTTTCTCCACGCTCTCTGGGAAATCGTGTTACAATCCTGTCAAGACTGTAATCACTTTACTAGAAGGAGCCCAACCAGTTTTTGTCTCCGGGCCTCTGTCCTTCCTTCAGGGCACATCTAGGACCGGCACTGTCTGCTGGGGAGCACAAGAGCCCATCTGGCCTACCACTCAGAGCAGGTGCAGACCAGACACCCCTGCAACATCCGCATGGGGACAGAGGGCCCTGGAGCTCAGGCTGATCTCACCCCTGCCAGGCCCTGTGATCCTCCAGGAATGTGTTGGAACAAGCAGCATCTGCCGCCTGTGCCGACATACCCAGAGGCCGAGCACCCTCCCTGAGTCAGAGTGCACTGCAGGACACATGGCCCTGGACAGAACACACCCTTAAGCCATTATCTCGGATGGCTCCTGATGGGGCAGGAGAGTTGGGTGCAGAGGATTCTGGGAGCCAGGCACCAGCAGCTCGTCCCTAACATCATCTGAGTCAGTTCTGAGGCCGGGCGTCTAGAGGTTGCTCCTGCTCGTCCTCTGAAGTCTCAGAGCCAGCATGAGTGCGATGGCGGCCAGGCCCCTGCCTGCCGTCCCACTCCCTCTCCTGGGCTGCCTCTCCCAGCTTCTCCGTCACCGCTGCAGTAAAGACCCGCACAGGGGGCCTCTTCCACTTCCAGAGGACGCGGTCGCCCCACACCTGGGCTGAAAGCGCTCTTCCTGCATCCCGGGTCCTGCCCAGGCTCGAGTCCACTTCTTCGAGCCACCTTGGCCCACCCCTTCCTCCAGGCCTATGGAAGTGAGATCATCACAGTTGGTCCCTCTGGGCACGCGACAACTCCCCCTGCGGCACAGCTGGCTCCCTCCTCTGGCTCAAGGAACAACTCCTGGGCTTGCGTCTTGTTGTCTGTCATGGTCACTTTTTTGTTTCTCCATAATCCGAACAATAAGACAGGGGCTCAGAAAAGAGCAAATGTTGACCACACGAGCTGCCCACAGGGCTGCATGAACAGACCACCACCGGGTCCTAGACGCTGGACACACCAGGAGTGGTCCTCCGGAACCTCCATCCTACCTCCACATCCTCCCTAACATGCAGGTGCTGGAAGCCAAGGATGCAGAAAGGAACAGACCAAGTTGAATCTGCTTTCCATTTCTGGTCTGCGCCAATCAGATGAATTTATTACGCTTAAGTATTTGGATCATATGAAACTGTCAACTTTTACTGGCAGCTGCCTGTGGTTTAATCTGTACTAAGATATAACCACCACCACCACCACCCCCGCCGTCCCCCAGACACACCCAGCTGGCTCAGTCCTTCGCAGATCTGTGGCGGGTATCCATCAAAGCCTCAGCTCTCAGGCCAAGCAGCCAAGGCCTCGGGAAGATGCGCACTGGAGGGGAGAGCTTGGGCCACATCACCACAGTCAGATTCTGCCACAGAGTTCTTTCTGGCTCCTGTCCTAATTCGCACCGCTGCCTCTGAGTCCTGCTGTCTGGAGTGTCCTTGAGCCAGGATGAAAGTGGCTCTCACTGCTCATGCAGGTGCTTCCCACAGGACTCAGCACTTTCGTCAGGAAACTCCTGGCAATTCACCCCTAACCATCAGAACTGGGATGCACATTCCTATAGTCCAAGTAATTCCTAGCCCCATGTGAAACGTGAATCTCGCTACCAGACCCACAGCCCTGCAGCTTGGGGAGCCCTCCACCCGTCTTACCCTTCCGCTTGCCCTGAGGCTGGTCTCAGTCCAGCATCTCCTCTCTCCACACTACCTCCCATGGGAAACCTCTCCACCCCGAGTCAGACTGACCAAGATAAGGAATGGGTATGTGCAGGTTATGATCAGCAGAGGCATTCTCTGGTCTCCCCTCTGCTGGGCCAGCAAGCTTGCAGGGCGGGGAGGAGGTGGTGGGTAAAGCCATGTATGGGTGATGCAGGAGAAAAGCTTTGCGGGCCCACGCGTTAGGATCCAGACACCACCCAACGGCCCACTGACAGTGCTTCCTGCCCTTGAGGACAGAGAAGGAAATGCCGCCTGGAACGGTCCAAGGACCAAGCAAATCCAGCGTAACACGACTGCGACATGTCCATCAGCAGGAAAGGCTGCATCACGTGACACCTGTCAGCTAATGCTTGAAAGGGAGACTTGCCACATGTGGACACAGGATCTGGATCTGCCTCCCACCTTTTTCCACAGGGGCCACCTTCTTCCAACCCTCTTCTATAATACCCCTGCCCCACTTGTCAGTTCAAGGTGGCTGACCTCACTGACCCTAAGGGAATGGCCAATCAGAATGCCTCCTCGGATCCTAACAACATTGACTGGTTCAGGGAAAAGCATGGGATACAACTGAGGCCAATCACAGCTGACCCTGGATCTTCTGCAGGAGCTACTGAGAAAAACATTCAACTTTCCTTCCCACCAGGTGTGAGCACCAGGGATCACATGGTCACAGAGGCACTAGTGTGTGCCACCAGCCGGGGCACCAACCAGGGGCATTAAGCCCAACAGTTGCAAGAAATGGAGAGAGGCTCCTCAGGAACCTAACTGGATCCAGGATCTACCAACCTGGCTGCTACATATGCAATTTGGTAAGTCTGCCACCACACCTCCGCCCCTTTCCTGCCCAGTACCATAAGCTGTTCACCTATCCCTTACACCCGATCATGCAGACCACTACAGGGAACTGGCCCGGGTGGCTCCCAAACCAGAGCAGGCTGCTGCCTGGAGAGCGGTGGGCTGGTCTGTGGCCATCCAGCTCCCTGGGACTGGAGATGGGCTATCAGCTTGACAGCACTGTCAAGTCAAGGGCCGGAGGAGACACAAGCAACTGACCCAGGAGAAAGTGCCGGGGGGGCAGTTCAGGTTGGCAACTCCAGTGCTGCTGGCCTGCAAACCAAGGCGATGCGCGAGCAGCTCTGGAACGCCTGGGGGGCGAGCGCTCAGGAAAAGGGACTTGTGTTTGCAAGTGTGGAACCAGACCCACCTCCTCTCTCCCGCTGACCAATGTCTTGTTAGAACTTCTGCTCGGGAGGTTCCGAGGGAACCAACAGGTGTGTCCACTGCAGGTCTTCTCTCTCTGGGCTCTAGGCATCCAGTGGCGTGAAGGGCACTTGAGGCTGCCTTGAGGAGTCAGACTCCTCCTGGCAGACGCTGCAGAGCTCACGGGCTCTGGTTAGACCAGGTGTGAATCACTGCCTTGCACTGGTTATTTATCCAGAAATCTCTTCTCCATGGTACTTGCTAACTGCAGGCCCTGTGCTCCGACTTCAGTAAGGCCTTGATTTCTCATTGAATTGATGATAAAAATATGGAACGATGTTGTGGAGTTCCAAACAACCAACTGAAGAACACACTTTGTCCTGCCAGAAGAGTCAATGCCAAAAACATGACGACCTCCTTCTCCGGGTTTTACAGTCTTTCCCTCTTATTCAAAATGAAACAGAACATGCTTCTCTTCAACCACTTTTCTAGTGGTAACCACAGTGCCTGTTGCCCGACGCGGGCAATCACCTGGCCCTCGCCTGGCTTCCGTGCCAGGGAGGCAGAGCTGCAGACTGCTCCGTAGAGGAGGGCGTGAGGAGGCAAATGGCAAGACTGGCTCGTACCTGCAGAAACTGCACAAGACGCTGAACTGTCTTGCGCTGCCTCTACCAACCCCACCCACTGCGGCTGGCGATCTGAAGGCTCACAGATAATTCTCATTAAAAAATCACCAGGCACTTACAATCACTTACTTGGGTGCAAGTAACATGGTAAAACTCATGTTCAAGAATTTCAATGGCTAGATTTCAAAACAACTACAAGCCAGCGTTGTACGGGACGCCCCCATCCGCCCCCCACCACACACGCTCTGGAACATTAAACAGGACCCAAGAACAGTTTTAGAAATAAGCCCTAACATCTGTGGAGCAGAGGCAGCTGACAACATTTTTTTTCAAGTTTATTGGACTTGGAAAGGGTTTTGGAGCTGACAGCTCAAATGCATCAGTGTCTCAGAAGCTGGGCTGGGGTTTACCGCAGGATTGTTTCTAGGAGACTGAGTAAACATCCATTAACAAAACATCCGAGACCCGTGCACTTCTGAGAACATGTTCACTGCCCTGACACTGGACACATCTGTGAGGAAACAATTACCGCCAGGATCCTGAGGGAACTGGCGGGGTTGACACAGGAGACGCAGGCTTGAGAGCAGCCCACCCGCCCCAAAGCCAGGACCAAGCCACCTCCAAAACGTTCCTCCTACGGCATGTGGCACTGGCAGCTGAGAGAAAGCACCCAGGATCACATAGCAGCAGAGTCCCCAGGACGGTCACTCTCCACCAACACAGCCGCCTCTCCACGCTGGCTCCCCTGTGCCCACCAGCCCTGCGTCCAGAGACTTTCCCCGGGAAGCCGGCCCTGCCTGCGTGGGGAGCTCCGGCAGCTCCCTACGCCACAGGTGTGGAAAGGACCCCAGAACGCAGCCCGGTCTGGAGAGGCCCCAAGGGTGTCGGCCACTTCAGACTCTGTCCACACTGGAGGACAATGGGGTCCCAGGAGACTAGCCTGGGCTCCGCGCTCAGGGGTGGGAGCTCTCCTGGGGGCAGGGGAGGACCCCTGCTGAGGGGAGGGGCTGCAGGCATACAGAGGCCCTGGGGCAGAGGTCCAGAAGCAGGCCCCCAAATGCAGAGGGACCTGGCAGAGGACCCGACAGACGCAGGCAGGACTCTGCGCACCCGCGGGTGACAGGCCACAAGGCACTTTCAAGGCTACCACTGGCTAAGCCCGCAGCCATCTCGCCCCCACTGCCCTGCTCGGTCCCTACAGCAGCCCTGAGGCTGAGGGGAGGTGGCCGGCACTCAGGAGAGTGGTGACTGCCACGCTCAGGCCAGCAAGAGGCCGAGCCAGTCAGGCCGCAGTCCGTGGGGAACACACAGGCGGGCCCGGTCTTGGCGGCGCGTGGGGTCAGGGCCAGCACCTGCCCGCTCTCTCCTCAGCACCGCTCCCTCCCGGGTCACTGGGCACAGAGCAGTACAGGGGACGCTGTGTATCCCAGGTCTTCCCGGGACGGGAACTCGGGAGGCTCGCAGAGAACAGCCCGGCTTTTCCAACCCCGAATGGTCTCAGCTAAACAGATGGAGAAGCACCTTCCCCATACCTGGGCACAGATCAGACAGCCACGGGACCCTCCGATGACCCGTGGCCCGGAGTCCAGGCCCAGCTCAGGTACAGGCTCCCTCACCTCTGTCCTCACGTGCCGCCTCCCCTGCCACAGCTCCAGCAGCCCCAACCAACCAGGGATCGAAAATATAAAAAAACAAAAACAAGAACTGCGTCTGTCCTGAACACGCGGGGACTCTTTCTCGTCACTGCTCAACAAACAGTACGGTACACCCACTGTCTGCACTGCGCTTACGCTTTAGTTCCCATGAGAAACCCAGAGATGATTCCAAGCATGCAGAGGAATGTGTGCAGGCCGCATGTGGATTCCGTGCATCTTCCAGAAGGGCCTGGAGTGCCCACAGATCTGTCACCTGAGGGGACGGGCGGGCGCCGAGGAGACCGCGAGGTCAGTCCTTACCTCGAGGGGGAACCGCTCTCTCATTTTCTCCTAACGCTCTCCTAACCGGAGCCATGCGGGCTCTTCCACCTCTCACTTCAGACTCTTCTCTTTACACAGGGGACACCGGGCCCCGGTTCCACTTGGGGGCCCTGCCGTCCTCGTTCCAGCTCCGAGCTCCCTGCTGGAGGATCTGCCTTGAATTCAGTCACCTGGAGTCCTCCGGCTCCCTTGCCTATTCTGTTGGAAAAACGCAGGATGCAGGGCCAGCCCCAGGGATCTGTGGATGTTCCCCGCTTCTGGGGCAGGGGAGGAGCAGGTCCAGGGCTCCAGGCTCTGCTGCGTGTGTGGGGCGGTCCCCCTGTGCAGTCACTGCCGGGGAGACCAGGACTGCGCAGAGACCAGCCTGCAGGGAAGGGGCAGGTCTCCCCTACAGGCTCCTGCCAGGCCCCTGCTGGTGCCAGGGCCGTGACAACCCAGAATCTGAGCTGGGTAACAGCTAACAAGAAACAAAAGCTTCAGAAGGAATGGGTCCTCGACGGACTAGCTCGTGAGGACCTCGAAGAGGCCAGCTGCCCCATGTCCTGCCTGGCTGCAGCCCTCTGCCAATCCCCGTGTGCAGCCACAGTGGCTGGCCCTGAGGCAGGTGCGCCCCGCCCCCTCTGACCCCCTCAGCCACCTTCCCCCCGGGAGGGGGTTCACTCTCCACCTGGGATGACAAGAAGGCCTGGCAAGCAGCGTAGCTTTGTCCGGAGACTCTTCTGATTTTTGACTCCACGGGCTTCAGTGAGACCCAGATCGGGTCTGCCGGGCGTCCCAGCAGCCACTCAGTCTCCTGCAGTCACCGTCCAACAGACCTCTTCCTCAGAGGCACCGACTCCGTCACCCTCTCCTGTCACCTGGGCTCCAGTCTCTGACCCAAGGACTCCACCAGGACTTCACAGCACAGTCACCAGTTTGAAGGTGCCCCAGGCTTGGCAAGTGCACGGACAGAGGTCCGGTGGAGCACAGCACCCGTGGGCAGTCTGGGGGCCACACTGCCACCTCCGAGTTGCTGGGACTAGCACGTAGACTCCTTCGTGAAGTAGAGTGTCCCCCGCTCTAGGGCACCCAGGCCCTTCTTCCCCAGCCCCACGTGGGCACCTGGTTGCCAGCAGAACTGGCACGGAGCCCCGAGACTGCTGCAGCACAAACACAGGACCTTCCGTTTCCTATGCCACAGAGTTTGCCCGATGACTTTTCACCGAGGTGCTGGGCTCCCGCCTGTCTTCGTGGATGCATTTCTGACGAGAGCTACCGCTAGCGGGGAGCCCTGCAGGGCTGTGCCAGCCGCTCGCGTCCTCAGCACCAGCACGGCTGAAGCCCTGTTGCCCCCGCTCCAACCTGGCCGTTCTAACGCACTGACGGCTTGAGGTTCGGCGAAGCGTTAGGCAGTTAACGTGTTCCAGGAAGGCCTACGCCTCTCTTTAAGTGGTCACCACTGACCCATGCAGCCCACTGGCGGTGCAGTCTACTCTTGGAACACTGGGGCGCCTTCCCCGAGTCACACGCCACGCCACCCAGGCAGCTGCAGACTGGGAGCTTCTGCAGCCCCAGGTCCTTCCTCGGGGGCTGCCCTGTATGGCCTGCAGGACGATGGGGACAGAACCGACCCCAGGAGAGCTGTCCTGGGGAAAAGGGCCTCAGGTCCGCTGCAAGAAACTGTCTCTGCCAGCAAGGAGTCACATGTCTCAGGGTGGGTCCAGGCTCCCGGCAGCTCCCACTGACCCGAGAGCCGCTTCTCCTCCTTCAGACTTGTGAGTTTTGAAGGCAGAGTTGAAAGCCGAGCGGTGCCACACGGGTCTTCCAGGGAAGGCAAGTGCACAGGACACACCACACACACAGGAGGGGGCCGCGAGTGGCATGGCTGCCATGGGCACCAAGCAGAGCAGTGGCCACCAACGGGGCACCAGCGGCCAAGGTAAGGTCTCATCCCACTCTCTTTCCAGGAAGTGAGTGTGTTGGTGAAATCCCCTCCAAGGTGTGAAGGTCACAGGCAAGCGCATCCTGTCCTCGTCCTCAGAGGTTCTGCAGCCAGCAAGAACAGAGTCCCTGCCCAGCTGACAGGTGTGCATAACAGACTGTCCCCGAGACCCGCTCAAACCCTGCGATGGAGCACTTGGATCCGTCTCTGTAGCCCGAGATGTGAGATCGTACTGGACTAGGGCAACCACTGCCTCCTACGAGGGCAATGTGGACACAGGACAGCAGCAGCTGGAGGCGGCCACAAGCCCAGGAGCACCTGGGCACAGGGCTTCGGCAGCTGGGAGAGGCTGGGGCAGGCTCTCCTCAGGAATCATCTGTCAAGACACCGATTCTGGGAGCTCGAGAGATAGCTCCTCTTGGACAGCGCTCGCCTAGCATGCACGAGGACCACGGTTCGAATCCCCAGACCCAAAGACACCGTTTCTGGATTTCTGGCCTCGAGAACTGATAGAGGCTCTTCACCCCACAGCGAGTGGCCTGCTACAGAGGCCCGAGGACTCTGAGACACACTCATGAGCTACACACACTGGGACACACCAAGGACAGTCCCCACACAGAAGCTGTCCGCTCTGAGCTCCTGCCTTGGAATCACAGACTCCCTACTGAGACACCACTGTCGCGTCGCATCACTAGCTAGAACGGTACATACTTAACACCTTCTCTCGTTTCAACTGTCTCTCTAAAGTTACTAAATCTTGCGAGTCCACACGACGTCACCCTCTGGGATCCAGTGGCGATGGATGGGATGGAAGGCACTCTGGGACTTGGACATGATTCTGCCCAGACAGCCGGGTCCCCCACTCACCCCTCCCAGCAACCCGGACATCCCAGGCGCAGGTCAGAATCCCGGCAAAGGACAGCAACGCATTCATTACCTCAGAGGAGCAACTGTGAGCCAGCAGGAGGCGCAGGGAGAACCCAAGGGGTGACGGGGACCGGCAGGCCACCAGCCACACCAACGGCACAGCGCCTCTGGCCAGAGCAGACTGACTGCTCCAGCCTCAGAGCGAAGCAGCTCAGCGGCCTGAACATGGTCTGAGTGTGTCCCCATGGGGTTCCCGCGTAGGAGGCTGGGGGCAGGGGACCTCTGAGAGGTGGGCCTAGCACAGGTAACCAGGCCCTGGAGGCTCAGTCTGCAGCCCTCCAAAGGGAAAAATGTGGATCTCAAGAGAGGGCTGTTGGAAAAGAGCAAGACTGGCCTCTCCCATCTCCATCTTCCTGCCTCGCCAAGTGACCCCTCCACTACAGACTCCCTCCATGGTGCCATCAACCATGAGGTCAAATAAATGGGGCCACTTGATAGAAGACTTTGAGCTCCCTAACAGTGAGCTAAAAAACCTCTTTTCTTTATAAAGTACCTAGCCACAAGCACTTTGTTACAGCAATGGAAAATGGACCAACACAGAGGAAAACTCAGAAAGTAACACCAAGAAATGGAAGGGTCACACAGTTTGCTCTAAACCCACTGCCTCAGCCAGGCACATAATGCATCTACCTTGGGGTAAGTAATAGGTGACTTAGTTACTGCACACACAGAGATAATTCCCAGCACCCTAGGATGCTCCATACCAAGGGGTGACAACACAGCAAATCAAATCCCCAATCCAGAACATTCTGTCTATGCAATTCCTTATTTTCAGTGAGCATAGGCAATTGACTTACGTTAACTCCCTGGATAAGAACTGAAACCACTTTCCAGCTACAGGCTCCTTACTGATGTGGAAGGTACGGCAAGACTGGGGAAATCAAGTTTGTCTCACTCTTTTCCTTCCCAAAAGCCAGTTCCAGCTCTGCACTGTCACTACTCATGGGCCACACAGACAGGAAGTTGAAGTCCCGTCCCTGTCTACTAGGAGAGGCCGAGGCATGGCTGCCTGCTGGTTCCAGACAGGAGCATGTGCCCAGCTCCAGCACTGACCAGGGCTAGGTGGCTGCCAGGCATCTGTATTTCCAGTTCTTTCAGCATCTGGAGGCCCTGTGCCTCCATATGGGGGTGTACCTGGGCGTGGTGCTGCTCTCAGCACCCACAGAACCACCCCCAGACCCCAGGTCAGAAGGTAAATGGACAGATGGCCAGGGTAAGCTCCTGAGTGTAAGCAGAGATCACAGACGACCTCGCCCTGGATCCAGGAGCCCTTGGTGTGGGGCCCCGATGAGGAAGGGGACATCCCCTCACATGCTCCTACCCTTTAAAGTAACATGTTTAAAAGCACAGGTGACACTGGGGAGTTCCAGTGGTGTGACAGGTGCCACCTGGAAATCAACAAACGGGGAGCTGTTGGTGACCATGTCAAGCCATGGGCTGGGGACAGTTTTCACTCTGATGCACATTCAAAAGAAATGCCTCCTGTTTATCAAAACACAAGGGCTCATTATGCAGTGCAAAGAAATCACAGCTGATCGCAAATATGTTGGGACAAACTAAGCACCCTGAAGGAGAGGGGTGGGAGCAAGGACGGTGACCTAACGTCAAGGCAGGGCAGGCACCTGTGGCGACATGGTCTGGCTCTCCCTCTCAGAGCAGGCGACTGCAGACGTCTGAGCAAGGCCAGGGTGAGGTCAACAAGACCAGGGCGAACCCTGGACTTCCAGTCACCCAGACTGGAATCTGGAGAGCAAGGGGTGCTGCAGCAGCTTCCCTGCACGTCCAGGGGGTCAGCCGCGGACCCTCAGCACCAACCGAGGGCCCGAGAAGTGGAAAGCCAAGCTGAAGGCTCTGCAGAGCTCTCCCTGGACACAGAGCAACAAGTAAAACCCCTGGGCCCGGGAGCACCCAGCAGCCAGCGGACGGGGTGGGGTGCCACCCGTTCTCACCTCCCGGCCTGCGCCTCCCAAGCACCTGCTCTCTCTCCTGGGCTACCAAGTGTCTCCTCACGTGCTGCCATGCACCGGCCCTCGCTCCCAGCCTCTGACCCTCCCAGGCCCTCACTGTGCAGGGAGGGTTCAGGGAGGCCTTCCTGAGTGACCACCACGAGGTGCTCCCAGCAGGACGGCCAGTCCTGCCCAAGGCCTCGGAGCTCCAGGCCAAGCCCCAGGGGAGCCCGGGATGAGTTGACGCTGGCTCAGGCGTTACAGGGACACGTGACGCTACTGACGACTACTGCTCGCAACACAGCTAGGGACAGAACAGGTGGAATGGCCAACTAGCGAGAAGGTGAGATGGAACCAACAGGACGGCACACAGGACGAGGGGCAGGGAACGCTACAGCACAGTCGGGCTCTCCGGCTCCCCACAAGACAAGCTGCCGCGAGGAAACGTGCAGTTACCTGCATCCACATCTGCAAAGAACGGAACAGCCAGTGAGAAAAAGAAGGAACCAGAAATTCAGTGTCTCAGAGTTGGAGTCAAAAGGTTACAGGGCGAGAACACATCACCTAGGAAACTGCCTGCAGACTACACCCTGCCGGGGCCTAAGGGGCGCCTGCCCTGCCACTGCATTTAAAGCCAGAAACAAACGGGACGTCTTGACTGAAAAAGCAAAACGTCCTATGGCAAGAAAGAGCTCGCTCAGGTGCAGAATGACCGCTGAGTGGCTAAAGGGAGAAACGGGCTCCAACGCCGGAGGGGCGACCTGAAAAACTCGGCTAGTAGAGCTGGCACGGGCGCTAAGCAGCACCACGGTCAAAGTGTGCCTCGATTCCATATCCAGAGCGGACAAGTGTCCAACTGCCTTAGAGGAGGAACACTGGACCAGCGCTTCAAAGGACAGGACCACTAGGCAGGAAGTACACTCCGCAGCTCCTTGTGGTTCTACTGGACCGCTCTGAAGGCCAGAGGGAATGTAACTGGGACTACAACTCCTAGGGAGGAGGAGCACGCGGGAGGACTCGCACTGCTGGCTACGTTTCCTGACACCAGACATCAAAGCAGCGATTTAGAATATGCTAAAGAAAAACGTCAAGACCTAGCCTCTCTAAGGCCTGTAGCTGACCACCCGCCCACCGGCATACCTTCCGGAGACTCCTCCTGGACGTACGTGCCGGTCAGGTACCGGTGCACCAGGGCCGACTTGCCGCTGGCCAGGTTACCCACGATCCCCTGCAGCAAGACATGGACAACCGTTAGGGGTCATTAAATTAAGCGGCTCTATTTGGCATTCTATGAACAGGTCAAAACACACAGGGACCCAACACAATCACAACCAACGCTGGCTACATGGCCAGGGGTGGGCACAGCTGCCTGCTGGAGTTGGGGCTCTGTTAGGGACGCTCAGGGCCTGCTCCACCTCCACGGGGTCGGGCGTCCCCAGCGCGGGAATGACATTGGGCCTAGCGCTCATCCAGGAAGTGTGCTGCCTTCCTCAGAAACATGGACACTGCCCACCCGGTCATCCACTAGGTCCTGGGCCTCACTACACCAAGGAGGCCCAGGCAGAGGGGAGAGACCCAGGGGGCCCAGGGAGAGGGGAGGTGGTGGTGTGCAGGGTTACATGGTGTCCAGGTGAGGGGACAGGGTGGTGCGCAGAGTCACAGGGGGGTCTGGGTGAGGGAACAGGGTGCTGCGCAGAGTCACAGGGGGGTCCGGGTGAGGGAACAGGGTGCTGCGCAGAGACACAGGGGGGTCCGGGTGAGGGGACAGGGTGCTGCGCAGAGTCACAGGGGGGTCCGGGTGAGGGGACAGGGTGCTGCGCAGAGTCATGGGGGGTCCAGGTGAGGGGACAGGGTGCTGCGAAGTCACACGGGGAACCCGGGTGAAAGGCGACAGGGTGGCGTGCAGAATCAGGGATGGGTCTGTCTGGCACACCCCATCCTGCAGGAATGAGCTTGGGACCCTTTGGGGACAGGGATGAAGAGCAGGAGAGCCACGGGGGACATGACTGGGTGGGGAGGCGAGGTAGGGCCCAAGGAGAGAGGCAGGAGCGTGTCTAGGAGCACACGCTGAGGGAGGGTACAGAGCTGGCAGTGGCAGAGGCAGCGAGCTGTGTGCACCAGATAAGCTAGGAGCTCTCTGGGGCCGGGTGACACAGGGCACTGTCCAGCAGTCACCTGGCAGGCCAGCCGCAGCTGCCTCCCTGTAGGCACAGCAGGCCTGGGCTCAGTGGGTCTTGCAGAAAGTCCCCTTCTTGCCCCCCACCTGAGCTGGGACCTCGTCCCCTCGGAAGCTGCCCATCGGAAGACTGGTTCTTCTGCACCCCAATCTTCTGCTCAAGAACCTCCTGTTCTTTAAGGACAGCACCCTCGAGACGCCGCCCTGACACAGGCCCACTGGGCTCCCGCAGCCAGGCACGTCCCTGCCGTCACCCTGTCAGGCTCCACCTTCTCACTTCCATCCAGCCACCGTGGGCACGGACTCGATGGCACGGGGAAGCTGACCGTGACGTCACCCACCTGCCCCGCACTCGATGCCCTCCAGGGCTCCACTGCGGCACCTGCCACAGGCTGCCTTCCGCCTACAACACCGATTCCACCAGCTCCTGCCCCAGTGCCGCTGCCAGAGGGGTTTCCCACTGAGCCCAGGAGCTCCTCGTGTGCACCCACCATGGACGCGGCGGGCACTGCTGCCTGCAGGAGCCTCGGCCTTCCTGTCCCGAGGGGAGGCTGGCTGGGGGCCAGAGACTCCAGCACATGGAGGGAAAGAACGGAGCTGGCATGTGTGGCTGCAGGAGCTCTCAGACACCCGCGCCCACGCTCTCTGCCCACGCGTCAGGGTGGCCTTTCAAGAGCCCATGGCCTGCCTGGCCCTGCCCCACCCTTACAGCCACACCTCAGCCTGGTAGGTCCCGCTCCTACTCACTATAGTGGGCAGGCCGCTCAGGCACCACCTCCCCCGAGAAAGCTGCCGTGGTCTGAAAGCCTGGGTCCCTGAACTCCAGGCGCTGGTGTTGGGGGGCAGGGCTGATGGGAGACATCGGGGTCTGGGCCTCTCAGACGAGACTGGGGTCCTCATTAAAGAGTCCAGGGAGCCTGCCTGCCCTACCATGTGAGGACACAGCCAGATGACCTCACCCACAAACGTGAACCCACCGCCCTTGGTCCTGGACTTCCTCCTCCGGGGTGTGAACACCACTGGCTGATGGTGTTCTGCCCCGGCAGCAGAGGGAGCTAGGCCCCAGCGGGTCCCTGGCGCTCCCTTGGTCCCCGTGCGGAACGCTGTGGCCAAGTCCACGCCACAGTTCCGGCGCCCCCAGCAGAGGGAGTGCCAGCTGCGCTTCAGGGAGGCCCATCTGCAGCACCCCGCACCCCACCCCCAGCAGTGCCCAGCCCACTGGCCCACGGAGGCCAATGCCAAGGAGAAGCTTCACACCCAGGCTCAGAGCCGGGCACGTGTGCAGACCCCACGTGGGCCGCCTCCCTCCAGCTGGCCGGAGCCTTCCTTCTACCTTGGGCCTCCGTAATTTGAGAATACCTACCTATTAATTATTCTTTTGCTCAAGGGCACCTGCTGCTTGTCAGCTTCATGCTGAGAAAATCCAAACCAGTATGCCACAGAATTAAATTTTTAATTAAGATTAGTTTCTCTTCCCTGAGGAAGAAAACGCTCCAAGATCAGGCGTCGTTCAGGCTGGGCCTCCTCTGCACAGCAACATCCCGTCCTCCCGAGAGCTCACGGGCAGCCCGCTCACCCCGGGAAGGGGACGCCCACCACCCCTGGGTGTGGAGGACAGTGCCTCCCTCGGTTCTCATGGCTGCGGGCATCTCACAGACCGTGGTGAGCATTATTTTAATTTGATACACTGGGTGAACTAACAGTTGACAGTGGAAAGAAATAAGGGGGGAAGTGTTCGTCAGGGACACAGGGTGCATGGCCCCAGCCCCTGGAGGTCAAAGGGGAGGAGGGATTAAGCCCATCTGGATCAAGGGGCTTTGTGGGGAGCAGCGAGGTGCCCGCGGATGGCAGCACTGTGCCCGGGACGCAGCAGCGCCGAGACCCTAACCCTGCACGCTCCTGCTCCCGCCTCCCTGTCAGCAGGAAGGAGAGGCGTGGGGTCTCTGAACTGCTTCCCTAGCGCCCCACGCTCACCAGCTACACGTGGAATTGCTGAAAAGGAAACGGCAATTTTAGCAAAAGTCCCCGTTGGGAGTTCAAGGAAAATAGAAACAGGAATGGCAAGCTGCCCACGGAGGCCCTCTGCAGCCAGACGTCCCCGCCCCGCCCCGCGGGCATGAGGCCTGCACCGCCTGGCACTGAGCCACCACCCCGAAGCAACTGGTCATGGAGGATCTGACTAGGACACAACCCCAGAAAGCCTGAGGCGTGGTACCACCACCCTGAAGAGGCAGCAGACACTGAACCGTGTTCTCTGGCGGATTCTCAGACTTGCTGCAAAACCCGGCGTCAATAGTCCATGGGAGGCCTGCTATTACGTCACCTCACGGCTGTGCCTGAGAAGCAGGTTCCTCAGGCACTGACCTAACGGCCACCTGTCCCGGGGCACTGCACACAGGCAGGAAACAATGGCAGCCCTGTGGGCACAGAGTGGCCACACAACAAAGGGGGCTTCAGAGGCCGAGCTGCCCGGCCCACGACCATAAGCTGGCAACCCTGCCGGGGTCCCCACATCCATGCACGGTTCAGGGGCGAGCACCCCTCCTCAGGCCGCTGAACTGGACTCATCGTGAGATGGTGATGACCCCAGTGAGCTCGTGCCAGCCTGCTGAACTTCATTTGGGGAGTGAGCTCCCCTGGATGCCCTCCAGTGCAGTCGCCTCCTGTATCCGAGCACATGACTGCACAAAACCACAGGCTTTGGCAACACCAGCAGAAGATAGGCGTTTCGGTAGCAAGAATCCCCGATGTTGGGAGCCTGCACCACCTTTAACCATCAGGACAGGCCAAGGAAACCCCTCCACCTGCCGGCTGCCACAGACATACAGCTGCTTCAACCAAATAAGCCAAGCCTAAACGAGCTCCTCAACCACGTTTCCATCCTCGAGGGCCCCGGGGTGGAGGCTGCCTCCACAGGCAGGCACAGAAGATTCCACCGGGCACTGCTGGGCAGAGGCAGCAATCCCCACTGCGAACCCCAGCTCCCCCACTTGTGCAGGGCAGCCCCCAGGTCAGCTCTGCTCACCCCCAGCCTGTTTCCTCACACGCGAGACAGAGAGAACAACAGGGTCTCCCATGTTGTCTCAGAACTGAAAGCAACAACCACGTGCACCACCGGGAACGTGACAAGTGAACGTGTCGTCACGGCGACACACCATCTCTGGCTGCTTTAACAGGGCAGATCCGAAACTGGTCAGTCCCTTTGGCCCTGTTCTCGGCAGCAACCAGGATGGAACCAGGGCCTCGTGCACGCTGAGTGAGTCCTCCACCACCGAGCTGCACCCCAGCCCTGGCACGTCTTCTCAAAAAGTTGCTCATGACAACATCGCCACCCTGTGTCACCCACTGGACAGGCGTCTCCGGAAGGTCCTCTGTAGGACCAACGCTGTGCTGGGGACAGTTAGAACACACAAGGGGTCCCGGTCCTGCGCACGGTTTGTGTGGGCTCACGCCCTGCCTCTCGGGCCCTCCCACACCCACGGACTTCTGGGAATAAACCACCGAAGCCAGAAGGGGCCACTCACCACTTTGAGCTCTGGCACCGATCGGCTCAGTGTCCACTCCTGGCTGTTCACGAAGGCATCTGCAAGAGAGGACAGGGCAAAGTCAGGCTGCAGCTCCCTCCCGTGCGCCTGGGTGACCTGGCACGCCAGCTTCCCCAGAGGGACGCGAGGGGCTGAAGTCCAGCCCTCCACGATACTCCCACCCGGGAAGCCACGGCCTGCCCGCGCTCACACAGCTCAGCCAGCCATCAGCGGGTGCCCCACCAGCCCGCAGCTGCGGAGGGCCTTGAGCGTGGGGCATCTGCGACTGGCCTGCATCGGGCAACTTGGGGTTTAGTCTTTCTACTAAAACGGTCAATTTTCTGGGACCCCTCAGGGAGGCTGGTCAGAGTGCAAAAGCCTCAATGCTGCAGAAAGGCAACACTCCGGGGCTTAGAAGACTCTGTGCCAGGACAGGACACTTCAGAAGTGTCAGAAGACGAGGGTGCCTGGCCCGGGGGGCTCTTTGCAGTGGTGCTTGCCCCCTACCCTGGCAGCTCACTTGGGCGACCTTACCTGGCCCGCCCAATACAGATGACCCTCACCCTCCACTGACCAGTACCGTGGTAAACATGACCCCACGGTCACACCCACGCTGCGGCTCCCTGGGCCATGCACAGTGGGGAGGCGGCAGCAGGGTACAATCCATCTTTCAGTGGGACTCACTCTCCACACGCCTTCCCTAATGCTGGGACTTGTCCTGCGCTGTCCAAAAAGAAGTCAAGTCCTTCACAGAATGCCTCAAGGTCAAGAAAAGCCATCCATTTCAATCAGACGCGCAGTGCCCAGAGGGGGTGGTGGGCTGGAGGCAATCGGTCCACCTGGCCTGGTGGTCCCATTGCAGGTACGACAGAGAGAAAGGCAGTGTCAGCCTGCCCAGGCAGGCCAGCAAAGTGGGAGGGTGACCACCCCACAGACCAGATGCCACTGCCCCCAGTGCTGAGGCGGCAGGACGTCCACTGGAGGGAGACCCTGCTCGCGGGAGGAACCCTGGAGAAGACACCAGGCTGACAGGGAAGACCAAGGACTGTCAAGGTCACTGAGCTGCAAGGCTGAGCTCAACAGCAGGGACAAGGGGTTGTGGGCAATGGAGCGCCTGGCCAGCAGGCAGTGGGTGGGTGGGCAGAGGCCTGCAAGGAAGCAGGAGAGATGGGGTGCCTGGGAGGCGGACTTGTCCCACCACTGCCTTCGAGATGTCCGGTCCACTCTCCCCCCATGGGAGGAGACAGACGGGGGCTGGCGGGGAGCGGCTGCCGGCTCAGTTGTGCTCTCCAACACCCTCTCTGTGGCCAGCCACCACCACCTGTTAGGTGGCTCGCCTGTGACACATCAAGTGTGGACCACGACAGTGCAGGCCTGGCCTCCCTGGGAGATGGTGACCAACACTGTTACTCCAGGCATGGCCGAGTAGGCCGCAAAACCTACTACCTGCCATCAATCACCTCTCAGGGAAACGGGAATATGGCCTCGGAAAACCTGCAGGGCGGTTCTGGTGGTGCAGGGAGATGGAAGATAAATGACGAGGACTCACCCAACAAACACACATACCAAGTGTCGAGCTGCTCAGAGAGTCACCCTGCAGCTATGCTTCTAAAAAACCTCAACAACGGTCAGTGAGCCTGGACATACTCTCACGATGGGACACTAACTACACAGGACGAAAAAGACTGAGGCCTCAGTATACTGAGGTGGGGGCAGCCCCACAACCTCCAGGTTCCACCAGGTGGGAAGAGTAGGATGCAGTCCAGAGACACAGTCTCATCAGCGACAAAGAACCTGCGTGCGCGTGTGTGTGTGTGTGTGCGTGTGTGCACACAATACGAGTCTGATGTGGCTGAAAGTACTACTGGTAAGATTAAAAACAGTTGCTGATTTAGGTCAGAGAACTGGTGGCTGAGGAACCAGAGGAACGAGGCGACCTTCACCATCACCTTTTGGTAATCTAGATTTTTACACCATTTGGCATAAGACGTTAAATCAAAGCCAGGCGATGTGGCCTGCAATCCCAGCTACTCAGGAGGCTGAGACAGGAGGATCTCAAGTTTGAGGCTGACCGGGGCAACTCAGCAAGACCCTGACTTAAAAATTTTGAAAAGGACTGGGGACATAGTTCAGTGGTAGAGCACGCCTGGGTTCAATCCCTACTACAAAAAGAAAAAAATGTATATGATTTTAAACATGAATCTTAACAGAACAAAGAGGATAAAGTGTGAATTTAAAGAGCTCACTCCATTAGTGCACTGCTGATTTTTAAACATGTACCACAAGATTAAATTTATCACAACAAATATTAAATATTCATTATAAATGAAGCAGGGCTCCACTAAACAAAGACATGTGATTATATAAATATTGGAACGTTGTGCGGCAAGCTTTTACTTGCAAATTTATCCCCACTTGAATGGAGTGTTTTCTTTGTGGCGACTAGATTAATAAAATAAATGCTCAACTGCGCCCCCAAAGCCCTCACCTTCCAGTAACATGCCCTTATTTAAAGAACTTGCCTGGCCTCCACCACGCCCCAGCAGGAGGAGCAGGTCTGGAGGAAGCCCCGCACACCGAGACTTCCTCTCCCTACTCCTGTGGGCACACTTCGAGGCTGGGGTCCCAGGACGCAGGAGGCGCGGCCTGACCCGGAGACTCACCGCGTCAGGACCAGGCTGGCTGCCCTACCTCACTGAGCCCCAAGGAGCAGCCGCAGAAAACGCCCTTCAGAAACAGGCCTGGGTGTGCGTGCATGTACTGTCTGCCCACGCGTGCGTCCCCAGTCGGCCAGACCCCAAACGCAGAAGCAGCCCTGGTTTTCAGAAGAGACCATCAATTCTCCCACTGGGAGGGCAACGTGAAGGAAGTGGTTCCCGGGACTGGACTAGATTCTAACACAGCTCCGCTGGGTCACTCCTCAGGGCCAGCTCATGGCTGACCAGCATCCTCGTCAGCACAGGGCTGGAGCACTGCCTCTGCTGCGTTACCCGCCGTCCTGGGCCAGGGCACTCACTCCCCAGCAGAGCTGGCTCCCCTCCGCCCCCCGAGAACACGAGCAGCGTGCGGCCACAGCAGAACAACTTAATGTCCTCTTGTGCCTTGTCACCCCAGCCCAAGACCCTCTCGTCTTGGGTGGCTCCAGTGACCACAAATACAAGTTCCACTCAAAACTCATGAAATCATACACGATGGCAAGAGGAGGACCTGGAATCGTGGGTGAATTTTTAAGAAGAGCACGTTATCTCGGGGACTGGGGCTCTTCTTTGAAAACCTTGAATTTCACAAAAATTAAAAAAAAAAAAACAAAACAAAAAAACTCTTCTTTTTAGTAACCCGGAAGTGAAGGAACATTTATTTTTACTTTAAAGCATTCGTAAGTCCCAAAATAGAAAACAAAACAATGAAAAAAGCAAGCACAACCACACAGGCAGGAACAGGGCAGGCGGGGGAGACCCGGGCTCCCCGGCTGCATCACAGCTGCGCCAAGAAGGAACGGACGTGCGTGAAGAATGAGGGACCCACACGGGGCAGTGGGAAGGGCCGCTCACAGTGCTGTTAGCACCTATCACGGGTGATGTCCAAGTGGAAGACTCCAGACACTGGCCGGCACAGGTTCAATGGCATGATTTAATTTGATCGGAAAACCCTTCAATGTCTTCGATAACTGGGGTAAGGCACAGACCCCTGGCACACCGGCTGCGCTTCAGACTTCCCTGGAGACCCAGGTTGCTTTTCGGGGTCCCCACAGATTCACAAATAAATGGGCTGCCGATCCCCACATCTCAAGGCCTTCTCAGTGCAAGGTGACAAACGCCAGGCCACCGACATGCCACCGTGCCCACCCCTGCTGAGGCAGCCACACCATGGCTATGATCCCAAGCATCTGTCCAGAGCCCTGAGGGGACTCAGGACCCTTCTCAACACTGCCAGTGCTTCTCTTCTGCCCGAGGCACAACGCTGCGGCCCGGGGGGCTCTGGGGGCATGCAGGAAGTTAGCTTCTTAGAGAACACCGGTTCCTTCCCATGGTTTGCTTCCCCAAACCCCTCGCAGCAGAACGACGGTCCTCCGGAGGCAAGAATGGCCCAGGGGCTCAAGTCTGAGCAGAAGGAAAGCAGGAAACATGGGGAGCCAGGATGGGAAGAGGGGAATTTCCCACCTTCCTAAGATGTGAGACCAGAGGCCTCAGCCGAGGGAAGAAGGGAGCAGGGACCGCGGACGCCCGGGAGCAGCCGGGCTGTCTTCCCTCCACGTTTCCTTCAGAAGCATGAGGGCTCTGTGAGCAGAGGTCACTCCAGAATATTCTACTCAGAAACGATTCCCCTTCTGCCCTGGAGCCCACGCCCTCCTTCCATCCACAATCACTCCTCTGTCACCACCCAGGCAAGAGCGGGTTCTGTGGGCATCTTCAGTGCAGGTGTGGTCCACAGGCAGCGCCACCGCGGCAGGGTGCTGTGGCCCCGGCGGCTGCAGACAGGGCACAAGCATCTTCAGGGATGCAGGTGAGCCGGGCAACTCCAGGGGCTGTGGCCCACCGCGGGTGCCCAGAACCGCGGGGCAGGCCTCGGGAATGCCCGCTGCTGCTCCCTGGGCACTGCGGGCCAAGCACACCTTCCTGCTGCCTCACTGCCCGCGGGCTCACCTCCAGCCTTGATCCCCAAACCTCATGGCATGGGAGGGCAGACCACCACTGCAAGGTGTGGGTGCAGGGTCCCCACCAAACCGCACCTGACCAGTCATGGAGAGGGCATGTGCCGCCCAGGCAGGTGAAGCACCACGCGGGCACCGCTTCCCGTTTGCCGCTGTGAACGGGGTGACCCCTCTGGGGCTGGCGGCTTTGTGGAAGGCATTACAGAGCTCTGAACAGTAACTCTGGGCCAGGACCTGCTCCGGGGGGGTTGAAGAGAGGGGAGGGGCTGCTGGAGGTCCCTCGGACCCCAGGCCCAAGGGTGCCCCTGAGCAGGTCCTCGTTCCCACACCTGGCAAGCAGGAACACACGGAGGAGCAGTGGGTGGGCAGACATCCATGCTGGAGTCCTTCCTCCCCCTCACCTGCCCTGTTCCTCTCCTGGAGCCCACAGTGACCCAGGCCACCAGTGTCCAGTGTCCCCAGCAGGACCACAGGCCTCCCTCGCCTTCCACCCCTCTGCCTCCAGGGGCTTGCAGGAAACACGTCACAGGGTCATAAGACACGGGGCTGCCGCTCAGGCTACACTCCGAGAGCGTGGCTTGGGGAGTGGCCTTGTGGGGCCAGAGTTGGACAACCCGGAAGAGTACAGGCACTTCTCACCCTAAGATGCACGTCAGCCACTGTAAGACCACTGAACCAGCTGACTCACGCACAGGGCCCACCCCTGGAGGGTCAGCAGCGACAGCTGGGGAGAGCTATGGTTAACAAGCACAGGAATGCCGACACCTTACAGCAAGGCCAGACTCCTAAATCCTGGAAGACTTATAACTTTAAAAAGAATTTAAGGATTTTTAAAAATACGTTAGAGTGAAACTACCGAGTCCCTGAAAACAATGTTCACATGAGGGCCTCTGGTGCAAGGCTGGGGGTCAGAAATGGCCCAGGGAAAAGAAAATCAATGGGTTAAGTTCATAGGGGTTTTCCTGAGATGGAACAGTGGAGAGTCAGAGATCGGGGAGGCTGAGGCAGGAGGATCACAAGATGGAGGCCAACCTTAGCAACCCATGAGACCCTGTCTCACGAATGGGGCGGGGGGAGGCTAGGGGTACAGCTCAGTGGTGCAGCACCTCTGGGTTCAATCCTAGTCACACACACACACACACACACACACACACACACAGTGTGGATGGCCGTGTGCTGGACTGACACGCCAATGGAACAAGTCAAAGGCAGTTTCCACCAGCAGGGCTGGGCTGTAGCTCCAGGCAGAGAGCTTGCTCTGTGTTTGATCCCCAGCAATGCTGGGCAGAGGAAGGAGGTCTTTTCTGGCAGCATCTTGGATACTGGTGGGATGCACGAGCCTGTATCTTCCCCCGAGTTAAATGGAAAGTGAAATATACAAGACAACGTTCGCTTGTTAATATAAACACTGGAGGAAAAAGAAAAGACACAATTCACAGGCCGAATTTCTGTCAGTCCTGTGCTGGGTATAACCGGGTATGTCAGCTTTCATTCCAAAAAGAATTGTAAACACAGTAATATTTTTTAATTCATGATGCAATTAATGTTTAATAATAAGGGATGGCTTGATAATAGATGAAAATGAACCCAGAAGATTCCTACAGAAAGAGCAATCCGAATTAACGCGTTCCCTGCTGCCCAGAATTGAGCACAGAGACTGAGAATCTGGCAGGGACGTGGGGACGGAGGCAGAACCACAGATGGGGCCTGTGGTCACTGGTGCCAGGCGCCAGGGCAGCAGGCACAGTGACCACCACTGTCCATCACACACAGGGAAACATCACTTCACCTGGGACATCAGGAGGTGGTGGGGGGCAGGTGCTCCAGCGTGGGAGCTGGGGAGGGCAATATGAGACAGGTAACGGGCAGACGGCACTCCTGGGGCTTGCTCAAATCCACGCGCACGCCCGGGGCCACTCCAAGCACTGCTTGGTCTCCGGGCCTCCATCGCTCTTCTGTAAACCCAGAGGGCCGCCACGCTCAGCTCCGTGCTCCAATGGTCCTACACACACGCGCACGCGCACACCCGATTCTCTGTACCACCTGCTGCTCTTATGAGCAGCCTCTTGCCTCCCTCACCCAGCAAGGCATCCTGGCTGTGCCTGCCAGGCCCTGAAGAGCTCTGCTGTGACAACCCCACACCTGGGTGTAGACCTCGCCCCCGCAAAGTACTACGCCCCGAACAAAACCCAGCTCTCGCAGAAGGAGCTCCGTGATAAATTAAGCGTAATACACCGAGCACGAAAACTGGGTCACAGACCACGTGGAATCTGCACTCCTGTCCATTTGGCAAGTGCTGATTCACTAACTGGATGGCAGAAAGCAACGGCAGGGGAGCTGGCAGCACCTGCCACAGCGGCCGTCTCGGAGGGCCGGGCGCTGGGGGCTCCCTTTACCACGTTCCTCCCGGTTTTGATTCTTTACCCAGGAGCATCTAACACTTTCACAACACGAAAGGCAGTCAAGGCACCTCCACAGACAGAAACGGCTTCCTTCTGCACCTAGAGCTGGAGAGCAGCCAGGTGGCCTGCCCCCCGGTGACGGTGACGGGGCTGCAAGCCCCTGGGCCTGCGGGGGCGGCCTCACCCGACACTGAAAGCGTCATTACGGAGGGAACGCTCTCCTCGTTTACCACACCATGAACGCCCAAGATTCTCACCTTGTTCAGAATTACAAGGTCGCTCTCACTGGAAAATAACCAACACAGAACTTCCTCCATACAGACGCGCCCAGCAACAGGGAGGCGCCCCCGCCCCCCACCCCCACCAGCCTGGGCGCCCCAGGCCCATCAGGCCAGCCACGGCGGGTCCTCCCTGCTCCTGCCACTCAGTCAGAGGGGAAGAAGAAGGCGGGCTGCGCCCCTGGGTCCACTTCACCTCTGGCAGTGTCCCCAGGAGACGTGCTTCCCTTCTCCTCACACCTCACTTCCCAGGGGGAAGAGGAGCATCCCATGTCTAGGCCCAGTCAAGGTGAGATGGCCAGTGGCGGCAGGTGGTGTCCCCCAGGCCCCAGGGAGGTGCTGAGCAGGACGGAGGGGCAAGCGATCTCACGAAGCAGCTGCAGAGGAGCTCCCCTCCTGTACTCTTGTGCCCCACCCCTTTCTCTGAACCGAGGACAAGTGGCGGTTAACCCTGCAGTTTCCAAAATCAGGGGGGGATCTCTGCTGCTTTTTATGCACCATCCATGACAGGCTTGGCGAAACCAGCAGACCCTGAAGCTGCCGTGTTTTCCAACTGGGAAATCCTCTAGCTACTAGGGCCACCTCATAGGACCTGCATTCACGCCAGAGGAATCGAGCGCGTCGGTGACAAATGCACTTCCTGAGCGAGTAAGGTCTGTGGTGGTCGATCCACGGTCCACTCTTCCTAACATCTACACCTCCCACGGGAAGGGCAAGCACCACAACTTCCCACGCTCCGTCAACGCCATCACGGCGGCCATCGGCCCGTCCCATCCTGTGGGCTGAAGCCCCTGGAGCCTGTCTGAGGGGGTGATGCTGTTCCACTCCAGCCTGAGCCCCCTCTTGGCCAGAACTTGGTGGTGCCTGAGAGCAAGACCCCTGGAGGGCACAGCAGGTCCGACCGCAGGCTAAAAGCAGGTAAAAGGCCTCGGCCCCTCACCTCAACTGACCACTCCGAGCCACCCTGGTTCCTGGGTCCCTTCCCACTCGCCCGGTGGTGCGACTGGGGTGGGGACGGCAGGACTGCACTGTGGCCCAACCTACGTGACCTAACCCACATGTGGGGTCATGGACAGTCCTCAGGAAGCATCCTGCACGCTGCCCTCCTTCCCAGCTGCTTCCTGCGGGGCTGAGCCCCCAGCAGCCCTCCCTGAGGTAACGGCTGCAGAGTCGCCACCAGGAAGACTCCTAGGCCAGGAGACCCACGCAGCCCACCCAGGCAGCATCTGAGCCTGACAGGCCACAGACCATGCAGGGCCCTCAGGTCCCGAAGCCTCTGCCACTCCAAGCACCTGCCTGCTCCACGGACGCCCCAAGTCACAGCTGGGGCTCCGGCCCACCAGCCCCTCATTCCCTGGGTGTTTCTGGAGCCTGGCACTGCACCCCACACTAGTGGGACGTCCAGAGCAGTACAAGCCTGCACCAAACCACTGTGCTTTGAGCAGTGCTGGGCTAGAGCTGCGTGACCCCAGATGCACTGAACCCCACGCAGGAAACAAGGGACAGTGCACTGCTGACAGCTAGAAGCTGGGCCTGGGGAAGGAGCGGGCGGGCAGCAGAGGGGTGGCTGAGGCAGGGAAGGAGGGAGCTGAGGGGTGGGCAGGATGAAGTGAGGGCCTGGACTGGAAGAGAGTCTGCTTTATTTGAAGGGCAGTGGGGATCGCCTGGTGGCTCTGAAAGGTGGGACAGTCACACCTTCTGGCTGGCGTGGAAGGAACCCCTGCTCTCCAAGCAAGAGAGGCTGTAAGGTAGATCTGGGTCACGGAGGGTTGGGAGGAGGAGAATGGGAAGGTGCAGACACAGACACGGGAGGAGGCGCACCACGGAACTGCGCCGGGACCAAGGCGGGGCAGAGGCCCGTCGCCCATGTGCACAGGGCGGGTGTGTTCTGCTATGGGGGCAGGCCAGAGGGGTGGGCCTGTATGGAGACCCTGGGCAGCTGGGGACGGGCCGCCACTCTGCATGTCTGCCAGGGAACCCTCGGTTTGGGCTTTGAACACATAAAACAAAGAGCCTCTCGGTGGATGTTCAAAATCCCAAACTCCATGCGCACCCTCGGGCCTAAGCTCGTTCTGTTTCCAGACTCACTTCCTCTCTAAGCTTGATGACTTCTGGCCATCCCGTCCCCTGAAAGCCCCCCAGGTCACCAGCAGTGGGAGGAGGAGCTGCCACGGGGGGCTGGCTGCCGTGAAGAGCCCCAGGACACACTGCAAGGTCGTGTCCACCAGGAGACCGTCTCCCTGCCTTGCCTGTCCAGCCACTGTCCCTAAGCTCACACCTATCCAGTGCTTCTTTCCGGTGGAGGAGGGTGGAGGAGCCCATAGGATTAAGGTCTCCTTCAGGACAGAGAAGGAGGAACAGGAGAGCACGAGGACCCTGCAGCCCTCTGCAGATGTGGCTGAACCCACAGCAAGAGGAGACCCACAGTCCTCCCTCGGCATCCACTGTCCACCCTTGGCCACGCATGACCCAGCTGTGTTCACTGCACACGAGACCCTGGTTACCTGTTCACCAAGGCCCAGCATGCCTATGGCGAGGCGGGAGGACAGGGGACCGGAGCCAGCCACTGCTCCTTGGAGTCTGACTGGGAGCGCACCTCAAACAATCACCTCCCGTGAGGTCCTCGGCAGACCTGGAGATGTGTGACACCTGCCTTGGCACACTGTAATGTGCGATAACGCCCACCTCAGAGCATGCACAGAACATGAACGCGGCCTCTCCCCTAGCCTGACCAACCACAGAGAGGGCAGCCTCTGCCTGGATGTGACAGCCCTGGGGAGCACGGCCCTAACTACAGGTGCCCACAGGAGAAGGGCCCAGCACCCGGAAAGCGACCCCCTCGGAGAGGGGCCAAGGCGCCACAGCACCTGGCCACAGATCTCCCCTGAGCCCTGCCCGACCACCAGGACAGAACTGGGGTGGGGAGGTCACCTGGAGAACGCTGCAGGCTCCTGCGCCCTGCTCCCCAGCTCCCAGCCTAACTGGAGAAGGGCAGGAGAGCAACTTGCAAGACGTCTTCTGGAATATCTAAAATAGCAGCCCGGAGTCTGCCAAACCCTCGGGCCAGACCGGGGGTGTTTACATGGCTGGATTTAGAACTCCAAAAATAAAACCACTGATTTTAACTTCTCGAAACCAGTACTATGAACTAACCAGGAAAAAAAGGAAAATCACAAAGAGGAAACCTGAAGACTTCACCCAAAGATAGTGAAAGAGCAATGAGCCTTCAGGACCAACGTGCCCACCCCAAGCAAGCACGCGTCCACTGTGGCTGGGAGGCTGGCGCTCTCCTGGGTGAGCTTGGCTCAAAGCACTCGGCACCCTCTGAGCACAGCTCCCTGACTGCGGCTCTGCTGGAACCCGGCCTGCGGGAGCCCACCCTGCCTTGAGAGCGGACCCTGGTAAGGCTGCCGAGCCCTCTTTCTGAGACTCCAAGAGACTAAGGCCCGACCACACTGCCTTTGGCCATAACTAAAAGCCCAGTCCACTCCAAGGCAGTGTGGCCCGAGCCCGAGGAGCTGCCTGCTTCCCTCCGCTTGCTCCCGCACCTCGACTATCCTGCTCGCCTCTCTTTCTAGTCTGAAAATGCTGCGTACCGCAGTGCTCGGGAACACGCAGAGTCTGCGGATTCCTGCTCGTTAACCAAGGTGCCTACACTGTGCCGGGAGCTCGAAGGGCCCAGGAAGGGCTGTGAGCTCAGCCAGGGTGCCAGTGCAAGGGCGTGGGCATGCAGCAAATTCACCTTCCCATCTCTCTGCTCGAGCTCCCAAGCCTACAGGTGCCAGGGAGGGAGGTGTGAACTGGGTGGGGCCACCAACTGAAGGTGGCGTGTGGCCAGCCTGCAGGCAGCCTGGGCTCATTTCTTAAGATGGGCATGGACACAGATCTCTACGCGCCTCGACATACAGATCTCTACAGATGACCAATTAACTCTACCGATCTACGGGACAACAGTCCCCTGCACAGGCTGCTGGTGGGATCAGCCAGCACAGTGACACCTGCAAAGTGGGTCCAGCCTGGCCACTGCAAAAGAGATCTAGCAGCTGGCATCACTGTGTCACGGCAACAAACCAGGCTAAAAACGGGCACCAGGGGTGCAACTCCTCCAACGGCACAGTCTGATGGCAAGAGTGCTGGACAGGGGCAGGACAAGGGGGTCCAGGTCTGACTAGGTCCAGGCCTGCTCTTCATCCCTCCGCTTCCTGACCTGTCACTCAACACTCCAAAGCTCATCTCCTCTATGCTGTAGGAAATGGACAGTGGATTCAGGGAGAGGCAGAAAGTTCCAGAAGTGTTCTGGAAGCAGAAGGGCTGGCAATGTGAAAGGCAAGTGGGCTGTTGGGACCCTGGCCATCTCCAGAGGATAAAGAAGGTGCCATGCTGGTACAGGAACAGCGAGGGGAACAGAAGAGTTCCTGTACACTCTGGCGTGCACACACACACACAGGCTCCCAAGACACAAAAGGAGCAAAAAGAGGGTTGCACGCCTAGAATACTGACACTTCTGTTAGACTACCGACCAGGAGGAGCAGGCAGAAAGGCCTGACCCGATCACCGAGGTCAACGGGAAAAGCGCGGGAAGCATGCTTCCAGCAGACAGAATACAAGCCCCTGGGAGAGCTCTCCCTCACGACAGTCACCCAACAGCTTATGTCACCCGGGCATCTTCGAGCAGCTCAAAATGCACTTCTGCCCGTGTCCAGTGAGTAAAGCTAAATCTGATCTGAATGAAGACAGCATTCCCGTTTACTATGGAAACAGACAAGACAGGAGCTGGCAGATCACACAGACGCCAGTCCTGAAAAAAGCCACCTCCTATCATATGAGGTTTTTATCTTCGTGTTTTATCAAATTAAACCAATACTGATCTATAAGTCTGCTTGGACACTCACCTAAGGCAGGTTTTAAACTGCTGTGGAAGATGACCTTTCCCTGGGTCCCCAGGCATCATATACACAAATTGGAATGTCACCCTCATAGGAGTCCCTGATAAATGAAAAGTCAAGTTTCAAAGGTCTGTGTGGGGCTGAAATTGCTAACTACAAAAGCCACCAGCTAACACTGGCCACCTCAGTGCACAAAGGCTGAAGCCACCAGACCTGGCAACCTAAGAACTTAATCCTCTCCTAAGGATCGATCTCTGGCTTAGTCTTTAAGGAAAAGAAAATGCCAGAAAAATCTCCTGCATTGTAGAAAATTAATTACCTTAAGAAGGTGAATTTGTAGCAGGTTCTTCTGCCAAGTATGACATTCATTTTTCGAGCCAGGGTTTGTCCCTTCTTCACTGGACACATGAGAAAACGAGGCCAAGAGCCTGCTGTCAGCCCCTTCCCACCTGACCTTAAACCTGCATGTCCAAGGAGCAATCTCATAAGTAATAAAGCCACAGTCACTACGATGACAGGGGATGATCGAATCTGACTCTGAGAAGCAAAGAATTTGCAATATACAAGCTGTGCCTTCCTCAGACACAAAGACGAACTCCTGCACAAACCCCGTCACTTCACCTCAGCCACAAGGGCAGAGCATGAGCGCCCATCTGACCTTCTGCTCACCTTGGGCACTGCCTCCTCCTTCCTGGTGCCGAGTCCGCAGGGGGCTCTACCTCTGTCAGCTACCACTTGGAAGCTTCTGCTAAACCAGATCAGCCATCCTTAAAATTTCTAAAAATAGATCTGAGCTAAATGATTTTTACAATGAGACCAAGTGGTGCTAACAACAGGGCGTGATGGTTCCTATCTTCAAAATGAAAGCAAAATGCTCATGGCCTCCAGCTGTCCAGACTCACACACCTTGTTTAAAGGGGAGGCAGGGAGACCCCACTCCCACTACCGCCCTCTCCCTGGTCAGGTACACGGGAGCACTACCGTCCCCTCTGCGGGCCCCACACACTTCTCCTTGAGAGACAGTGCAAGGCATTTTGGGCTTCCGATGGACAGCCACCTGGGAGAGGAATTCACGGGGCTGGGTGACCCAGAAAGAAGAACCCCATCCCACTGAGCACCTGCTAAGTACTGATGAACGTGTGCTGCAGGAACACAGGGGTGAACCGAGGGGCAGAGGAGCCAAGACACATCCCAAGACAAGGCTGAAGCAGACCAGAGAGGACCTCGGGTTCCTTCTTAGAAGCTCTTCTCATCTGGGCAACACAGAGAGGCCCCCTGGCCTCCCAGGGCACCAGACCCTCTGCAACAGGCAAAGGGGGATTATCTGGACACTGTGACTCTACGACAGGCCCACCAGCCTCAGCAAAGCCGGGAAACCTGCACAGCTCCTGACCTCACACCCTGGGGTCCCTGAGGTGCCAGCCACAGGCACTGACCAGCCGGGCCAGGTCCGCAGGATCCCAGGGGTGACAGCTTCATGATGGCCTGGTTCACTAGGCACCTGGATCAGACTGGCCCAATGACTTGGGCAAACACCATCACAGGATCCAAATACCCGCAGCACTCCGGGGACTGCCTAGATGACTGGTCCTTGTTTTGTTGGCCTTTTTGCTGCTGTGATCAAAGACCTGACAAGAACAATTTTAGGGGGAAAAACTCTGCTTGGGGCTTATGTTTGCAGAGGTCTCAGTCTACAGATGGCCCACTCCGCTGCTTTGTGCCTGAGGCGAGGCAGAGCATCAGGGCAGGGTGAGGAGGAGGAAAGCAGCTCAGGACGGACAATCGGGAAGCAGAGCCGGCTCCACTTAGCAGGAACGAAACATACCCACACGCCCTCTCCTCCGCCACACGCCACCTGCCCACGGGCGCCAGTTAATCCCTATCAGAGCATCAGTGCACTGATTGGGTGAAGGTCCCATAGCTGATCACTGCACCTCTAAACCACCTCAAACTGCCTCACTCGAGTGTGGGGGCACCTCACATCTAAACCTCAGCAGCCCCTCACTCAGCTCTCAACACCTCCACCATGGGGAAGTGACCCCAAAATCATCAGGCTCTGAGGAGCCCGCAGAAGCCAGCAGCAGAGGGCAGCTGCTGTCAGAGGGAAAGGCAGCCATTTCTTTGGCCAGCAGCTTCCTTTCCACACCTCAGAGAAGGGAACGCGTGCCCCGCCTCACGCTGCCAGACGTCAGCACACTGGCCTGGTTTCTGAGGCACGGCTCCGAGGCTGAGCCCGTGAGTGAGCTGCAAGCTGCTGCAGAACAGATGGCTCCTCCGGGGGGTGCCCGGCTCTCCAAGGGAGCCTGGAGCAGCCAGGGCCAGGCACCTTCAAGAACCCAAGGCAGGCAGGGGTGCAGCATGCGGAGCACCGGCCAGGCCCTGGGTTCCGTCCCCAGCATCACAGGGGGTGGGGACAAGCCCGTGGGAGCAGAGTCTGGGCAATGATCATTTTGATCCAGCTGAGAGTGAACCCAGGCCAAGAGGCCTCGAGGGTCACTGGTGCCTTGCAGAAAGGTGTCTTCTGGAAGCAGCAGCCAGGTGGGCTCTAGCACCTGAGCATATGCACCTTCTAACTCGGCTTCTCCGCCTTCCTCAGAAATCATCCGCACGTTCCCAAAATTTAGATTTTAACAAGTTCCTTTAAATTAAATGTCAAAAAATACTTATTTTATCATTTCTGCACTTCACAGATAAATATATAATTTGTAAATATTAAATGTAACAAATATTAAATAAAATCTGAAGGGAAACCAGTTTCTGCATGCCATCCACCTGTCGGTCTGTCTCTGCAGGAGAGAACAGCAGGGACCAGGGAGAGTGACGAGAAGGCGCAGCTCTCCAACGACAGACATGTGGCTTGTACCAGCAGTGAAGTGGATCCTTCTGCTGCAAAGTCACAGTACCAGTTCTCTAGTTACAGGGGGACTAAACCAAGGGGGGAGATGGCTCTGTCCTCCCTGCTTGTAACCTTAAGGGAAAACAGACAGTAATTTTAAAAGAAGTGGTTAACCCGAAGGTCCTGAGAGATGCCAGGGAAGGCAGTGGAAACAAGAGGAGGTGAGCTCACACCTGGAGTTACAGGAGGCCAGCGCACATCGCCAATAATGGGAAATCCAGTGTGTCCACAAGTCAGCTCTTTCTGCCATGAGACCTTGCAAGACATATTACAGGTAGATAAAGCACCGACACCCGGCTGGGCTACAGTTCGGACTTGCTATCACCTCCACTGGTGTGCCTTCGTGACGTCTGCTGGGTGCAGCAGCCAAGACCCACCCAAACGCTGGAGCAGAGGGCTCGGGGTGGGACAGGGCTTGCCAGTATGGCCCTGCAGTCTAGACCACACAGCCTCCCCCCAGCGACCTCCATAGGAGAGAAGCAAAGCTTCCTTCCCGGCGCTGCTGCAGCTCTGCTCATGCCCGAGGTCGGCTGAAAGTCCAGGGACTAGCGCAAGCAGCCAGGAGGCCATGCTGGGAGAGATCAGGGTGAAGGCGTGCTGGGCCATCACCCACCGCCTGGATGCCAGAGGACAAACAGCTCAGGACCTGAGGGGCCTTGGGGCCAAACCTGAGCCTAGAAGGCCAGAAGCATGGAGGTGGTGGTGGGCAGCCGCAGGGGAGCCGGCAAGGAGGGCAGCGCAGGCATTCCCTCCAGGCACCTCCTGGCTGGCAGGCAGAACCCTTTCAGACGAGCCAGCAGCTCCACCCAGCAGCCAAAGGCAGCGTGGGAGGAGGACAGGCAGGAGGACCATTCAAAGAAAATAGACCACTAACTCCCTTCCTTCACGTTTGGGAGGAAACCACCACGTCAGAGGGGACCAGGTGCCAATGCCATCGGAATGCCAGACCCTGGGAGAGTTCTGGGACCATCAACTGTGACCCCAGACAACAAAAGGAGCGGCCCTCCCAGCACACCTGATGCAGAGACTGTGCGTGGAGCTGCCGGCGATGGAGACACAACCTACGTGCATGGCCTGGTCCAAGGAGGGAGGCGGCATCTGCGACAGCCACTCCTCCCAACGAGGTTCACGAAGCGTGCTAACTCCTGCGACTTTTATGTCTGCGCCTTCAGTACTGGGAGGGACTTCACAGCTTCAGATAACAAATTCCCAGAGTCCTTGATGGCTTCCGGAGTCTTCCTGAACCAGATCAGGAAAGCAGAAGAGGCATCAACCTAGGAACTACAGAGAGAGCAGGCTCTCTCCGAAGGTTGGGGGTCTTGGTTTGGGAACTGAAATAACCAGAAGAATTAGATGTCCAAGCACCCTGGAGCTAGGGATGAGCTGCGCAGCACAGTGCTGGGGCAAAAAAGCCAGCAGTGCCCGGGCCGTGAGCAGGCGAGCGACCACCTGCAACTGCGCCCTTCCCAAGGAAGCACAGATCCCGTGCGGGACAGCAAGCCGCCGGGGTTTTTGTTGCTGTTTTTGTTTTTGTTTTTTTTTTTTAAAGCTCTTTGGAATACAAAAGCAAAAACTACATGAATCAGCCTCTGCCACCGCCGTCCAGACGTGGTGGGTGACTCCTCTGGGAGAGCTGGAGGACACAGCTGCACCAGGGAGGCTGGTGGCATTGTTCAGAGTCCACTCTCAAGTGCCTGACAGTCAGCAGACCCGCTCAAAGAAGCCCTTGCAATGACAGGCACAGAGGGCAAGAGCGAACACAGGTCCCCTTTGACAAACATCACAAACAGATGGACTTCCACAAGTGCACTTGTAGCCCCTGGTCCCCACTGGCAGTCAATCCACGGAATAGAGGGAGTCTTCCCGTGTGCTGACCAGGACAGCCGGCATGCTGCGTCATGTAGAATCCTGCACCCCAGAGTCACAGTAACAGACCCGACCCCTCCTCACCATTCCCAGCTAAGGACGGAGAGCAGGGAAGGAACCCGCTTCCCCTCCAGTAAAATTACCTTCACCTGTTAGGAAAGGAGAATGCACCCGAGAGGGTCTTTCCACGAGGCTTCCCTGAGTGCCCAGGGTGCCCCTGCCTTCTGGGCTGGGGAAGCGGCCCGTGTGCAGAGCGTGCTGAGTGTTGAGGTCTGTTAGAGATGTCAGTATGGAAAAACAGCTGGGAAAATGAAAACACGAAGAGAGTACAAGAAAACAGAGGCCAAGGCCCACCTTGGAACTACAACCAGATGAGCGAACAGACATGCACCCGTGTCTTTTTAAAATGCTGGGGGTATCTATGGTAAAGTCCCGAGTCAACAGGAGAGAGCTGACCCAGGGAGTCCCTGCTGCAGCAGGCAGTCAGGAGCTGTCACCCACAAAGACCAGCACAGCGACAGCGACTGGGCAGATGGCTCCGCTCTCAAAACAATAAAAAGACAATAATCTCCCCTCTTTTTGCTAATCTGTTGACCTTAATACCACTTCTGTTTCAAACCACCTGGTGAAATCACCGCAGCGGAACACACCCTACCTACCCAATCATGGGACGGCCTTCAACTAACAAACCCCTCCACCCTGCTTTTTTTCCCTCATTATTTTACATCGTAACATCATTTTAAATCAACATCATTATCCCAAATCATCAGGGAAAAAAATAACAGTACAAAGCCCTGGGTTAGAATCCCAGCGCTGAGGGAGTAGGAGGGGAGGCCTACAGAATTCCTACCAGAAAACAAAAACCTCATGCCAAAAATACAAATATGCTTTTCTTAAAAAAGAGTGTACAAACAGTAATGTCCTTTTGTATGCTTAGTGTTGGTATTAGTCATAGAGATGGGAGAGCTGCTCTGCATGCTCTGGAGTCAGCGGCAGCAATCCCAGCCCACTCCAAGGCGGAGAGTCTGCTCTACCTGGCAAACTCCTACTGATCCTGCAAGATCCAGCTCGTCTGACCTGTCTGGGGCCTGCACAAACTCAAGGACACACAACCTGCTTCTCTCATCAATCCCTCCTGCAAACATTTACCAAGGGCCTATGTGCTCCCAACTCTCCAGGACACAAATGACGCATGCTCCCTGCCCAGCAGGGTCCGTCTGCTGAACTGGCAGGCACGGAAAGGAGGTCACCCTGCACAGAGACACAGCCCCAGTTCCCTCAGCACCCGAGGGGTCGGGGTTTATCGGAACATCTCCACCTCCCCCCATATGTCACTGACTTCTCCGCTCTGCTGTAGTCAACTCTAGTGCCTGCTGCCTAAGAACACGCCGCACACCAGAAAAAGCTCGAAGAATGTCTGCTAATACACCCAAGATGACGACCAGTGCTTCCCGGCAAAGGGGTCTGCTACCCACACGGCCCAACAGCTTGCTGCAAAGGGAAGGTGTTAAGAGCAGAATCTCTGGAGCAGATGTGCTTTCTGAAGATATACCAGCCCAGGTTGTCACCTGAAACGGCTGCAGGTGACCTATACTGAAGGACACTGAGCTCCAACTTGAGGAAGCAGTCTGAGCCCCCAGTGTTGCCCCAAAGGCTCCCTGAGAACCTTCCAGGCACTCTGCCTAGCACCCGCCTCTATCTCCAGAGGAGCAGCCCCAGCCCCTACCACAAACAACAGGGCCTGACACTGCGAGGAGGCCTTCACCGCTTCAGCTCAGTGGCAGAGTGCTCCCTGAGCATGCGTGAGGTCTGGGTCCGATCCCTAGCACCCCATAAAAATAAACAAAGGCATCCTGTCCATCTACAACTGCAACTGAACCAAAAAAGCAAGTGAACTCTATCTAGGCATGCTCAGCTTTAATAATAAAAGGCTGAGTATGTCATCAGTTCAAAGGTTTCAAATGAGAAACTTCTGAGTTGTTTTATTACAAACACATAGGATCGGGTTTAAAACAATGTGTCAAGCTATATCAGTGATTTAATTGTTGCTTCTTCCTTTTCTCCATTAAAGAGTTTGTATGTCTATCACCTTGACACAAATCAAGGGAATCAGAAATTAATGAAGCCACTGATAAAATAAGCTGTCAAAAATCAGTTGTAAATTACTAATTTAAAAAGCTAACCTTAGACACAGCTATCAATGAAATCACTTTATTGCTGTAATCAATCCTCCCAGATAGCACAAGAACACCCTACAGGCTACTCCGGGCTGGCAGCTGGTTTCAGGGAGCATTGGTGGGCCAGCTCAAACTGCTTCCTTTGGGATGCGGGGAACGTGTACCAGAGTGACAGCCTACAATGTCATTAATCACCTATTACTTGGCCATTCCTTGTATTAAATTATACTTGTGTCAACAGACTCTGCCCTCTGATACATGTGCATCAGGTAACTAAACTGCCCTTGATGAGATGCAGGTCTTTCTGGAATGTCTGCTAGTTTGCCAGCAGCTGTGAGCCTTGCAGAGCACCAGGGCCAGCACCGGGACTCTCGGGGCCACTGTGACATGTCAGGGGAAAGAACAGGAATGGCCTCACAGAGGAGCCTCAGCAGGGTCAGAAAGACACAGGAATCATCCTACAATGGTAGGTGTTTCGATCCTTGCCTCCTAATGCCCTCGGTGAAGGGAAAACCAAAGGCGGCGTACACGGGAGTCAGTGCACGCTTTAAAATGAGCCTAACCATCTTGCCTTGCTGTGCTAACAGGGACACCTTATCCAAGACTGAGCATTTAATTTTAAGAAGCCAAGTAAGTTACTTAATGTAATAACTGCTCAGTGTGTTAAAATTAATTTTCTTATGGCCAATGCAAAAATTTCATAGCTTTTTTTTTTTTAAACAAAGATTCCAACCCCAGGTGACATCTCCTCTAATTTCCTTTTGATTTTTGTGAACCCCAAATTTTAACATTACGGCCAAGATTTAAAGGCATGCACCTCATGATACCCATTATGTTTCAGGTCGCCAGTAGATGTAATTTTGAAACCAAAAAGGACCAAGAATGGAACTTTTGCTCACAAATGCTTGGCAAACTGTGTGTGGCAAAGCAGACTTGAGCTGACATAAGGCTATTTTTGATCACTATTTATTCCACTGAAGTGTGATCAGTCTCAGGCTTTGCTACACAATACCAGTGTGTGGCTTGAAGGAGCTGTCCCACCTCCCAGGTGGCATTCTAGGACATGCGCCACTTCACCTTCCTAACAGCCAAAATGGCTGAGTTCTGCACCTGGCTGGAGGGTTTGTGCAGGACTCTGTGGGTCTGCCCTTGGGGGCACGTACAAGCAAAGTGAGCACTGCCCCACGGCATCCGAGCATGACCTCAGGGTGGGACTTTCTCCTAAGTTCCAAACTTCATTAAACACCACCTAAATTGTGAATAATTTATGTTACAGAAAATGAATGCATAAAAACCGAAGAAGTCTAATAAAACAAGAAATCCTGAAAGCATTAGGTTCTGCAAAGTTCACCTGGAACAGGCACAGTAGTGGTCTCACCAAAACCTTGGGCTACTAAGGCTCCAGATGTCGTCACTAAGAGCAAAGATTTTACCCAGTTGCAGCTTAAAAAAAAAAAATTTTGCCTAGAACTTCAGAATGAAGTAAGGCCCTAGAATTAATGTGTGTATTGTCACCTAGCTCATTTAAAACTTCATTTTTTCTGCAAAACCCACAATGCTAGACCATTGTTATGTCTCAGACCAAAATGATTCCAACCAGAAAAGGAATGACCACAAGGGACCAACTGAGCATTACTGTAATTATTACCATTGTTAAGTCATACTGCCCTAGGGGAGAAATTCCAATACACTTCACACCTTTACTACTGCAAATCTAATATCAATCCATTTGTCCCAGAAAGGAAACACCAAAACCTCAAATGCTTTTAACTTGTATCAACAGGTTCCATGATGAAGCTTGTTCCTTCTAAAATCATGTCTATACATCTCTTTCCCTCCCTTTCTCTCCCTCTCACAGAGAGATGGGTACGTGTCTGGAACTCAAGCGGCTAATTACTATTTTCTACAAAGTCCACAAGAACAAAGAAGCAGACCTGCCATTAGAGGGAGAAATAGGACCTTCAGAGTTGAACCTCCTCTGAACACAAAAGATGGCAATAGCAACTTCATGCAAACCAAGTCTCTTACGACCAAGCTATTTTCTAATATTTTAAGAGCACACGGGGAGAGATGGACTAATGGTTTGAGTCAAACACTGTGTCCCTTAAAGTGCTCCAAGGCACGTTAAGAGACATGACAAACCAAACAGCCAAGTCTGGCAATAGGCAACTCCCCGTCATATCCTTTTTAATACAATAACTCAGGGATACAAACACAACTACACATTCAGCTGCTCGGTGTTGACCATTCACTACATCTGAGGACCATTTTGACTTCAGTTTACCTTTCAACACTTCAGCTAGGGCAGTGAATCCCGCGCTCTGGTCAACTTTACCATGCATCCTGGGCCAACTTGCACACCTGCACACTTGGGAGAAATCCTCTCTCCAGGGTTGGCTGGGCGGCAGCTGACATTGGCTAATCAAAGGCCACCCTTCATTGCTTCAACTACCTCCACCTGGACCAGCAGCAGCAGGCTTGGTAATCAGGGTGCCAGAATGATTAAGGATTTCTTGGTAGCCAGATGCATGGCCACACGCCTGTGGCTATGGTACTTTAGGTATACCTCCTCTCGCACACCAGGAGAACAACATCCTAACCCCACCCTGCACCCAGCCTTTGCCCTTCAGAGGATACCGAGATGGGGTCAGTGTTGCGCAGTTTCTGACCACTAAATGCTAGCAGGTTAACTGACTCCTGCAGGAGAATATTCTCCTGTCTGCCTCCAACCATCCCTGCAGGGCCCCTACCCGCAGGTGTAAGAGAACAGAGGGCTGAAGGTTCAGAGCTGACTGAAGACCTGCGATTTTCCTGCCTGTAGCCTCACACACATTACTAGGAAACTTGAGGACCATTTTGACTTCAGTTTACCTTTCAACACTTCAGCTAGGGCAGTGAATCCCACGCTCTGGTCAACTTAACCATGCATCCTAGGCCAACTTGCACACCTGCACAAGAGAGGGGCCTAAGTCCCTGCCTCTCCACCTCCCACCCAGCTCTGTCTTTACCAAGAGTTCTGGAGCAGGGACAGCCAAATCAGTCAAGGCCACACCCCAGCAGGCAGACTGCCCTTGGGAGGGAGCAGGGTGGAATACACCAGGAGGAAGGCTGGATTCTCTTGGCCAGGCAGTTGCTCCTGTGAAAGTTACCAAGGTCAAGTCTGGCTCCCTGAAGCAGCCCCACAGGTAGCACAGTCTGCTAAGGGCTGAGCCAGCATCTGCAGGAGAGCAGCCCAGGTCAAGTTCACCATGGCTAAGGAGATAAACCTCAAAAGCCGGACCACACAGAGCCAGGAGCAGGGGCAGTCGCAACAACTAGAGTGCCGCAGTACTGCTGGGGAAACAGCAGAGTTCACATGGGGTCCAGCCGCTTGCTGGTCTGTGTGACCTGGGCCAGGGGATTCATAAGCTGCTCCCACTATGCTCCCCAGAGCAGGACGCTGGGGCGACGACCAGCTCCCACCACTCCCCTCTTCCCTGGAGCCCTCCGGCCAGGCTGCCCACCTCTACGCGGGGACCCGTCGATGCTCTCTGCGCTGGACGAGTGTGCATCCGCTGGGGCCCGCCGCAGGCTGCTGAAGTAGCCGCGAGATCGCGAGGCACCGCTCCGAGGGGAGGGCCCGCTGCCAGGGCCGCCGTCTCTACGCGCGAAGATACCACTGAAAAAGCGCAGCAGTCGGTGCTCCGAGGCTGCTCCCGGGCCCGCAGCTGCGGCCCGCGCGCGCTCCAGCCGCTGCAGGTCGCTGTTGTCCAGCGTGCGGTTCTTGCTCTTGCTGCGTTCCCAGCGCTCCAGGTCGGAGAGCGCGTCGTTCTTGCTAAGCACCTCGCCGACATCCAGGGTGTTGCGTTTCTCTGAGGCTGGCTGCGCAACGGTCCCGGGTTCCAGGGCGGCCTCCGGGTCGGCCTCGATCTCGTCGCCCAGCGGCCATGCCAGGCTTCCAGAGCTGCTGTGGCGCCTCCCGCCGCCCAGGGCCGGGCTCCGCGGTGCCTCGGACCCGCTCCAGTCCCTGAAGCTGAGACTCCGCCGCAGGGGCGCGGCCCGGGGCCCCTCCACGTCGGGGCTGCCGGGGTCAGGCGAGCCGGGCCCCTCCACGGCCGGGGGACTGCCCTCCAGGGCCGTGGACTCGGGGCCGCGTGAGCAAGGCCGTAGTCTGCCGAGTTCCAGCTGCCCGGTGCTCCGGGTGCGGAAGGTGCGGAAGTCCCAGGAGCGAGACTGAAAATCCTCCAGGTCCTCAGGGCCCGCAGCCTCCTCGGCCTCTTCCACGAGTCGCCCGGGTGCGTCCGGGGAAGGCGCGGGTCGGGGTCGCCGAGCGGGACGCGGGTCGGGGCCACCGGTGCCTGGCTCGGGCAGCTGCTCCTTCCTGACCATGGTCACGGAGATGCGGTAGACGGTCTTCCTGGGGGGCGTCCCGCGCGGCATCGCGTCCGCGGGCGGCGACGCGTGCTCGCCGCTGCCGTCCAGCAGGTACATGTCTCCCGGGGCCGCTGTCGCCGCGCCACCCTCCGGAACCCCGCGGCGTCCAGCGCGCCCGCGGGCCGGGCCGCGCAGTCCAGGCAGTAGCCGGGTGAGGCGGGGCGGGCGGGCGGGATTGGGGCCCACGCCCCCCGCTCGCAGCAAGGGCCGCGCTCAGGCCGCGGGGACGGCGCCCCTGGTGCCCGCCAGCCCGTGCGCCGCACGGCCCAAGTGCCGGGGTCCGGGTCCGGAGCGCCGAGCCATGGGCCGCCCGGGCCGGATGAGTCGGAGCGGCGGGCGGTCAGGCGCGGGGACAGTCTCGCCGGCAGGTGCGGTCGCGGCGCGCAGGGCCCAGGGCGGGCGGCGGCGCCCGCGGCTTCATTGTCTACGGCGCGGGACCCGTGCGCATCTCCCGGCCTCCCGTGCACAGTTCGGGGACTCCGCGGCCTCCGCCGCTCACTGGGCTCAGGACGCGGGCAGCTGAGCCGGCCGCGGTCGAGGGGCGGGTGGCGGTTTAAAATGGAAATGCGCGCCGGGGCGGGGCGGACGGGTGGGGGCCGACGTGCAGCGACCGCGGGCCGCGCGCTCAGCCCGGCCGGCAGAGTCCCGGGAGCGCGGCGGCGGCGGCGAGCGCGGCGGGCGGCCAGGGCCAAGCGCCGGAGTGGATCGACGCTGTGCGGACCGGATCCTCTAGGGCAACAACCAGCAGGAAGGCCTGTACCCTAAAGAAATCTACAATGCTCTAGGGCCTGGTCTGCAACACCAAAACGAGGCTCATCTCCCACCGGCTGCGGATGTATCTGAGGCATCTCTCAACCATGCAGCCCTGAAGAGGACGCAACTCAGAAGACTTGTTTGAAAGGAGTATTCTTGATACCTGTGACCCTCCATCTCCACATGGAACAGATGTGTTCCCAGGAAAACAAGAACAAAGAGGAGGCCAGCGGCTCCCCTGGGTGATGAGCCACTGGCTTCTGGGAGGAAGACCACAGTTTGCCTCCTGAGTAATTTTTAGGGGCATTTTAAATCCCAGTGTGTGGCGGAAGGTTCCTTGTAGACAAGCCTGAGCTGTCCGTGCCAACAGGATGGAGGATGCAGGCCAGCAGATCAGGCCTCTCGGTTCTTCCACCCGGAGATGGGGGTGAGGAAAACAGCACCCAAACTCTGAGCACTCTTGGGAGAACTAAACTGGTTAAAACACCAGGGGCCAGACATTCTGAACCACCATGAACCTTTAAAGTTGAGTCTCCCTCCCATCAAACTCTCCCACTTGGCTCCAACTGCTGATGGTCTTGAATCGACCGCTGTGGCACAGTGTTTTTATACAGCTGATGGACAGGTCAGTTCTTTGTGTATACAGATGTACTATTTCAGAGTTTGTGTTTAAAAGTTTCAGAAGGAAAACGCAATGCACACTCATCAAGCCAGAGGCTTACCTGGTCTTCCCCAGGCTGGAAATGCCCGAGAGACTGCCCTGGGCAAGGTGGGAGCAGGGAGGCCAAGCACTGCCCGGGCTCCCGACACGGACACAGCGGAGAGCTGGCCCTCACTACTTTAACCTTGTAACATTTTGTGACATCTACTGCATTCATGACACTGAAAGTAACGTAAGGATAAATCAGGTAAGGCCTTTTTTAAAAGTCTAGGAAATCTGGATTTTTGCCTCAGTGAAATTTTCAAATTTGATGAAATAAATCAGACTGCTAGGTGATTCACTTTATTCTTGCAGAAGACAATGAAAACACATCTGACCACCGTCGTGGCTTCCTCCACATGATTCCCACCATCACAGGGTCACTGCTTGCTCCACCCGACACTTGATCTCAGTCTCTGGAAGTGGTGCTGTCATGGCCTCACTGAACGGTGAGGTCCTCAGTAAATCCATCTTAGCTTTGATAAGACCCAAGAACCACCAACTGCTGGAATGGTAGCCACACAGGAAGCATCTCTCAGAACATTTCTAGGGCTTCTGGGCTAGTGGGATGCAGAGGTTCAGAGAGGGAGGGCACATCCCCCAGAGTGCACAGCCCACCGGTGAGGGTGGAGCCTAAGATCTTGGGTTTGCACTTCTTGTGCCCATTCCTGAGCTACTGGCATTTCTTTGGTCTTAGCACGCATTAGCATTCTGCTCTGGTGAGAACGAAGAGCAGAAAACCTGTGCGTGAGTGTCGGCAAACTTGACGCTGACAAACAGCAAATGATGCCTGGACAAGACCAGGAGGCGGTCCTATCAGGGTCTCACTCCGTTCCCCCTGCTGGCTTGCTCACTCATTGAATGTATGCTGTTACTGCAGTGCTTCACGGCGGCAAGGCAGGGTCTCCGTCCTCCAAGACTCCATGGACTTGCAAGAGAATACTAGTGCTAAGTGATCTTATCAAAAGAGAGACAAACATGAGTGACAATCCTGGAGAGGCTGCAGTGCCCAGCACACAGAACTCTAAACCGTCACAGCTGCAGGTAAGGGTCCCAGGATTCTGTGAGCTGAGGATCTGAAGCTCCCACACTTCAGCTGTGGAGGGAGCACTGCTAGGGACAATGGTGAACCAGAACCCAGAGTTCCACCTTGGCTCACCACCCAAGACTTTGGCAAATTTCAAATACTGAGCTGAACTTTAATATGAAAGTAGCTGGTCCACAATTAACCTGCTTGTTATCTGAGGTATTAGTAGAGCCCAAAGTAAAATAAACAAGTAAATAAATAAAACAGCATTCCTTTAAGTTCCTTTTAAAGTTCAAATACTGGACTGTTGGTGTTACCCAATCTGTGCCTTTGTCTGGAATCCACCCCGGGTTTTGTGCTCTGCTGTAGTAGAATGCAGGCTGCAGAGTAGAAGAATCCATTGGTGCCACCTTAGACAACACCAACCTTGCAGGAGCCTCCTCCTCAGCCAGAGTGCTCCTTATCCTCCCAGGAGCAAGCACTGATTTTCCACCAGCCTCAAGGTGTCCACGTCAGGTCTGACCATCTGGCTTGAAAATCTTGGTGGCAGAGAACTGCCTCTCCCCACCGCCCTGGAGACATGGGCTCTCCCAATGCATAGAGGACATGGGCTCCAGAGCCTGTCACTCTGAAATCTAAATCCCCTTTCACAAAGCCAGACCTGCCTTCTCTAAAAAAGAAAGAAAAGCATCGTGCTGTCTATGTCCAAGTGGCATCTGGCTTAATTTTCCAGCAGCTCCTGGACTCCACCAGGTCAACATTTCTTGATTTTTCTATGCCAAACAGCATACTACCATTTGGCTTAAAAAAAAAAAAAAAAAAGTCCTGTAGCTGAGCTCACTGCTACACCCAAACCATAAAGCAGCCAGGCAGCAGGGACTCCGCCAACCTAGAGGGTAGGACCACAGAGGGTGATGGCCCCTTCAACCCCCTTCTTCTCCAGGTCCCAAGTTCACCAGATCTTTGGCCGCCCTCCACCACACTCTGTCCTGGCCCGTTTCTAGCCACCTATGAATTAAACACCCTTGATGAGAGCGGAATCCCACAAGCATCAGGAGAGCTGCTAAGGCTTCCTTACAGGGAACCTCTGGCAGTCGGCAGCAGAGCCATCTGTGAGCGTCACAAGCTCACTTTCCAAATAACACCACTTGACAGCTAGTAATCACGTTTACAGTCTCTTAGCAGAACCTTCGCTGCTGGCAACTGAAAGCAGCCAACCACCAAGCGAGCCCAGGCCTCAGCACGCCCACTGCAGGGCCAACAAAGCCTCCTCCAGGGGTCCTTAAAGGCTATTTTCTGGTAACCGGATAACTGACAGATAAGTTGAAGAAGCCAATGAGACATTTCCGTTTTGCTGGCACTTTTATATATTTTACCTTCCAGCATGAGGCTTGAGTCACATCATTAAGGTTGGAAGAGTTATGGTCTCAGCTTCCAGGGACTGACCCCTCCGCCACACTTCCCCCGTGGTGGACTCCTCAAGGACCCCAATTTTCTCATTTTGTAAGTTGAAGGTTAAAAGTGGAATTGTAAAAGAGATGAGGACTTGACTCTGTTCTGCCCACCAAAGAGGGACAGGAGGGACGAGCACGCTGTCCTTCGAGCAGGGGCCTTCTCACCCAGCAGGAAAAAGCCACAGGAGTCCTCCCTGCCTCCCCCTTCCCCGGCTGCTCCCCAAGACCAGCCCCAGATGCAGTCCCTGCCAGCAGGGCAAGAGAGATGTCAGCTGTGTGTGAACGGAACCTGGCAGGTGGCACCTGTCCTCCATGTCTTTTCAGTGGCACCTGGAGGCTCCTCAATGTCACCTCAAGGACAGCACGGCCACAGTTTAGACACTAATGAGTGAGGCGGCCAGGGGCTACTTATCAAAACTGAATTTGGCTTGACTTTAGAAGAAAGGGCTTCCTCAGGCCACTTCTGGTCAGAAGGTCTCTGTGGATCTGGGCCAGGTGCTGCGCTGGGAGTCCCTGTGGGTGGGAAGAGCAGGGCAGGGGTGGGGGCCCTCCCAGTGAGTCCAGCAGGGGTGGGGGCCCTCCCAGTGAGTCCAGCTCAGTACTCTGCCAACACAGGCCTTCTCTGAGCAGCCTTCCCAGACTCCTGGATGACAGATGAACACACAGGAAGCTAACAATCTGCAAACACACCTGCAGGGCACCAAGGGTGGGGTGTGCACTCTACCTGCAGAGAATTTCACCTGCAGGCAAAGCCGGGCTCCTCCACCCCCAAGGCAGTGGACTTGAGGCCCCCCTGCAGCTGCAGCTGTTGGCAGGTGAATGGAGGTGGGAAACACTGGCCTGCCACAGCTCTCTGCAGGGACCAGGAGAGCTGGTGAGAAGGGTGGTGGCTGAGGACTCACAAGTGCCATCCAAAGCCAACAGGAGAAGAAAGGGCTAGATGTGGTAAGAAAGAGGCAGGAAACAACTGTTGAGACCTAAACAATCAAAAATGTCTTCCGAGGGAGGTGGTCTGTGGCCTTTGCCAGGACAGGGTGTCTCACCCCGGGCTCTGCTGAGTTTGGGCTGGGTCATTCTCTGCTGTGGGGCATCCTGGGTAGCACAGGCTGTGGAGCAGCAGCCCTGGCCTCCACCCACTGGGTGCCAGGAGGCCCCTCCCCAGTTGTGCCAGTCAAAAATGCCTCCAGACATTGCCAAATGGCCCCAGGGACAAAACTGCAGCAGGTGAGTTCTGCTCCAAGAGACAAGCCAGATGCACTCACATGGAAATGAGTGACATTTTCCAACCTTTCACTTCACTATTTTTTTAATCCAACCATTCTTTCCCACCTCTGCACATGTTACTGAAAAGTTCCAAAAGGTCTCTATAAAGAGAGAATCCACTATTTCCAGTTTCTGAATGTGAAGAAGGGCAAGGGTCATAGAGGAGGCGCTGACAGCCCTCACCCTGTGACAGACAAGTCATCAGTTTGTCATTTAAAATGCACAGATAGCATGGACATGATTAAAATGCCAGAAGGGTTTAAAAAAAAAAGAAAAAAAGTCTACATCTAAGCAATGTTGCACTGGTTTTAATTAAAAATATTCTAAGCAAGGTGTGTGAAGGTCCGACCCCTGAGACACAGTGGGGAAGGACAGCTGGACTGACTGGCCCTGGAGGAGCCCTGGGACCTGGTGGCCTGCTCTCAGTCCCCTCCCCTGCACACCTCACACACAGGTGTCACCCTCTGCAAATGGGAATTGCCATATGATAGAGGAAGAAACTGTCATCAGCCCCATGCAAAAGGAACATTGAGGGATTTGGACCCAGTCCTTTTGCCACACAGCCTGGGACAATGAGACCAAAGCAAGTATCTAAGCCCAAATGAGAGTCCATATCCACCAACATCAGCCAATGAGAAGACTGGCTTTATAACATTCTAGTAAGTGTCCATCATGAGTAGTCTCCCAAATATGGGGAAGGTCAGAAATGTCCTGGTGTTTTTTTCTTGCTAAGTGTCAGGCACATGGGATTTAAGACATTAAAGTCAAATCTACTAATCATTACTTTATGGAAACAAACAGCGGCTCCCTCATAAGGCAAGGTCGGTACAGGCACACCACAGGCAGCGATCAGAGTGAGGCTCCCTTCCTCCCAGCCTCCACCTCAGCTCTGCGGAGGTGCGGCAGGGGAATGTGGAGGAAGTGGCCAGGTGCACACACCACTGTTCACCTGCCCCGTGACAAATGCAAGGCAGCTCTGGAGTGGGCACAGAAAGACCATGAAGTCCCTGTGCAAGACCCAGTCTTCCTTGGCTTCATGCACAGGGGGTCCAGGTCTATCTGGTACATTTTGCTCTGCAGGATTCACTGCAGGGGACTCTTCTAACACAGCATCCACAGATTGTGTTCACAAGATGTTCCCAGCAAAGCAAAGCATGGGGAAGCGTCAGATTCGGATTCTCCTAACAGTCTCCCAGATGAGAACAAATACTATGAGCCATCGGAGACCAAAAACAACCTAAATCCATCTCATGACATCTGGAACCAAGATTTCTTTTAGATCTGCTGACCCCAGAGATTTAGAAAATCCGGGACTTACAGGAAAATCAAAATCCAGGCCACAAATAATGCTCTGGGGTCTTTATCAGTCTCCAAAGCCCAGCTTCTGGAGAAGCCCGTTTTTATATGGTTACCATTGCTGCATCCCAGCTGGGGTTTGATTGTAGAGACATTTGTTAATCTTTTATCCATGCCCAAGGGTCTTGAAGATACAATTTATTTCTTTCTGTAAATGCCAAAGCAGAACACCTCAGAAGCCTGTTCAAAGCCCAACACCCCCCCATTCTCCAGGCACCAGGCAGAGGGGGACACAGGGACATTCCCTACCTACATCAGTCACTGGGTCTCTCTGCTCAGTGTTCCCACTGAGGACAACAAATTGTAGCTGTGGGTGGCAGTGGCTACCTCCCATGGTGCTTACAACTAGCACTGGAGCTCTTGGGATAGTACTGGGCCCCCAGGGTCACACCTGAAACACTAACAGGGAAGAAAAGTGGGTCTTCTCCTCCACTGGCTGCACACTGGCCACCAGCATCCAGCAAGAACAGGGCTGTGTTTGGGTTGGGGGGTTAGGGACACAGGAACTCCATCAGAAGCACAGGACCACTCTGGCCGCTCAGCCACTTCACCAGTTTGATGCCTCCCCTCAAAACCAGCAGCGGTTCCAGACCAAGGGGGGGCATGCTAAACCCAACGGGGATGGCTACACGATTCATAGCACCCCCTAATCTTCACGGCGTCTTCCTGCCAGCACCACACCCCGTCCCCAAAAGTGCTGTTGATGATGGGGACCTGGTTGGTTGCAACCAAGACAAAACTTCCAGAACCTGGAAAAGGCGCTTCTCAGCTCCCTGGATGCTGCCGGAGGGTCAGAAGCAGCCTGCAGAGGCACTCTGAACTAGGGAGCCCTGTCCCAGCCTCGGATGCTGCTGCTTGGCTGGACAAGGAGGGGTTACAGGAAGCAGCTGAAGGGACTCCCAGGTCCTTTCATTCCTGGGGGCTCCCATACAGCTCCTCTGCCCCAAGGGGGCAACCAGCTGAGCCGTCACACCTGGTGCCTCCGCTGCCCCGGTCGGTTCCTTGAGTTCCCCGGCCATCTCCCATAGCTACACAGTGACTGACCCAAGGTAACATCTGCCCTGCCCCTTCGCCTCACAGCCTGTCCCCTGCCTACAACCTCCCACACTGGCCAGTCTCTCCCAAACTGCCCCTGCAGCGACGGTGGCTCACGTCCCAGCCTCCATTCCATCTCAGCCCTTCAGATCCACCTCCTGGCTCTTCCTGCTCTGTCTAGCAAAGGCCAAGTGACATCACAGTCTGCTCCCAACACTACGCCCCTGCCTGGTTCCTCTAAGACCCCACGTGGGCAAGCTCAAGGGACAGTCCATCTGAACCTCAGCCTTAGACCAGGGCTCCTCAAACGTGGTCCTTGGACCACCACACGGCCATCTCTTGGGCACTCAGCCATCGGACTCTGCATCTCTGGGAGAGTCTGCGGCATATGCAGGGGCATCAAGTCTGTCACCAAGCCCCACGTGACGATCACAGGACAAAGGCTGGCTCCAGCATCCAGGGGCTCCTCTCTGCAGCCCTGGCTGCCCACTTTCCACCCCAGCTATTCCAAGCTGTCCTGTCCCCTTGTTAGGGTAAACTCAGGCCAGCTGTTCAGAACTGGCAGGTGGACTGTGCCATCAATCATAATCACCTCCTCATGTCCCATTTAACGACGGACAGAAACAAAAGCCCCTCCTCCACCCGCATGCCCTCCAGCCCCTACCTGTCTCCTCCCACCAAGCGCCCAGGCTGCTGCCTCTCCACTCCCCATCTTCCTCCTGGATTCCCCACCCCACGTCAGAATCAGCTCACGCTCAGAAAACCGTCCTCAACCCTGCATCAGGACACATTTCCACTCAGACACCTGTAACTGTCTCCTGAGGAACAAAATGCCCGCTCCTGGGACAGGGTAAAGTGCAGCTTGGAGGTGCAGCACTGGCCCAGCATGGCAAGGGTCCCATCCGGGTACTGCAACAAACAGCAAGGAAACCCACTCCCGACCCCAGGCCTGCCGCCCCGCCACCCTGCTGCCACCGTGGCTAAGAGGCCAGGCTCCACAGCCCGAGTGATGCAGACCCCACGTAACCTGGGGAAACAGAGCTCGAGCCCGCTCCGGTCTTCACTCTGCAGTGAGCGGGCAAAGGCGCCAGGGTGGCTGTGCCATCAGATTGACAACCTGCGAAGCGCTCACCCTGCGCCAACCGTACGGGTGTCATCACTGGGCACGGCCTGCTTGCTCTCCCTCCACCCAGTCTCACCTCGTCTCCTGCTGGGACCAGGAGGAGGAGCTAAATCCTACTCCTCACTGGAGCCGGGGCACACAAGTCCCCCACCCAACGTTCTCCCAGCAAGCCTCACCGGCTCCCCCACACCTGGCCACACCTGGGCACTCCTCCTCTGTGCTTGTCGCGAGCCCTGACACTTCCACTTGTACAACCCTGCAGCAGATGGCAACACTGTCTCTGGACCCTGGCCCTCGTCACAGGCCTGCTCAATATGTGCCACCGGATGCGTGGGTGGCTTCATCAGCCCAGGTAGTCGGTTCAAGACTGATTCTGGAAGGCAGTGGTCCTACCTCAGTCATGCCACAAATCACAAGGCCAGCTGACACGGGATACCCCCGGGGGGCTCTGTTTATGCCCCTCCTCTGCAGTGGCCCCACCACCGCCCACAAGTTTATCCCTGAAGTCTCCAGTGGTTAGGGAAAGACAGAGAAGAGGGTGATTCATTTCTTCCCCTGACCACAAAATCCTCAGCTGCAGCTGATCTTGGGTGGCCGCCCTGAGAAAGCCTGTCCCTCCCTCGGCGGAAAACATGAAAACACGGTTACTGTGTGCTGGGGAGGGCCCCCGCGCAGAGCACGGCTGCCTGCAGAGAGCCCAGGGCTTGTTTCAGTTCAGGGACTGGAGTGCTGGTCAGAGGGAAGGGGCCTAGGGCCCCAGAAAGCCCCCAGTGGGGGCTGCGCAGTGGAACTGCTGCTCCCCTGCTCACCCTGCTGGCAGGGCCCGTGCCGGGTTCAGTGTGCGGAGGAGCGGGTGCTGACTCACTGGAGAGTCCCCTGCATTCCCAGGATCGGAGGTGGCTGGCTGGTCCACCAAGACTTGCCATGCAAGGGTTTATGAGCAGAGGAACAGGCTGGCTGAGAAGTAAGGAAACGTGTGCTCTTGATCCAGGGGCTCAGGGACCTCAATAAACAGAACACCTGGGGCAGCGACTCGGGGGGCTGAGACAGGAAGACCATAAGTGTGATGCCAGGCTTGGCCACATGACAAGGCCTGTCCCACAATTTTAAAAAACAAAGACCATGAAGGCTGGGGATATAGTTGAGTGGCAAAGTGCCCCTGGGTTCAATGCTCAGTACCAAAAAGAAACAAGAAAGAGAATCCCTGGGATGACGGGGAACTGGATCAAAGGCGGCTGGTAACTGAGAACACTGAGTTAGCGCGCGGACCCAACAGCACTGAAGAAACCTCAGAAGGGCACACTCGGGGAGCCGTGGGGCGCCGCACAGGCACCCCAGGCAAGGATCTCAGAGGGCGGAGGTTCCCAGGGAAGCGCACTGTCACTGGAAGTTTCGGGGAGTGAAAAGCTGGCACCAGGTAACGGTGTTGGTGCAAAGGGCGCTTTTCCCAGCAGACTGCTCAGGGCACCACCAGGAGTCCTCACCAGGAACTCTGATCCCCAGGCGGCCTCCCAGGACAGGAGGGGCAGCTCGCTCCACCCAGGCACGGCACGCGAGCTTCGCACACCTGCGCTCTGGGGCGTTCCCACTGCCACAAGCTGTCATCAAACACCAGCACAAGAGGGTTGCCCCGGGCCTGCCCACTTGGCACCACTGATCTGCCCGGCCCACACTCCCGCCAGCCAGCCAGGGACTGGTCTGCGATAGCACACGTGGCCATTTGTTTTAAGAGGTGCTCAGAACACTTTCAGTGGCCCTGTTCCATTCTGAATAAGATCAAAAGGTATTTTCAACTGAGCAAAGACTCTCAAGGCCAAAATCACCAAGTTGAGTGGCTTTGTACAAACAATGCTTCTCAGCAAAATGGGGCCAATGCCCACTGGAGAGGTCAGTGGGATGGCTGTCCCTTGCCCGCGCTTCTGCCCAGGGTCCCAGGAGTCAGCCCCGAGGTGCCTTCCTCAGGAGCCTGGGCTCCCCTCCCCGGGATGACAGCTGCCCTTCCCAAGGTGACCATGTCCAGTGCACAGGGAGGACACACTGGGCCAGGTGCAGCCTGAGGCACTTCAGGGACATTAATTCAGGGATACCATTTAATTCCCCAGAGCCCTGAAGGTGGATACTATTATTATTCCTACTTTACAAATATAGAAAGGCAGTCACAGGTTACAACGGTGCCCCAGATCTCACGGCAGACAGTGGGGCTGGATGGGAGCCCAGGGATCCACGGTTCTAGTCCTTCCTCAGATCCAGAGAAAGTACAGCCTCTACTCCAGGGATGTGATGGACTCTCCAAGGGGAGGCTGGAGTGGAGATCGGGTTAGGAGAGGGAACAATGAAGGGATTTTGCAAAAGAAAGTACAGTCATCCCTCCAAGTGGCCCTACAGGCACCTCACCCTGTGCCCAACCCAAGATGCTCCAGCCCTTCACTCAAACAGCATCATCTCTGCACATCACCCGCACGTCCTCTCGAGATGACTTCTGAAACACAATGCCAGGAACACACTGTGTGAACAGTCGGTATGCTGCTCAGGGGATAAGGATAAGAAAAAGGATCTGTGTATGTTTGCTGCAGATGTAATTTTCTCCCAAACATCTCTGATCTGCAGTTGGTGGAATCCTTGGATGCAAGAGCCACAGGCACAGGCTGTGATTCATCTGGCTCTGCTTCCACAAGTGCAGGAGGGAAGGGGGAGAGGAAGGAGGAAGCGGAAGAAGGGCAGAGGAGGAGGGGAGAGAAAGGAAAAGAAGAGCAATGTGGGAAAAGAGCTGCAAGGGTGATCAGAAAGGGCAGAACAAAGAGAGGTTCCTCAACAGAACTCGGGTAAGAGCCCAGAGCCCAGGCTGAGGGGATCAGAGGCCTCCGCTGCATCTGAATCTCAAAGGCCAAGGGACAGTCCCACCCCCTGCTCCCTTTCCCTCCTGGGCTCCTGGTCCTCTGGGGTCATCCTCTACCTGGGAGACTCCAGGGCAGCCCGGGGTGACCAGGGTGCCACGCCTGCCACCAGGTCTGTCTTTGGACCCACCTACCGGCTGCCCCCAGGACATAGGGCCCTCGCCCAGCTTCTCCCCTTACACACCTCCTCCCAGAGTCCTGGCCTGGTGTGGAAGGCAGCAGGAAAGTCTTTCGATTGTTAACTTCCGCTCCCTGAGTGGAAACACTCACTTATAAAGCCATAAATTCTTCTCGTCAGAGGCATTCCAGATATAATTAGACCTGTGCAAAGGCCTGGGCCCGAAAGGAATCGCTGACTCAGAAGAGATCCAGGCCTTTCGCAGGTCTGCCAAAGCAGACCCTCCCGGGTGGCAGCAGGGAAGTGGAAAGGGGAAACTGCCACCAATATTTAATCGGCCACCAAGTTTGAATGACATCAACCAGGGAGAGAAGCAGCGCATGTCCTCAACAACACTTGAAATCACCCCTCCTTAGCTTGCTAGAGCTACCGTACCAAGTACAGGGGCTGGTGGCTCCAAACACACATGTGTGCTCTTGGTTCTGGAGACTGAAGCCTGTGATGAGCTGTGGACCCAGCTGGCTTCTCCTGAGGCCTGTCTCCTGGGCCTGTCGGTGGCATCTTCTGAGGTCTCTCACAGGATCAGCCCTGTGTGTGTCCATGTCCTCCTCTCCTGAGGACATGGGTCCCACTGAATTAGATGCCACCCTTATTGGGACCCTCCCTAATTTTACTTCCTTACCTCTTCAAAGACATCTCCAAATGCAGTCACCGTCAGAGGAACAGGGGATCAGGATGCCACTGTGTGAGCTCCAGGTGACAAAACAGCCCACAGCAGTTGCTGCCACAGTTATCTAATAATATCTGCAAATATTCTCAGAATAACTGAAGCATTTCATCCCCAACAGTCGCATGTGGACTCACGAAGGCCTTTTCCCAGTAAAAGCTCAAGGAAACAGTGGCACTTACAAAGCCTGTAGCTCAGAGATGAGCACCTGGGCTCCCAGCACCTGCAGACGGCTTCCCAGCACCACCTGGTCAGGAAAGGCAGCTCTCTCATCTCCTAGCTCCAACTCAGTCTCCTCCAACTGGAAGAAGCAAAGTCCCAAGAAGCTCCATCTTACTGTCATGATGTTGGGGCAGGCAGGAAAATGAACAGCTCATCTGGGCTCTCACGTCCACCTTCCCAGGGAATAGGATACCAGACTCACTTCAAACCACACGTCTTGCCTAAATACTAAGTCACAATCCATGGGCTTGTGGTCAGCAACTTTAACTGAAGATTCCCAGTGCAAAACTGCAAGGGGGGGTCTCTCCTTCATGCAGTGTGGTCACGTGAATCAACTGTGTCTTAGGCTTGAACCCTGGTGTTTCCTGTGGCTCTGAAAACAAGCCCAGTGCCTGCCCTGCCTCCTCAGAACCCAGGCACTGCCCCGCGGTGGCATAAGGCACCGAGACAGATGAAAGCAATACTCTCCACCTAGCTGGGCTCATTAGCAATAAGCAGAAGCGTTGCCCTGGAGGCAACAGGAATGGGGGCTGTGGTCTGCGGGAAGCCCAAGCCCAGGGTCCTCCCCTGGCTGGAGAGACCTGCGATGGTCTGCTTCCCTGCACAGAATCTTTTCTTGGTAGATTCCCAGCAGCCCTGTTAGTTACTTAGTTATTGCCCTCCCAGGCTCTGCCTAACCCCTGTCCCTTTTTCTATAAACGGCAGATCAAAAACCAGGGTCACGTTCCAACACCGAACCCCCACCCATGGCATCAGGGACAGCACACCACTGAAACAAAACAGAACGCCTTGGGAACCTCTGCTGGACAGACCCAGGTATGAACTGATCACACTCGTTGAAGAGCGTTCATAAAGCACAGAGGCCGGAGGGATATTTCCTCCCGAGTAAGGAATCTTGCTACCAAGGCAGAGCGTGGGATCTGACTCACAAGCAGCCTTGCCAGAGAAGCGCATTAATTGCTCCTGATTGATCAGACGAAAGCACTCAGCCCTGGCCTGGTAGACACACCAACATTCCCTTTGGAAACTGGGGCTGGGAAAGATAATAGCAGCGAAGCACAGTAAAGGGATCAAAAGGAAGAGGAGGAGACCATGGTAGAGTTAAGGGCCGAGCCACAGTTTCCCAGGTAAGACTGTGATTCTGAGAGAGATCCCTGCACCCTCACCTTAAAATGAGGATACGTCTATCTTCCAGCTTTGAATCTGTGATCTTTCTTCACCTACCTGGTTTATCAACATATAACTTGAAGAATATGTACACCAGGACACCAACCCGTGACCTCCTGAAGAAACAGAGCCATTGAAAGAACAAAGATGGAAGCAGTGACGGGGTCTATCTCTAGCTTCTGTACACTTAATTAACGCCACGTTACCAACTCCAGCATGGATAAATTTTCGAAGCTTATGTCTGCTTTTAAATCTATGCTGACCTTGTACCAAATGCACAAATGTTCCTATTAACACACAAGTCAAAAAGGGGGGCAGGGGGACTCACTCTGGACATGGTTATTAATAATCTTTATTCATGAAAGAGCTTTGTTTGAAATGACACGACTCAATCAGAAAGTCAATTTCTTCCCAAGTTTGCTGGGCTTCCTACATGAATGCAAATTGTGGCCACAAAGACAACGCAGGACGAAAACATGCTGCCTACTCCAGAGCCGTTTCGTTTAGTCCAGACCTGGGGGCAGAGCGGTTCCGAGGTCCTAACGGACTGTTCTAGGTATTTTTATTCTCATTTTCTTGAGACTCTTTGCCTACATAAAAACAGAGCAGAGACCCAAGATGGAGGCCTTTCCAATGGAATCACCATCAAGCACAGCCATTTGGGAAGAGAAAGGAGTCTTATAAACCCTGTGGGCATGGTTAGAAGCCTGTCAGCTTCAGGAGAGGCGGGGGACCAGTGACTACTGAAGACTGCTTGTATCTAGCTCATGTCACTTTGGATGTGTCACTGTCTTAGATCACGTTATCTCCAGGAAGCCCACACAGGGACACGTGGGGCTGACCTTCAGCGTGGGTGAGTCTTTCCTTCCTCCTGGGCTCTGTGTGGGGACAGCGATGCACCTGTTAGAGTTTTTCTTGTCGTTGTATTATCAGTGGTAAGCATGACATGGAAGATTGAGCCCTTTTCCAATTCATCCCTTATTAAAATAGTCAATTAGAAAACCCGTTTCCTTCATCTTGCTATTGTAGTTACGCAGTTAAGTGACCCCAGCTGTCCAGGAAATGCCATGGCAGTGATACAGTACTGAGCTTAGAGGGACCAACTGGGGCTTCTGTCAAAGATCTCCCGTACTAGAGAGAGGCCAGGGGAAAAAGCAAACACCCATGTTACATTCAACAGACAGCTGCAAATAAAATCCCTCCACCTCCCACCACCTTAACACACTCCAAATTGAAATGAGTCATAAACAAAGCTGAAGGACCTGAATCTGCCCTGAGCGGCCCTCGGAATTTTCTCTGGCTCTTCATCCATAGGTCCTGTAACAGTATTGATTCGACTAATGATGATTTTTCAATTCTCAAATCTGGACACGGGCTGGTTTTTAACAACTCTGTTTATGGTCTTTGTTTATGCAAAATATAAATGACTTTTTGTTTAAGCCTATCTTTACATCTAGCTCTGTGGTTTGCTTAACCAGCCATTTTTAAATGTCCATCTTGGAACGTTTCCCCTTCATTTCTTAACCCTTCCGATAAGGAAGAGGGCTGGAGCCACACAGGCGACCTGTGTACAGTGCCTCACTTGTCCTCAGCAAGGCTGGCCTGCTCACAGCAGGGAAGAAAGGGCTCTTTGGGGAGGTCAGGTGACTTGCCCAGGGCCGGGCTGCGTGGGGCTGATGAAGAATGGGAGCCAGGCCTCCTGTCCTGGGCTCTGCTGCCTCCACTTGCCAGCGCCACAGAGAATGGCTGCCGGGATCCTTTATGCTCTGCTCTGCTCCAGCTGCAAGCTCTCTTCAGAAAAAAGTCCCCGTGATGTCCATGGAATGTCTGGGAGGGCCTGGGTCACATGGCTACCCACCCCCAGGAGAGCCCTGTTCTCTTGACAGGGAAGCAGCACTGTCACTGCACAAGTGACCAGGTGATTGCTAAGGGCATTGCTCAAGGTCTGACCAGGGACAGAGAGGGCCTAAGGCTAGATAGGCACAAGGCTAGAGTGGCCAGATGGCCAGGGTGGTGTCCCCTGATGAATGCACAAGCCAGGGTCCTACCACCAGGGGTCCTGGTGGTGCCAGGTGGGCTGCTTCCAGAGAGACACTGTACCTGTGACCAAGTTTATAGCTTGTCACTCGGGAGACTCCTCCAGTACTTCCTACTCCACCTGGAAAGCTGGTCGGCTGGACCCTTGCCCAGTCCAGGTACCTTTTATAATGAAAGTAACCCAACCTCCTTCACTATGGCCTGTGGTGAGTGACCTTTTGTGCTTCTCTCCCAATCAAAAACCATTAAAAAGAGTTCCAGAAACAGAAGGGATGTGCCAACACTAAGAATCACATGAAGACATCTGCTGTAATGTAAGTCCACTCTTCACCAAGAGATGCGGTCTCTGCAGAGGGTGTGTTGCCTGGACACGCATGTCCATCTCTGTGGCCAGGCAATACTTCTGCAACCAGACAGGGGACAAATACGGATAAGCACACCCATCGCCGAAAATCTTGTTAGCCTGCTGTCTTAGAAACACAGTTCCTTGGTCCAAACACATGAGTCTTTTAGACATTCATATTTCCAAACTGACCTTCAGGAAGCGTAGACATTCTGCCTTCCTGCCGTCATTCTGTGGGCTCCACGTCAGCTGCCCCCATCCTACCCTCCAGCACACAGGCTGCTCCTGGTCACGACCCCAGCACCTGCACACTCTGGCTACAGGCCTGGGTATTTCCATGTCATGCTCTTAATCTCTGCTGGCATCTCAGATTAATTGGCTTTTGTCCATTTGCCTATGGGAATCTTAATGTTTTAAAATCTATTCCAATGAACTGAAAGCATCCGGAGCAACCATTTGTCTGTTCACTGCAAAGAGGTCTCCCTGAGACCTAGCAGAATGGGAAGAGTGAAGCACGTTCAGGGAACCGCTGGAGTAGAAAGGCAATGCTCAGCTTTCTCAGGGATCCCAGAGCTCCCCCACTGACCACAGTCTGCCATCGGGGCTCAGGTCCCATCTTGTCCAGCAGCTCGATCCCTCAGCCTGCAGCCCCTGCCAATGCACAGAGGTTGGTCTGCCTACTCTGCACACAATGCACACAAGCTCTTTCCGTGAAACCTGCCTTTCTTAAGTCTTTCTAAACTTTTCACATTGTGGAAGTTAAGCTCGCAGGTTTGTAATTTGCAAAACCACACTTTTTCCTACTCTGAAAATTGGTACCTTTTTTCCCATCTTGAGTGTTCTGCACCCTATTAGTCAAGGATTCTTTGGAGGAGTGAGGCAGACAGCAAGCTCACTCAAGACCCCAGGACTTCAAGGTGCTGCCCGCCACAGCAAGAGAGTAGTTGTGTGTTCAGCTAACGTGATGCACGGGGTGAGGTGTGATGGAGGAAGGGGAGACAGGAACAAACCTGGCTCCAAGCAGCACCCGGGACTCTGCACCCCCTACGGCTGATCAAGTCTTATTTTAATCTCTTCCACCCAAAGACACCTTCCAATCAGAAAAATATTTGGAGGCTCACACAGCATGGTCAGCTGGTTTGATTTACTACATTCTATTGCCTCAGGAATTCCTGGGCTAACCTAAGCTGGACATTAAAGTACTCTGATGTAAAAGGCACTGCCTGGGGTAAAAGAGAAGCCAGCCGCTGCCAGGATGGACAGCTGCAGCATTTCTAGCTGACTTCATGCTCGCCCACCCCAAGACAGGCACAGCCCAGACCTTGAGTGGCGCCTGATGCAGTGCATTCTGGGGGACGGAGGAAACCGCACCACACACAGGGGGGCATCCCCCACAGGACACCCCAACCTGGGCCAGCCAGGAGCACCACAAGTGCAGGTTCCAGGCCTTGGACAGACCCATGGCTGCAAGCCTCCTGGAGGGCCCAGGAATCTGCCTTCACAAGCCCCAGAAGCTTGTTCTGCATCTCTGCACAACTGTGGTCCTCGCACTCCTGACTTCCAGGTGCTGGAGACACGTTTCGAATAAGCATTTTACTCAAGTGTCTTAAAATGTCCTCTACTGCCCGCTTCCTCCTCCTCTGTCCTTCGGGAGAGCAGTTCATCATTCAGAGCACTGCTCAAGGGACACACTGACAGTGATGCCAGCGGGTGAGGCTTGGCGGAGTGAGAAGGCAGCAGGCCAGGAGGGCCAGGAGACCAGGCCTGACCTGGTGTGAAAAGGGCCGTCTCCTCCAGGCTCATCCGGAGTTCAGGGCACGCGGGCAGCACTCTGCTCCACGAGGGCACCTCCTGCTCCCCAGGAGCCCCCGCCTGTCTGAAGAGCACCGAGACCAACTGCCAATGCAAGTCCCCCTCTCAGATTTTAACCAGGCCTTCTAGGAACGTCAAACCCCTCCCGTGGGACCTTCAAGACGGTTACACCCTCAGGGTAACCACAGCTCTATGTCCTTTAGGATTCAATCAGGAGGTGTCACCGGGCAGCTCTGGCAGGGAACACAGGAGAAGTGCCCTGCTTCCAACATCCTGGGCCTGGGTTGCAACGAGCAGTCGGTCAGTCTCTTCCCCAAGAGGACGATGCGCTTTTTGGCTGTGGCTGAGGGCACAGCAGAATCGGCTGTCAGGAAGGAGGAGAGGGGGGCGGGTAACCGCACCTGCTGCTCTCAGGGCCTCCAACTGAGGCACCTCGGTCTCAGCAAGTGAACTGCCACCTGTAGGTCTGCCACCTGTATTCTTCCTGGGACCTTACAGTGGAGAGGTTAGGAAAACCTCTCCACTGATGGGGGAGGGAACGTGAGAACACGGCCACCCCACACGGAGGCGGGCTGTCACAGACTGAAGCCTCTACCTAATGGCAGGGCACAAACAGCTCACAATTCCCACTCTGGGTTAAGAGGGGGCAGAGAGCAGGTGGTGGGGGGTGAACTGGAAGTCACCCAAAACAGCACAGGGATGGACATGATACTGCCCAAGTGGATGGACTCCCAGATGCCCCAGCAGTGGTCCCTCCCAAACTGGAGTTATTTAAAGTCACAGAATTTTCAATACTAGCTCACAGTTGCCCAGCTTGTGTGAGTTTCCAAAGAAAAACCGGGGGTGGGGATGACCTCAAGATAAGGTCAGATGCCCTTCTCTCAGTCACTCCAGTGACCCAACCTCCTTTTCTGGCTGTATTTGGGGAGAGGGGTACATTAGCTAAGGGTTTACGTTTTTCTGAAATCCAGACTGAATGGGTGTGAGGGCTGCATCATTGTCCATGGGAAGGACCAAGGTGGACCTTGAGGGACCCTGATTTCCCCCTGGGTTCCTGCATGCTGGACAGTTGTGAGTCTGGGTGATACAACAAGCCTGGGTCAGGGTGTGACCAGTGCCTGCCCTGGGTTCTGTTGCCAGCACTACAAAATAACAACATAACAATGAGATTCACCTAGACCCACCATGGAAGTTCATACAGGACATAAAAATCCGCAAAGTGAGTATTAGAAGCTCAGGATCAGGCTACTAAAATGTGATTCCCGAGCTGGAAATCTCTACGAAGCAGGTCTGAAGGCCTCGGTGGGACATCAGACACACATGGCTCAGGGGCCAGGTGAATGCCTCAGCAGACCACTTAAAAGCCTTAATGTCAGGGCAGACAGTGCCCAGTTATCCAGATGATAATTACAAAACCCATTTACATGCGGTTGTGACCAGACACTTCACAGGCACCTTAAAAAGTTGCCCTTGTGTTCTCTGGGTAATACTCACTACCAGGATGGCCAACCTTCCGTGGTGATGAACTTCCTCACCACCACCACCCTGAAGCCCAGCCCCTCCACACTGGCCACAGGTTTGTGAGGGAATTGTCTGTCCACAGTTTTAGCTGACCCTGAACACATCTGTCCCTGCTGCTCAGGTCAGACTGAGCAGCAGGCCTACTGTGCTAAGGTTCAGTTAGGAAAAGTTGGCTCACTGAAGTGCCCAACGTTCCAAAATGGAGAGCAAGCTCTGACAGAGTGCAAGCTGGTGTCTGGCTGCAGTCCACAGAATTATTCCCAAGGCACATCTTAGAGTCCGCTGCACTTCGCCCACCTGAGTTTCAAGTTCTGCTAATAGAGTTGGTACGGTGAAAACTTCTGGTTATCATCATAGATTACTCTTGGTCTTGATGGAGTCTAGTCACAACTGTCTTATAAAACTTTAGTATCTGATGGTGGATCCTTTTGTTTGTCCAATAGAAGTTGGACTTCAGTCCCTTCCCGATGTCAATAATACTTGTGTTTTAGGGGATGCATAACCAGAGGGACACTGGTTAGATTCTCACGTCCTTCTGAGCTGTCATTTTCAGATGAGAACCTCCTTCAAAAACTACAAAAGTTCTTGAAGCCAGTGAGTCACCTTCAGGCAGGAGTGTGGCTCCACGCCCAGCACCACCCCAAGCACCATACCACACCACAGCCCCATCCTTCCCTCCAGCCTCCGCGGATTCCATTCCATTTGTTCCAACCACCTGCAGAGGAGGCAGCTCAGCTCATCCCATGACCTCTGCAAGTCTGCCCTTGTGTGGCTCAAAACGTGGCTCGGTAACAGCACAGAGCAGAAAGGCAAGCTGCTCCACACCACGTGCGCTCGTGTGGGCCCGTTCTCAACGCCCCCTGCAATGGGGTGGCCATCTGACCAGGTTCTGGCCTTGGGGCACAGGTGCATCCCCAAACCCTGCGAGGCGCAGACCTCCTGTGGCCCTCGCAGCTCTCTGTCCACTACCATGCGTGGCTGAGCCCAAACACCGGAGGAGCCTCTGCAGCACAGGGGCATCTCTCTTGAACTTCACGGGACAGGCATGAACCACCTATCTGGTTAAGCACTGGGATTTCCCATTTACCCGTTACTACCTAACAAGAGCACCCTGATAAAAACGAAGCTGGAGTTTTCGCTTCTGAATTCTGCCACCCAGCCTCCTTCACACCGGCTGGGTCTGTCTTCTTGAGTGACTGAATCTGTCACGTCAGCCCCCCTGTTATTTTAAGCACAGTTGTTTTCGACCTTGATTCTCCACTTGCTCTATGGCAGGAGTGGGCCTGAAAGCAGGGTTTCTCCAGTACGCAAGCCATCTCTGCAAGAAGCAAAGCTGAGAGATCTCCACACAGGAGGCCAGGCATCCAGTGCAGGTGGCAGCACCCTCCAGACCATACCTCTGGGGCCGGGATGCTGCACAAGCAGACCCCAATCTCCCCCAGTGGCCTGCAGGTTGGACTCAGCACTTTCTCAGGCTGTTCAGTGTGGACATTTGAATGATCCCTCCAAGCAGACAGAAGATGGCTGAGCGCCAGTCTCCAATTCCAGGATAAAGAGCCTGCAAGTGAACTGTTTATTCCAGAACACAGAATGACGATGAGCTACTCTTGGATAAACAGGGGTGCTCCTCTGAGGTCTCAGGGTGTGGACTCCCACATGTGTTAAGCAAAGGGATAAACATGGAAAGGACAGACGCGCATCCGTGCACAGGCCACGTGACAGGGAAAAGGGAAGGAGCCTGCGCTGGCAACGTCGTTTCCCTCCTTCCCACTCTGCCTCAGTATTATCCAATCAGGAAGAAATCCCACTGCTCTTCCAGACTCTCTTCCCCCATCCTGCCCTCCAAGGATCCCGTCCAGTTTGTTCCAACCACCTGCAGCGGAAGCAGCTCAAACCATCCCATGACCTCTGCACATCTGCCCTTGTGTGGCTCAGGATGGCCTCTACGTCCAAATGGGGACGGCCACACTGAGTTCAGGGGCCCTGCTCTATAGCCAGGGAAGCCACCTTTCTCTCATTCCAGACCTACCCTACAACAGAACCACACACACACACACACACACACAAGGCAGCACACATCATGGGCTCAGTCATCTACTTCCTTTGATTAGATAATCAGTTTTCTCTCAGAGGAAGATCAGAGGACAGAGAAGAACCCATGTGTGTGCAGGCTCAGATAGCAAGGACCCTATTAAGAGAGAGCAAGATGGGAACCAGAAGCCAAGTTTCAACAGTGAGCTGCTTGGTTTGGCTTTGTATTCAAAGAAAGGGAAACAGGGCCATGTTTAGATGGATACGTGGGATGGTCTCTCCCATGGGGTCCCTGAGGATGGACACAGCAAATTCCAAATGACTTTCACAATGGAGATGGTCCTGGTTTTACATGGAAGCACTGACCAGTCAGACTTATTCCTTTATGTCACACCAAGGGAGTTTTTGAGTTTCTTCCACCTTATCAAAGCTACTATAACTTCTCCTTAACAAACACTTTAGAAGATACAGGCTGGGTTGTAGCTCAGAGGTACAGAATGTACTTCTCACGCAGGAGGACCTGTGTTCAGCCCCCAGCACCAAACAAGAAGACACAGTGGGGAAATCGGCGGTGGCCTTTGAACTTCCAAAGAACCCTTGCCTTCACAGCATGTGCCCTCCTGGGCCTGCTTCCTGCTCTGGTCTGGTTCACCTGTCTCCACATCCTCCCAGAGAACCCGCTGCAAAGCTGGGGATGATACCCAATCTCCCTTTCACGTGCAGCACCCTCGGCAGGTCCCCATTGCCATGTCTTGTCCTGTGCACACCATGGCTGGGGCCACGAGAGATGCCACCAAACCCAGAAGCCTGGGAGTCGCCTGGCCTTTGCAAAGCAAGATGATTTTATTCTCAGTGGCCTGCATTTGTTGGCAGTGCTGCAACTAATGCTCTAAGAGCTTCCAGGGTTTTCCCCACTTCTGAATAATTACATCCGTGCTTCTCTCGGGGACAGGGTCTTCTACTGCTATTGTAACTTCTAGAAGCAAAAGGACCTGGGGAAGCAACAGCCAGAGTACCCACTGGTTCTCCACAGGCTGGCCTCCTCCAGGGCAAGTCTGCCTCTGGAGAGCTGTCCCCCGTGGATGCCTATCAAGGGCTCTCAGGACAAATGGAGACAGGAGGACCCAACCGGGACCCACTGTCCATTGCAAGTCTCAGTGAAACCTGAATCCTCACCCAGATGCCTGCTGCTGCTGCAAGGCTGTCCTGAAGCTGCAGGACAGTCCCTCCAAACCAATACAAGGGGCTTGCCAGGACATCTGCCCAGGCTTACCTGGGCTGCAAAACTCCTCCAATTCTGCCACTGGTCATAGCCTGAAGGTCTAAGAGGTGGGTGCAGCAAGCCCTGAGTCTCAATCTTTTTAATTCCTTCCCCAGAAAAGCCCCCAACTTCGATAACCTACATGTGCAAGCTAGCAAGACTCACAGGATGAATCCCTACAGTCAGGCAGGGAGCAGGTGAGCCATGCATCCTGGGTGGGCACCCTCTCTCTGAAAAGCAACCAACAGACAACTGATGTGCATCACCTTGGACCCAAGAATCTACCTGGGGGTTTTATGCTGAGTAAAAAAGCAAGATGTAAGAAGATACACGAAGAAATGGACACCAAGAGTAAGCAACCTTGCCGTTCCCCACAAGGGCTCAAAGAAAGATAAAGGAGCTGCTCCACGGCATCTTGAGCCAGTCACACTACAACTGCAAAGGCCAGGAAGCAGCACAGAACACGTGTGTGGCGTTTTCTAAGATGCACTGTATTCAGGTTGTCTCTGCACTCCAAAAAATACATCTGCAAGACATGGAATAATGAACACAGGTCATCTGCCAGATAGGTGAAATCAGATTGGGGCAATCACTTACTTTTCAACACTGATTTCCTACAGAGCTGTGAAGAGAACAAAAGCATGAAATAAGATACATATTTTAATTGTGGTGACATTGTCACTTACAGTATTTGAGAAACAAAGTAAAGCCCTTGGACAAAGACAGGAGAATCAGGCTTCAGAGCCGCCACAGGGCAGAAGAAAAGTACAGCAGGCACAGCGGGCAGGGCACAAAGAACTCTGAAGCTCCAACTTCTTGACATTTACCAAAGTGCCGCTTGAATTATGCCCTGGAATGCAGGGAAGGCAGCTGGCCCAAAAAGGGGGTGGGGTGGGTGGAGACATGTCCAACCCTAAGCTTCCCTAAAACACAATGCAAACGCATTAGGAAGAAGAATTTTGTATGTTGGGAACTTCTGCGCAGTTCTGTCGGCCCAAATGGGGTATCTTCTTAAGAGCTGAACTTTCACTACACATCCTCTCAGAGGACCTGCAGTAAACCCAGCTGCATTCCCATCGCTGGGCGGTGGGCAGGACAGGTGCTTCCGGTGACTTATGCCAAAGACCCTCCAATCCTAACATGAATGACGCTTTCAGAGGAAAGAACTACCACAGGCAAAAGCTCAAGGAGAGGCCTTAGGAAAGGTGGTGCCCGGCCACTGCTGCACGGGGAAAGCACACAGAGATGGACGGCACAGCTGGGTAGCTGGCCTCAACCGAGCCCCAGAGGCCAGAGCTGCTGGACTTCTCCCTGCAATCACCCCACCCGTCAAACTCCAGGCACTCTCCTTCAAGTGGGAAGAACAAGCATCTGCCTCCCAGACTCGCTCTACCAGGCAGGCTTCCCAACGTGAAGTTCAAAGGGTTTGCCTACCACTCACTACTCTTTAGAATCTCCGCCCCCCCAAAGACATTCTTAAAAGATGACAGGAGAACACAAATGGTAGCAGGTAGCAGTGAGCAGACAAATGGGTTAAAGAGAAGGAGCCAGCCGGTCCCATTCACAGTCCTTCCTGCAGTCGCTACCAATCAGACAGCTTAATTACAGACTTGGGCTGTTTATGGACAGGGCAGCAGTAAACAGCCAGGAAACGCAGCTCCACGCTGCTCTCTAATTAAGCCCAGCCTGTTGGTGGGGAAAATGGTACTTGGAGTTTCAGGATTTCCTTGTTCCTGAGTTCTGAGATGGGGACTCATGATTTGGGAGGTAATGCACAGTTCATTCCTTTTCAGGAACACAACCACGCCGTCCTGCACTGAGCCAGGCTCTCAGGACCCTTGAACTCTGTGGGGAGGAACAGCACCTTCCCTCCTGGCCAGGGGCCATAATGGCCATTAGCAATCATTTCTCTTCTAACTGGCGGGTGGAACAGCCAGGGCCCAGGGAGCTGAGCCAGTTATGAGCCAGAGGGCAGGCTCTGCTGTGGTGCCTCCCGTCTGTGTGACACCTGGGAATCCAGGGGCCCTGGCTCTCCAGAGCCACACTGGTAGCATAGTGCCTGAGGGGGTCTGCATCAGAGAGGTGGAAGTCAAGTGCTGTAAAGAGAAATGTCACCAAGCTGCCCTGGAGGTGATAATCATCTTCCGAGGGAAAACCAAACACCAGTGGGGATCACGGACTGCAGGAAGCAAGAGGGTTTGGGAGCATCTGTGGGTCTCTGAATCCCTTGTGGACCAATCACAATCATCAAGAGGCTGAATTCCCAAAGGGGAAAAGTATCTACTCCTGATGACAGTATCAACTCCTGGGTACCCTGAAGTTGTAGAACAGCTTAACCTGTCTGAACAGGAGGGACGGCCTGGCCCGTGGGATGAACTCTGGCCTGGGTTTGCAGAATCCAGGGCAGCAAGCCAGGCACCACTACTTTCCAGGAGAGAGAGAGCGCCCTGGGTTCTCGTCAGACAAAGTGCTCCTCTGGCACCCCAAGAAACACACCGGAAAAGGCTAGGCGGACGGTCTCTGGGTGAAGAAGGGACTGAGCCCCACCCAGCATGAGGTCACCACCATGACACATCTGCTCAGTGCCCAGGAGCCGCCTTCAGGCTTGGCCAGAGATACGTGCTCCCTTCCCAGCTGCCTCTTCCTCTGCCTACCCTGGAAACACCGGGACTCCCTGAGTGCTGTCCCAGGCCAGCAGCATCTCAAGCCACACAATGGCCCCAAGTGAGCTCATCCTCCCCCACGGCTGCTTCCTGTCTTCCCACAACCTTCCAAGGAACACCCCACTCGCCTTTTGAGTTTGAGGACCACTCACCCCATGGCCTCCCACACCACCACCCAGCTACCCCACAAAAGCCTCACATTCAACAATGGCAAGGCCACACCAACCCTTCGTCCCTCCTGGACCTGAGCACCCCATTGCCTCTCCAGTTCCCCAGCCTCAAGTGCCCCCCAGTTTTGTTTCTTAACAAATCCAATCGACCACCAAGCCCTATGGAGGTTCCCTCTCAAAACTCTAACGTAAGACTCTGTCCCCTGCTCTCCGTCCCTGCTCCACGCCATGGATCAGAGGCGCTCCAAGGACCATCTGGCCCTCAAGGGACACTCAAGTCCATCCTGCTGAATACATCTGGCCACCACAATGAGAAGGGGTGCTTCTGGCATGGAGTTGGTAGAGGCCAGGAAGGCCACTGATCATCCTGTAAAGCGCTGGACAGCCTCTCAACAAGAGCTGTCAGGAACAAAATGTCAGTATGGTGCAGAGCCAGAAGCCCCCGTGGGAAGACGGCCCATCCTCTCCAGCGTCACCACCAGCTTCCCACCTGTCCTCTCCCGGGAAGCCAGTACTATCATCTGACCCCAGATGCCATGTTATTTCCCCCCAATCCTGGAAAGCAGTCAGAGACATCTGGTAGCCACCCTAACCCTGGGCTAGCTTTCCTTCCTGTCTTTTCTTCTGAACATCTACGTACGTTCTGAGATCGCATCGGCCTACCATTTGGTAACTAGTCTTAATGAGGTGAATTAATGGTTTCGTGTTCACACTTGCTCCTGGCTGGGCTCTATTCACAGCCTTCTCTGGGCACACACTGCAAGGTCCAGGGACACCTACTGTGCACAGGGACCAGCCGAGACCAAGGCGTGGCACCTCCAGGGACACCCACCCTCACACCCACAGCATGGCTGTGGTGCCCCTGCCTACTTCCCAAGTTCCAGCAAGGACGTGGGAGCCCAGGGAGGTGGGAGGAACAGACCCAGGCCGTGTAGCCACCTGGGGACAGAACCAGTGAGAACCTGGACCTCCTGCCTGCCTCCTGTCAACTCGACCGGGCTAGGGAGTACCAAAGGTCACCCTCAACCACGCAGCTGGGTGTCATTCAGTTCACGGAGACCTCCTAACCCCACAGAAGGGGGAGGAGGGTGACGTGGCGGTTGGAGCTGAGACACATCTCCTGCCCTTAGATCACACTGCTCTGGGTTCCTGGGTCTCAGGCACCACACTGCCAGCTTGCTTGGCTCTCCGGCGTGCACGACCCCTGGACAGGGTTCCTCCAGCCCCCTCCACGCAGCCTTCAGTTCTGACTCTGGAGAACCCTAAAGCAACGTTCGGTTTCCTGTGCCACATGACACCCCTTCTTCCACGGGACCAGTGTGAGACCCTGTGCCCTCAGCCCCAGAACGTCCCATCTGGTTTCTCCTAGTTACATTTTGGGCTCTCATGAAGTGCTGGCAAACCGTTGCAGCCACCCTATGAGGACGGTCTTCTCCTTTCACGGGTGAAGGAACGGCATGGGCACTGGCTACCTAGCGTGCTGGGAACCCGTGAGTCAGGGCACGTGTGTTTCCTGGCTGCTGTAGCCAATACCACAATGCAACTGGCTTAAAAAACATGACCCGGTCCTACAGTTCTGGAGGCCAGAGGTCCAAGGCCAAGGTCTGAGTGCCGCCCCGGGCCTCCTGCCAGTGCCCGGGGCTTGCCAGTGCCCAGGGCTTGCCGGCAGCCCCTGGGAGGCTGTGCCTCGCCGAAGCATCACCTGAGCTCTGCCTTCATCTCCACCTGGCTTCTCCCAGCAGTGGTGTCTGTGCCCAAATTTCCCCTTTCACGGTAAGGACACCAACCACATTGGATTGGGGCCCACTCTATGCTCCCGCAGCCCTGTGCTAACTAATTACCTCTGCAACAACCCTACTCCCAGCCAGGGAATGGCATTCCAAGGTCACCTTCTAAGGCAGTGAGAGCCGGACCTACAAAACGTGGTCTGTGAAGGGGCCAGTTCAACACTACCAATGACACTCTGAGGACCGGGTCAAGCTGGCCCACCTCCGAGCTGGGGGGGTCCTAAAAACTCAGTCTGGCCGATGTCTCCAGCAGCCCATGTGGAGGATCCCAGGGATGACAGGCATCTAGGGATGGGCACTGGGGACCCTGGAAAGGGCAAGGCTGGTTTCTGCCCCAATCCTCTGCCATCACTTGTCCAGAGAGCCCTCAACTGCCCTGGCCACAGCTGACCACTTCCACAATGGAAGAGCTTTCCCCTTGGCATGACTTGAGTTCAGTGAGCCCACAAAAACTTGGGGAGGGTGCATATCTATTACTTGGTAGAGTCAACCCAAAAATCGCAGTGTGGGTATGCTACCCTGCCTCTCTGCACACGGCCAGACAGACTCCTGGAAAGGTGCCCCAGGAAGAAAGACTCAGCACACCTGCTGAGGACAAGAGGCAGAGTTCAGGGCTGGGCTCATGCTGCAGACCTGGGCTCCACGGCGGGAGACTGAGGCGCACTGGAAGGAAACAGCCTGCCCTGCCCAGATCCATCCGCTGGTCACCCTCAAGGCTAACACTCTCCGACCTTCCCCACCCCGCACGATCACACGATCACACGTCTCAGGCACCAGGGTTCCCCACAGGCACAGCTTTGGAGAAGGGGTGGAAAAGCTCAGAGAAAGCCCCAGGGTAACTAAGGCTACCCTAGAAGTCAGTCTGGTAGGCTCCTTCCAAAATAACCCCAAGGGCCTGCCTCTGCCTGCCTGTTTCTCAGACTCTACCCCTGGTCTGCAAGCCAGGCCACACGCTCCTGGACACCACGACTATCTGAATGGCAGGCAGAAGGAGGATGCACCCGTCTGGCATAGCTTAAGGTGAACGAGTTCTCCAAGCCACTTGTTTTCCAGGTGGGCCTTCAGCAGGCAGGATGAAGGTCCACCCCAGAAGGCAGAGAAGAGGAGAGATGGAAGATGCATGCTGGATTCCCAGGGAGTCGGACAGGAGGCACGGCCCTCACGAACCTGTCACCGCCAGGCGTGTGGGGTAGGCATCCCACCGGCACCTAGAGACAGGAGGTGAGGCTTGGGACGCTCTGATGACCCACCCACCCTTAGCAAGGGAGGCAAGGCTGGCATTCACATCAGGACCCTGGCCTCCAAGTCCAGGCTGCTCCTGTGTGTGCCTGGGCACCCGGCCACTGGCTGCTCCTCTGCAGCAGACTGTGAGCCTCTGGCTGGAGGAAGAGCACTTTGGAGCTTAGGAAAACTCGTCCCGCCGCTGAGGAAGTGCCACAGAAACGCCACACAGGTCTGACGAGGCACAGCTGGCGAGTGTCCACAGAGGCGGGGGAGGGCACACGAGGCCGTGAGCTCCGTGGCTCGTTCATCCAACGGCGACTGAGCTCTGACAGCCAGCCAAAACGTATCTTCGAACAAAACAAAGCCTCCTTCGTGGTGCATAAACCATTCTCTCTGAAATCTAAATTTTCAACACTGAAATGATTCTATTTTGACTAAAGTAAAAACCAGCATTCTCAGTTTGTCCTAGACAACGAAAGTGGGGACGTGGGGAAAAGGCATGGCAGAAAGCCACCAGACCCAGGAGCCAGGCTGGTTTGAGGCGGAATGCCGAAAAGAGCTTGGGGGTCCCCAGCCCCCAAGGCGCAGCCCTCCTCTACCGACTCCCGGTGTCTTGGGCACAGCTCCAAGGTCCACAATCCAAGGTGGCTAAATTGATTAGTGGTGGGCTTTGTTCAAAGCCTGAGACTCAGTTTTGACACAAAAAGTCATTCTGATCAAGTTTTGGGATCCAGCTCCTGGGAGAAGTCACAGAGGAGCTCCTGAGGGAACCCTCCAGGGTCCTGCCTCCCAGTGTGACACAGAAGCACAGGGAGGGGATGATTATCACTGTGATGCTGCTGTCTGCTCTGGAGCCTCCTCGGGGTGTGTGGATGAGACACGTCGCCCAGATAACTTGTGCAAACACAGAGCTCTCCCAAGCACAGTGTTCATCTACCAAGACACCAACAAACCCACGCATGTGCTCTGGAATCTGCAGAGGGAAGGATTATCGGGACTCGAAAAAGAAATTCAGACGACGGAACGACTGTGGGAAAATCAAGTGAAAAGCCCCACAGCCTGCCCCAGAGCCAGGGCTGCAGATTCCCATCTTATGCCTGTGGCTCCACCTACTCTGGGCACCAGGCCCAAGCTTTCAGGGCAGGGACCCAAGCACAGCGGAACTCAGAAGCCCACCAAGGCCACCAGGTGAGGGCTGAAGGGCTGCACACCAGGCCTCGGTTTCAAGAACGCTGAGACCCCTCCTTGCAAACTCAGGGTCGCCGTGGCCTCCAAAGAGGAGGCCTCTTTTGGTCCAGCCAGAAGCTCCTGCTCTTTCCTGGGAAACAGTGGTGTCAATCTGAGCAGGAAAACCCGGACAGCAGCGCAGGTTTTATAAACCACACCCGCCAGACTGCACAGAGGAAGGGGCAGGTGAAGGGCGAGGCCCGCTGCCCTGCCTCTGGATTCAAGCAGCGGTGCTGTTCTGCAAGAAAGGCAGGCCCACCTGAACAGCAGGAGGGGCCAGTGTCCCAGAGAGGAGCCAGGTGGACCTCAGAAAGCTGAAGCAATAAAGGACCTCCCCCTCGAAGCCACAGCCTGCATGTGGCCACTGCACTTAGCTCAGAAAAGGAGCCCTATCACACTGGCCATAGTGGATTGTCACTAGGCGGGCACAGGAGCATGTTCGCACCAAGGTCAACAGTGATCACCTCTGCCACTTCATGGAGAGGGCTCGGGAGGGGCTCCACAGGACGGCACAGAGAGTGAAGGCCCCAGGTTCCCAAGGGCTCTGCCCAGGAGACTCCGTGTCCCAGTGCCCTGGGCTCAGCACTGGCTTCAGCTGCTGGCTAGGGGTGCACTGGAACACTGCTCAGGTGCTGGGAGGTGGACACAGTCCCCAAGTCACCGTTACCCCGAGTTATCTCCTTCTCACCTGTGTACTAACGAGGATGGGGTGGCAACATGAAGGAACACCCAAACAGTGGCTTAAACAAGACAGGAAGCTTACTTCTCACTCACTAATGCAACCTGGGAGCAGGGGTCCCAGGAGGCTGGTGGCTCCACGAACCCACACCCCTCGCGGTCCTGGGCTGAGGCGGGACCATCTTCACACACACATGCAGGTAACAGAGGAGAGCGCACAGGGAGGCCCACTGCATTCTCTCTGTGGAGCCTTCCAGCGGCTGCCGACGCCCACCTCCCACTCTCTCAAGAGAAGGGCCACATTCTGGGCAACCCCGCTGGGGACCACGGGGACAACCTGAATTTAATTAGCACTGGCCACAGGCATTTGTTTCCAGGCTTTTCCACGCCTCGTCTCACTGAACGTTCACGACAACCACGTGAAGGGTCACCATCCTCCTCTTCCACTGAGGACACCATGGCACAGAGGAGAAGGGACTTGCCCAGGAGGCCAGATGCAGAAGGGCCTGGGATGGCTACCCGTCCTGGGAAGGGGCAAGGATGTCACGGGCATGGCATCCTCCAGAGAGGATGTCCCAAGGATCCTCCAGAGAGGGGCCTCAGCACAAGGACTTCAGCGGACAGAGCAGTCACAGTGGGCACAGCCAGGACCACAGGCCTTGGGCACAGCTCACCAACAGAGGCCAGCCAGCCCAGACCGCCCTCTTCCCACATGCTCGGGCCACCTGGCCTCTCCCTGGCGATTTCACACAGCCTGGCCATGCATGGCTGGCCAACGCATCGCCCTTTCTTGTGACATACTGTGTGTGTGAATTTCTGCTTAACTCTCCTAAATTAGCAGCCCTTCCAAGTCCTCAGGGGACAGCCTGCCATGCCCCTGCGATCTGGCAGCGTGATCATCACTGGGTTTGCTATTTATTCACACACTGGAAAGAAAACACCGGGAGCATTTTCAACATGTTTATCTGCAGGCATAACAAACCCCGATACCATCGGTCTCCGGGTCCCGTGGATCCTCCTTGCGCCTGTTGCCGGGGCATCTGCGCATCACGAGACATTTGCATATGAAGGAGTTCCACTATGGACCTGTCAAAATATTTTTTGACAGGCTGAAGGCGCGTTTTACGACACGGTTCACAGTTAGCAGAGAACGCGTTCACAATATGCTTCCGCAATCTGCCCGTCGAGCAGAGGAGGCTCTTTGTTTTGACCGGGCTGTGGCTGGCTGTCACTCGGCGTTCATACATTATGCAGACCCGCAAAGGCAGGGCCAGCACACAGACCTCTGTTCACATAATTAGGAGAAGGCTGCGGGGCTGAGCGTTGCCATGGCGGCACAAGGGACGGTGGTCACATTCCACCAAGGACGAATGTGCCTGCGCTACGCAGGCAGTTAGAGGAGCACAAACAACAGAAAACCAGCCCGTGGCTTGGCGTGAAGCAGGAGCACAGAGCCTCCCCACGCTCGCTCCCCTCAGCAGTTTGCGACCAGCACGGATCTGTGGCAACACGGCACGGAAAACGCTCATCCTGCGAGGCTACAGCTCTGTCACACCTTTAAAAACAGGCACAGAAAGAACGGCAAGGAGAATTCCACCAAAACAACGGCCGTGATGTGCGGTGAGCCTCCAGGTGCTCAAAAAAATGACTCTTCTTTCAACATGTGTTTTATTTGGCAAAAAAATCTTCCCATGGACCTATATTTTGAAGTCTCATATTCACGCAGGGCCATCCTGCGGGGAAAATCACAGGCCATGGACACTGCCTATCAGCAATGCAGGAGCTGACACCTGCTGTAGGGGACACTGCAGCACAAGGGCCCTCTCCCCTCAGCAGCAGTCATCACCTGCCTTCTGTGAAGTCCACTTGCTCAGACCCAATGCTCACTCCTTACTCTTAAAAATTCCAACATGGTCCCCATGCCAGATGCTTGGTCCCCAGGATGGGCACTTGGCCCCCACAATGGATGCATGGTACGTACGATAGATACGTGGTCTCTAGGATGGGCACATGGTCCTCATGCTGGGCACTAGGTCCTCATGCCGAATACTTATCCCCAGGATGGGCACTTGGTGCTTATGTTGGGCACCTGGTCCTCCTGCCAAATACTTATCCCCAGGATGGAAACTTGGTCCTCACACTGAATATTTGGTCCCCAAGACACTAGGTCCCCAGGATGGGCACTTGGTCCTCATGCTAACAGCCTCAGTTGCTCACCTGTATCTCTCTGCCCTGTTCTTCTGTGCCCCAGACCACCTAGTTGAGGCCACAGCGTTCCAACAGCCCACTTTCCCCCTCATCTCCTGCAGGTCTGATCACATTTGCCTCTCCCTTAAAGATGGGCCGGAGCAGCAAAGGTTCCGCCCAGCCCTGCATCCACCTTCCCTCAAAGATGCTGCCGTGCTCTGAAATTTCAGGACCCTGGGCACTAACACCTGCTTGTTCTTCACTTCCTGGAAGCCACCAGAGCTCTCCTTTTTGCCCCTATCCCCTCCCCAGCTGTGTCTGGGCTCCCTGCTGGGTGTCCCTGGGCACTTCTACACTCCTCCCTAGGAGTCACGGGCTCAACCATGGGGCAGCATCAGGCATGGCACCCTCTGCGCCAACAGCAGCTCAGTCATGCCCAACCACCTGCCTTCAGAAGGACCACAGGGACGGCACGTCAGTGACCAGCATGGTGCCCGGCACCTGTGCGGGCCAGCCTGCCTCAGATCTGTTCTGATGTGTCCAGCAAGTGAGCAACGGAAACCACACTCCAGGGGCTTCTTCCTGTTCCCTTAAAGGTCGCTTGCTTAGAAACTTGCTTCATGTGAACAATAAAAAAACAGGGGATATGCCTACCCAGTGGTCTGACCCATTACTGCAGAATGTCAAATATTAAAGCCCACAGTGGGACTTAGGGGATCAGAGGTTAACCACCGACGGCTGAGAGCTGAATGCAGCCCGCCACACACCCCTGCTGCGGTGCAGCCCGGAAGTCGTACCTGCCGCGAGGCCTCAGCTCTCACCCTGGCCCTTTCTATACAGTCCTGCACTAGAATCTCTTTCTTAAACTCCACTTCTGCCCCTCAGAAAAGACACTGTAAATGACACCCAAGTTCCTTCTTTTTAAGTAACTTCATTTATATAGGCAACACTGCCCATCAAGGAGACCTTCCGGACGGCTGCACACATGCATTTTCAAATAGCATCAGCATTAACCAGTGTCAGGACCCTGCTGCTGCCCCTTGGCCCCCGGAGTCTCCCCCCAGTCCACCCAATGGCCACGGGCTGTAGGTGCTGGCCACACTTGGAAATCCCACCCACTGCCTGATAAGGAGGCCCACAGGGAGGCTGCTGCTGTCCTGATTCCTCACTCTTGCAGAACACGGCCACAACACCTGCAGGGTCCCTAACAGCTCTGTCAAGATTCTACTGTCCCATGACGGAGACCTTCCTCTGCATGGGCTCTGAGGTTGCACATGTGAACTTTTTTTTTTTTAATCAGGGATCAAACCCAGGAGTGCTTAACCACTGAGCTACACTCCAACTCCCTTTTTTTTTAATTTTTAATTTTTAGAGACAGAGTCTCACTAAGTTGCCTAGGGCCTAAGCTGCTGAGGTTGGCCTCAAACTTGCAATCCTCCTGTCTCAGCCTCCAGAGATGCTGGGATTACAGGTATGCACCACTGCACCCAGCACACATATGAACATTTTGAAGGCCAAGCTGCCTTCCAGATAGACAGACCACAGCACACAGCAACCTGCTGTGAACTTGAAGTTCTCGGAGAAGCCTCACTAAGCCACGATCACAGCAAGAAGCACCTGGTGACTCTGGAAGCACACGCTGACCTGCACACGCACCTCCGTGTCTCGTGGCCAGCCTCCATTAGGGAAGTCCTGTGAAGACCTCCACGCCCACCTGCCCTCCTTTGTGCCACCACCTTCGATTCCTGTTAAAGTTGATACAATCTAGCACTTGGTGACTTGTATCTGGAAGCCGGCAATGCGTGGGGTCGCTGGTGGGCTGGTGCCCAGCATGCCCTTCTCATTCCCATCCCAGGACCCACGCTCCCTCCAGGAGCAGCACCTCTCCCCCAGTCCACGGGTCAGCGCCACCCTCGGGGGGCGCGGGGCTGCCCGGGGCCTGCCCAAGGTCTGCACATCCACCCTTTCCCAGGCCACAGCACAACTCAGGTCACCTTGCTCCTGCTGCAAGGCCTGACCCCGGGGGACGCCAAGCTGCCTGCCTGGGTCTGAGGACTGCTGCCCGCACCCTCAGAGGCTTAGAGGCCGGGGAGGGAAGAGCGGCACCAGAAGCTCAGCCAGGCACTCGCACAAGTCAGTCCTCCCCCGTGAACCACACCGGCTGCAACCGCGGTCCCTCCCCAGGACCAGGCTCTCCTGCATCCTCCCCATAACACACACAGACGTCACTACTGTCCCTCACTGACACACTGCAGAAAAATAAAGAGTAAACATCCGGAGTTACCAATGGACGTTCTAGAGCAGAAAAATGAAAGAAACAGCAACACACAGCAGAGGAGCTTCTGTTCTTTGTTTTTTTCAATCCAAACTGCAGGAGGACATCTTCAGCTTGGTACCACAGCGCTCCAGGCAGACGCGGGTGGGGGAACAGCAGGGTTTCAGCAGAGCAGGGGCCTGGCCGGCCCGCCCTGAGGCATCTCCTCCCTCACACAGACACAACAGGTGGAGCGCGCCAGGGCGCTGGGCGCCGAATCAGGAAGTGCGAGACATCACCCTGCCCTCCACTCTGGTGCCAGGGTCTGAACATGTCATGTGCCCAACGATCAGGACGGTCGGCAAACCATCGCTTGGGGCAGCTGCAGAGCTGACGCCTGGCCCCAGCTCCCCTAGATCCCACCTGGGAGCAGGGGGGTCTCGCTGGGTGCTGTTCTGTGGGTGATTAGCTGCGACAGATCCCTGAGGCTGCTGGCAGACACGTGTGGTGGGATCTAACACGTCTGTGAGACGCTCGGACAGGAACTGTCTTCAGAACGGAAAGAGAGCATCCCTACCAGGCACTGTATATACCTTATTAAATATGACCTTCTGCTCCACTGCAAATCCTGAGTGTTCCGTAAACACCGTAACACATAAAAAAAAAAAATCTGACGTGGCCACTACTGACTCACAGTGGCTGTGGGCGGAGAGGTGTCATTCACTCTGAGAAAATGTCTCAGAAAGAGGAGGACCCAAGATCCCAAAGTCGAGAGATGCACCCTACCCTGCCCCGCATGGACCTGGGAGGACCAGCCAGCACAGGGACAGAACCAGGAGGCGCAGGCGACAAGGGCACCACGCACTCGAGCAGAAGGCTTGAAGCACAATGTCCACCCCGCCTGCAGAACAAGTGGAGTCTAACAACCTGCCATTTCCAAACTAACTAACTCTCCATCCCAAAACACGCCCTGCGAATGCTGGCACAGCACGAGGAGCAGGTCTGCGTTGGCATGCTGGCGCCTGTAGGCGCCTCTGCTGAGCTCCGCCAACCCCGGGTAGCCCTCCTGCCATGGCGCGCAGAGGACAGGCCCGCGAGTCTCCGAGCCTCGTGGTCACGGCTGCCCGGAGAACTCAGCTCCAGGAAAACGCGCCAACCCCCGTTCTCCAGCAAAGGCCGCCAGGCTGGCTTGACCTCTTCCATCTCGACCCAGAACACACCCACGTCCAGCCCCCTCTGCGTGAGGGAGGGCCGGGACACGTCCCCACAGCTTGTCACCATGACGATATCCAAAACAGAACCTGTGGACACGAGCACTGACCAGGAAGGCAGGGCCAGACTCCCCTTCCTGGAGGGGATCCCGTCACCCGGGTCAGGAGCGTGACTCGCCTCCAGCACCAAGGGCTTCGATGTGACAAGCACCGTCCAGGGGCACAGGGCAGGAGCTGCAGAGGCCCAGGGGCACGTCCTGGGGCACGAGTGGCCTGGCAGAGTCTGCCGTGGGTCTCCCTGAGACACGTCACGGAGGCTACCAGGGCCCGAGGAGCCCAGCAGCCACCCGGTTCAGGAAAACCCAGGCCTGGCCTCAGGCCGAGCGTCTGCACAAAGTCGGCGGAACAGGAGCCCTCCTGGCAGCACGGAGAACCATCTGCACACCGTGCTCTGGACACACGGGGACCCTGAGCCGCGCCCCAGGACCAGCAGCGGGTGCTGCTGCTCTCCTGCAGCCCGTCCACAGCCTGCACAGCCGGCTGGGACGCCCTGACTCAGGGTGGGCGCCGGAGAGGACTACTCCAGCTCCAAGTCCTGGGCCTCATCCAGGACACCTACCGCAGAGGGTGGGCAAGAGTGAGCTCTAGACCCCAGGTCGGCTCCAGTTCTTAACTAGCTGTGTGACCTGGGGCAAGTCACTTAACTTCTCTGAGTGTTGATTTCTTTTATTACAGAAAGGGATACTGCCTGTATTTAATCTAGTAGTTTCCTATTGCTGCTCCAACAAACTGCACAGACTTGGTGACCTGACACCTCACCGAGCTCCTCCCTTCCACCTGGCTGTAGGCCGAGGGCCATGGCCTGGCTCTCGGGGGGCTGCTGGGAGGATCCGCTTCCTCCCACCCCTCGCTCCTTGGCCTGTCCCCAACTCCTCCAGCCTCCACTTCCTCAAAAAGGATCCTCACATCCTCCTCTGACTGACCAGGACGGAGGCCTCACTGCCTCCCTGGGACACCAGGGAGACAATCCAGGGAGGCTCTGGGGGGTGGGGGGGCTCAGCCCAGTGCCCTGCCTCGTGCCATGACCCCTTCCCAGCTTCAGAGTCCAGGGCGAGGACAGAGCTGGGGGCCGCCACGCTCTGCCGTAACTCCCGCCCAGGTTGTCTCTGTTCTGCAGATTAAATGAGGTCACACACACCCCAACACAAGCGCTCCGGACAATTCAGATGTTCCTGCCCATGCCTATTAGCACCGGTGATTAAGAGTCTCCACTGAAATGTGAAGCCTCCAAGCAAGAAGCTTCCACGGTACATTATCTAAATGCAAGCTTCATAATGGAGTACATTAAAGAAAAGATGGAATAATTAAAGCCTTTTTAATCCACAGCAGCTTCATGTCTGATTTCTGCCTGAAATCTTTGCATGAATGGAAAATGGGTCTATAGGAAACTACAGGTGGACAACAGGAAAGGCCAGCAGGAAGCCACGTGAACCGGACAGACCTGGGCTCCACACTGCAGGAGCAGACCAGGTGCCCCAAGACAAATGGATGGATCCAGTGGCCTGCAGGGGCGTGAGGCTCCCACGCCACCCACACAAGCCTGCTGGGCTTTCCCAGCTCCTGGGCTAGGAACAAGGAGACCCACAGTTAGCACCCCTGTGCGTGAGCTCCGAGTCCCAACCAGGCACAGCCCCCGATCTCACAGTAAGCGGGGGCTACCGCGGGTTAAAAGCCACACCTGCAGTAACGGTCAAGGGAGCAAGAGCCCTGCCAAGACCAGGCGCCCACAGCCCAGCCAGGGTGGGCAAGACGAAGCCTGACGCTGCTCAAGCAGAGGAGTCCCACGCTCCGCGCTGACGGCCAGGAACCCTGGGCAGACTTATTTACCGTCAGTCACTCCCAGGACACCAGCAGTACACTGATTCCCAAGTCCCAGCTTGGTGTCTAAATTCAAAAGGAAGTGCACGCATGCCCTGAACGTCTCCACTGCGCTTGCCTAAGACTCTGGTCTGAGTGCTTAAGAAACAAAAGCGAGCCAACAAGAACCCTGCTGAAGACACCTTGCCCCCAAACTTCCCTAGGTCACAGAATGGGCGGCTCCAGCTCAGAAAAGGACAGTCCAGCAATGCCTGCAGAGTGACTTGCTCTGCTCAGGGAGGAGGAGAATGGAACTCTCTGGACATTTTAACCTAGTTTTAAAAAAGTATTACTATCCCAACGGCTGTTCCTTCTCTGTGCACAAGTTATTTGTTCTAAGATTTTTTTTTCCCCTACGTTACAATTAATCCTTAAAATCACACTCCCTGGTAAGACCTCTTAGGCATGCCAAAATGAAAGCAAATGTTTCCCTTCTCTGCGAACTCACAAAGCGTGAGACCTGCCCAATCCCCCGAGAGTGGCTGTGACTTTGACTTTTCAATTCATTTGAAGTTTAAAAAAAAAAAAAAAAAAAAAAAAATTAAAGATTCTCATTTGTTCATTTTACAAGCATCTCCGGGAAAGTTAAAAATGGCTTTAGAAGCTGCGCGGTACCCCCCCACCACCACCACTTCAATGATGCAAGAACAAGGGCATCTTTCCCGAGCTTTTGTTAAGTCACAAATGGCTTTAAAAATTACATGCTCAGAATTCTTTCACTATTAATTTTTAAAAGACTGTTTAAAGCATAAACGTTTATTAATGGCCTACTCTATGGTAGGCACTGAGTCACTCCAAGCTGAACACAGTTGCTCAGGGTGAGACTGCAAGAAGGACTAGAAGCCATAAGTCTCTGGAGTTTTCTATATATCCACATATGTGTTTTCTGTATTAGGCTGAATTAATACAGGGTTAAAGGTAGGTAGGTAAATGGAGTTGCGAGGTCAAAGGCCACATACATCTTTAAGGTTTTTATTAGTTTACCAAATTTTTCTTCAGAGAGTTATTCTGGCTTACATTCCCTCCCTTAAAGTAAAAGGGGAACCATTTCCATGTACCTTTCTTTGACACACAGGGATTTTGAATATTGTACTTAAGGAAGACTGGGTAAAAAAGTCACTTCATTTTAACTGTTCCTTTTTAATTAACAAAGCAAAAATATTTTAAATCTATCTGCTCCTTTAACTCTTCTTTTATGAATTTTGTTACCTCTCTTTTTGCTGAGAAATTATTCTTATTGCTTCATAAGAACTGTTTACATATAAAAGACCATTTTTTATCATATGCTGTAAGTACTACTTGCCCCTTAATTAGTTTAAAATGTCCATGATGTTCAGAAACTGTTCGATTGTTCAGATATTGTCAAAGCAAGTCTCTGTTAGAGTCTACCACATGAACAATCAAGGTATTTGTTTTGAGGAAAGGATTCTATGTTTGGAGCAGCCATAGGGAAAAAGAGAAAAACAATGATTTGACCCAGTTTCACAATAACCCAGCTATTCCAGGACAGGCACATAGCTATGCTGTGAGGTCAGGAAGCAGGAGACGGGTGACCCCCACGGCCAGAAAACACTTTGTCTTGACATAAAAAATAGGCTACAACAGCTCAGAGATGAGCACAGTGCCAAACCGACACTTGATCCACGTTTACAGATAAATTTAGACAAAATGTGATAAATTCTCTGCCCAGAAACACTAGCGAGATAAGGCCTTGGAAAAACCATCTCCAGCTGTGAGTGAAGGATGGGGGCGCTCCCGCCCTGGGCCGCCTCGAATCAATTCCGCTTCACCAGGGCTGGCACGCTCCTCGGCAAGAGCCCATACACAGCTGCACGGCCACAGGGTGGACACTGTGGCCAGATGCCCTCTCAAGTCGGGCTCTCGACTCCTCGCCATGTGACCTCGGATGACCCAACCGAGGCCATGACATCCCTGGACCGTGGACGCAGCCAGTGGAGGTGACGACACCCCTGCATGGGTCATCATGGTGATCACAGCGAGTGGGGGTGGCACGCACCTTGCAGACTGGCCACTGGACACATCTCACGGCAGGGCACAAGGAACAGGACACTGGGGACGTCACATTCCGGCAGCCAACCCTGGCATGCGGCGTGGAAGCCGAGTGGGCCCACATGCAGGGAAGTGCCACAGGAGCCACGTGCTCTAGGAGCAAACCTCTGCCCTCAGCCATCAGTGGCCACGGAGACAAGTCAGGTCCCTAAGGCAGAAAAGGGGGCACGGGGCACGGTTCCACCCGCCCGGGAGAGCTGATGGTGACATTGAGTCGACCCCAGTGTCTCCCCAGCCTGGCAAGCCCAAAGCCCAAGGCAGTGTGCCACTCCAGAGAGAGGCCATTCCACACTGCTGCAGGGACCCTCAGCAGACAGAAGAGTCCCTATGAGAAACCCTTCATGGACCTGTCCCTCTGCCCTCCAGGAACCTCTGCCGGAGCTGCGGCCCTCCAGGAGACCTGAGGAAGAGTTGCTGGCTGGCTAACCCCTGTGGCTCCCAGGCCAGCTGCTCCTGCACCCTGGGTCAGGAACTGGTCAACGCCTCTTCCCTTCGGGACTCCAAGTACCACAAGGCTCAAGGCCTCGCCTGGGGCTGCTGAGGAGCACTTCACAGATGTTCACTAAACATCTGACAGGTGAATCAAGGAACAGCCAATGGAGGAGACTCAGGTGCTTCTAAGCACTTGGCCAGGGGATGCGCGGGCACACACACAACAGAGCACACCCAGATCCTGCCCAATTAACAAGGGCTTCTTGTAGGCCACTGCTAGCCAAGTGTCACCCAAGCCCCCTGCTCAGCAGACGGACAAGGCCAACTGCGGAGGGCACGGCACGGCACGGCACAGCACAGCACCGCACAGCCCAGCACAGCACAGCACAGCCGTCTGCTAGTTCACTGTTAATCAGCCTCTCTTCCCGGCTGCAGGAGAAGCAGGGGCCCACAGGGAGGCCAGCCACCAGGCACGGAGAGCAATGCTGTGAGTCATCACCAGCTCAGCTGAGCCCTTCCTTCAGTCCATCAGCTCACCTGGAAGGGTGAGTAACCAGGTGGTTCTACTTACCTGTGAGACACGTTTCCCCTTTTCCCTTTTCACACGTTTTTAGGAAGTCATGAAGAACAGGGCAGGTGCAGAGCAAAGTGCCTTACCTCGGAGCTGGAGATTCTCCCGCCTGCACGTCTTCAGGGGAAGGGGATGCCCTGGATTCTGAACGCGCGGCTGTCTGGATTCTTAGTGCTTCTCATTACGGCAGTGCACAGGCTGGGCACGGGGCTCCACAGGCGCACCAAGGCACATGGTGTAGACACAAGGGGGAACCCCCCAGAGAGGTAAGCTGCCAGGTCCTCATACCCTAGGGTGGCTGGTCTCAAGTCCTCACATGAACAATACTAAACGCAAAACACTGCCATTGCCATCTGCAGTTACTGGCTCATCCCACCCTGGGAAACCGAGCAAACAACACACCCGACAGCACCCTGAGCCAGAATCAGACACCTTAGGTTAGGGTGGAGAGGTGGAAGGTCCCAAAGATGATCTGTACAAAGTCCTGGGTGGGGGCACCAGGAACCAGATTTTGGACTGTGGGTCCTCGGATCCGTGGTGCAGTTGGCAGGACAACCCAGAGCCCATGTGTCCCAGCACGCAAGCCCAGAGGGATGCCCAGCACCAGCTGTCTGGCACGCCATTCATAAGGGCCACGACTGCACAGGCTGGCTCCTGAGCCCTACCCACCGGGACCACTGCTCCCCACACAGGAACCTCACGTGTCCGCAGGGCGTAGAGTCCCAGGGAAACCCACGCCATCCCGCTGGTTCCCTTGGTACCTGCACACAATGAGCTCTTAAGTGCGTACTTGTCAAGATGAATAAGCACACAGGCAAAGACCAATCCGTAGCTCATCTGGAAGGGTCCAGGCACGCAAGGCACTGGCTGCCCCTGAGATCTCATTACCAGAGCCGGCAGCCCCAGCCGACATGAATCATTGACCGCGGTCCTGGGCCTCCCATGATGCACAGGCAGTACAGGCTGCGGAGGGGCCCCTGGGTCCCACCGTAACCAGGCTACCACCCAGAGGCACCGCCTTGGCACCATGAGGGGTGCGATCAATGGAGGAGCACCAGCTGAGACGCGAGGAGGTGGGTGCCTGGGTGAAGCCAGCACTGCGCCCCTGAGGTGCACCCAGGGAACAGACCACCTGCCTCCCTGGGAAGAGAGCAGGCGTGGACCCCGAGCTCCCCGGGAAACGAGTCCTGAAGCTGCACTCATTACAACCAGGCCAAAGCGCAGGTGACTGCTCTCCAGGGAACTCGGGCTGGAGACCAGAGTGATTTTACACGGTTTTCACATCAACCTGATGGAGAGGTGCTGCCGACCAGGGAGCTCAGGAAGCTGGTTTACGACCAGCGGCCTGAGACATGGCATCACCTCATCTGGGCTGTACCCAAAACACATGAGATGGCAACACTTCCGAGCGCAGAGCACCGACCGCATGTTCTAAAACTGGGACGGATGGGGCAGGCTTGTCTCATACTTTAGTAAACGTGGTCACGTGAAAACTCCTACAAGGCTATGAAATTCAAATCGTATTTATAATTCATGCATGCTCTTTAAAGAAATGAAGGCATTTACACCAAGCTCAGATGTCAGCAGAAACTCAAGGTTGTATTTTTGTACTCTTAACTGTTAGGTACACATGGCCTGGCTCGATCTGCAACACGGAGACCCAGGCACCCTTGGCCTCCGTGCTTAGAGAACGCACATGAAGAGGAGTCTCTAATCACACCCGAGTCCATCTCTGCAGGTCTGGGCACACGGCTAAGTACAGCGCCAGCCGATCACAGCAGGCATGCTGACGGCCCCACCCCATGCTCAGCCCCTTACAGGTCAGTATTCCTTACCGCCAACTCCTGAGGCTGCACCGAGGCCGGCCGTGACCCTGAGATACCCGCTTCCTCCTGTCTTAACATTCAGTGCTGTAGCCTGAGCTCAAAGGGCTTGCAGCTGCAGTGTCTGACTCCTAACAAAGTGGCAGGCAGGTCCCAGCACGACCAAACCAAGACCGCCTTACTTAAGGCTGCTGAGATGTTCCAGAAGACGCCACAGCAGAGGTGACCCAGAGCCAGACCTGGGACGCTGCAGCTGGCAAAGTGACATGAGAAGGGAGGTGGAGGTGAGGGTGGAGTCCTCCCCTGGGGGCGGTGACAGGTCAGTGCACCAGGCTGGTGAGGTGACCACCTGCCATGGGGTGGCTGCAGAGCATCATGTGGGCTTTAGGTCCCTGAGTCAGTCCCTGGGGAGGAAATCCCTGCCGAAGTCCCTGGGCCACCCCACTGAGGGGTGAGCAGGAAGTTCCTGGGCAGGAAATGGCTGAAGAGAAACAAGCCCCTAGGTGGAATGAAACCTGGGGGAGAGAGCTGGCCTGGGTTAGGGTTAGGGTCAGGGGTAGGCTGCAGAGGGCCTCCTTGTGCCAGCCAGGTCCAGCGCCAGGGCAGGGGCTCGCTGCACCTGAGGTTAACTGGCTGGGGGTGAACGTGGGGCGGGGGCAGGCTGTGCACTGAACAGAGCCCACCTGACCTCAGGCATGGAAGCCCTTGGGATGGGTTTCTAGGATGTGACCGGGTTAGATGAGGTGACGGGGACGGAGCCCACGATGGAATGGTGCCCTTGTGACCCACCAGAGAGCTGTGTGCACAGACTAGCTGGCCCTCGCTCCCCTCCCCCGCCACCCGGGAGGGCCAGCAGCCTGGAAGCAGGCCCCCCAGGATCCTGCGAGGTTGGCACCCCATTCTTGGACTTCGGGCCCCCAGAACTGGGAAGGTGAGTTTCTACTCTTTGATTCCCCCATCTGGAACTTTGTTTCAGCAGCCAGGCAGGGTAAGACACAGCAGCTCAAGGAGGTGGGGTAGGGGGCCACCCACCGCTGATCCTGCTTTTAGGTGGGCAATCACTGCTGACCCCAGCAGGGCACGCGGCGTCACTGTGGTTCCATCAGGAAGTTCGTCTCAACGGATCAGAAGCCGGGAACCAGGTCAGAGACAAGCTCGGCACCCCATCTACCCATCTGTCATCTCTCCGTGACTGACAGCCCTCTGACCGCAGGCTCACGAGGGCAGGGCTGACTCAGCAAAGACGAGGCTGCCATCTCAATCACCCCCCAGCTGCGCGGAGGGCTGCGGCGTTTGCCCAGCTCAACTTTGACTATGGCCTCTCATAACAAGAGGAAACACACCTCAGAGGTGAGCTGGGGCTCCAAAAGCCACCCAGCCCATGGTGGGAGGGCATGTGGGCCGCACTGCCACAGACTCCAACAGCAGAGGCAAGAGGAAGCCCAAGGGCTGTGTGCTCACAGGAGACCCCAGCGCTCCCCCGCCCCTCCCACCAGCTGAGCACAGCAAGGCGGCCCTCGCCAGGCATGGCCTCTGCTGGCACCTTGACCTTAAACTTGCAGCCTCCAGAACTATGAGAAGGAAATTGTTGTTTCTAAGTCCCCAGTCTACAATCTCACTCGATTACAGCAGCTCAAGTGGATCAAGACACAAACTCGACTGTCTGAGGTACACAGCAAGGTGAGCCCAGGGCACAGTCTCAAAGTTTAACATAAAACCAGACCAGTGATTCTCCATGGGGGGCCCTGCTGGGTCCCTTCCACACCTGACTCCCCTCCTCCCAATGCATCATGAGAATCGCTGACTCTGGAGCTCCCCTCTGGCTCTGAACTGTAAGGCGGCAGAACCAACGAACGGGTGCAGTGGCCTCGACTCACGCGGAGATGTCACGGTGAATGGCGCCGTCTGCATACCTCCTCTGCCACCTGGCCTGCCCCGTCCACAAGCCTCGCCTGTCAGAGTGACAGCAGCAAGGCTGGCGGGTCCTGCTGCCACCACACCTCAGGGTCCAGCACCATGGCTGGGTGCTCGAATGCTGGAGAATGAGCGGGTGACCAGAGGGCCACCGGCAGCTGGAAGCCATTCTAACCTGTCCTTAGCCAACAGGTTCAGGGAGCTCTGAAGGAGCTGCTGCCTGGGGACACACAGCAGTTCCAGCCTGTTCTGCTCCCCTGGCAAGCTCCCTCCTTTAAAGCGCTGGTCAGGAAACAGGGTGAGACAGGCCCTGAGGCTCCCAGATGAGACTCGCCCACCTTGCCGAGGCCAGCACCGTCAAAGCCTGGGGTTCAGGCAGCATGGGCTCCGGAGCCCGAGGTAACATGCCAAGCACAGGTAGTCTCCAGGGACTCTGAAAACCCGGTGTTAAGAGTTCCTTAGCACCGTGCGGTTTTGCACACCTGTCATCCCAGTGGCTTGGGAGGCTGAGGCAGGAGGATCGTGAGTTCAAAGCCAGCCTCAGCAACTTAGCGAGGTACTAAGCAACTCAGTGAGATGCTGTCTCTAAATAAAACACAGAACGGGGCTGGGGATGTGGCTCAGTGGTTAAGCACCCTGGGTTCAATCCTCAGAAACTCCCACCATAGGAGGGAAAAAAAATTCCTTGTCAACAGTGCCAAAAATGCCCTGGGTAGTACATGCTCCCAGGTTCTAAGGCCAATCCTTCCCATCCCCAGCCAGGTGACTAACCTCCTATTGAGCAAATTTCTATTTAGCCAGCCTCAGAACGGAGCCAGGATCACTTCAACCCCACTGTGCACACCTCCAGACCCCCTGCTGCTTCCTGGCTGCCTCAGGGGGCCGTGCAGGGCCACTCTCCAATCCTGGCCAGTAACAGTGAGCACCAGTGACCTGTGCAACTGCTGAGCAGAGCGTCTTACTGCGAAGAGGCAGCCCTCCAGAGTGACCTTCCCTCCAGCACAGTGTCAGGGACGTTTAACACGGGGCGACTCACCAGCCTGAGCACCTGATGCCGAGAAGCTCCCGGCTGTCCCGGGTGGGCGCACATGCAGAACCAGATTCCGTCACGAGGGCCCAGCCTGGCCCTCCTCACACCCCGCAGGTTCCGCTGCTCCACCGCCAGCCCCTCTAAGCCGTAAGTCCTCTCCTTTCCGCCTGCTCCCTCCTCAGTCCCCTGACCCCAGGTCCTAATCACCCCCAGCGTTTCAGGCTGGGCTTTTCCCACGGGTCACGGCGTCACGGTATTCCTTGCAAGTGCTGCCGGCTGGAGCGCCAGCTTTTCTCCCCTCTCCTAGGGTCCCACAATTCCTCTGACGAGCAGTCAGCAATCTCGAGAAAGTGCTCCGAGCCACCTGGGTCACAAACTCCCTGCCCAGCAAGAGAGCAAGCTGCCAGGAAAAGACGAGAGAAAACCAAGGAGCCCCCTGCCATCAGCATCCCTCAGCACGGCCAGCTGGGCGCCGGATTCCTCCTGGGTAGGACGTGACCACTGCCACCCTCCTCCGTGGCCTCTGAGATGCGCCCTTCTGTTTAACTGTTATTATCGCTACTACTTCTTGTACTAGGATCATTACTGCTATTTCTCAAACAGTCCAGAGATTCCAGGATGGAGGGACAGGAAAGGACAGGAGAAAGGTTTACTGCTGAGGGTGGGACAGGCCAGCTCACCCTGTCCTCACATCTGTTCTGTCTTGACCCATCTCTTCCGGGCCTTCAACAGACTGACTTCAAGGCCTCCCACCAGCTACGTGTCATGGAAAATCACTCTTCTCCCTCCCACTAAAAAAAATAAGTATAAGAATAATTTTTTGGTTGAAGGTCAAGTCGCAGTGGGGCCTTGGGAATCAGGAGACCCCCTTCCAGCCCTGGCTCCACTGTTTTTGGGTCTGGGATCCTGGATGAGTCATCTGGCTCTTGCCTCTCTGAGCATCATCAGCTCCTCCAAGTGCTCCTATATTTCCAGAGGCAGGGCTGGTCACGTGGGCAGAGGCATCAGGAGGCCCAGCTCAAAACTGCACAGGGGAGGTCGCTGACACCGTGGTAGGACCCAGAGCTGGCTGCCCCCTCCCCGGGTCCCCGGCCTGGGACAGCTCCACTTGTTGAGGCCCTACCCATGGAATTCCCGCCAAGCCCTCCCTGCTGGCAACTGTGATCAGCAGCTCTCTTTCCAGTGCCAGATGACAAGGGGGGAAAGACACAATGGAATCTTACAGAACGCAGCCTGGACCAGCCTGCTCCGAGGGCTCCAGCACCGTGTGCCCACACTCTTCCCTGAGAGTAAGAAGGGGCTCGGTGTGTACCAGGGAGCGGAGGCGCACAGAGGCTCCCAGGGGACATTCAGCCAAGTCAGCCTGTGGCACCCTAAGCAAAAGGTGAGCACGGCTCAGAACCACGAGGTCCTGCAGGACCCTGACACCCGACCCGCCTGCGCACATGCTGACAGGGCTCCTATAAAGTGTGGCCAGCACTCGACTCGTTTCTAAGTCAAAATAAGCGGCTCCAGGTACATTTTTGCCTAACATGTTTTCAAAGGAGAAATATTTGTTTTGGTGGAACACAACATCTAGATATTATCTATTCTTCAAAAAAAAAAAGTCTAGAATACTAATAAAACCTTGAAGAATGTTCCCAGTGCGGTTCAAGGGACCTAGGAACCGGCCTCCCAAGCATGGCACTCCCCTCCCCCGTCCAGAAGGCAGCCCCGAGGGCAGTCTGCAGCTCCCCAGGCACGCAGGGCACTGGGGCAGACTCTTCAAACCGTCCTCACCTGCTTGCCAGCTGAAGGGGTCCTCGAAAGACTCGGGGGTCCAACATCCAGGTGACTGTGGAAGCAAAGGCTGTGAGAGGGCCCTGCTGGGAGCAGCTGGGGGTCCCAGGGGTCCTCCTGCCCTGGACTCTGCTCGCTGAGCTCCCGGAGCATGTGACAGGGCCAGAGGCACACCCTTGATGGCAGCCACGTCTCCGGCCAGACTGCGTGAGTAGTAAAAGCAGGCACCCCTTTTCTACAAAGCCTGCATCTCCCACCTATGTCTGTCCCTGCAGGAACTGGGGACAGTCCCAGGTCCAGGCAGGAAGCAAGGACTCTGAGCTCAGACAGAAAAACTCACTTTGGTTCCAACTCTGCTACACACGGATCTGGGAAATAGTCCTCTCTCGTGTGACCCTGGTGACCCTGCTGTTCACAGAATGGAAACAAAAATACCCTCTCACCTGCCAGGCTCACGGGCCAGATGAACGCGCTCACAAACAGGAGGCAGGAGGGGCTGGCTGTCTCTTGCTCTGAACGTCCAGGGTGCCCGTGGCTTCTGCCACTCAGCACTGGCTTGGGACTCAGTCAGGAAATGCAGGGTTCACTCTGAGGCCCAACTGCCTTTGGGGAAAAGCTTGTTGTGGATGTAGGAACCAGAGCAGAAACCCTCTGGCTGGGAGGCTCGTCTCGGTGGATGGACTGTGGAGAGCTGCTCAGGAGGGCTACCCCTGCCACCCACCCCAAACTCCACCCTCTGGAGTGCAGGATGGGGCGGCTGCAGGGTGGACTGCACCTCCTCACCCACACACACCTGCTTTCCTTAAAAACAGGCGATGCCAGCTCCCAGCTGCCTGGCCAGTCCTTGGGGCAAAGAGCAGCCCCCTCCAACTCAGATCCACTGTGATGTTACGACAGGCAGCTGGCTGGGCAGCCATAAGCACGTCCACAGGACCATGCCACCAGGGTAGACGGCAAGCAAGTCACCAGCGGCAGAACCCCGTGTCACACCCGTCACCCCCACGAGGGCTGGAAGTGGCCGATGGTGGGAATCAAGGACACTGATCAGCACCCACAGCCTCCCTGCAGACACCCGTGTCTTGCCCTGTTGTCTCCCGACAGAACACGCTTAGTGAGGTCTAGGAAAGCCTCAGAAGGGGAAGGAAACCACAGCGGCTCCCACAGGACTCGTCTGCAGACAGCACTGAACAACCAGGCTGCCAACCATCACCAAACCGGAGCCGCAGGAGAAAGATGCTGCGTTACCATGGTGACGCGGGCAACCAGAATGTCCACACTTGCTCTCTGCTCCTGGGATCTCTTGCTAACGCCGGCCAAGGAGAAGTGTTGGACGACAAGCATGTGCTGAGCCGGCAGAGCTGGCCACTTATCAGCAGGACCCTCACAGACCGCCCCGTTCTGGATGAAGAGCAGTCTGAACTTGACAGACTGCGTGTGTCTACACAGCTCAACGCTGCTTTCCTCCTGAGTGTCCTGAAGACCTGATGTGCAACAGGCTCCCAGGAAGACGACGCACCCTGGCACAGGGATCTGGTGCTCAGTCAGAAGCGGGAAGGGTGGGCGGCGAGCCCGAGACTCAGCTCTGCAGGCCTGACTGTGCAGACCTGGGCGGCTGCAGACTCGCTGGGCCTGCCTTTCCTTGTCTGTAAGGTGGGAACAGTAACAATGGCATTTAGTGACGGTGGTGGACAGGAAACAGCACAGCACCTGGACCGTGGAGAGGATGCACACCTGCCCCACCTACGTGTTAATGCTCTTGAACATTCCCTACCAGGAGAAATGGTGATGGAGAGTGAAGTGACAGGCGTCCTGGGGAGTGAGCCCAGGGTGCTCTGCCACCAAGCCACATCCCAGCCTTGTCACCTTTTATGGAATATTACTTAGCCTTGAAGAAGAATGAAATGATGGCATTTGCCAGTGAATGGATGGAGCTGGAGAATATCATGCTAAGCAAAATAAGCCAAACCCCCAAAACCAAAGGCCAATGTTTTCTCTGATTGTGGAAGCTAATTCACAATGGGGTGGGGGGCTAGGGAAAAACAGAGGATTAGGCAGAGGTGAGTGAAGGGAGGGGAGGGGCAGGGGGTAGGAGGGAGAGTAGAATGAATCCGACATTATTACCCTATGTGCATATACAACTACACAACCAGTGTGATTCTACAACCATGAGAGTGAGAAGTCAGACTCCACTCATTAGTGAGTGTGATCAGTGATGTGTCAGAGTGCACTCTGCTGCCATGACTCACTAATTAGAACAAGTAAAAAAGAACCGAAAGTTCCGTACGGCATATAACATGTTTATGTGCACAAGAGAAGGTATCTAACAAAAACTGTGTTCTTCGGTGTCTGCTACGACTTTGAAGAGTTTACCCAGCGACTTAAAACTCCAAAGCACTTATTCCACATTAAGTCGCTCAACAGACACATGCTGAGCACTCCGAAGTGCGCTGTGCTCAAAGGCCTCGGCTCTGGCACACATATCACACATCCTGTGGCCCGGCAGTGGGAGACAGGCGAGCAACAAATCTACGTGTTAGGCATCACGAACTGCTATGGAAACCAGAACGAGAGGAGCGGCAGGGCCGGCGAGGGCTAGCAGTGGCCCCAGCGAGCAGCTGAGCTGTAACAGAGACACAAGACCTGCAGAAGGAGGACCTGGTCCGGGAGGGCAGAGTCACGCAGAGTCCCTCCGTCCCATCGGCAGGGAGGGGAGTGTGGCAGGAGCAGTGGGAGGGAGCTGGCAGGGCCGGGGCTGGTGTAGGCAAGGAGGCTGAGCAGGGACTGGCACGCTGGCTGTCCAGGCCAGGAGGACACGGTTCAGGTCTGTGGGCCTGCAGCAAGCAAGGGGTCACGTAGGTCTCAGTCACAACTACCCACTCTGCCGAGGCAGCAGGGAAACAGCTATCTACAGAGGCATCGCGTGAGGCAACTGAACAGATTTTATGGACAATGGAATCTGAATTTCAATTAATGTTCATGCACCACAAAGCGTTCTTCTTTGGACTGTCCCCCAACATGTAAAAATCACAGAACCTGCTGTTCACTGGAGAGCCGCATGCAGACAGGTGGAGGACGGGTTTCGCCCTCAGGCCATGGACTCTCACTAGCAGTGAGAGCCATCACAGGCGCAAAGCCCAGAGCAACGCAACTGGACTGGACATGGGGCCAGTGTCACCCTGGAGTCTCCTCTGAGAACAGCTCACCAGGGGACAGAGTGAAAGCAGGGAGACCACCAAAGGGCCCATGCAATGGTGGGGAGGTGTGCGGCTATTAGGGACCCAACGCTGCGGAAGCGCTCGCCCCGTGTGTCCACATGGGGGGCGGGGGGAGGGTCCTTTAAGGAGGCAGCTGAGGGGAACTGATGAGTCACCAGGGCGGACCCTGGTCCTTCTGGGGAAGAGGACACAGCAGCTCTGTCCCTACCTTCCTCCGCAACAGCAGAAGGCAGAGGGACACAGAGGGGGTCCGAGCCCCAGGAAGGGAGGTCTCACCAGCAGTGACACCCTGACCTGGACCTCTGGCTTCTAGAACTGCCAGGGGCCACGTTCCAGCTAGCGAGCCAACTATGGCATCCTGCTGGGGCCCCTGGAGCTGGCAGGGCGAGGTGGTCGGCGCTGGCGGGACCTCCAGTACTCAGAGGCAGGCCCAGCCTCCAGCTCCCTGCCCAGCTGGAGAGGGAAGAGGAGATGAGGACGGTCCTGAGGTCTGGGCTGAGCTGCAGCTCCGAAGACAGAATGACTGCCAGCTGACCGCGGGAAGAGGGCACACCCAGCGGGACTTCTGCTGAACACCTCAAGGGAGCCCCAGGGAGCCTGGAGCGAGGTGGCACGGCGCCCCTCCCACCAGGGGCACGGTCGGCTCTGCAGGGCGGTGTTGGCATTCACCTCCAGGAGGGGCGCAGACACAGGCCAGAAGTCACCTCGATGTAAACCCCAGGTCCTGACTTGGCTGTGGGGTCCGATGTTCCACTGCCACAGCTCTCCGGATCTTGGAAAGGGGACTTGACTACTTTGCTGAATGGACACCTGGATGACCAAGGCAAGAGGGCAGAAGGGCTCCCTGGAGGCCACAGCTGTCGCAGTCTGCACCTACCTGTCCTTAAAGCTGCGGGGTGGAAGCCCGTGTTCAACCGATAACACCTGCACACGGGCATTTACCTGGGAGAGCTGCGCGGAATTAAGTCCCAAGCCCTCCCTGGTCCCACACCACAGGTACAGGTGCCACCTGCCCAGGACTGACTCAGCCCCACATCCTGCCTCAGGGCCCTGCTCATCCCGAAGCCTCCATTCCACCAAGTGCCCAGAACTGTTCTGAGCAGAGGTGCCCAGCAAGCCAGTGACCACAAGGAACCCAGAGAGATTCGACCACGGAGCTCCTGGGCACTGGTCACAGTGGTCTTCCAGTTTTTCTCTAAGGGTGGAGAACAGACACTGAGCACCATCCTAGAAGGTTCCAGAGGCACGTGAACAATGGCAGGGATCCACAGTCATGTGCAGTTTCCTAAAGCCAAGTGCCCACTTTGTGCGAATCCTGACTTACTAGAGACTTTTTCTGAATTCATTTTTGCCACCAAGAGGTCAAGCGCAGCGTGACTTTGGAGTCATTTTCCATATCACACGTCATACCCTCCACATCCGGCCAATTCAGACACGTGCCCCTTCCTGGGGCCACTACAGTTCACCCCGCAGTGTCCACGTCCCCAGTCCCTCCCTTGTACAGGCACCAGGGCAAAAGACGGAGGCTGCGTTCCCAGACTCCTCATGGCCCACTGCTCTGCCATCCACTCCTGCCAGGCAGAACTGGGTTAGGAAGGAGCGCCCACTCCACATGGTCCAGCCTGGTCAAGCCACAGACCCTCCCTGATGGAGATCTGCACGCACCCAGGCCCCTGCACACACACGGCAGGGATGGCCTTCACAGTAGCCACAAGTTTCCATGATGACTTCAAGTAAGAGCAAAACACAGAAAGAGCATTTCAAACTGATTTCTTGGAGCATCCAAAGGCATTCCAGGCCAGGGTTCTTACCTGCTCCAGGACAAGGAGCTCGCCAGTAGACCCTGCAAGAGAACACAGCTCCCACACATGCCCAGCCAGACACGGACCACAGCTGAGCTTCCACAGTCCTAAATGTTTAGACCAATGTTCACGTGCTTGTTAAAGGATGCCTTTACTCTGCACGTGCGGCAAGCAAGGGGGAAAGGCCCTGCCCCCAGGCAAGACACAACCAGGGCAGCCCCTCTCCCTGGGAGCGCAGGCTCAGCAGGGTACACAGCCCTCTGGGGATGCCGACGGACTCTGAGGCATCTTTTCCATCTGCCCCGGGCCACCAGACTCACCTGCCTGAAGCACCACACAGCTAGGGACTCTGCTCCCTGATTGCTGGCGAATGGCCACTGGCTTCTCCCAGGAGAAAGCCCAGGTTCCTTACCTGCCCTGGACCCTCCCTCCAGCACAGCCAGTGGGATCTGTGGGGTGACACCTGCCCAGGCCGCTCCCCTGCAAGGCCTGGCAGTGTACTTACTGAAGCATGCCCGGGCACCTCTGACCAACAGCTTCATCCGACTCCTCCTACTCAAATGCAAGGCCCCTGACCACCAAATCCACGCTTCCTATCACTTTACTTTTAAACACGGTGCCTCGTTCTTCATGTGTGATACACACAAAGTGAAGCCTCATCAGTCTTCCCAGGGAACTACCCTGAAACTGAAGCAGATTTCCACAGAGGTCAGCAAACTGGGTATCAACTGCGGGGTTATGTGTGCCTTCCAATGTTTTTTTTCTTTTAATCAAAATCTTTTAAAACTCAATCTTTAAAAAAAAAAAAAAAAAAAAAAGGCTTTGCCATGAGTCCAACAGTGTGGAACTAAGGCATCCAACAGCCAGAACCTGGACCGTCACTAGTACCCCCCACAGTTAAAACAGAGTGACTTCCTTCAGGTCACCACAGTTAATTTGGCAATCTGAAATTTGCAGCTGGATAAACCGTGAGCACTGAATGCAGGAAAGTTAAAGCAGCTTCCTGTAGTCCATTCTTCAGGAACTGCAGGGGAGTGGCAGAGGCCGACCACAGGCCCAGACCCCTGACATGGCTTCCCCAATGGTGGGCACCGTCTGAAGCTGGAGACCATGCTCTGCACCTTCACCATCCTGGGGCATAGGACTCTCCTCCCAGGAGGAAAGAAACACAAGGAAGAGGCAGGGAAGCCAAGGTGCTGGCTGGGTGCTCAAGGGACATGGCTGAAGGCCTTCTGGCCTGCACAGGGGCCAGCGGCCACACAGGATGAGCAGCCCCTTCCTCGTCTCTGGAGCTGCATCTGCAGAGGGGCCACGCACACTGCTCACTCCCAGCTCTGCCACACGGCCCCCTAGCACAGGCAACAGCCCCAACCCTGTGCTGAGGAGGGTGACAGAGCCACAGAGACGGACGGATGAGAACAGGCCCAGGCCCTGGCCCTGGGGCCTGGAGAGGCATCCTTCTGAGTGGAGCCCCTGGGCAGAACTCCCGGCCTGGAGTCCAGGACAGAGTGGACGCCCTCACCCCCAGCCCCTCAGTCCGGCTGTCTGAGTCAACTTGCACTGCTGTAATGAAATGCCACCGACGGAGTGGCTTCACACATGCTGCTCTGGAAGCCAGAAGGTTAAGGTGCCAGTGGAGGCCCTGGGTGATGGCCCCTCCTGCTTGCTGAGGACCGTCACCTTGCTCTGTCTTCACAAGGCAGTCTTCTCTGGTGAATTTTTTATTTTTAAGATGGGGTCAATGCCTGGGCTAGCCTGGGGGGTCAAGTGATCCTCCCCCCTCAGCCTCCTGTAGCTGGGCCCACAGGTGCAGCAGGACGACACCAGCATCTGTAACCTAGGGGCACTAACCCAGGCCACCTGCTCCAGCCTCCTGACCCACCACACTCCGAAGCCCACCTGCCACACATCACTGGGGTTGACACGGCAGCCCACAGCACTGGCCTCAGGAAACCTCACTGGTTTTCTCACCTAGGACTCGTGAGGGAAGCGTCAGCCCTAACTGAGCTCTAAGGTTCCTCCTCTGTATAAAGTTCCGTCACTCTAAAATCCGCCTCAGCAACACACACGTGCTCCGTCCCCTTCAGTACAGCCACATAGAGACACCGCAAGCCCGGGAGCCAGGAGCCCCACCTGCGTCTCCCTGGCCCGGGACCAGCTGCAGGGGCTCTGCCAGAGTCCACCAGAAGCCCAGGTTCTCAGCCTCACAGGACCTGCTGAAGCCAACTCTAGACGTCACGCGGTCCCAGGGACTCCGACGCCTGGAGGTAGAGCAGCCTGGATGGATGAGCTGCCCGTGGGGCTCCTGCCCCCAAGGGCCCAGGGTTCCAGTGGGAGTCACAGACCCCCTCCTGGGTCCCACACTGGCTCTCCCTCCTGCATCTGCATGGACCCAGCTCCTGGGTTTGAGCGTCTGACAATCAAGAGTGGACAGTCTCTGAGGCTGGTCCCTGGTCCCTGGAGAACCGCCTGGCACAGAGCTGGCTTGCTGGCAGCGCTGAGGGGTGGTGGTGCCACCTGTGCCTGGGGTGAAGCTCAAGCCAAGGTGGCACTGAAGCTATGACAGCACTTCGCGTCTCGCGCAACCACTTCCAAGAACACCCTGGGTAACTCAGAGGTGCCTCCACAGGACAGCACGCCAACTGCGCGAAGCTGCCCCCCTCCAAGATGAGACGGCCATCCCTGTGCCCAGATGTGCATCCAAGACCCCCCCCCCCCGCCGTGGATGCTGATTTATTCTGAGACCATTCATGGAAAGCAAATGCGCAGATTTTCCCTGATTTTCAAGGACCAATGAAACTTTCTTAAACAGCGTTTGCCAATTCATATTGCTGTCAACTGCTAGGTTCCGTTAATTTCATATAAATCACCAGCTATAAATATTTGAGCCGCATCAGCAGGGGATTTATTAGTGCTAGCTCTTGGGATGCATTTACACAAACACCAGGCAGGCGGGAGGGTCACGACGTTCACACATCTCACTCCCTCCATCTGCTGGCCGCTCCTGAGAACGAGCCTCCAAAGAAGTCCCGGCTGCTGCGGGTCGGACCTGGCAATGACAGGCCCACCGGGGATGGCTTCAGCGAGTCATCAGTAACAGAACGATCTACAGTGTCCCACTCACCTACCCAAATCAAAATAACGTGAGCAGACACATCAAGAAAAGGGACCGAGTGTGAAAAAACGACCTCTGGACCCGGGAACGTTTCTGTTTTGAGAGTGTATTTCCACGCAGTCTGGCCAGGGCTGCGGCAGGGCAGGGGATCTGGAGCAGCCTGCTTTCTGGAGCAGCAGTGAGGCTGAACCACACACTGGCTCCGTCACAAGTCCCTGGTTTGCCAACCCCTCCCAGGAGAATCAGAACAGGCTTTCCAGGCCTGAAAAGGACAGCTCCCGAGCACTACCATCAACCTAGGCCACCACTACATCCTGGAGGCCCAGGTGTGCAGGCTCCCTGTCTCCTTGTCAGTGCCTACCGGGGTCCTGCCTCTAGCTGCCACTTCTGGATGAGGTGAAATTAAGTTTTCTTTAAAATATATACACATACACACATATATATAAATATATATGTACGTATATACACATATATATATTTGTGGAGTTTTGGGGGGGATGCTCTTATGATGTTAAAAAATAGCAATCTGGAAAACCATCAATTCTCTTTAAAACAAAAAAGCAATCTCAAGAAACACCAAACTGGCTCCTGTTTCCAAAGAGCTGAAGGAAGAGCAGAGAAAAGACGTACCAAAAGGAAAATATCACCAATTAACAAGTCAGGACAGTGGAGAAACCAGAACATCATCCCTGTGTCTCGGGGACTGAAGGAAGAGAGACCACCTCTGATCTCTTTTTCCTTCTCAGGTTTAAAAATAAAAGTAACTTAAATATGAAAAGCCCAAATACCCATTTGCTGCTGGAACAGATGGCAGGTACTGCAGTGGAACTCTGCACATCACCAGCAGAGGGCAGCATCCGAAAGACCAAGTGAGAATCCACTGCAAGGCCAGAGCCCAGGTGCGGACAGGGAGACCAAGACCCAGGCAAACCCTGGGCTCCACTTCTTTCAAAAAGAAGGAAGTTTCAAAAAAACAAAAAATATTTCTGTTTACTACATGGGACTCTACGATCACTGCAGAGTAAAAACGTTAATACACATATGTATGCTCTTGAATTCCCTCAGAATTTGATCATCTTTTTTCCAACATGATCTGAATACAGTTTAGAAAATCTCAAAGCCAAAATATACAGCATATGTACATTTTGTACATTTAAGTGAATGTCTACATACACAGCAATACATTTATGTTAGACAGCAGACATCATTTGCTTAAATGATGTAAAACTCCTGAACTTTTTTTCCTACGCAAAGTTTGTTAGAAACATTTAACAGGGAAATCGAGCAGGTAAAATTTCTAGGATCGAAAACAATGAAATCAACACCTCCCCGCCCTAGAAGTTCATTAAGCCAATCATTCTAAAACAACTTTCAAGCCACTGCCTTTGAAGTCAGGCTGCGATTGGTTGCATCAATCTGTCTCTGCAGGATGCCATCTGTGTACAAGGAAAGCCCGAGTCTATCCACCCAGTCGATTCCCATCAGCTGGGTGACAACCTCCTGGAGAGTTCAGGAAAAGCAGTGGATCTGGATGCCAGTGTGGCAGCCTCAGACATTCCTGCGTCCACCCACCGCGAGCAGAGGCTGGCTGGAATCAACACGGGACCACAGGTACACCCTACTCCTTCCCAGCCACTTCACACCAGGTCAGACAAACAGCTGGCAGTAGGACAGGCTCACCTGAGGCTTATTCTAGAAGCTCAGTGGCCCCAAGACTACCCTCCCACCACAGACCCCAGGTCTGTCTGTCAGATCATTGTTGACAGGAGCTATCAGAGAGCCTCTCCCTGTTTTGGCACAGAACATGCCTCACAGATAGCGATGTTCTTGGGAGCTGAGCCGGTCTACACCCACCTCATCTATTCTCTTCCCCAGGTCCTAAGCCCACCCAGCACCTTCAGCCAGGCGAACATGGGCTTCTCCATCGTGTCCTGGAGCAACCTCAGCCAAGTGCGGGCTTCTGGATTGTCCTAGAATCTCCTCCTTTTCCCTCTAAGGCATGGTATACATGTTCAGTGCAATATCCAGTGGCCAGCTGCAGAGGACAGGTCCCCTCTGCTCCAGAGCAGGTGCTAGGCACAGCTCCTAGACTGCCACTAGCCCTCCCTGTCCACAGCCTCACCAGCAACAGCTCTGTGCTGCTGAGCCTGGACCCCTGGTTTCACCGGATGACAGGCAGACTGAATAGCTATCCTCCACCGAGTCCACCCACTGGGTCCAACAGAGTCCATCTGGGCATGTGTGCGTTTCTGGAATCATGTTACACCAAGAAAAAGAGCGACTAGCTTCCTAAACCCAAATCCACATGGCTTCTTTCACGTCCTGCAAAGGGATGCTGGATTCTAGACCCAAGACCAAGGTCACAGATCTTCCTACTCAATTCCCTCTGCTTCGGACTGATGAGCACTGCCAGCCCCCCTCCAGAGGTTGCGGCTGAGGGGTGCTGCTGATGTCTCCGGAGAAAGAGCTCTCAAGAATCTGGAGGGGTGTGATCAAGGAGCCACAGCTGCACTTCAACAGCAAGACAAATAACAGCACAGAGCACCAAGAACAGCAGGAAACCCAACTGCCGATGAGCCTGGGGCTGGTTAAAGTTCTGGAACCAGCCAGAAAAACGATCCACTTGGGACCCCTCTCCTCAGCTGGAAGACTCTCGAAGAGTCTCTTCGGTAGTGACAACAACCCCACATACGTGTGAAGGAGGCATGACGTGTGTGCAGACCCTCCTGTGGACCCCAATTGACGGATACACAGCAATCCTGGCCTGAAACTCACACCGCGACCTTCCAAGTAAAAGACTTTGTAAGGGAACAGAAAAATGCCTACTTGCATCACTCTGCAAATTAAGGAAATCCAAAAACTGTCCCCAACAGGAATGTGGGAGTCCAAACAAATACCGTACAACTCCCTGGTAACTTGGCTGCGGAGAACTGGGAGGCGCTCCGGGAAAGCCAGTGACACTTTCTATCCAGATTTTTACCACTGGGGAGGTGGTTCGTCAGAGGCACGTGGGCGCACGTCAGCGATGACGAGGTTGCATTCAGGGAAAACACCAGCACCTCGGCACCCACAGTGGGAAGGAGCCAGCAAGGGTGGGAAAGGGCGTGGGTGAGCAGGGAGACGCGGAAGGAGAAGTGAATTCTGAGGTCTGCCTCAGGGAGCCTCGAAGGCGGCATGAGGACGGGAGGAGCAGCAGATCCCAGGGCCCCTGGTCCAGGCCAGCTCCGCCGCCTGCCCAAGGCCCTGGGCAAGTTCATTCACTAGCCACCCAGGAGCCTCGAGACCCGGTGAGACCTCGGTGGAAATGGCACATTTCCAAGCACGTGGCAAGTCCCCACAGAGGCCAGCTCGGAACCTTGGCCCTACTCCTGTGTCACCATGCAGCAGAAGCAGGACAGCTCGAGGACAGTCACCCTTCCCAACTCCCTCCCCTCTGGCAGTCTGGCGCTCGATCCACCTTAAGGTAAGACTCCCCAGACCTCCCACCGGAAACTACTTCCCACTCACAACACTCGCTCCGCACCTAATGAGCAGACAGCTCGGGCTTGCTCGTTAGAAGGCAAAGGGAAGCGGCTCTACTACCCTGGCCTGCTTGCACTTGGGAAATACCTTCTCCTACAAACAGCTCAGAGTGAGTCCATTCAAGACACTGACTCAGCCAGCCAAAGACAGATTTGGGGGGGCATTTCCACACTAAACGGCATGCGGATCAACTAAGGACACGACTCAACAGGGTAACATGCCTGTCTTCGTGGGACTCAAGCCACAACCTGGCTGCTCTCTGCCTCCTGCCCACGGAGTTCACTCAAGCTGTCCACAGACGAGCTGCGTGTTGCACGTGAACAATGCTCCAGCGACCTCTATCCCCAAGAAAACTGCCATCTTTGGGTCATCCCTGGCCACCTGCTCCTGCCTTCCTATTAAGGATGGGAGGACCTGCCACCTGCACACCACAGGTGATTCACATGAAGCCAAAAGTCCACTAAAATCTTATGGGCACCGTTTTCTCCAGGAGGCCCCTCCTCAGTCACCCAGCCAACCTGCACTTGCCAAGATGACTAAGGAGGCTCCAAAACCTCCTTGTGGTGTGTACCCCACACCCATCTGTCCTCAGAACCTGTCTACATACCCCTGAGTGACAGCTGCCACCCTGCACCCAAAAATGTACCTGGCTGTCCAGTAGCACTGCAGCTTCCTGACAACCTGCCTGTGACCTCCAGGTACCCTCCAATTAGAAGAAAGGACAAGGCGGTCTTATTTGGGGTCCACCCATGAGCCAACTCAGCAGCAGGAAGTCAGGCAGTGGCGGGCGTTAGAAGTTGGCGCCTACGGCCTGAGCACACCTGCTATGCTCTCCCGGCTCCCAGGAAGGTAAAAGCATATGCAATAAAAACGCACTCAGTTCTACAGAAACTTGTCAAGCTCCTCCTCTAAAGCCCAGGTTGAAGATCACCTGCCTACTATGTAAAGGTGATGGCCTAAAGATCAGAGCAACTGGGGAAAGAAAAAGAAACACACACCACTAGCCACTGCGCACGGCTCAGGTAGGCTGCACCGGGGCCCCCGAGACGCTCACATCTGGATTCCTGAACCATGAATCCGCAACCTCGCGCGGCAAAGGCGTCTTGAGCATGTGACTGTGGGAGGCTTCAGAGAGGACTCTGGGGGACGGATGGAGGCAGGGAGGTCCACAGAAGGCCATGTGGATGAGGAGGCAGGGTCAGGGTGCCACAGGGCCCCTGGCCAGGGAGTGCAGGAAGCCCCAGGAAGCTGGGAAAGGCACGTGCCAGGCTCTTCCCCAGAGTCTCTAGTCGGACTGCGGCCTTTGATTTTAGCCCTAAGAGACCCATTTTGGACTCCGGACATCTAGAACTTTAATATAATAGGTGTGTGTTGTTCTAAGCCACTAAGTATGTGACAATTTGTCACAGCATCAACAGGAAACTCGTACATAGCCGAAGGAGAGGAAGACCAGAGCTAAAGGAAAACAAAGAGCCAAAAACACCACAGAAGGCTCATCAGAGGACCAGGAAGAAGGTTCGAGGAGTGTGGCAGAGAAGCTCTGGGCTTCAGGGGGAAGGGATGCGTACATGGAATTTAAAAGGGAAAGAAAAAGTCAACAGTCGTGCCTCAGCCAGCCTGGCTCTGGTGACCAGGAGATAGTCAACGACCTCAGAGTCGACCTCAGTCACCACTGAGAAAAGTCACGAAAGCAGAGCCCAAGTCGGAGGGGAGGGAGGAGAGAGCAGAGAACAGGAACTCAGGCGAGTGCGGGCTTCTGTCGGGCGGAGCCACAAACCAGGAGCCGAGAGCAGCAGCGACACATTCCTGCAGCTCGCAGGCCCCTAGGCCCACATCCAGGTGTGGGCAGCACCATGCTCCTCAGGGAGGCTCGGGACCTCCTGCCTGACTCTTGCTGGCTCCGGAGACAGCTGGTCCTCGGTCCAGTCTCCACCTCACCCCCCACAGCCACCCCTGTGCATCCCTCACCCCCAGGGACACCAATCCCTGGGTTAGACCCACCTGATCTAGAACGGCCTCGTCCACAACGGCCAAGCGTCCGTTTCCTAATCAGGTCAGGAGCACAGGCGCCGGCACCAGCACTGAACCCGCCTTTGCGAGGAGCACACTCAGCCCGAGGGTGCCCCGTGCCAGGGCAGCAGACAGGAAGGTGCACAGCGCACTCGCCCTGAGGGCCCACTGAGGGGTGGGGACAGCTGTGCACCTCAGCCCTTCACAGACCAGAAGGTGACGCAACACCACCACTCATGCTTCCTGGCAGGGCACCGGCCTGCACCTTGCCTCCCGTGTGGACGCCCCGGCCAGGGTCTCGTGACAGTGAGACTCAGCCGGCCTGCACCTTGCCTCCCGTGTGGGCGCCCCGGCCAGGGTCTCGTGAGAGTGAGACTCAGCACAACATCTGGAATCCAGGCTGGAGCGCTCCAGGCTCTGGGAACTGCCCAGAGCCCTGGCCTTGCCCTTCACCTCCGTGAATCAAGCAGCAAGGAGCATGATTTTGGAAGACGCCACGTGTGTGTGCAGACAGCCATTTACCAGGGAACCAGTTCGACTTTTAAACACGGGGTGCCCAGTGGGTGCAGGGCCAAATCCTACCTGTGACTCAGCACAAATGGAAATCTGTTTAAAGGTTTCTTCCCAAATTCCAGAAATGTTCCATGCACAGGTGACCTGAACCCTTGCCAGAGCTGCCTCGGGCCACTGAGGGTCAGGAAGCCAGTCCAGGAGGTGGGATGATAACAGATGCTGCGCCCCGGGAAGCGGCCGCTCCCACTGGCAGTACAGGCAGACGCAGGCTGAGGTGGCACATCGCCTCCTTTCCCCCTGCAGGGTGCCCTCAGCCACGTCCACAGCCAGAACCCAGCCCTGGGCTCCTGCTGGAAGTCACACAGATCACAGGTCATCCCCAGAAAGCCCTTCCCTCCTACTTTGCATGCCCTTCATCTTAAGGCTGCGCACCAAAACCTGGCCACGTGACTGAGCACCACAGACCCAGGGCCCAACCTCGGAGGGCCAGGTTGGTGCAGCAAGCTGCTGTGACACTGGAGAAGGCACGAGTTTCTCAATGGGGCACAGAGGCCTTTGGGACAAGACGATTCCATGCTGGGCAGGCCTGTCCAGCAACCCTGGCCTGAGGGCACCAAGAGCCAGTGACAGTCAGAACATGGCACCGTCGGGCTGGCTCTGCGGGCAGCCGAGGGGGAAAGGGCGGGCACTCCTCAGCCTGCCAAGGACGGGCTCACGTCGAGGCAGAACGGGTCCCAACAACCAGGAGTACCATGGCCCCTGTCCGGTGCCGCTCCGGGGGTCAGGGGTCTCTGCTCCTCACAGACGCCCTCACGACTGCCTGCTGCCATCACATCCTCTTTGATAGAAGGGACAGCTCCCGAGGACTGCTTCCCTAGTCAGCCTGCGGAGGACATCGACAGCAGTCCTGAGGATCGACAGACTCTTCTGTGAGCCTCTCCAGGAGCCCGGCCACCACTGCCCACAATCGCTGTCCAGTAGGTCAACAAGACACCTGTGGCTTTTTTCTAAATGTGGCCCCCACTAATATATCTCCTTATGTTTATTAAAAGTAGAAAGAAAAAAAAAAAAAGAAAAAATATGGAAACAAATTTTAAAATATAAAAAACAGAACAATGTAGACCATCTTCTTCTTCATGATCAAACCCTTACACACCTGGGGTCAAAGAACAAGGCCGAGGCCCAGCACTCCACGTGGAGGCCACTCCACCATCCACACAACTGGGGGCATGGACTCTTAAAAGGACCCTCTCTCCACACCTCATGGGGTGACCGCAGGATCAGATGACGCAGCAGAACATACAAAACTGGAAAGTCCTGGTGTCACCATGCGGCTAGCAGCTGTGATCCCCTGGAAGGCAGCCGGGCCACGGCCCTGCTCAAGGTCCCCAGCAAAGTGCCCACAGCTCAGAACAATCACCTCTCAACCGGAGTCAGTCTTGGCTGTTCTCTCATGGTTGACGCTGACAGGTGAGGTGTTATCCCTGTTACAACTCGCAGTCATCTAAGTACCACCGTAAAATACTCAAAGCCAAAGAGACAGGCACACAGAAGGACAGCCAGTGGCCACCAATAAAGCAGTCCCAAAGGAACACCTCGGCCACACGATTCCTGCCCTCCAGGATGCCTAGACACATGCGCTTGCGAGTACCTGCTTTTTAAAAGGTGGTGTCATTTACTCTAAGAGGGTCCAAGTGGGACGTGCACCCACCCACCTGCCATCACCAGCCAGCGCCAACATGGAAGCCGTGGCCACAGCAGAGGAAATGAATAAAACAAGAAAAGCAAATCCACCCTGCAACAGGCAGCCACCAGCTACCCTACATTCTCCCACGGCAAAAGTCAAGGAGGAAAACAGCTGGCTGGGTCCTCAGAGCTTACACAGCATCATCGTATGACCCCACAATCCAGGTCCTCAGCACACGCTCGGAAGACGACAGTCAACTCAAGCAAATACGTGCACCCAGGTCCACAGCTAGCACAGGGCACAGGGCCAGAAGCCAGAGACGGCCACAAGCCCATCAACCCAGGACCAGGTAGACAGGAAAATGGCAGACAGACAACCACCAAGATGCAGGACCCTGCCCCTAAACGCCCGAGACGGAACACCATCCAATACATTACACCAGGTGACAGAAGCCAGTCAGAAGGCCACCCTCTACAGAACAGGCCAGCCCAGAGACAGAAGCAGCTGGGTGCAGGGCCTGGGGGTGCTGGGGAATGACTGGGGGCACAGGCCTCCTCTGGGGCTGACGACACCGTCTACCCCCAGACGGAAGAGCGGTCCTGCACTGCGGATGCACTAAATGCAGCGAAATACTCATTTTGTTTTGTGAATTTCACCGGATGTGTGTTTTGTTTTTTTGTTTTTTTTTAATGTCAACAACAAAAGGGCCACTTCGCCACCCCAGATCCTGACGCACAGCTATACTGAATCCATGAGAACAACTGAGGCCCAAGATCTTTAAGATTAAAAAAAGAGGTTGGTGGCGGCAGCACAGAAAGGACAATGAAAGGTCACCTTCCCAGGAAGGAGCAGCCAGCAAGCCAGGTACTGCGTGGCCCCCTGCCAGCCCCAAGGGGGCTGTCGGGACAGCAGCCACGCCCAGCAGCAGAGTGAGACCTCGGGCCCTCTCGCCAGGGCCAGCTGGTCACCAGCAGGTTGCTGCTCACCTCGGAGGCCCTCCCTGGAAGCCGGCGCTTCACCAGGCAGAGCTGGGACAAGACGTTTCATGGTGAACTGCTTCCTGAACTGACCAGCGGGACCGGCGGGACCAGGATTCCACGGCACTTCTTGCTTGTTTTTTCAGTACTGGGAGTGGAATTCAGGGCCTCGCACAGGCCAGGCAAGTGCTCTACCCTCGAGCTACATCCCCAGCTCTTAAACGGGGCCCTTTTCAACGTCAGCCAGTAGTAGTAAAAACCCTGAACTCTAAGACTTAGACTATCGAAGAAAGCCAGAAGTCATTCGATCATCCGTGGGACTGACTGACAAGTAGGTGTGCAGGTAAGTGTCACGGATATGTAACTTTGATCATAAACACTAAAAAACTATAGGGCTATAACACGAATATTTACTTGACTAGCTTACTATGGTTTTTAAATTGTGGTACATCCATAAGTGTGAAATCAAACACGCCACTCTGACCACTGTTCGGCTTGGGGCTCAGGGGTGTAAGGTGTGTTCACACTGCTGTGTTTACTGTCATTCCGAGGTCTTAATCAAGCTCTGCTTCCCCTCAAACACCCAGGCAGGAGAAGGCAGGTGACAGGCATCACTGTTTCCGGCTACAGCACAGGAAGCAGAAGTCCACTCCGTGTCCAGGAAGGCATGGGGCATGAGATGGCAGGAGATGGGCGCTGCACCATGTCATAGGCTCTGAAAGTGACAGCTTTGTGACTGGAGCCTCGGCTCCCACAATGACATCGAAAGTCCTTGCTGGACAATCTGTCCTTTACAGCTCCACAGACCAGGGAGCCGAGCAGGTCGCGGAGCGCGGCTTCCTCTGGAGCTCTCTGCTCTGGTCATGCTTGAGCCCTTGGCCCTCCCGTCAAGACCAAGACCTGATTCTCACAAGACCAGTGCTGACTGGAGTCCCCACAGAAGCCAGCACCTGGGCGGGTCTCAGGTGCAGCCCAGGTGCCCTGGCCAACATGGTCTCCACCAGAAAACTCTGCAAGCAAGCCCGTCCAGATCAGGCTGCTTTTGTTTCTTCAGAGCACAAAGGCAATCTCTCAGGTCCCCAGCCTGCAGACACGGGGCTTTTGTGCACTGCTGAAGACGGATTGAATTTCAGGAATAGCAAACCTACTCTCTTTCCTGGAGGAGGGCATGGACCAGCGCAGTGAATGCACTTTTTGTTCAGTGGCTCAACTAGCGAAGCCACGTGGGGATGAGGCCACAACCCTCCACTTGTTGAATGTTCGGAATGCTCCAAGTTAGGCAGTGGAACAGAAGTGGCCAGGGAAGGAAGGGGCGGCGATCGCCCACCTGCCCACCAGCGGCACGTCCATGCCCTGGGCTGCAGGGGACTCTCAGCCACCATCGGCCCAGGCAAGCTCCGGGACATGGGAATTCCGGGTGAGCACTAAAGCAACACAGGGCTGCTCTCAGCAGGCACTGGCGAGAGGCAGCATCTCAGCTGGCAAGAGCCCTGGGCAGAAGGTCAATGCACCAGGTTTACATCAAAACTCTCCAGGACAGTGGCTGCCAGTCTCCGTGGCTCCCGAGCACTTAAGAGCAGGGCTGGTTCCAACGGAGATGTGCCGTGAGGGTGCCTCACATGCCGCAATCCAGACAGTCCAGGAAGAATGGGACTCTGGGTACCTGAGCACGCGCACACCCGTTAACTGCAACTCAAAGGACGGCACTGGGGCCACGTGGGGTCAAAAGGCTCCTTAGGATCTCACTCCTTTCCCGCTGCACTATTTTGAATGAAGCTAGTAGAAAGCAGAACGACCTCTGGCTTGCATTCCATCTCCCCAGGAGCGGAGCTGGGGACCTGAAGAAAGTCCAGGAGTTGAGGACAACATACATCTTTCCTGGGTGACGAAGCAGAGGCAGAGTCTGGTATTTGGGCATGAGGAGATGTGGGCAGAGGGGAGGCAGCAGGACTGAGCAGCCGGGCAGCACAGGCGCCGCACCAACCCCTGGCAGCTCTGGAGCCTGAGCAGCCAACAGAACTGCCTGTGGCGGGCCAGGGGACCTGACCTTCGTGCCCCTCATGCCCTGGCAGGATCGGCTGCTAGAGCAGGGCCTGGAAGGCTGTGCCCCCATGCTGGGCATCTCCCCCTGAAGATGCTGTGGCAAAGGTGCTCCCAGTAGCTGGGTGACACTCCTCCCCCGGAGGGCCAGTGGCCAATGTGTCCCTGTCCTTTATATTTCCACCTTATCACCTGCAGTACTCTAAAGCCTCTGAGGTTCAAGGGCCTTAAGCACACAGTGTGACCACTGGTGAATGTTGTAGTCAATGATACACTCAACCAAGCACTCATTCAACTCATAAAGTTAGGCAATGGGCCAGGCACGGTGGCACATGCCTGTGATCCCAAAGGCTTGGGAGGCTGAGGCAGGAGGATTGCAGGTTCAAAGCCAGCCCCAGCAACTCAGCGAGACCCTAAGCAACTCATTGAGAACTTGTCTCAAAATAATATAAACATATGTAAATTACATTTATATATACATGGGGGGCATGCTGAGACATGGCTCAGCGGTTAGGAGCCCCTGAGTTCAATCCTTAGTACCAAAAAAAAAAAAAAAAGGTATGTATGTCCCTGCAGGCCACAGACCTCTTTCAGAGGTCAACCCCAGCTCATATGCCAAAACCCCAAGATACCCAGGCCCTGGCCTCGTGAGCAGCCCCCAGGGAGCTCCTGGTGAAGCTAAAGGGACCCTCACCAACACAGGAAGGGTTGGGCCAGGGAGGGGGCTGTGCCAGCAGCAGGGAAACTGAATGGAATGGCAATGGGCCACCAGCTCCCACCTGGAGCAGGCCCCAGCCCTGGGAGCACGCAGGGACTCGGCCCCTCAGCAGGCTGAGTCAGTAAGAGGGAAGGGCAGTGCGTGGACTCCTAAATGCATATTCCAGACAGGAACGGCCACGGCGCCAACCGCCCCTGACCTGAGAGTCCAGGTTAACTGAGGCTCTCTCCCCCAAAACACAGCTGCCAAGCCCACCCAGGCTGGCTCACCCACAACCTTCCACACCCACCAGTACAGCAGTTGGACCTCAAGGCCAGCAGTGTCCTTTCCAAAACTCCTTCTACCCACTTGCTTCTAATGGTAAATTACATCATTTAATTAAGCATCACACAAATCGATTAAATGAGCTTTAATAAGAGTTACTGTAATTACATCACCTGATGAAACATTACATACACTGATTAAGAATTTCAATAAGAGGGTTTTTACCTATGAAAGTCAAGTTGAATGTTTTGAAAAGACTCAAGGAAGACAAGCTGATTTAAAAATAAACATTTAAGGAAACATGAGCAAGACACTTTAAAGACAGGATAGAATCAGGCACAGTGGTGCAAACTTTAATCCCAGCTACTCAGGAGGCTGAAGCAGGAGGATCACAAGCTCAAGGCCAGCCTGGTATCTTAGCAAGACCCTATCTCAAAATAAAATTATAAAGACAGGGAATGTAGTTCACTGCTGGCCTAGCACGTTCCAGACCCTGGTTCAATCCTGGGTAATGCAGACAGCTGATAGCTGAGGCTGGAGTTCAGTGGGGTGCAAGGGGGGGGCAGGAAGTCTCCGGGGAAGGACTGTGTGCAGGCATGGAGCTGGACATCAGAGATGATGGGCAGGAGTGGTATGTGCATGGGGGGCAAAGGGAGAAGGGCAGGAGATGCAGGACAAGGGAGGGGCAGAGGACAGCACTCCCCACAGGACACAGGGAGGCCGCCAGGCTGGGGTCCCTGTGGGAGCTCCCAACAGGCCAAATGCCATTCCTGGAATTAAGGCCGCACAGAGGCCCCTGGGTCATGCAGCACAGCTGGGGAGAGGTGGCTGTCAGGAAGGGCCAGCTGATGTGGGGGGCGCGGCACACGCTCCCCTCACCCTCAGGGGCTCTCAGGGATGCTGTGTGGTTCTTGCTTCTTTGCTGCAGTTGTTGGGCAAAATGCAACCAAGCTCAGGCCCAAACAAGGCTAAACCCCACTAAGCCAGGAGCAGCCCAGCACAGAACTCAGACCCTCGGGCTCTCACCACAGGGAGGAAGCCACCTTGTCTGCACCAGGTACCGAGTCTTAGAGCTGAGCATGGTGCTACTACTTTGAGAATCTATCTTGTAGAAGAGCTGACTTTAAAATGAAAATTCACCACGTCCTTATAATACAAGGAGCGATCTAGGTATGGCAGGCGCTGGAGAAGTGCCAAGGCAGGGGCGCTAGGTACCAGGTACATGCAGGTGGTTAGTTCTTCAGTCTCAGCTGGACCAGCACTGGCTGAAAGTCCTCCAGAGATGGAGATGGTCCAAATCTGCACTGAAACATAAGGGCAGTCCAGTAACACGTGGCTGCTGGACCCTAAAAATGTGGCAAATGCAACTAAGAAACTGAATTTTTAATTTAAATGTAAATGGCCAGGGGCAGGTAGAGGGTAGCACACCACAAGGTACAGAGCTATAAGATAGGTAATTACTTGTGTTTAAAATGTTTTACTATGTACAGTAAGACACCTGAGAGTCCCTGGGTGCCTCCAGGCCACCTCGACAGCCTGTGCACATGGTCACACCTGGCCCCAATGGGCCGTCACCTGAGGCTTGCCGCTGCCTCCACCTACAGGTGCAGAAGCCAAGGCTCAGTGAGACTGGAACCTAAGTGATCTTTGCAGTTAAAAGAAATGCAGGACACTTCAAGAAAAACTGAAAAGCCTCCTTTCTAATGCAGTGGCCAGAGGCCAGTTCGGCACGCGCTTCCCAAACTCTCCCAGAAGAAAAGAACCTTCAGCAAGATTGCCCCGTCCTCCTCCAAGGCAGGAAGGACAGCGGGTAAGTTTCAGCCCCTCTCGGAGAAGGGACCTTCTCAGGCACAGAAGAGGAAGACCTGGGGTGAACACAGAGGGGACCAGCCCTGAGGAAGCTGCTGTTCAGGTCCTTCCCCACCACACCCTGCACACATGCTGCCACAGGGCAGTGACAGCTGCTGGTTGGAGGCAGCAGCCCTCCTCCCATGTCACTCAGGATGAAGGCAAATGAAGACAACTTTCTTTCATTTTCGGTGGTTCTTTTTTTTTCCCCTTGGTTCTTTTTGTGATGTTGAGGATGGAACCCACGGTCTCACACATGCTAGGCAAGTGCTCGACCACTGAGCTACGTGCTCAGCCCTTTTAATTTTGAGACACAGTCTGCCTAACTTACTGAAGCTGGCCTCAAACTTGTTGGCCTCCTGCCTCGGCCTCCTGAATAGCTGGTTCATCACAGGTGTGCCCCACCACCCCTGGCTTGTCGAATCTCTTCTCATCAGGCTCAGTCCAGCAAGAGAAGCTAAGGCTGCATGCGAGGAAAGCACGGAATCACACCTGGACAAATGAAAGCCAGCTCACTGGCCTTCTTTACAAAGAGCAAAAATGGAAACAAGCGAAAATGGAAAGAGCGAGAAGGGAGGGAAAGGGGCTTCGAGAGGCAAGACAATGCAGACAGACTTCCCAAACAGTTTTGTTCTTCTTTTTTAGATGCTGACAGACCTTTATTTTATTCGTTTATTTATATGTGGCACTGAGACTCAAACCCTGTGCCTCACACGTGCTAGGCAAGTGCTCTACCTCTGAGCCACAACCCCAGCCCTGCCCAACAGTTGTAATCACGGGCTTCTGAGACATGATTTTAGATCTACACTCCAATTCTATAAACATTTTAAAGGTGTGCTTTTTTGTTATTAAGGAAGTAAAGAGATCATGAATCTGAAATAAATGACGGCAGCTATTTGCAGCGACTGATTAACAATTCTGGACCGGGAAGGGGCAGGGGCTGAGAAACAAAATCCACCCACAGTTCACTTTCAGAACAGGTTCCAAAGGGAGCCTGCGTCACCTGGACCCATGAACACCAGGCTCCAAAGCTACGTTCCAGAGTTTCTTCAGTTCTAGCCCCAGCAGCCCCTCTGAATAGAGAGCGTGCACCCCTCCCGTTCATACTTGAAACCTCCCTCCCGCAACTCCAGCCTTCCCTTTCCTCTCCCCTTCCCGCCCCTCCATACCCAGATCCCTGGACTTCCTCAACCACCCTCTCCTTAAATAGCCCCCCGGCACCCCTGCAGGGCAGCCTTCCTCTGGGCCACCACCTTCCCCACTGCCCCTCCCCGCCCACCCTGGATCATGGGGTAAAGCTTCGGAAGCCCGCAGTCCCACACTGCAGGTGGGCTGGGAAGCAGAGTGTCTCTGCACATCCCACCTCTGAGCACGCCCTCTGCCCACGGCCGCCCACAGGCCGGGGACATGGGAAGCACGATCCCTTCTGGGGAAGGAAGGATGCAGGGAGGTGGTCCCTGCCACCCTGTAACCAAACTCCACTCTCTACTTGCCAGGTAGGCATGAAATGTGACCTGCCACACAAGCTATAAAAAGGTGCTAAAAGACGAGCTTTTAAAAGCATCTCCTTAAAACAGACACCAACAAGCTAAGTCGGAACCCTCTACCTGGTAAGGGGCACACTACTTAGCATGGCAGGGTACCAGTGCTGGCCCCTGGGTGGTGGTCCATGCTCCCAGCTGGCCCTTTGGTGGACCAAGTTCCCAGTTGGCCCGGAGTGGTGGTCCGGGCCCATGCTGGCTCCAGGCGGCCACCCTCTCACCTACACCGCTAAATACCACAAGGTGGAAGAAGCTGAAGTTAGGAGGCAGCACTGACAGCATCCTTGGAAGTATCAATACTTGCATGGAATTTGCAAAACTGGTCTTTGGAATTTGGAAACTGGTCTCGGGTATCTGCCTGAGCAATCAGACTAAAAGTCTTCCCCCACTGAGGCACCTGGACACCTCCTTGGCCTACTGTCTGTCAGGTGAAATCTGTTTCTCTGGGAAATCATGCTTAGTAACAGTAACCGCATCCCTGGGGAGGCGGGCCACTCAAAAGCAAGGCTCAGGGCTGTCATTTAAATCCGGCTTATAGTTCCAAGGAAGCATCATGTGATGTCACAGCTCAGTCATTAGTAGCTGGACCATTTTAAGATTCAGCAGACACAGACCAGGGTGGGGATCAAAAATAGACTTGAAAAGTCTGTGTGGGCTAAAAGGCATGTGCATGAGGAAGCCCTGGGGTCTCCAGACAGCCTCCTCCAGAGGAGACCTGCACCCCAGGAGAGTGCCATGGCTGACACACGGAAGGCCCCACGGGGCACCGAGAGCAAGGGCTGGGGGACCAGAGACCCATCCCGTCACCTGGCTTCCTATCGAGAGCCACACAACCTGGAGCATGGCTCTAAGCTCTCCAGAGCCCCTGCCTCCCCACCTGTGAGAGGGTGGCAGCCCCCCTTCACAGAGGTTCTGGCGAGGGTTAAACCCAACAACACAAATGCACGCTGGCACAGAGCCCCACAAATGACAGGCGCCCCCAAATGCTGGCTCCACCTCCCGCTTCAGGACCCCTTCCAGAGCCACGGCAAAGTCAAGAATGGCAAAGTCCCAGAAATCAATACTCACCTGATCCAAAAACAAAATGATCACTTTATTATCAATGGAAGGGCCCACACAGGGGACAGGTCTAAAACTACAGCTTCTGGTTCTAAGAGTCGGAAGTGTGTTGAAGACCCCAGACCTAATCCATGTGCTTATTTCCTCTGGAGGAGGATCCAAAGCACCTTAGCTTCTGCCTGTGTGGAAGAAATCAGGGTTGCTGAGAGGGCCCCAGAAGCTTCCTCGGTGCCCTGCGGTACACTGGTCAGGCGACGAAGCGAGTGTAAAGAAAGCCATGTCCCAGGAAAGGGGCAGGGGCAGCTTCAGAGGGCGAGAAGAGAGGGCAGAAAGGTCTGGGGCCTGGAAGCACGCCCAGGCCTGGAGCTGGCAGGAGACGCCTGGGCCCACCAACCCAACCTCCAGAAGAGACAGCACTTCCTGTACCAGGCACAGACCATTCATTTAGGTGCGCCCACGACAACCCCAGAGGCAGTAAGCAGGTAAGTCATTATCATCCGGCTGCACAGTGGGGGCAAGGGCTGCCCAGCTGCCAGGAGCAGAGCAAGAACGCAGCCCAAGCAGTCTGAAGGCAGGTCTTACTCTGCGGGCTGGGCACCGCCACGCAGAAGGCTGGGGAGGAGGGTAAAGATAGCCCGGAGGCAAGGGAGAACGGGCAGGAGCGCCCACGCCAGAGCACTGTGGGACCCGAGGGGTGTGGGGGGCAGCACATCCTGCCCCGCAGGCACCCTGGTTCTGCCGCACGGAGGCAACCAGGCCTGCAGTCTATGCAGCTCCCGAACCAGGCTCCCTGCTCCAAAACTCACACAGAAAGCAGGCCCTCCCAGGCTCAGCGTCAGTGGCCCCACAGAAGACCCGGGCCCTTCCCGCTCCTCAGCCCCTCGGCAGCAAAAAGCACCACGGCACCACTATAATCACTTGATTACAGTCATAATATGTTATGATTCGACAACACTGCCTGCTTATTATGGCATGAGAAAATAGAGGTACAGTTTCAATTACACTTAGACGTAACAGACGAGTAAAAGGAATCACTTTCAATCCGGAGAACAGCCATAAAAGCTCATTAAACACTGACTTCCTCTAAGAAGACGCTTAAGATGATCCTTTACATCCAAATATTTAATACTGTACTTACCCCGATCTCTCAGTTCCACGTCTTTTGTTGAGATTAGCATTTTTGCTCATTTCTACAATGTCTAGGACTTAACTAGTCTGCTTTAGAGAAAAGCCTCCAACTGGTCCATGGAAGGGCCATAAATGTTAAGTTAAAATTAAAAGCCTTGCATTTTGTGAAATATGACAAGAGTCAAACTTGGGAGGGCTACAGGAAGTCGTGTTTCAACCCGACTGGAAGCCAGAGGCTTTCCTCTGCAAATAGAAGGGGCTTAGGCTCAAATCTGTCAACAGTTTTTAAATCAAAGGCCTTAGTTTCTGCCTTAAATGTTAAGTCAATTACAGTTCTAATCCAAAAAGGGTATTTAATGGGCCTTTTATTTAAGTTCACAAATGCTTTTTCCAAATGCTGAATTAGCTATTTAATCCTCTCTACCGCCTCAGGTAGGCAGGCAGTTGAGAGCCTCCAGGACACTGGCCTGGCCAGCTGTGTGGGGCAGGTCTGAGCATCACAGGAGAGCCAGGTGCGCCACCCCAGCCCAACCTGCACTCCTGGTGGCATCCCTCCAGCAAGCAGCCACGGGAAGCAACAGGAGGTAAAGGGTGCCACCAGGTATGCGTGCAGCCAACTGCAGGAATAAGAGCAACTCTATCGCGTGGGAAAGCCCGCCCACCGCGCACCTCCCCCACATCTACAGAGGACTTCGTGGCCATCCTGACCCTCCCCGCACACCCGGGCAAGCCCTGACCTGCACAAGCCTGGACATCCTCAAGGCCATCCCTCCGGGGGTGGTTCAGACTTTGAGACACATTCCCAAGGACACAACACTGGAAATACGGCAAGGCCCCTGCCCTGTCCATTTGCTAAAGCTGCCCACAACCACCCACGACCATGCCAAACTCTGTTCACACGGAGACTGCAAAGCCACCCGCCCACACACGAGAGCTCCAGAGAGGCCTGCACGGCACCTGCCCAGGAGACAGTGGCCACACTCTGGCCTCCGTGAGCCACCGTTTCCTTCCACGTGCCCTCTCCAAACAGCCAGCGTCGGGCCACAGGACACACTTTCAAGAACGCTCTCATGTCTGGTGTGTGTGATAGCCTGGTCAATGTCTTACTACTTTTCAAAAGGACACACGGAACCTGAAACTTCCCGCAGCATCATTGGTCAGCAGGAAACATGGCGCCCACAGCTCTAAAGATCTGTGCAGACAGTCCACGACACACACTTCCCCTCGCTGTGGCACCTGAACTCCCTGGTGCAAACATTCATCTACTCCGCCACGGATGAGGGGTCCAAAGCCCAACATGGTACTGCTATGGAAAATGAGATGTCTGCCGAGACACGGTATCTCTGAAGTCTCCAGGGAGAGCCCTTCCCTGTTTTCCTAAAGCAATGTTTGGTGCACGGTCCTCTTCATCAGCAAAGCCAGCAGGGCTGCACCCACCTGACCCCTCAGGTCAAGCCCCGGCTCTGCCACTGCCCTTCTGCATCCCTCTTCTACCTTCACGTACCCTGTGATTACACTGGCCCATGAGGTCATCCACCCCAAAGCTCTTAGCCTTATCCCCTTCAGCAAAGTCCCTCTCCCACGTAAGGTGACATTTCACAGGTTCTGGGGACAAGGGCGGGGACACCCCCGGGGGCCACCAGTGCTCACCACAGCAGGGGAAGGGAAGGGAAGAGAGCGAGCTGGTCAACCACAGGACTGCAAACGCTAGCTAACCTTGCCCAGGCAGGACCGCTGCAGCGCTGCTCAGGGCCAACCAAGGAGCACTGAGCAGGGCTCTGCATCAGCCAACAGTGGTGCAGCCACAGGGCGGCAAGGCCCGGGTCCTACTGAAAAGGACCCCGGCAAAGGCTGGCTCAGGAGGTGCAGCGCCGGGCAGGGAAGCCCACCCGAGGAGCAGCATGACGCAGACTGTTACCAGCGGAGCCTCGGGTACATCAAAGAACATCGTCAAGAACGTGAAAGGACACGCCGAAGAACAAAGAATCTAGATGCAAACCACGTAGCAGATGAGGGTCAGACAGCCAGCCCGCAGAGGGAGCTCTCCCGACCCCATGGAGAGATAAATAACTCGACTCAGAAACAGTGTCGGGCCACTAGGACACACTTTCAAGGACGCTCTCTTTCAAGGATGTGAACAGGGTCTTTGCTGAGAAGATACACAAATGGTCAACGCAACCAAGCAAAGTCATTCAACTCCACTAACCACCAGGGAAACACAAATCAAAACCACAATGGAATACCACTTCACACCCACTTGGATGCGATACAGAAAAGAGACAGATATAACCACCACGGGCAAGGACACGGAGAAACGGGCACCGCGGAATCTGCCACCGGGAACTGACTTAGAACAGCCAAAGGACAGAGCAGTCCAGTGCCCGTCTGTGGGTGAGTGGACAAGCAGGATGAGACCAGGCATGAGGCCGAATACATTCCACGCAGCCTTACGAGGGGGATTCTGACATGCCAGGCACAGAGGACCGTGTGGACATCATGCTACACTCACAGTGTGACCCGAGTTCAGGCAAGGTCAGGACCAGCAGGTCCAGACACACAGCCTCGGGCTGCAAGGACTGGAGGAGGGACAAGCCCAGTGCCTGCTGAGGAGCAAGGTTCTTTGGGGGGTGACAGAAAACCCTAGAATGAAAGAGCGATTATGGTTATATGACTAAGAAAAATATTAACAGAGCAAGTTTACATACTGAAAATCATCTTCAAGGGGTGAATTTTACAGTTCCTTAACTGTATTTCAACAAAGCTATTTTTGAAAAGCAAAAACTATATGCTGGGCTTCATGGGCGCTACAGTTGGATCTGGAATGTCCCGGAAGGCTGAGCCTAGGAGGTGTTGCTGGGCGCGGATGCGGGGGGACCCCTGGGAGGTGGGGCCCAGAGAGAGGTCACAGGTCACGGGGGCATGCCCTGCCTTTCACTTGCCGGCCACAGGTGAGGGTTCTGCTGTCAGCAGGCTTCTGCCATGACACACTGCCACACCACCACCCGAAGCTACGGGGCCAACTGATCACCAACTGAACCCACCACAACAGCAGCAAGATAAACCTTCTCTCTGGATAAGCTGCTTATCTCAGGCACCGGTTACAGTGACAGAAAGCCAACCAAAGGGCACAGAGCATTCCTGGAAGGATCAGACACAACCAGGAGCAGGGCTGCGCCTGGGGCCCGGAGGAGGATCGCAGGGGTGCCCTTGTGCGTGGTCTTCTTTGCTAGTTAGCTCTTCCTTTCTCCAGTGGATACACACTCCTCTCATGATCAAACGCTGGCCTCAAACCCAAGCGAACGAGGCTTGCCGTAGAGGGACACTGCTCTGCTGCAACCAATCCCTGGCAGGAGCGGCCCCACCGGCCTCAGCAAGGCCAGGTTATTAGCTTGGCACAAGGACACAGAGATACCAGACATCAGCTGGCTTCCCCAGACGCCAGACACCCACACTGTCATTTTCTTATGACACCTATGTTGGCTAGTAAGAAAAGCGTTCATGAAATGGACACTGAACTTTCTCTTTTCCTTATTAATAACGGGCCTGTCGGAGGCTCTGGCCATGGCCTCACTGGCTCAAGCCAGTGATGTTCACATCCACCCCAGGGTCTTCATGCGGCTGGCTTCCAGACTGCTACAGGCGCGGGGCCTCCGGCCACCCCTGCTAGGCACGCGTTTGCTGGGGAAGGCAGCCCCCTCTCACCCCAAGGCTGCTCCCATGGGAAAGCCAGACACGCTTCCTGGAACTCCATGGGAGGCAACGTGGGCTGGCCTCTCTGGGGTCCTCCAACTTCTCCTGAAGGCTACGAGGGGAGGGAAAGGAAGTGGATGAAGACATCTCATGAAAACACCCAGGAAGGGCTCAGGAGGTTGGATGGCAGAACATGCGGTTTTCCTGGTCCTGCTTGACTCTGAATCAATCACACACGTGGGAGGCAGAGAAAGACCAAGATCAAGAGAAAGACACAGACCCACAAAGCTCAGAAACTGTCAGAGAGGATGGCGGCAAGGAGGAGACAGAAAGGACCTTCAGGGGCAGGGACGGAAGAGTTTTTAAGGAGGGGATGGTGGTGCCCTGAAAACACACAGTGTAGTCACGAAATGGGGATAAGGCAGCCTGAGCCTGCAAGTGCCACGTGCGTGTGGGAGGTCGCCAGCACACCCGGCCCGGAGGACCGGGACAGCCGGGCACGTGCCTCACACACACGCTCTCCACGGGCCGGGCCCAGCAAGGCCTTCCTCAGGCAGGCCTCCAGCACCCACCCCTCGCCGCCAGGGTGTCCACTGCTCCTCCCCTCCTAGATCTGAGGCTCAGGCGGGACGAACACCCAACCCAGGGTCACCGATGGGGTGGCCCAGGGGTCAGCCCAGACCTATCCAGAGCCTTTGGAGGCGCACTCGCCTGTCCAGACCATGCCACGTCAGACACGTGAGGAGAGGCCCGGTGTCACTGAACAGCTAGGCACCGTGACAGCACCTGACCTCCTGGCTTTGAAATGTGGCTCCCTCTGCTCTTTAGAAGGCCCGACCCCAACTGGCATCACGAGCTGCACACGGATGAGGGAGCCGAACCCACGTGCTTGCCCCAGGGTGGGCTGTCGGTGGGACCCGGGCCCAGCTCCCTCTGCTGTGACCGTGGCAAGCTGGGGGATCCTGGGCCTCAGTTTCCTTGCAGGACAGCAGGGAAAGCTGTGGGAGTGTGGAGGGGTTCCTTCAGGTTAAACACCTGCAGCGCTTGGCCCAGGGAACAGGTCAGGGGAGGCTCCCTGGCACCTCCTCCATTCCCCACTTTCCACCTCCCACAAGTGCTCAAAAGCCAGAGTCTTCGGAGTGAATTCGGTCTCCACGCCTTCCACCAGATCGGAACCACCCCAGCTCTGGGCAGCACTGCCGTCTCAGACCTCCTAATGTCCAGGGCTCCGCAGGTGCTCTTCCCCACTGGACGCTGCTCCAGACCTAAACAAAATCAGCCCAGGCGATCAGGCCACAGGGAGGGGCCGGGGCTGGCGGGGTCCCCAGGCCCTCACAGTGTCTCAGCTCCATGACGGCACAGGTGGGCTTCCTGCCTCCAGCCTGCACTCTGAAAGCAGGCAGAAGCAGACCAGGCAGGCAAGGTGACGAGCTCTCCAAGATCCAGGCAGACCAACCCAGGGTCAGGCACTAGTCGGGAGACCAGGCAGACCCTCCTGCATTCACCTCCAATTTCACCCTGAACAACAAGGGTGCCTGCTTGAAGTTCAGCGATCTGGGCAAATGATCAAGCCCTGATCCCCAGAAAAATGCAGCCCTTATTTTAAACCTGACTGCTGCATTCCCAGTAAAAAGGAGCAAGGGTCACACAAGCCTGCGTCAAGCTGAAACCAACCTCCAGGGCCAACTCACCTGGGGCAAGTGAGTGCACGTTCACCAGGAAGGGCAGGAGGGGCCACCGCTGAGCCACAGGGTGGGATGCAACTTCCGGACTTTGCGGTCTGCTAGGGAAACGCTGCACGCGGCTGACTGCGCTAAGGTAAACCGTATTTTAACTGGTTGGCATTGCTTTTCATATGGCAGTTCATTACTCATACACACAGAGGGAGGTGGGCACAGGAACGCTGCCACCAAGACCACCTCCCACTGAGGGCAGCAGGAGGCAGTGCCCACCACGACCCGGCGCCCAGGCTGAACAGGGGAGGCAGAGAGCTGGCACGCTTGGCCTCGCAAGCCCTCCTTCTCTGTCTGTGCCTCTCAGTTTCCCTGAGGCTCACCTGGGGGAGGGGAACGGGCTACCACACCCCATCCTGAGAGGCCTGGGCCAGGGAGAAGGACAAGGATGGATAGCCTTGGGGCCAGCATCCCTCCTCTCTTCCGTGGCCACTGGAAAAGTGGCCGAGTCCTAAAATGCAGAAGGCAGGTGCAGGTCACACACAATGTGGACCCAGAGGGTCACACGCTTGTTTTCGGATCCAGACTCGGGCCCTGATCAGTGGTCTGCAGAAAGGAGTTGCCAGTAATGGGAAAGTTCACCAAGAGGCAGCTCCAAGGAACTGCTCAGCAGCAGGTACCCAGGTGCAGCCTCCCTGTCACACCCGCACCCCCTGGCTCTCCATCCACCTGCACCTCCTCCTGGAAGCTTCCAGAATGCAGCCTCTCGCCCACTGTTCTCGTGTTGCACGCCCTTCTCCTGCATGGCTCCTGTGAGGCACAGCTCCCACTCAGCCAGCAGAGACTCCGGGACACAGCAGCCAGGTCTAGCAGGTTCTGCTTTTCAGGACGCAGAAGGGCCCCCGATACTTGGTAACACAACCACGCAGCCGAGCAGTCTCCGTCCCAAACCTGCCAGTGCTGGCCCTCATTCAAGCGGCACCTAGCCCCGTGGCTGTGGGACTCCAGTGGCTCTGAAACACACGGCAGCCCCGAGCCCTGGCTTTGCTATGGGATGAACGGTGAGGGACGCTGCCAACGGCAACACAGACATTCACAATCCTGGTTTGGGTCACTTGGCATACTTTGCCAAAAGTAACCTGATGAAAAGACACAAGGACCCAGTGGCCCACACAGAGCCCAGCTCCACACGGGACTCTTCTGCTGCACAGCCGGTGTGGAGGCACACAGCACAAGCTTCCTTCACGTGTCGTCAGCACGCCTTCTGGCTCTAGTCCAGCCCTGTGCGATGTCCCTGGGCTCCTCCCACCCACCTGCGTGTGTCCATGTGCCACTGCAGAGGCTGAGCTGGGAGCTCACTAGATGAGGAGATGGTGTGCACAGCGTGAAAGGGGAGCCCAGGGGGCAGGACAGCAGGGTCTCTCTACCACAGGAGGACAAAGGGACAGCAAGAAGGGCACTACAGGCAAGAAAACGCCACCTGCAGAAGAGGACCTCAGAGTCCTGTGGCTCTGCCAGGGGCACCTCAGATGGCGGCTGCAGCCCTGGGTCCCACAGTCCCCCTTTCAAGGCTCTGTACCACCCGACCTGGCCAGGTCTCCAATACTGAGATGGCAGCAACCACTCCCATCACGGGGCCCACCCCTCCAGGACCACTCTACGACTTTATCAGCAAGAGAAAAGGCTTTGTCTGGCTGACACTCAGAAAACAGCTCCACATGGCATCGAGGTTTTATGGGGCACATCCAACCACAGGCTCCCTGGGGGTCTCGCCAGAGGCCGGGGAAGCAGTGCCTGCGTGTGGAGGGGCTCCCGGCTAACGGGCTGCTCCATGCAGCCTGGCAAGAAGGTTCCAAGTGCTCCCAGGAGACCCTAGAGAGGTGCTGGGCCCTACCCCAGGGTTACAATCAAGATCCTGAGGCTGAGTCATGCCCAGGGGATGGCCCCCCAAACAAGTGCTGGGTCCCCCTGTTCCACGCACTTTCTGCATAAAAAAAACAAATACATGGGAGGAGCAGCAGGGCCTTGGCAGCAGCAGGGCCTGAGGAAGGACTGGCCTGCTCCCTGGAATGCCCACCGGGCGCAGGTGTTCTCCACCCGTTAGTGCCCTTCCCGGCCCCTTCCTCCTCCCGAGCTCCCCTTCCACAGACCTTTCTATTTCTGCACAAAGTTTTCCCTGGAGCCCTTCTGAGGTCTCCTGCAGCCACCCAGCAAGGTGCAAATAAGCTCCCCAGAATTTCTACCCAGGTGACAGAGAAGGGGTGGTGTCTGCCCAGCAAGGGGCTCCAGAGGGCTGACCTTGGTCCACCAGAAAGGATGGGACATGGAGGAGGCGGTAGTGACGCTCAGATCCTGAGCTGAGTCATGACCAAGAGGAAGCACTACTTCAACAGCTCAGCAGGAGCCGTCCTCCTGCAGGGTAGTGTATGCACAGGTGCCCGCAGCGCTGCCCACACCCACCACACAGCCTTGTCCTTAGTGCCTCCAAAGTCCTGGAGGAGACTGGCTGATCGATGATGTAAACCACTGACCAGTGCCACTGATGGCCAGACTCCGCTTCACATGGAGTTGCCACTGTCCCTGAATGTCAACCAACCAGGCAGGGTAGACTCCACCTGCCTTTGTAACAGAACCGAGGATTCCGCAGCAGCCACCACTGCGGCCGCGCTCACCAGGCGCTAGCGACCTCAGGCCATCTCTGCTCAGCTAATCCCAATGCTGCAAGTCAGGGATTAATGCTTCTCACAGATAAAATAAACAGAGGCTTGGTTGAGCTGCAGAGCCAGGGGGCTGATGGGACAGGGAGACCAGCCCTGGCTTCTGCATGACCGTCACTGTGTCACACATGCCACCCGATACTGTGTGTATTGTCATGACCACGCAGAGCGCCATGAACCCAGGCAAGGGACACCCTCAACACAGAACGCAGCTCAGGGGAGAGGGTCCGGGCCATCACACACATGGTCTGCAGCCCCTTCCTGAATCAACTCTCCCCACCTGGACACCGCTCTCAGTCTTCCCCGCCTCTCTGAACTCCCCTCCACTCCCAGGATGTTGCCTCTGCTTCAGCACAAGTGTGTGACCAGCACCCTGCTGTCCCCAGCCTGCTGCCCCACTGCCTGACATTCTGGTGAGCAAATGACTGTGAGTGAAGGAGCAATGGCAGGAGCCACCCTTTCTGGGAAGCCCACTGTACCCAACAGCCCACGGCGCCCCTCCATGCAGGGGGTCTTCCTGGCCTCACACAATGCTCAGCCTCAGCACACGAGGACACGGCACCTGCCTGGTCACAACGCTGGGGAAGCATCCAAGTCACCTCCACCTGCGAGATGCCCTGAGAAGGAGCTCTTTCGTGCTGATTTCTCTCTTTCCATCACCAGCTGTACTTCTCGCCCCAGGAATGCGGACAGTTACTAGTGGATCCAGGGAGACCCATTCAGAAGGACACAGCCAGAGTCAGGGACAGCTGGACACAGGCCACTCAAATTCATGCTTCCCGACTCCCTTCAAGGACCCCTGCAAACTTCCCACGTCTCTCCAGAAGAGGGTCAGACAAGCCCAGAGAAGGCTGACCTGTGTCCCTCCGCTCCTTGCAGTTTACGGATGCAGAGCCCCTGGAAGTGGCCCCAAGCCCCCGAGGTTCAGTGATGCCCATGTGGGTTCTACAGAGTTCCACTCTTCACCTCCCAGACCCAGGCGAAAGCGAAGGTGAGTCCTTCCTCAAAGAATCAGAGACACCCGGAAGGCCCCCCAGGGCTCACCCTGCTCTCCATAGGGCCGTGCCACCCTCCAGGGAATACAAGGCAGACCAGCCCCGCCTTGGAAAGAAAGCAGGTTGACTCACCTTACGAAGGGCCTCCATCTGCCAGGACTTCCCACTCCAGAGACAGGAAGGAGTGAGACCCTAGGACAGGCAGGGCTCAACCTTTCCTGGCGGTCTCACCGCCAATGACATCCCAGGTAACTGGTTCACACCTTGGAGGGCCCGGGGGCTGTGAGGCTCCTTCCCTGTCCTCAGAGCAGAGCCACTCCCCTTCTCAAATGGCCGGCTTTTAAGAAACACCACTCGTCGGCAGTCTCAGCGCCTGCCCCTGGGCGGCAGGAGGGCTGGTGGGCACTCCATTTGCAAAGTGTGCCCATGCCAGGCTGGGGTGCCCTGCAGAGGGTCTGCTCTGGAGCAGGACATGCCACCAGAGCTCTGAGGAGCAGCCCACCAGTCCTCACTAAGAAATCACTGAGCACCATCCTAAGGACCAACTCAAGGACGTTCATCATTTCGCCAGCTAGCCGAGGGCAGCCCCAGGCATCCTCCACCGCTGAGGCCGCCTCAAGCCCGCTGTCATCTGAGACCCTCCCCAGTCTCTCCCATCCTGCGCCTGGGCAGTGCCAATCTCCCTTGCACCCCAGCAACGCTGGGGCTACCCTTTCCGCTAATGTAGGAGGCGGGGCCTACGGACACTGGCAGTGGCAGTAAAACCCAAGCACGCCTCGCCCACAGGGAGTGTCAGCAATCTGCTTGGCGAGAAGCAGCATTACAACTACCAGCAGGGGAGGTGACAGACCAGACGTGCACGCAGAGGACTCTCTGCTTCAGGGAGTGGCCCCAGCACAAGGCCTGGTTTGCCATGGACTTTCTCTGGAAGAGAGGCAAACTTCCTGCTGCCAGGAGACCACCTGGGGCCAGGTGGCTCTGCGGAGGGGAGGACACAGCAGCCAGCAGTGCCTGCCGAGACAGAGGAGGCTGCCACACCTGGGCCCGGGCCTCCCTCCTGTCTCAGACCAGAAGCCCCACAGGGAGGGCTGGGCTGAGGCTCAGGTGGGACACACCTGGGGGTGACAGAGAGCCTCCTCCCTGAGTCCCTTCTCCCAGGGAGGACCACACACACCAGCACATCAGAGCTTGCTCACACTGTCACTCAGACCCCACAGGCTACATTTCGGCTGTGCTCCCAGGGCGCCAAGGCCCCGGGGGTTCTTCCGAGGGTGCTGTCCACATTCCCTCCTGGTTTCTCCAATTAGCCAAGAAAGGATTCTGAAAGTCTTTACCGTGAAGAAGTGATCGCGTCTACCTGACTCGAACATCACACAAGGTAAGCCTGTGCTGAACCGAACCACACAGTGCCTCATAAATACGATCTTCAAATATCAATTAGAACTTCCAAAATAAAAAAGCAAGAGTTGTATATAGGAGGACGTTGTGAGTGGTCTGCACGGTTCCCCTGGTAGGATGGAACTGCAGAGGGCATTCACAACACGGGCACACGGGCGCTCGGAAATGCTCGTACCGATGGCGTTTCCCCCGGCCCTGCATGAGGCCCCTTGTTGTAAATTAGATGCCGACAACGGGGTTCACACACATGTGTGCACACACAAGCATGCGTACACTCTAACCCAAAGGAACAAGAGCTGCCCCACAAGGTTTGCAGATTAACCGGCCACGCGATCCACCAGTGAGCGGCCTCCAAACCTGGACAACCGGGCAGAGCTGAAGACGGGCCTGGATGAGGAGGTGTGGCACCGGCCTCCCTCTAAACCTCGAGAGCTCTCTCCACGTGACCAGGAGGGCGCCGAGGGCAGGAGGTGCCTGCTGTGTGCAGACGCTGTCTTCTGGGAGGCAGGCGGGACCTCCCGGCACTCAGGCTGCACACTGAGCTCTCCCAGGAGCATCCTGGCCCCCATCCTCCCGCATCACCATCGGCAGGAGCCAGCCTCTCCCGGGCCACGCACCGTCAAGGCTAGGAAATCCCATTCATGGAGCCCACAATTCCCAGAGAACCTGCAGCATAAAATGCAAGGAAAGCCTTAAAACACTCAGTCACTAGCATAAGCTCCCAGAACCCTGAGGCCGCTCCCCTACAGAGGCAAGTCCCAGAGACTTCAGAGCCCAGAGCCACCCGGACTCAGTGCCCCACACCAGCAGGACAGGGACTCCAGGCAGAGTCCAGGCACTCTTCCTTCAAAGGGCCACATGCACAACAGGCAGCAGCCACAGCAACAGGTAACAAGAGGCCCCGCAGGGGCCACACCTGGCTGCCCAGGCTCTGGGGCACCTCATCACACACGATGCTTCTGTCCTGAAGCCATGCACCTGCACAGACGTGAGACCACAAAGACGGCCTCCTTGCCGCTCACAGCAGGCTTGTCGTCAGAGAGCCTGCAGGAAACTGAGCAGCACAGGGGTTTCCAGATTCCAGCAAGGGGCTGTGGACTGCATGGCCCCGTGTTCCTCAAAGCAAGCTGGGGAGGGAAACTTGAGGAAAATGAGGCGCAAGGAGCCTCAGTGTGCCCACTCCGCTGGAGACACGGGGAAGGGGGCCCACCTGGGAGGCGGCAGCACCTGTGAGAGCCTTTCCACAGTCGTGAGGGTCAGCTCACAGTCCAGTCGGGCGCAGAGGGCGAGCTCCGCCCAGGGCGGCAGGACCAACAGAAGGGTACAGCATGCGCACTGCCTTCTAGCTGTGAGGTGTGCTTAGCCACTTCTCATGATGTCCGGACGGGAAGGCCAGGCAGAGGCCAACCTCCCCAAGCTTGGAACACAAATACTGTCCATTCCATTCCTGCCGAACAAGCGCCCTCCTACAGCGCTTCAAGAACAGGCCACCCAAGGCGGAGGACCATGGACTTTCGCTGGTTCTCTTCTGTCCAATAGAGACCCAGCAGCTATCTGCTGCCTCGGCCACCAACAACTCAGCCTCTCATGGGAACAAGGAGAAAGGAGGCCATCCCACAGGTGAAAGGCCTCCCCCCAGGTGAGGCCAAGCGATCAGGAAGGTCTGCGCTATGGGGATTGGGGGGGGGGGGCTCCTGGGAGGAAAGGCTTTCCGGCTGCAGATCCAGGACCCGCCCTTTACCATGAGATCGCTTGGCACAAGCCCAGGAGAACCGAGGCACTTAGCTCGGCACAGGAGCAGGTGGAGAACCAGGCGCAGACCTCACACTGAGGCGGAGAGGAGCGCACAGGGGGCAGGGACGCCTAGGCCTCCGCCAACCGGAGGAGCTCGGTTGCGCATGCTCACGGGCTTGGGCTGAGATCTGCGCAGCTCCTGCAGGATCTGCTCAGACCTCACCCTCTCGGTCACCTCGCTTTAATGCTCCTAGCATGGCGCATGGGAACGCCGGGGGGAGCACGCCGGTTTCTCTTATTTTACACATATGTCCAGAGAACCAGGACCAAGAGGTCAGAAGGGAGGGCAGAGACATCCTCTCCAGATACCAGAGTCTGGAAAAACACTGAAAAGGTCACTGTGAGTAGCACATCACTGCCTGAACTTTTACTTCGGTGTTGAGAGAAAAAATTATGTTAGGCAAAGACATGCAAGAAGATTTGGGGGTGGTGGGGGATTACCGGGAGTTGAACCCAGGGGTGCTTTTACCAACAAGCCACACCCCAAGGCCTTTTTATTTTGAATTAGGGCCTAAGTTTCTGATGCTGGCCTCAAATTTGCAGTCCTCCTAACTCAGCCTCCTAAGCTGCTGGGATTCCAGGTGTGCACCACTACACCTGGCAAGATTTCCTATAGCCTTTGAGCATCACAAAAGGAAAAGGTTCTAGAAATGGGTACCACCTGCCAAGCCAGGAGGGCGTCCAAGGAGAAGGCAGCTCTCTGCGCAGGCCTTACTCCACCACCCTAAGTGACTGGCTGCTCTCTGCAGTAAAGGGCTCCAGGATCTTGGAGGCAAAGCATCTTTCTTTCTTCAGTCGTTTGCCTCCATGTGGTTTTGTGGCCAGTGCAGTCAGTTCCTGTGGATGGAGTTGGAGACTGCACAAGGGCCACTGTCCCTGCTCCCCACACGGCTTGGTTTTCTTTACCCCTGTTTAACCTGCTCCAGGAGTCAGAGCAGCATCTAGACAGCATCTTTCCGTCTTGTCAGAGGAGCTGAGGACGCAGGAGGCCACCTGCTAGCCAAGAGAGAGCACCCTGAGCGGTGGCAAGCCAGCTCCTTCCTGGTCCCCACCTGCCCTGCGTCACTCGTTCACGTGGTTCTGGACTCAAGGGCTGGTGGCAGGGGGCAAGCCATCACGGCTCCCAGGACCCACCACCACCACACCTGCTCATGGCCTCAGCGAAGGAACCAGAATCTTAGGTGGAGAGGGTCACCTCGGAAGGGCTGGAGCCGACGTGCGGAGCCAGGCCGGCTCTGGGGTCACGAGGCCCCTCCGACAGGATGCCAGGACCATCAGGAACAAACCAGCCATCTAAGGCCACCGCCGGACCACAAGCTCTGCTTTGCTCGGTCCCCTGCCTCTCGGAAAGCCTTGTCTCTTTGTGAGATAATGAAGGCCACGAGGCAGGGCAGCTGAGGCCTGCAGGCACTGGGCATGGGGTCTTTCTGCAAGAAGAAGCCAGCCGAGTTCTCACGTGGCAGAGCTGGGCACAGGCAGGGCCTGGCTCATGGCCTCCAGAAGGTGAGGCTGGGCTGAACCCTGAAGAGCAAGGAGGGCCTGACCCGGTGCTCTGGGTGGGGGCAGAGCATGGCCACTGGACGGGGGAGCCATGACCCAGGGCCTGAATCCTGCTCACTATCCCCCCAGGAGCACGCCCGACATCTGCCTGACCCGTTGCCACAGCACAGCTACCAGGCACACCTGCACATGTCTGGGGCCTAGGGCGGCCACAAACCCACATACTACCTAAGATTATTTTCATCCTCCCCGACCAAGAATCAAGCATCACCTCCTCGGGGTGACAGGGCGCAGGTAAGAACGGCTGCTGTGAAGGGTGATGCAGGCACTGGAAGCAGCACGTGCAGGCTTGCTTATCAAGGGGGTGCCCACCTCCTGAGACCTGTCCACCCTCCTGGCCAGGGGTCTCCCTCTGGGTCCTGCCTGCTGCTCCTCCCTCACTTCACGATTGGCCACCAGCCATCCAAGCATGTACAAGCGTCAACCCGCACTTGGTGACCTGACCGGAATGAGGTGGTCTGGAGCCTCGGGAAATAGGAGCCCACGGTGCAGCTCCATCCGCAAGGAAGCCCTTCCCACAGGACCAGCGCGGCCCTGGGGACAGAGAGCAAGGGCTGGGGCCTGGAACGAGCGTGGGGTGCAGCAAGCACCCCCAAAGCAGGCCAACTGCCAGGGGCAGGCTCAGCAGGGACCCAACCTCCAGTGACATGCGCCTCAACAGACAGCCAGCCAGCGTTCTCGGGGAGCAATGGCTTCAGGACAGAGGGACCACAGCTGGCTGAATGGGACCCGTGTGAGAAGCAGACCCCCACTGACCACGCCCTGCCACCTTCCTGCAGGGCCTGGAGGTCCCGGCTCCAGCTGGGGCTTCCGCCAGACGCCTGCAGATGAGGCTTCCCGTGCCCGGCCTGAGGGTGGCAGCCGGACAGGTGCCGTCCTTTGGGACCCTCCAGCCTGCGACGATCCCTTCCTCTTGGCAGCCAGGTGCAGGCTCACACCCAGGTGTGTGGCTGAACCAGGAGGCGCTGGGCCTACAGCCCTCTGGGCATTCACACCACCTTCAGCCTGGGAAGGAAGGGACGGCCGAAGGATGCTGACCAGTGGCGCTGTCCTGAAGGAGCCCCTGAACCTGAGCACTGTCACGCAGAACCACGATGCGGGGCCCGTCCCTGACGGTCCCATCTGACCGCAGCCTGGCAGTCACGGGTGAGGGTGTGCGGTCCAGAAGACACGGAGCTGCGCCACCAGGCACACGCCCGTGTGGAAGAGGGCCCGCCTCCTTAGGACGTGGCCTCACTCAGCCTGCCACTCACAGTGAGCGCTGGACCCCTGCGAAGGCTGCAGCGTGACACCGGACCAGGCTCCACCAGGAGGAAACAAAGCAGTTCTGAAATCTGAGGCCAAAGTTTCCTCCAAGAACGTTCCAGGAGGAAGGCAGATTTTCCCACTCGACCAACTGGAAATGCAGGTTTGACAGTTCTGCAGAGGGCCTTCCACAAAGGCGCTGTGTCAGGTTTCCAAGCACCTGCGCTCCAGGAGAGGGGTGTCCAGCAGGCCTGTCCACCTCCCCCAGGCCCAGGGCGCACAGAGCCCCTGCTTGGCGGCCACAGATGGGAGCACCTGGGCACCTGGGCTAACAAACAGGAAGGGCTCCAGGGTCGGCCAGGGGTGCTGCCCGCAGAGAGGATGCAGCCACGCTAGGATAGGAGGAGCCCAGGTTCGGCCTAAGCAGCCCCTGCTCTGCCAACACAGGACACAGACTCGGGCACCGCTGGGGAAGAGGGCCACCCAGAAGTCAGGACTCTGCGCTCCAGGCCCGGCGGCACGCCTCCCCGGCTGCGGCGCTTTCCACACACGCAAGCTGCACGGCACGCGGCCGTGTGGAGCCCACCGGCCATCCTACCCTGCCGCCGGCCCACTCCTCGCTCGTGGACTGCCAGACTGGAGCGGATCCCTCCCAGCAAGGGCTCCCCGGCCCAGAGCCTGCCTGTGACACTGAGCCACGCTGTCACAACAAGCGGCCTCCCCAACGCTGCACCCCGGGCAGGGCCAGACCACGCCAGGCACTGCCCAGCTCAACTGGACCCGCAGGTCCCAGCCCTTGGTCAACAGGAAGTCCCCAAGCACAGCGAGGACTCCACGGGAACATCCCCACATCCGGAACATGAAGGACAGGGTCCGCCCTGCAAACCAACCCTCTGCTCCGGCGGTCCAGGTCCCACGGGGGAATCCAGATCAAGTTAGGGGTCCTTTCACAACCACTGGGGCCACTACTAGGGTAACGGGGGTAGTAAAAAGACCAGGGAGGAGAGAGTGGCCCAGCAGTGCCTGAGGCTGCTGGTCACTGCACCTGGGGACCACACCAGTGAACACGCCCGTGTGCACAGAGGAAAATGCAGCAAGCTCAGCAAACGTCCCAGAGAGACCAGCCCTCTCCTTAGGATCACGCTGGAAAACCTGCAGCAGAACGTGCTCACATGACTTGGAATGTGAATCTACGTGGAGTTTTGTAAGTATTTCTTTTCAATCTGCACATGCTGGTATAGGGTAGCTCAGAGGACCTCCAGGTTTGGTCTTCCCTGTCCTGTTGCTGTGTTTTCTTCAACACCGAACACCATCCTCCAGCAAGGGTGTATGTGGCTCTGCGGTGCAGCCCGGGCCTGATGAGACTTCCCATCTGCGGGACACGGTGCTGCTGAGGCTGCAGGCGGCTGCCAGCTGGCCTGCGGCTTCCCTTTCATCTCAGGACTCGATTCTGCAGGTCCACACAAGGAAGGGCTCCCTGAGGGCCACGGTCAAGACCCAGGCCCTGGCCCTCAAGCACAGAACGGGCCTCTGCCTGCTAGCTTCAAACGCCAGCCCCAGGCTCCCAAACAACTGGCCCTACCAGAACACACTGCCTGGACGACATTTTGCTCCACGGCTCCTGCTCTGAAGCTTGCTACAATAAATGAAAGAGAAAGATACAAAGCACACAAACAGCTCTCCCCTTAAGAGCAATCATTCTGTTTGCACAAAGAATAGCAACTTCATTCCTGGAACGAAGTGATCATTCATAAGTTCCTCTCTATCTGAAGTGCCAGATACTATCCAGTGTTAAAAGAAAAAACTAGTAACAACAACGTAGCCATTTGAAAGAAGATGGAACCATACCGTGAGCACACATACTGTGTAATTCAAAACGGAATACTATACAGCTGTGAAAATGTATCATAGCTCACATGTTGTCATAATTAAATACCCAAAATCATGGCTGACCAATGAAGAGAACCACACACAGGCAATTACATTTGTGGAAAGTTTACAAAACAGACAACACTAAGAAAGGAAATAATGAACAGAAGATTAGGAATGTGTATCAGGGAGGAGAGGAGACAAATCCAACTGAGAAGGGGCAGGTTGGGTTGGCTGGGATTGTGGCTCAGTGGTAGAGTGCTTGCCTCACACATGTGAGGCACTGGGTTCGAGTCTCAGCACCACTAAAAATAAATGAATAAAATAAAGGCACATCTACAACTAAAAAGATTTTTTAAAGGTGAGCAGGGGGCATATGGCGTGGTGGACAGGCTCCTGAAATGCTCCTCAGCTGGGTGCCAGGAGGCGGCTGATGGTCACCAGCCCTCATTCTGCACCTGCTCAGTGTGCTTGTTCCTGTCCACGTGAGGTGGACGTACAGGTGCTTTCTGATGCAGGACTGTGTCCGACAGCTGTTATCAAAAAGAAGCGTCAGGTGTAAGTGCTTTAGAGTAGGTGATGCACACATATACAGAAACACGGCAAGAGCCTGGCACCTGACGCACGCCTACGGTCCCCGCAGCTCAGGGACCCGGCACAGGCTCAGGAGCGTGTGGCGGCCTGGGCAGCTTAGCAAGAACACATCACAAAATACACCCAAGAAAACAGAAAGGAAGAAAATTTCTGAAAAATGCCAAAGAAAATTCTTACCTCTTACTGTTGATATGGGATAATTTTTTTTTACACTATGAGCAACCGGTATTACTTTTACTTAAAAATGAGTAAGTTATATGCAAGTCTGTGTCAACCCTTTGTTCACAAAGCTGACTGACCACGTCAAGACTGGCTGCAAACTGGGCACAGTGGCCATGCCTGTGGCACAGTGGCTCGGAAGGCTGAGGCAGGAGGATCGTGAGTTCAAAGCCAGCCTCAGCAACTCAGCGAGGCCCTAAGCAACTCAGCGAGATCCTGTGTCTAATAGAAATATAAAAAGGGGGCTGGGGACGTGGCTCAGTGGTCGAGAGCCCCTGGATTCAATCCCCAGACATCCCTCAGAATCCGCGACTTTCGTGTCCCATGTGAAAACTCCAGATGTGCAGGACGCCTGCCCCTCCCTCCTCAGTGCTGCCTGCGGTGGCGTGGACTAAGGCACTCCCCTGTGGGCACCCACCTCCCGGCTCGACAGGACTCGCTCGCACCACCCGCTCCCTGCGCTGTAGGAAGACTCCACAAAGGTCTTCTCCAGTCTCCCCTCGGAAGCACGAGTGCGCAAAGCTTTCCAGCACCTTTTAAACGTGCCATCTTCTGCATATCTGCTAGCCCACCTCCCTCTGGTCCAAATAAATAAAAAAGACGTTCACACCTCATCAAGAATAAAGGCAGGGACTGAGCAAGGAGACTGGAGGAGGGAGGTGCCCCGCCTGCGAGTATCGTCCCTGCCTGCTCCCCACAGGAGCCCCGAAGGAGCAGGGCTCGCCGGGGGGACGGGGGACGTGGCGGGCTACGCTCCTGCAGGCCTGAGGCCGACGCCGAGACCAGGGTGGCCCCCGACACAGTGCTACTAAGGGCTGAACTCCCCACACCCAGAACCCTAGTGGGAGGAAGGCTGCATCCCAGTTCCTCCTGGTGTCTGCTCACGCTGCTGTGTCCCCAGCGCCGGCACGCAGCGCTCACATGCCCCACGGGAAGCCCCTCCTGAAACACCTTTCATGGAATCCTCTCTCCCCAGAGGCGAGCAGAAAAGCGGCGTGAGGCTGATGAGCCAACCATCTCCCTGCAGGGCAGCACCGGGCGACGCCGGGGCAGCGGGCACCTCCTGGACCTGAGTCTCCCCCTCCCACAGCAGAGGAGGGACCTGGGAAGAGGTTTCACAGGGCAGACAAAATGCAGAATGACGAGTCAGCCAGAGGCAAGCAGCACAGCGTGCCCGCAGGCAGACAGGGCACTGGCGTCCCCCTCGACTGGCCCAGGAGCCCCTGCCGGGCGGCCCTGGGCAGGCAGAGGGTGCATGGCCATCCCTGTCCCTCAAGAATGAGTTAGAAAAGCCCCCGCGAGGTCAGCTGCCGGCACACCGGAGGATCCCAACACACCTCTCTGCACCTGGCGTCTCGGACACAGAGACAACCCAGCGCCCTGGCAGTTCAGCCCCAAGCCCACCATCGTAGGGCACATTTTCTCAGCAGCGGTCATGCAAAAAGAATTCACTCAGACCCGGGGATGTCTGCACACCAACTGCTGCCACACAGATGGACGCGGGAGTTTGCAAAAGACAGGTGCTGGTTGGTGGCGCCTCCTGACCGTCTGCAGGGCTGAAGGTCGGGACACAGCGCGGCTCTGCTGCAAGCAACGGGGCACTAAACCCCCCTGTGAAGAGCAGCCACTGAGCCGGGCAAGTGGGGCGCACCTGTAATCTCAGCAACTCGGGAGGCTGAGGAAGGAGGATCTCAAGTCCAGGCTGGCCTCAGCAACATAGGGAGACCCAGTCTCAAAAGAAACATGCAAAAGACTGGGGAAGGGCTCAGTGGTAAAGCGCCCGGGTCCAAAGTCCAGCACCAAAAATAAACAGACAAGTAGCAGCAAATGAGACCCAACCAAGCGTTTTCTCTCTGCTTCCCGCTGGGGCGGCGGGGGATGGTTTTCAGATTCAATAATAAGTAATAATAGGTCAAAAATATTCTCCAGTTACCTGAAGAAATGGTTTTCAAACGTTATAATAAAGCAACAGCACGTCTTAAGAGCATCTTTCCTCACATTTTTCCTTTGGATAACCTGACCCTCCTAGATTCCAGGGCCTGGTACAGACCACGCGGTGTGACCTGGAACAGCGGCCTTCACAGAGGTCCTGGACAGGGAAAGGCAATTCTGGGGAGGCAGTCTCCACCTGGGGAGGACCCCACGCCTCCAACCAGGACCCAGCAGGACACGGGGACACCTGAACAGGGAACCTTGCCGAGGACAGGACCTGCCAGAGGCCACACCCTCCAGCAGGGCGGCTGAGGGTCCCCCTCCACTCCCTCCACTGCCCACACGGTGGGAGTTCAACCCAAAGACGGGGGTCCAGCAGCGCGGCTCACAAAGTGAGATGCCCTGCTCCTTCCACAGCCCGGCCGACGCGACAAGCCGCGGCCAAAGCTCTCTCGCCCTGCTCTGCAGAGTCGGGCTCTGCCCGGGAAGGCAGAAGCACCCAGTCTGCACCGCCACACAGTCCAAGGCCTCCCTGCAGCAGACGGCGCAGCGTGGACCAGACGGCCAGTGAGTCTGGACTCATCCCAGGCCAGCGGGTCACACACCGAGACCGCTTTTGCCTTGAGTGTGCAACAGTTACAACTGTACTGGGCATCGTAGCAGACACAGAAAATAGGAACCAACAGCTAACGCGATGATGTCAAGTGCGGTGGGCACGAAATACTAGAAAAGACTCGAGCCTGCCCTTCAGGGGAAAGCGTACCAGAGTTTCCAATGACAGGAGCACAAAATATCAAATGTGGCTGAGCTGCCACGACCCGACGCCAGGAACCGAAGGCCAAAGAGAAAAGCAAGAAACCGAGGGGCAGACAAGCCAGACCACCGCTCGCTCAGCCCCGACGCACCAATGGCACGAGGCGGGCGTCTCAGTGCCTGAGATGACTACAGGGCTGGAGTTCAACAATGGGAGCGAGCGTGAGAGCGGCTCAGGCCCGTCACACTGATGTCAGCAGCAATGAGAGTCAGGGTGACAATTTTTACATGGAGGGCTTCACGTTCCTGAGGTTCCTGTTTCTGAAGTGGCAGGATGGGGGTGCTGGTGAGCCCAAGTGCACTGTGGTCACAGGGAGCCACTCCCCACCACCCAGGGGCTCCTCAGCCCCCGGAAGCCCATCACCTGGCCCCAGGCTCGGAGCCGCTCCGCTCCCCGGGCACCCCAGCTTCTGCCCTTCTCTTCCTCCCGCCTGGAAACTGCAGCCACCCACCTGGAGCAGCTCCATCCTCTGCCTCCTCTTCTCCAGGTCTCCCTCTGACGTCACCTGTGAGCCAAAGCGCAGCGTGACCAGTCCCACCCACATGCACATTCCCACCCCTCCCTGCTGGGGCGGCTCCCTGTCCCCTGTACTGGTCACTGCAGCACACGCTTGCTGAGCCTTCTTGTTGCCTGTATCCTCCTCCTGACCCCCCAGATATGTGCACCCTGAAGGCAGGCTGTGCGTCCCCAGTGCCCCGCCGGGACCCAGCACTCGGCAGCCGCCCAGCCAGCACCAGTGAACGGGTAACGGAGGGAGTGACTCCCCAGCCTCCCACACCTGCCGGCCAGAGAGTCGGGAGCTGTCGGTCTGTCAGGCTGGATGGCGGGAGGAGGGAGAGGGAAGAGACGGGATGAGAGGGAAAACGGCCACTGGGTGGGAGCCCAGGAAAGAGGACACTGAAACCACTGGAACCAGCCACAGTCGCAGCCGCCTGCATGGGATGCTCAGGAGAAGGCCCTGCTCCCACCGGGAGCCCACTCGGCCCTGCAGCCCCGCCCACCGCAGGCAACAGCATCAGGAGTGCACAGCGAGGGAGGAGCGGGATGCACAGCAGGCCTGGTGGCCCCGGGCTGCACAGCCCACCACACACTCCCAGGGTGCAGGCAGGTGAGCTCCAGGGAAGCAGCCACGGGCCACAAGGACGGCAGGCCCCTTCTCCCCGAGGGACCACCAGAGGCGTTTCCATGGAAAACTTGACCGCTGATGGGCCCTGGGACAGTCACTGGGACCCAGACTATCAGAAGGGATCATGCTGGGAGGGGAGAAACGTCCGGGCACGGGCGGCAGTCAGAGACCGGAGAGGCATGCTGGGGCCAGCAAGCAACAGGCGGAAGTGAGGGCCGGTGTGTCCTGCAAGACGAGGCAGCAAGGCCACCACGGCCACACTCTGGGAAGCTCCGAGGCCAATTCAGCCAGAGGCCTGCACTCCAAACCTGTGCCGCCCACCACCAGAAGGTTCTGGAAGGCGGACGTGGTTTCGGGGATAGGCAGACTCTCCAGGCCCATTGTGTGCCACACTCTCACTTATTAGGCATGAAAATACAAGTTTTGTTCAAGGCGGCAGAAAGGCTTTTCTCTAGGAAATGAAAGTGAGCGGCTGTCGGCAGAGAGCATGAAAGGGCCCGGCTGGCGCCCCGCCTCGCCCGGCCGCCGCCCCGGGGTCTTTGAGGAACCTTTCGCCTTGACGCCACTCCTTACTGCCTGCCGAGCAGAACAGAGAGAGGGAGGATAAAGAGGCCGGGACTTCATTTCATGCGTTTTTCACATCCAAAATGCTGCCCCAGATCAACTCCTCCTGCGCCCCGGCGGGGGAAGCGGGCAGTGGAGTTCTAATTTCATTTAGTGTGACTGACATAATGAGGGTCAGGCCCGCGACCTCCACACCCTCTTCAATGCGCTCGCCGGCTCCGCACTACTCCGCCGTCTTTACTCAGTCCCCTGGAAGTTCACGCGCGCACATGCACACGTTCAAAAGCGGCGCAGATGAAACGCAGGCGGCGGCCGGCCCAGGCCCTGCAGCACGCTCCCCCAAGGGCGGAGGGCGAGCCCGCAGGGCGGCCCGGCCATGCTGCCAGCCGCCCTCTGAGGCACTCTAGGAGGACGGACAGCAGGAGGCATGCACGAGGGGACGCGTGCCGGGCTTCCTGGGTCTGCCATCCCTCAGAGCCCCACGCACTGTGCGGGGCAGGGGTCAGAACCACACCCACAGCCCGTCCAGGGTCCTGAAGACTCGGAGTGAGGCTAGGACAAAACGCCAACTGCCAGCCCGCACTCCTCCCACAGCATGTCCACGGGTTTGGGCACGAGAGTTGCACAGTGCTGCTCTGAGGAGGCACCGTCACTGTCCCTGCACCACCACGTGGGGAAACCAAGTCACAGTGAATCCCAGGCACAGTGATGCAATGAACTGTGGGCATACGCCACGATCAAGCTACCAAACCAAGTCATGCAACCTCGTGCAGTGTGTCTGCAGACTCCAGCCAGCCAAAGCCTCACATCCTCCAAAGAGCCAGGCCACCGGAGCTGCCCTGGCGTTGGATCAGCCCAGCGATGAACCTGCACAGACGCATCTCCTAGGACTGTCACCACTGGCACCAGTGAGGTCGGGCACTGTGGGCAGACACGCTGAGGGTAGGCGCGCACGAGCCAGCACCTGGCCAAGGCACACTCACGTCTTGCCGAAACCCTGCGACCTCACTGCAGCACCGGAAGCACGATGGCAGACACTGCACTCTCGCGTCTTCAGCGTGGCCAGCGACCTGCATGTTACCCGCCCCATTCTGCAAAGAGCAACGGGGAGCAGCCGCTAAGCCTTCTGCCCCAATCGTCCAGGCGCCAGCGGGAGGGTGGGATCTGGACACCACACGGCTTCTCGGAAGAGGGCAGAATACCAAGGGCATGCCACCCAGCAGGCCACCAGAGGTGACGGCATCACCTGTGAGGTGTTCTTAGAAGCCTCAGGCTCCAGCCAGGCGCTGCCTGGTCGGGCTCCTCCCAAACACCCCAGGGCCCCCACCAGAGTTCTCTGCAGGAGGTGCTGGTACTGCTGTGGTTCTGTGCCGAAGACTGAGTTAACCAGCACTCACCCAGCCCAATCCAGCCACCTCTCATCACCAAGCCCCGCCCCCAGCCCAACAGGATGCTTCAGCAGAGGGACAGGCAGGGAGGGGCCAGCCCTGAGAGCTGGCTGAGGAGTGACCCCAGGGCACAGAGCAGTGGCAGCTTCCCACACGTGAGAAAACCCCAGCACAGTCCCCTGCCAGCCCCTGATGCCAACGTCCCAGGCACGCCCTTTCATTACAGCAAAGACCAAAGGAATTCAATGAAGCTCAGCCAAGATTCTCCAAACTGGGGGGCATGCTTGCCATATGCTTCATGCCAGCCGGAGAGAAATTCCACCCCACATTCCTAGCAAAATCTTTGTTTTGATCCTTAGCACAAAATGCCACCCAGTTTCTAATTACCCGACATGCTTCCAGACGATGGTAATTATAATATAGAAAACTAATGAGTAAAGGATGTACACATGTCCCTAAAACCATCCTCTACTGTCTCCTTCAGGAAAATTAGTCATTAAGCTTTCTTACAGTTTCCTATTAAACTATGCTTGATTTCCTGCCTGCCACAAACATTTGGATCATCATTAAATTTAAAAAGAGGAAAGTCAAAACCTCTTTCATCAGAACATGGCTGACTGTGGGTTTTAGTGAACCTGACCATTTCTGGGTTTTAACAGACAATTACTAGACTGGGGGGGGAAAATGGCTTTTCTTAAAAACACTCACAGTGGGACTGAAACTCCACACATCCTGGATGCTCCTGACTGCGCGTGGCCATGACTCGGTCTCATCAACTCACTCCCACCAAACCTAACAGGCAGACGTGTTTGTGAGTCTGCTCTTTCTAAAGACCAATGGCAACTTCTTCATAATTACTGACCAATTTTTTTAAATCTCTTCAAACAACAGCGTAAGGAGTACGAAACACCAGGAACAGCCTCATGCTTGGAAAAGCAAACCCCCGTGCTTGCTGACTTACAAAAGCAGCACCCAGAGGACCTTGCTGACCACTGGCCAGTGCCCAGGAGGAAGCGACCAGCACCAACCACAGACTCACGGCTCTGCGCACAGCGGTACTGAAGAAAGGGGCAGCTGAGGCAGGGTCTTCGTTTCCTCTTCCTCTAACACATTAACTTTCGTCAGTATTTATTTAAAGCCTCCAGAAAGTCTTTGTTAAATTGGCTTAAGAAGGTCAATTCCTACATAACCATATGATTAAATGTTATGTAGCCATAAAAAAGGGGGAGATTTGATGAAAAGGTGAAGACACAGAAAAATGTCACTGAACGAAGATTGTGTGGGGGATACCCAGGCATGTCGCCATATAGGAGAGGGCCTGTCGCCACGCTCCTAAATCACAAAGGTGAAGACAGAGCACCTGGCCGAGGCGTCCAGGTGAAGGGTGGTCAGCCCATTCTCCTCTTCTTCATGGGGAGCTGTATTTTCCATATCAGTATAAAACACTCGTTAATAATCAAGAAGAGGTAGATTTATTCCCTACCAATTCTACTTCTTGTGATCAACTCTACCTTTTCTCCTATATTCTTTTTACGATTCTAAACCTTGGACAAGCACCTGCCAGGTGCCCTGTCCACCTGGTGGGGACAGTCACTCCTAGGGTTGGGGCTCCTGCATGCGGGCAGGGTGCAAAGCTAACAGAGAACCAGGAGTCCTCCTGACACCCCTTCCCACTACGGATGCTGCATCGAGGACCCGAGCACAGATGGCTACCGGATCTCAAGGCAGAGAGTGACAGGCGAAGTGGGGCAGGGTCAGTTCAGGAGATGAAAACAGCAGCCCCTGGGCCACACTGAAGGACAGAGAGTTCCCACAGCAAGGGGAGGGCCCTGCTGGGGAAGCTGCAGGAGAGCAAGACACCTCGGTGCAGGCAGCCAGGGAGCAGCTGGCTATGCAAGGCCAGCAGCCCATGAGCCACAAGGTGAAGCCCTGCTCCCTGCAGAAAGGGATCCCTTCTCAGGGAAGGCAGAGCCCAGAGCGCACCCCGAGCAGGACGTGATTCCTAGGTGGGCCTCCGTGAGCAGACCAGCTGCATGCGCACACATTAGCCAGCCAGTGCCGAGCACCCCAAACTGGCACTCAGCTTCCTGATGTGCTTCCTAAACTGAAGTGGAAGTCTATGGATGCCAGAGAACCCCGAGATCACCTCCCCTTGCCCCTCGTCCCAGTGACAAAAGGGTGCCAGAAAAACCAACTCTCAGGAGAGACAGAGTAAGGAGACCGAGGGAGGCAGAACACGGAAACCTCGAAGATGACGGCATGCGAATCCTCTGAACCTGCGTCTGCCACCTTGCATGACAGAGGGGGCTCAAAGGTTTAAGACGAGACACTGCTGGTCTATCCAGCTGGGTAAACGTAACACCAGGATCTTTAAAGATGGAGAGGAAAGCAAAAGAAAGCAGATGAGAGGACGAGAGCAGACTCGGAGAGAGATGGGAAGATGCTGCCCTGCTGGCCTTCCATGGAAGGGGCCATGGCCAAGGCAGGCGGGCGGGCGGGCGGCCTCAAGGAGCTAGAAAGGGCCAGCAAGTGGAGCCTGCCGCAGGCGCTCCAGAGGAGGACGCCTCCCTGCCAGCCCCCGGCCGGGCACAGGCTCTGCAGCAGCTTCTCCAGCTGGTTCACTAACCTGGCGACCATCTGACCTGAGGCTGGGCACACGTGTGGGAGGCCCCTCCCCTGTGGCTCAGAGCTGGGGCTCGCTGTCACTGCAAGGCATGCCTGTGCTCTCAGGACGGTGGCTGGCGACAGGCCACCGTCTCAGCACTGGGGGCTCACTCCTGCCTCCACAGTCCTACTCCTACCCAAAACCACGTGAGGCTTGAGACTGAAAAGGCTCCGACAAGCCTTACCTTCCAATCCCAGAGGACAGGTACTTCTCGAGCCCCACCACCCTATTAGGGAGGGCACAGCCTTTGCCCAGCCCCGCACCCTCCTAGTGGCTCCCACAGGAGCCCTGGGGCCAGATTTTTGCCCACCCAGTTGCACCTTCTCTCAACTGTCCAAATGCTACTTCCAAGATTCCCAACAGCCTGACCAAGGGGATGAGATGCATGACGGTCCCTAAGAGGGTTCAATGCAAACAACGTGTGCACCTCACAGGGGATCATGCATTCAGAGACAGATCAATGCAATAAGGAAAATAACCAGAACGCACATGTTCTACATTCCCTTCCAGGTCCCCGTAACGGGGAGCCTGAGCTCTCAAACATCCTGCATTGACTCCCAGACGCAGCCCGTCTGCTGTTGGCTACAGACCTGTCCCTGGACCCTTGCACATTCCACACGCCAACCCAACCCAGCTCCTGCCAGTTCAACCGCAGGCCCACTGGACACCACACCTGATCTGACTAATAAGAGGCAGTGAGCACACACAACACTCGGCACACAATTGAGGGTGGATGCACCCTCAATTGTAATCACAACCAGCAGCCAGAGCAGCCTGGGAGCAGCTACAGAAAGGCTAGCTCCCCCGGAGGACTCCACACCTACAGGATCAGTATCCTAACTGTGCCAGGGTCGTGCACACCAGAGGCCTCCCCACAAATCAGCTGAACAGGAACCACACAGCAGAGCCGTGGCTTGGGGACCACCCCCAACTGTGAGATTCCCAAGCAAGGGGACTGGGCATTTTGTGATCCCCCAAAGCAACTGGCACTGCTGCAGACAATGGAGAACAGAAGAAAATATGCAGGGTGATCAGAAGTAATATCCAAAGGCAATGATCAAAACCTTAATCATACACACCAAGGCCCACAGAGCAGGCTGGAGAGACCCGCCCTGCCAGTGTGACCACACGGAAGCAGGGGTCAAAGGGAAGCCACGGAGGCCCATCTGTCACGAACAATCTCTTGGGCATCTCACAGTGCTCAACCCCGCAGGGCACTTAACTCTCCCAGGGGTTGTCCTCCTTCCCTCTCACTAATTCCAGACCTGAAATCAACTGGAGTTCACAATCAAAACTCTTGTGAAGCCTAAGAAATTAAGGGGGGAGACAGCAGAAGGAAAGGGTGGTGGCAGCAGAGGAGCCTGAGCGTGCGGTGGCAGGTGGGCCAGCTGGGCTCATGGGGAAAGTAACGAAGATGCCCCCACAGGCTGGTGAGGCCGTGGACACCGGGACCCTCAGCCTGCTCCTGCTCAGAATGGGATGCTCCTGCCATGGGTGGGTTCTGCCTCCTGGATGGAAAGTAATCTGGTGCAAAAGTTCTGCAGCAAATGCAATGACGTGTTATTTTTATATTTAAAATTCTTTGACAAAACAATCTGTTACCCCTGAGGAGCACAACACAAAGATCTGCTCAGAGAGATTATCATGCCAATGTCCTCTACTGTGCTGTCCAGAGCAGTAAAGCCCAGAAGCCACGAATATCCAACCGAGGGGGGTTCATGAACTGCCCTTCCTTCAGCTGGACGGACGCTGGTGAGGGCACTCCAGCTGTTTCGCTGCTAGGTGTGAAAAGGGGGTGCCAGGCCTGAGCAGCCTCTGCTCACAGACGTGACGGAAAGCAAAGAGGACACTTAACTACGTCCACCAACACCAAAGCACGGAGCCCTGGACTGCAAGGCTCCAGCCACGTTCTCCCCGTCTCTGCAATCCACACAAATCCAGATGCTTAAATAGCCGTCTGTTTGAAATAACAGACGGTCCGTGCAGGCCACAGTCATTCAGGCTACCAGTCAGGCATATTTCCCACTGATTAATGATTCCATGAGTTAGGTCGATCTCAACGTAAAGCCAGCCTCGCCTCCACATGGAGAGCCTGGCTGGTGGCTGCCTCCCTCGAACCCTCCTCCTCCCACACATCTCTCCCCACCCCGGTTGCCAAGGGATTTTCCAATACCCCATCCCTGCAGAAGACCGCTGTCAAGAACTAAGCCCCAACCTGAAGCAGAGTGAGCCTGTTGCATTTCCCTTGCTACAGTTTCGAGGGGGAGGCCACCTTGACAGGGTTTCCATTTGAAAGAAAAACTAGGCTGGCAGCCCTACCCAGCAGCTGAGATAAAAGCTTCCTGAAAGGAGAGCCGCATCTGTGCCACAGAAGCAGGCCTGTGTGTTTTTTGGACACAACTCACTCACATTTACGCACAATTCGGGAGGAAGGACGTGGCACCTGACCTCTAGGCTTAGGATAAATCACAAGTCTTCTCACCTACAGAAAGGAGCTACAAAAGCTTCCAACCTCAGGACGGCCATGGCCTGCTCCACTATCCCGGCGGCTCAAGTCCTCTCCTGTGTCCCCTGACCTTAATTTATAAATAGCAGTCTTGTAGAGCTCCTAATGCTTATAAGACTTTTTTTTTCTTCAATTTTTTAAGGATTCTTTTTCCCTTCTGCATATAATTCGTTCCTTGTCACTCTAAGTTATTCACAGGAGGCTTGTTAGATCTTTTTATGTAATAGGGTTGTACAAGGGATATTCCACATTTTCAAATTATTTTCTTGTTCAAAAATAAAATCTAATTTGCAGGCTCTAAGTAAGCAAGGATGAGTCATGAGCAAAGGCAAAAGTCACCCCACAGAGAATGGGCCTAGACGGTCGGGAGGCACCTAAGCCCTTCCTGCATCCTCCCCACGGATGGCCGCAAGGTGCCCATCAAGCCAGGGACGCTGGGGGGTTTCTGCACTCATCCAGTTAAAAGGCCCTGACTTTGAAATGGCCATCCAGCTATGACCGCCTCCCAGTCCACCTGATATATAAGCTAGTCTCTCTGTCTCCACAGCAGAGATCCATCAAGTCCTCTGCTTTCGGAAGAGGCACTGACATAAAATACAAACGCAACATGAAACAGTTATCACCTCTAAAGGGGAAGTAAATGAAAGCAATCAATCTCAATTTTCTTTGCTAAATTTCATGCCTGTCCCATACACAAGCCATAAGAAATTTAACCCTGACATTTTAAGGTGGCATTCACATTCTGCAGACTAAGGAGGAATACAGGATGCATTTTAAAGCTTCTTTTTTTTTTAAATGAAAAATCCTGTCTTGCAAAAGAGACATTTAACTAGAATTTGTGCAAAGAATCAAGTTTCTCTAGGTTTTAATAACCCATTGGCCAGTAATACTCAAGAATACAACAAAGAAGACAGAAGAGTCCCTCCAGTTGATTATTGTTACTTCTGGGTCTAAGACAGGACACCCTCCAAGGCAGGGGGCCCACATCACCTGCTGTCCTCTGCCTGCAACACACGGTCCCTCCCTCCAGGCACGGGAGCACTGCTCAGGGCTCCCTCTCTGAGGCCAGTGCTCGGCCTTCCCACTGGGGCCAGCAGAACACTCACTGCCAGGGACCGGTGCAGCTGAGCCACCCACTGGGCAGGAGGAAGGCCATAGGGAGGACGGTGAGTGGCCACACTGGGAACTGCTTGGTGCCCAGGGCGTGGCCTGCTACAGCGACCATGACAGCTGCCCCTGCACTGCGTCCACAGTTCCCGCGGAGCCTCAGCTCCAAGGCTCAGACTCTGCCACCTCACGCAGCAGTGCTGATACAAACATGCACTCCGCCTCCCACGGAGTGCGCCTCCAGAACACCCAGCACTTCTGCCAGACGGGACGGCGGCACAGCACTGAGAGTTACATCTGTGCGACACTGGGCCTGTGCGTCCCACATCTCACCCCAGCGTGACCCCGCTGGCTCTGGGCAGGACTCCCAATCACAGCCGAAGTCCCTGGGTGTCACTGGGTTCAGGGTCTGCTGCATACACCACAGGGACCCAGAAGTTCAGCAGAGGCTGTGTGACAAGGGGTCTCCACCAGGACAGCAGTGATGTCCTGAGGGGAAACACAGCTTAGGGATCACAGCAAGACCCCCTTCAGCCCTCACCACACAGCAAATGGGCACCTCCAGTCCACTGCGCAGATGTGGAGCAGAGCACAACCCACGAGCTGATGGCCATACAGCAGCTGGTACATCGTGCCACTCCAGTTGCCTGACCACTGGTCACTGCCTCCCGGTCCACACCCACACAGTGCAACCCTGGGGTGCTTCTTTGCAACTGGAGGATGCCACGTCTCCTGTAAGTAGAATAGGAATCGCCGCCGGGCTTATGGGAGCTGGCAGGGAGTCTGCGGGACAACTGCCCCAGCAGTGGGCATGGGAATCTGTGCCAAGGACAGACTCCAGCGAGATGCCATCCACCAACACTGGTGGGCACTGGCAAACCCTGCTGTTGGGAAAAGCGACCCTCTCCTGAAACACACTGACCCGATGTCCCCATGTTCCCAAGCCGCACAACACAGGAAAGAGAGGCATCTTCTGAAAGCCTACCGAGGCACAGGCAGAAGACATCGGCCACCTCGAGCTCACCTTGCCATGGGCTGGACCCTGCGTCCCCCCAGGTCACGCACTGACGCCCTAACCCACAGGGCAAGATGTCAGGCAGGGCCTCTGGGGGGAAGGAGCTTCAGACGAGGTCATGGAGGCCTGCCAGGGGACCGGGTCCCACATGAAGGACCGGTGCTCCTTCTCCCTGCCCTGCCCGTGAGGACACAGTCAGGAGGCCATCGGCAACCAGAAGAAGAGCCCGGCCAGGAACTCAATCTGCCAGCCCTGCTCTTGGCCTTCCAGCCTCCAGAGCTGTGAGAAATAAAGGTCTGTTAAGCCACCCAAGGCTCTGGTATCCTAGATGGCAGCCCAGGTAGACAAACACCCACGTCACATCCACCAAGCCACTTGCAAATCCCACAGAGTGGGAGCAATGCCCATCCCTTCCCCACTGCCAGGTGCCAGGGACGCAGCACCTAGCAGACGTCCCCATGAAGTTCGGCATCCCAGCCAGGCTGCACCCCAGCCCAGCTCTGCAGAGGACACAGGCTGGGGCACAACGCGTGCCCTTGCCTCCCCTGCACACACCTGACTGCCCGTCCTGCCGCCTTTGCGCTCCCTCAGGCCCACACATGGGCACCGTACGGTCACCACCCCACCTCTGCAGTCTCCCTCGCTCCCTCCAGGGCAGGGTCCACCAAGCTCCCTCTGGTTCACACCCCCTGCCTGAAGCCCGGCCTTCCCGCTCCCTCCCCAGCTGTCATGGGTTGCTCCTGTGGCCTCTACTTCCTGCCCTTTCGCCACCTCCGCCATCGCAACCACGATGCACTGGGCCACAGGCAGGAAGGGTCTATCAGCACAGAGGCTGTGCTGGCCAAGGCAAGGACGCACAGCTGGGCACCTCAGACACAGCCCAGGAGGCTGGACTCCAGTTCCACTCCTCAACCCTGCACCATGACCCATGGTGTCTGCCCCAAAGCCACGGCGCCTGCCCTCGTTGAGGCCCTTGTGAGGACCGCCTTTTCACCAAAGCCTCTTCAAACCCTTGCCCAGCCTGACCTTCACAGCCCCAGCTCCAGCTCCTACCAGGCACAAGCTGGGCGCAGGAGCTGATAGAGCTGTGACAAAGCGCCTGTCCCTATGCGGACTTTACTTCTTCAGAGGCAGCTCAGCCTACCACAGGAACGGAAAAGACGGCACGCCCCGGTCACAGCCTGGGCTTCAAACACCTTCAGACAGGCCAAGAAGTCCCTCAAGAGCCCGCAGGTGGCATGAAGGCCCACACGGAAGCAGCCGGCGGTGCTTGTCACAGGTGGGAAGGTGGCCAGCAAACCACAAGTGTGTTCCTCTCCGGACTTGGCAATACTGCTTCCCAGACATCTGCCCCCCAAAAAAGCAAGAAATAAGAAAGATAAATGCACACTCTACAGCATTTTCTAAATAGAAAAAAAAGGTAGATGCCCATCGACAGGGGCCTGGCTAAGCCTGGCATAAGGCGGGTTCTAGAACCTCAGGAGAAGCAGTGCCCAGAATGTGGTCTGAAGTAAAGGAGGCCAATGGGACAAGGGTACCTGCACCTGCCTAAGAAGAGTATGTGCTCACACACCCTCGCCCAGGGGTTACGTGAACAGCACACGCCAGATGTATTTGCTTATATTGAGAAAAATACAAAAATACTTTAATATTTAATTTTAGGTTGAAGGTGTAGCTCTGTGGTAGAGCATGTGCTTAGCAGGCATGAGGCCCTGGGTTCAATTCTCAACACACCCCTGCACACATGCGCACACGCGCACGCGCGCACACATACACTAATTTAATTATTAGAAAATGACTAGAGAATAAAATTAAAGTGGAAAAGTGACTAACAAAGATTACTTGAATTCATCTTTTTAAAAAAACAATGGTACTAGGAGCTGAACTGTGGGGGACTTTCCCACTGAGTTACAGCCCCAGTCCTCTATCTTCTTATTTTGAGGTAGGCTCTAGCTAAGTTGTGATCCTCCTACTTCAGCCTGCTTGAATTCATCTTTAAGAACTGAAGTCAGGCTGAGCGTGGTGGTGCACACCTGTAATTCTAGCTACTCACAGGGTGAAGGCAGGAAGGTAGTAAGTTCAAGGCCAGCCTGGGCAACTTAACAAGACCCTGTCTCAAAATTAAAAATAATAAAAGGCTGGAGATTGTAGCTGAGTGGTAGAGCACACCTCAGTGCAAATCCCAGTAGCACAAGAAAAAGAAAAATCAGAGTCAGAATTCTTAGGATTTGTTTTCATGATCTGACACTATCCATATAAATATTTTACCTATTTATATAACTATTTTTAAAACAGTCCTCAAAACTGAAAATAAACTAAGAAATGAACATGAGGGGTAGCAAGACCTCAGAGAGGACCAATTTCAAGTTAGCTCAAATGCAGGAACTTGGCTGATGGCCCCAAAGTGAGGTGCACCACAAGGATGAAAGGAAATGGAATGTTAAAAAAGGAAAAAAATTAACTGTCCCAGGCATCATTCTGCTGGTGGCTCTGCAGGCATCACTGTTCTGAGACCCTCCTGTGGGCAGAGCCAAGGCAAGGGAGCACTGGCCTTCCTGCCCTTGAACACCCTGACTCTGGAGACCGAAGGCCAGCAGGCCACATCAGCTGGACCATCAGAAAGCAAGGGCCCTCCCAACATCACTCTAAAGAACCTCAGAGCCTTCTGAGAGGGCTTCCCAGGTGAAGATGGGATGCTCCGAGCAGCTGTGAGGACTTCATAGAGGTGCATCGAATTTGTTTCATTCCATCAGCTCATAATGGCACGAAGCTACTCAGTGGGATTCTGATTTAAGTCAGCAGATAAAGGGAATTACCTGGACTTCCCTGTGTGCTCTGACAGGTACTGTTTATAGAAGTACTCATCTTAAACAACAAGGACAGCCATTCTGCCACCTGGCTGTGTTAACTGGTGCCCGATCACCACTTCTACAGGGACCAACACAAGGTCTGTGCTTCCCAGTAGAGCCTTACCACCTAAGGAGAAAACCAAACCAAACCAACAGAGACAGACCGAGACCTCCCCCACCCCCAATAACCACCACGCTCAGGAAAAAAGACGACCAAAGAGCCTGCAGACCAGCTGCACAGGGAGCCAGTCCAGAGCAAACCCCAGCCTGCAAGGGAACAGAGACAGCAAGCCGGCTCTGTGAGCAGAACACTCCAAGAAGAGGAGCAGGCTGTGCACCTGCAGGCTAGGACACAGGACAAGGATCAGCCCGCGGGGACTGCAGACCTCACCTGCTCCTGCTGCAAACAACAAGCTGAAGAACAGTTCCGATGTCCACGAGGCAAGTGGCAAGCAGGCCCTGGCTGCGTGCGACGACGCTGGAGAATTGCCAGCGTGTGTAAGTGCGATGGCAGGAGCGTGGTCACGTGCCTGTTTGAGTATTTTCATCTTTTAGAAAAAGCCACTGAAGTACTTATGGACAATATGGTGGAGTGTCTGAGATTCGCTTCTAAAATAATATTGGAGGTGCAGGGCGTGCCGCGGGTACAGACCTGGCCACGGGCTGAGCGCGGCTGAGGCTGGCTGGGGACACTCGGGAGCCCATCCTGCTGCTCCCTACGCTCATGTTTGAAGTTTTGCTGAGCTTTAGAAAACAATCAGCTCAAAAAAGGCAAGTGAAACGCTTCTGTGCCTTTAGTCACTGCACACACAGGGCCCGTGCACACACGTGAACATCTGCCTCCACACAACCCTCCTCCTCTGCTGCACTGGCCCCGGAGGGGCGGGGAAGGAACCAACTCAGTACTCTTCGACTTGAATTCTGACACCTATAAATCAGGAACAGATCTTTGAACCGCTGTGAGGATTAAACCAATTAATAAGCTAATTAACATGATCCTTGTCACATAACCCACAAATTGATGTCATTAACAGTACCAGTTTCAAGTGTGTCAAAGTTGGCTCTGCCTGTTTTGCTGTCCAGAACCATGTGGGGCCGGCAGTCAGGAAGCCCGCCCAAAAGGGCAGGCTCCTCCCGGGGAGGAGGTGGGTTTACCCAGGGCCTCGGCTCTCTCTGCAGCCGTGACATGGACAGCAAAGGTGACTCTGAGGACTGCAGACGTTAACAGCGCACTTTCTTCCTGGTCTGGGTGTAGGTGAAGGTTGTCTTCCCAGGAAGCCTCAAGCCCCCTCTTGCTCCCTGCACCACAGCAGAAAACACCAGCTGCGGGGGCCTCTCAGAGCTCAGCGCCACGCCTGCAGCCGCCTGTGAGAACAGCTAACACAAGCTGACCTGTGACTGCCGTCCAGGCTCTCGGGTCAGAGGAAGAGATGATCAAAGCCAATTCCCCAAAGCCAAGGCCAGTAGGGACAGAGACAGATTCACAACAGCTCTTGCAAGATGTAATTTAGGGGGTTTGGGATTTGGTGGATAGACCATTTTATATCTGTCACTTTCTTAGTCTTTATCTAAAAACTTTTTAAAAGCCTTCAGAGATCACCACCAGGGGTGAAGAGGAGCCAGTCACAGGGATTCCCAGAACTTGGTTCTAAGACTCCCAATCCTATTCCATCAATCAACCGAGGGGTGTGAATATTCACATGGTGTCCACTTGGTAAATACCGGAGTTTCAAAGTGAAATGAACCAACTCAAAGGAATGCAGCACAAGAGTCACCTTCGGGCATGGGGAAGATGGTCCCTCTCCTCCTTCTCTGACATGCCCAGGTCAGCTCACAGCTGGAGTCCCTACTCCATGCCTCCCACAGTCCAGCCCGCTGAGCTTCCAAACAACCCAAGTGAGAGAACCAAGTGAGGCCCTGGGATGTGAGCCTCCGTTCTCCAACCAAATTCCATGCTGTTTTCATATTCGATTTGATATTTTTAAAACAGTATTACTCTGATCTAAACACACACTTCTAAGTTTTTAATATAATGGTAAGCTCACATCTATTACTTTTCCCCAGCAAAAATTCAGTCTCTGCAACCTCAATTCTAATAAAAGTGTAAGATATAGCACTTAGGTATTTAAAAAATAAAGATATCATGAAGAAATAAATGTCAAGGACACAGTACACTCGGGAGAAAACAGTTCACTCAGGCTCAGAACTGTACTGTGGAAGTCAGTGAGCATGGCACCCCCACACACCTAACAGCCCCATGACACAGCCCCAGGGGCCAGGCCCCTCTGAGTCACAGGGAAACCTGTGATGCTGCCACAGGGCTAAACCTCAGAAACCGCAGAGGAGGGGAGGCAGGGAGGAAGGGCGCTGCTAGACCCAGCTGTGTCTCCTTCCAAATTCCACATGCAGCCTAACCTGGAGGTGACTGTAATCAGAGGCAGGGCCTCAGGAGGCCCTAAGGTTAAATGAGGTCACGGGGAGGGGCCCTGATCCAATGCAACTGGTGTCCTTGTGGGAGACCAGAAAGCACACCAGGGAAAAGTCATCTGGGGACACAGTGAGAAGATGCTACCCTCGAACCAAGGAGAGAGGCCTCAGGGAAAAGCCAAGCCCGCCACACCTTGATTGGGAACATGTGGCCTTCAGACTGTGAGAAATACCTTCTTTGGTCTGAGACTCCCAGTGTGTGGCACCTTGCTACGGCAGCCCAAGCCACTAATGAAGAACCCAGCTCCTCCAACACCCCACAGTATCCCTGGCCAATCTTCATGTGGCTCTCTCTACCTTGCAGGACAAGAACATGGCTACCTGCCCTGTCCATCAGCAGCCTCTGCACTTTGGGGTAACTGAATAGGAAAGTTCTGTTCCACTGCAGCGAGCTGGCTGATGGAGGAGCCTTTACTCTCCTTGACAGCAGGCAGCCACCCCATTGATTTCCAGAACGTTCAGAAGATCTGAGGCCTCCTAAGGGAGCTGAATGAATCCACATCCACCCATCTGTTCACTTGTTAAGCGCCTGTTCCCACAACCCCAGGTGTGATGTGAGCCCAGGGGCACAAGACAAGAGGTGACACAGACTCAGCCCTGCTGGGCCCGAGATGGAGGAACGTCACCTGCAACAGGCTGTGCCGGACTGTGCTCCGGGACACAGGTGCCAATCACTTATACCCACTTCCTCTGAATTCAGATAGTTGGAAACTGAGACTCCGCACTGAACCACTTCTCCAAAGGCACACAGGTAGGAAGAAGCTCCGTTCCAAGACCACTGTGAGAAACGACACGACAGCCCTCAACCAGCAGCTGCACAATGGAGCACAACCCCACCGCCCAGGGAGTCTCAAGTCAAAGGCTCCAGGTGTGAGGGTGGGGAAGAGGGCAGCATTCGTTTGCTCAGCCCTGAGGTTGGAACGTGCAGGACGCTCAGGAAAGGCATGTGATCCACAAGCATTTATTGGGCATTGACTACTGCCAAGCATGCATGGGAAAGGGGTGCCACATACCAGAGGGATGGAAGGAGAGCAGGCTGTGACCAAAATGCCTGGGAGAAGAAGGGGGCATGCCAAGGTGGAGCCATGGAAGCAGCATGTCCAGGGCAGCGACAGCCAAGTCCAAAGGCAGAAGCAAGCACCTGCGCCTGAGCAGAGGCGGCTCACACCTGCCACGACCTGAGTGGGCACTCAGGGCCCCACACTCAACCCAGCAAGTCTGCCTGCTTCTAGCAGACCTTTTAAGTCCTTCTCGTCACGTAGCTACACCCACGGGGACAATTATCTCATGCCAGGCACAGCAGCGCACACCTGTGATCCCAGTCACTTGGGAGGCTGAAGCAGGAGGATTCCAAGTTCAAGGTCAGCCTAGGTGACTTAAGACCATGTCTCAAAAAATTAATTAATTAATTAAAAGGGCTGGAGATGCAGCTCAGTGGCAGAACAACACCCCTGGCATTCAATCCCCAGGGCCATGAGAAAAGAAAGAAAAAGAACCTCATTTCCATTAGGACCCGAAGCCGACCTCACGCCCCAGCACCTGCCCAGATTTCAATGCAGTGACTCTCACCCCACATACTCACAGGGGTTAACTCAACATGTCAGAAGGGTCTTATTAGTTTGCACCTACTGGCACGTCTTAAAGACGACCATCTATGTCAAAAGTCACCAACACACACATCATCCCCCACACACCCATTCTCTTTTAAATACAGCAGAATGTCTGGCTCAGCAATAACCAGACGTCTTCATGCAGGAATACACAGAAACACTGGACTTGGAGGATGCACAAGATGATACCTCCGCCTCATGAGGAACGCACCCCTGTGGGCAGATCGGCCTCGAGCCTTGCCACCGGGTGGGCCCGTGCTGTCCCTGCCTGCTCAGCATCCACACGCCTCTCTTTCAATCTTCCCTTGAGGACCTGCCCCCTCTTCTCTCCGCTGCTTTCCTGACATAGCTGTCAATCCACTCCAGGCAAGAGTGGCAGAGGCCAAGTCAATGGGACGCTGTCCAGGAAATCCAAAGGGTGCCATGAAGACACAGGCAACTTGGGCCTGAGTCCCCTTGGCCCCAGGGTTCTGTCCACCCAGGGCCTCCTGTACTCAAAGCCACCGTGATATCCTTCTGATAAATGCCACGTCTGCTTGAGTTATCCAGAACGGGATAACTAATGAGCCCATTTGTGGACACAAATAGTCCCCAGCTGAAGGGCGAACGAATTCTGACAGCTTGAAAAGTCAAGGACCACATGCCTATGGCAAAGATTATCTAAATTAGAGGACCATTTTTTCCTAGTACCTGAAAATCTAGTGGCAAAGATTCTTCAAATGGCAGCCCCAGAAACCTGAATGGCCTGGGTACAAGGTCTCACCCATTGATCATGATGGCTGTGGCCTCTTCTTGGAAAATGTGAGTCCTTGAACATCTGAACTGAGCATCCAGTGTGCTCCTTGTTGCTACACACTGACTCGTGCACAGGAAGAAGACTCTGAGGCCAGAGCTGCCCTCCGCCCTCCTGCAGCTGAGTTCCAGTAACGCTCAACACACCTGGTCCCAGGCGGGATACTGGGGCTTGGCCCATGATCACAGCCTCTGAGCACCTGAGCCTATGCTAGGTAGAGACGTGTGCCCCCACTTAGAGCAAAGTGCACAGGCCACATGGGGCAGGAGGTCCAGCTCTGGAGCTGCCATCAGGAGCCATCTGCACAGCCTCACAGAAGAGCTGAGGAAGCGACTGTCGGGCCCACCAAGCGGCAGGGTACAGATGACCCACAGCCCAACGTGGAGCTCAGAGGACAGCCCAAGGCAGATCAGGAGCCAGCCAGGGCCCAGAACAGGTGGTGCCAACACCATCTGCAGTGGTGGCGCCCGCAGGCGGTGGGCAAGACCAGGCTGGAGAGCAGGCAGGCCCAATCCAAAGCCCTGGGTGCTGAGCCGGGCAACTCCATTTTCCTTTTTTTATTTACCCCATGACTTATTCTGAAAAGCCTTCAGGGTGAGGCCGATGAATGTCAACTTCATTCTGAAAGCCCTGGTGAGCCATCTACAGGCTTAGGCAGAGCAAGGCCTGGCCAGATTTATGCTCTGGGATCTGTTTATGGGTGAAGCAAGCTGTCAACTCGACCTCCAAGGAGAGGGCATCTGTGCAGCCCACCGCGGCACACGCCACAGGGCAGCTGGCCGACTCACCTGCGCCTGGTCACAACTGTAAACACGAGCTGTGACACTCCACCAGGAAGGCTGCGGGGGCCCATCCCCACAAGATCCTGGGTCAGCGAGCCAAACCATGAAAGCTACGAAGGCACTATGCTGGGAAAAGCCCGCCTTATGCCAGGAGGGGGAGTGCAGGCCAAAGGAGGGTCCCACGCCAGGTGTCACCACGCAGCACGTCAGCATCAGTCCTTCCAGAGCGTCAGGCACGAGGCTGCAGTCTGCTGTCCACTGAGCAGAAATGCATCCACCCCGGTCGCAGGACCCAGTTCACCACTGCTCGTCAAGCCCCAACACCTGCACTGGGAGACCCCAGAGCAGTGGTTCCCAGAGTAGCACACCCAACCCAGCAGTAGCCGCTGACATAGCCGGAGGCAAGCGCAAGGGCCCCGCCTGACCTCCTGAGTCAGACCCTCCGGCTGGGGAATGGAAATGCATGCAGTCGTCTCTCCACATCCACGGGCACTGGTTCCAGGACCAGGGTTGCTACTGCTCAAGTTCCTCCTATAAAATGGGCAGAATTTGCATAAAACCTACGCACATCCTCCTGCATACTGTAAATCACCTCTAGGTTACACAATACCAAATACAGCGTAAACCCTGTGTGAAGAGTTGCCATACTGTATTCTTTAGGGAATAACGACGAGACACAAGTCTGTACACGTTCAGTACAACCACCATTTCTTCCCTGAGCACTTTCCTTCAGTGGCTGGCTGAGCCTGGATGTGAACCTGCAGGCGTGGTGGTCAGCTGTGCACTGCGTGCACTAACAGGACACGGGGCCCTGACACGAAAGCACACACAGCACTCACCAGCCCCCAAGCCCAATGGTGAAGAGGTAAGAAAATGAACCATGATCCATACTTGAACTTCCTGGTCTTACACCTTTGGGATCATCTGGTATCAAGAGAGCTAGAAAAGCCACATTTGAACTAAAAAGTCGCAATGGGTCCAACAAAACTACAAACTAGAAAAGTGACCAGGACTGACATGGAAGGACCTGAGGAATGACCTTGACCAGGCCAGGACACCCAAGGAACCCACCTCCTCGTGGGCGGAGGGGTCCAGCTGGCCAGGAGCCCTGGCTCTCACAAAACCCAGCGCGGTCGACACCCAAGGTGCTCGCAGGACTAATCCTTTCAGTCATGTGTCTTAAATTCCTGGAGAGGGAGGCAAAGGGCAGGTTCTCTGGCTGGTGCAAAGGTCACCTGCCTACGAGGCACAAGGGGGCCACTGGGCAGGAGTTGGCAGGAAGGTGAACCCGGAAGGCAGCTGCACACACCATGGTGACTCGTAACAGGGAAGGGAGGCAGAAATCGGGAGGAGGCGCGTGGGTGACTTCCTTGCTCTATGTCAACAAAAGCAGCGTCTCCATCTCAGGTTATTCTCCAGAGTGAAAAAAAAGTCAAACAACTCACCAGGACCAAAGTCAGCTCTCCACACCGTGCCAACGCACTGTCACCCACAAAGTGTCACGAGGTAGATGGGGACCATGACCACCATTCCCAAACACGCACACCAAACCCCAACACAAGCACCTCTCAGGAAAGCTTTGGAGGAACAAAAGTCACAATTTGGGGAAATGACACAGGTTTTCTCCCCATCCTGTAGGTTAGAAAACTGCCCCAAGAATGCTCTTGAATAGCTGTCAAGAAGTTTACACACGAAAGTTCCCAGGAGGCTTCTCTTGGCCAGAGAGCCTGTGAGCGATTCCCAAGCCCAGCAAAGACTGAAAATCAGGGTTTGTTAAGAACTATCCTGCGCTTGGGGTGCCGGACGGCTCACCAGGAGCAGCTGGTGGACCCTGCCGACTCCAGTAACTGGGGGAGGCGGGAGAGGTGGTCACATTCCACCGAGGTTTCCTAGGAAACAGAGGGAACCAGGAGTCCTCCGAGCTCCAGCTGCCCTGGCCTCCCCTCCCACGCGCCTGGTGGGACCCTGGGGACGAAATATTCTTGTTCACAGAGACGGGCTCAGTTCCTCTGGGCCCTCAGGCACACAAGCCTCCTAGAAAACTGCAACTCCCTCGCCCACCCAGCAGTGCGAGACACCTCGTGACCCAAGAGGCCCACCTGCGATCCTCTCCAGAGGATCCTCTCCAGGATCCTCTCCAGTCCCAGAGACAAGGACTCCCCCAGTCAATGCAGGAGCCTGCCGAACCTAAACCAAAGCAGGGACTCCAACACACTGCTGGTATAAAACCCAAACCCTGTTTTAGAAAACCACTCAGCAGTTTTCTTAAAAGGAAAACAAAGGAAGTCAGGCGCAGTAGCACATGCCTATCATCCCAGCTGCTTGGGAGGCTGAGGCAGGAGGATTGCAAGTTTGAAGTCAGCAACTTAGCAAGAACTGGATGGCCACCAAGAGCATGAATGAACCCCAGTGAGTCCACAAAAAGGAGCACTACTCAGAAATAAAAAGGAACAAGCCACTGACACACAAAATAGATCTCAGCATCTCCATGCTCGGTGAGTGAAGCCAGACAGAGAAGGGGTCCTGTACTGCATGATCTCACTTTTATTTAATTCTGCAAAATGCAAACTAATCCACAGTGACAGAAAGCAGATCCGAGCAAGCAGACAGGGCAGGAGGATGGGCTGCATGCGGCAGAAGACACAGGGGCGATGGGCACGCTCTGTGCGGTGCGTGCGGTTTCATGGGGACGGACATCTGTCAGGGCTCATCAAACTGCAGGTTTTCAATAGCTGCAGTTTACCTTATATAAATCATAGCGCTGAAGTTACACAAAAAAATGGAGTAAGTGCAGAAAGAGCATGGCGGCTGTAGAATTCACAGCTCTCTGTAGGCATCAAGCAGCGGCTGTCCACACCCCAGGCTCATGCCACCTTCCGGGTGAGTCCCGCGTAAGGCAGAGGAGCGCAGCTCCGGGTGGGGACCCACAGGCAGCTCTGCCATCAGGACCATCTGCATCTGGCCACTTCCAGCTCTGCCACCTTCCTTTGTGTGATGTCAGGCACATCATTCTGAATCTCAGGGCATCGATTTCTCTCTATTATGCTAATTATAGCTGAGGGGAAACATAACTTCTATTTATACACATAAAAAATTAACTGCTTGCTAGCATCTTTATTATTAAAATGTCACAGAACCCACGTGGCTTAAATTCAAGAACTGTCTTTTCTACCGACTAGGATTAGAGGTGGTGCAGGCTTTCTGAATCTGGGCTTCAGAAGCACAGGACTTGGATAGCCCCCCTCCCCGCAGACTATGGAACCTGTGTTCTCAGGCAGCCAGCGTGCCACTGTGCCCCTCCTGCCACCAAAAACAGCAGTCAGCATCTGGTGGCTGCCACACCTCAGCAATGGAGGAAGAAAAGTGAACAAGCAGCTGCTAGTTCCCTTAAAACCTCCGCAAGTAGAGACAGAGTGTGCACGTGCGTTTCAAATCACAAATCGAAATCAGCAGGAGCTGCGGACAGCAGCAAACTCCCAAGTCCTCCTGCAGACTCCGGCTGAGCTGACCGGGCTCCTGCCTGCTGTTCTAAAACACCAAAACTGTGGGTGGCTGGGGTGGGCCAGTGCTGAGTTCAGACCCTTACTCAGCCGCCTCAAGAGGGGTGAATTGGGGCAAGGCTGTACCTCTCTGGGCTGCAGGCTGCTGACCACCTCTGTCCTGGGGTGACCAAGTGTGTCCACCCCGACCCAGGGTCCTGGAGACAGCACTCAACAGATGGCTGGTGCTACAATGGGTTAAGAAGTGAGGGGAAGCGTGGAAAGAAAAGGGTGGCCCATGAAGCCTATGGTAGAAATTTCTGGAATCCGGAGCAGGAGCAGCTGTTGGAGATGCCTGCAGGCAATGGTGTCATTTACAAAACCACTCTCGCTGAAGGGCCCAGTCCCCACGCCCAGGCCGGCCCTGCCCACCCTCCACAGCAGGCCTCCCCTGACTCTGCTCACTGTTCCTGTGTTCTCTTCCTACGCAGGGATGCAGAACCGAATTCTGAATGGAACTGCTGGGGAGGGCGGGCACAGCCCACATCCAGCACTGGCCACGTGACCACTTGGTAACTGCCAGCCTATGGATGGCAGGTGTTGCAGCTCACCTAGAAAGACAGCCATTCATGAGTGCAAAACGATCCCCCACGTCCTGAGGACGGGTCTGTCCTGCATGACAGATCAGCTGCCCACAGGCTGCAGGGAGGGAGAACCGGCAAGCGTCCGCTGGCTCCAGCTTCCTCCAGGCCCAGGGAAACGGGTCAAGTGCAATTAGAGATCAAGGCACCGAGGACGGAGAGAACAGCAGACACCCAATAAGCAGAGGCTGAGGCTCTGGGGTGCGTGCTGTCCCTTGTCCCCCTTGCCCACCTGAGCCCTCAATCCTCCTCACAACTGGAACCCGGCTGAAGAACACAACGTTGAGTCCTGTGGCCAGAGACTAGGCAGCCGCCCAGGCAGGCGCAGTGTCTGGTGGCTACAAACCAGGAACGTTCCCAGTGACGTCATGTTGTCAAACCCAGAAAGACTGGCCAGATTCGGAAGTATCTAATGAAAATTCCTGGGTCTGTGTCCAGAAAGCTCCCCTAAAAGACAATATCCGAGCAGCTTAAATGATATTAAAAAAGATAAATAAATACATACTGTAACACAAGTTTTAAAAAGCCCCATTGCTGAATCTAACCTTAGATGGGTAACCAGAGTCATGCAACTGTGGCTGTGGAAGACCACCTTCTCAACACTCGTTCTAGAAAGTTCACCGCAACTGGCTTTGCAGGGTGTCCTCCTGCTGAACTCCTAGGCAGGGCTGCTGCTGAGTCCACACAAGGTGGCCGCAGGATGGAGGACACTGCCCTCTAACCCCAGAGGGCGGGGTCCCAGCCAAGGGGGTCCGAGCAGCCTTTATCCCTGCACTGCCCTCAGGGACCTACCAGGGCCACCCCAGCAGGCCACAGGGAGCAAACAGACATGCCCTGCTCCCAGGGGAAAGGGCTTCCTAACAGATGGCACAGCTCCTGGGGGTGGAAAGAAGGAATGGGGATGAACGGGAGGAGGTCACAGTGCCCAAGCCTGGGGAAGAGGAGCAGCCCCACCGTACTTGGAGAGGGCTGAGCGTGGGGAGGACCGTGGCTGTGTGTTGCTGAAATCATCCGATGATGCGAGCACCCAAGTCGTCTGTCACCCTCCCACATGTGCGGGAGTGAGGCTGGAGCCTCCTCTACAATTCCGCCAGCAGCACAAGGTGACGTGTTCAGAAGCTAAGCTCTGCCACTAGGGAGGGGACTCACGAGAAGGCAAGAGGAGCATGGTGGGGGAACCCTCGAGGCACCCACCAGGCAGAGCCCAAGCCCCCACTGTGATTAGAGGTGACGGCTAAGGTGCAACTTGCAGAGATGCCCCTCAGTGAAAAGCCCCGCTGGACTCTGAAAAGATAGAGTGACAAAATGCAAATTAAAAGCTGGACCCCGGCTGGAGACTGCACATTCACAGTCTCGACCATGGAAACGTGGTGTCCACACCAAAGCTGGGCCACGAGCTAAATGGCTTCTCATCTAAACATGGGGTCCAACTGGGCAGTATGACCTGGACACGTTGCTAAGGTCCCCAAGAAGCCCGCTGTGAGTGCAGAGAGCAGCACAGCTCCAGCAGACAGTGCCAGTCAACAAAGCCCACCTGTTCCCCAGAAGCTGTGGGTGTAGGAACCCCAGGCAGATGGGGACAGCGGGGGCAAGGCTAAGGACTCCCAGTCGGCTGGGAGGTCAGCACCAGCTCTAGCACCATGCCCACAGTGGGCTCCACACGGGCACAGCATGGGTTGGGTCTGGGAAGCAGGAATTTGGGTCTCCTGAGGCTCCCTAGTAACACCATAATTAGCATTGCAGAGACGCAAGAGGGCAGCCCCAATTTTGGAGGCTGATCCCCTAAAATTCACAACCAGAGAAGAGACTCAGAGGTGAATCACACAGGCACGCACAGATCCACTGGCTCCACGTGCAGGACTCCCAGGAGCTCATTACAGTGACCACACACTCCCTCCCAGGCCACAGTGGCCACCCAGTTAAGTCTGAGACCACGTATCCTGGTGATGCCAGCAACTCTCCTGGAGTCTCCTACAGACCCAGCGCACACACGGAGGCAGCAGAAGCAACACGTTAGCTACATGCTCTGCACGTTACACACACAACCCGCCTCCCTTCTTTCCAAATGTGACTCTGTTGAGTAGATTCCACTGTTGGTTAGGGGAAGAGGATTCTGGGTAAAACAGCTTAATAAAATATACTGGGGCAACAGGGCTTCCCTTAACCACACCAGGTCAGTCTGGGCCCAAGTTCAGGAACTAAGGAGCAGTGGATGGGACAGCAACCGTCACTTCAGTAGGACTCCTAAGACCAAAGTCCATCCTCTGAAATTGCAGCCCAGAGGGACAAGCACCTTTACCAAGGGACTAGAGTTGGGCAGGAGCCTGTCCAGGACCCTCAACCAGTCCCTTCTGTCACCTAGAAGCCACACTGAACCACCTAGGCTGGGATGGGACATGAGGTCATTCTGCTTCCATTAATCAGTCAAGGACTAACAAGAAATGTCGGCTTTCTTCACCAGGACCGAAGGTACAGGGCTTTGTGCCCACCCCACCCCACAACCACCAAGGCCCAAGTGAGAGGCTGCCCTCCCAGATACTCACACTCAGGGCCACTGAAAACCAAGCCAGACGTCCCCCTTGGCTGCCCTCCAAACTGCATCACAGGTTGATGTGACAAAAATCGTCCTTGCACAGTGCAAGTTAAACCTGAGTCCCCCAGAGTGAGGCACCCTCTCACTCCATCCACACCTGAGGACAGCAACGTGCCCCTGAGGGACCCCACTCCTGGAACCTGACGCAACCACCTCCACTGCAGTGGCCCCAGAACCTGTCAAACGTCGGGCCACAACCAGGTCAATCTTAGGAAACCTCGTGCGCCACAGACAGCACTCAGGAAAAGGCCCTCTGGGTGGGTGGACCCTCTGGGTGGGCTTGTGCCTAACTAGCAAATGCCATCTCTTTTAATGGGAAACTATTCTGGTCACACAGATCCCAGCCTTAGGAGTGGGACATGCCTCCCCTGCGCAGACCGAGGAGGGTGCTGGGAAAGGTGTTCACAGGTAGGTGAGGCCTGCCTGGCTCAGGAGGGCAGCCCGCTCCGCAAACCCCCGCAAGGCACAGAGCGCCCAACACCCTACAGCGAGTGGAGGGTGCCCAAGCTTCCCAGATGAGCAAATGTGCCCCACCCAGGATCTCCTCCAGCGAGGCACCTACGCGTTTAAAAAGCTGAGTGTGTCCCTGCAGCCTGCTTTCCACCGCAAATAGCAGAGGTTCAGGCCCTGGAGAAAGAGCCGGGCTCCAGGTCTGGGGGCAATTCCACACGGATTTCAGGAGGCTGGGCAGCTGTGGCCACAGGCTGAGCCCAGCTCAGATACAGCTTTTATCCGGAGGGGCATCCCCCATCCCAGGGTGAGTTGGGAGGTTCGGGGAACCCTCTGGATTTAGACTATCAGCAGAAAGAGACGCAGTTCATTCACCAGCATAAAATGACCAGTCAGGTAAGAACTGAAACTCTGAGCAGCGGTGGAAACCGCCCTGACAGGGCAGGCGCAGGTCCTCCCGGGGCCTGCTGGGGGTCCTCCAAGCCCTCCCCACAGTGTCAGAGCTTCCCACCTCCCGGAGCCCCTGGCTTCCCCACTGCCCGAGCCCACTACATGCCAGCCAGAAGCAAGTGCCTGCCCTGCTCTTGCATGGCGAAGGGCCTGTTCACCTCTGCGGTCCAAACACCTGGTTCTACAATTCTATGAAGCCATGATGTGAAAAAGCACATCGACGGGACACGGACAGGATGTGTGAATCAAGCACCACGCGGCACATGTTCTGCACACTTGGCAAGAGGTGCACTTGGCGGGGAGACTCTACACACGGTTCTGTAAGTAGGACCTCAGGGGCCATCGCAATCCAGGGTCTGCATGGAGAATCTCAATCATGTGAGCCCCCTACCCTGGTTGATTCAGCCCCTGGAGATGGTTCCAAACTAGCCACACTCACAAGAGACTGCAGAGAGGCAGCTGTGATACTGTCCCAGAATTCCTGCCATCTTCCAGGCTACTTCCCACCGTGTCTAGTCTCCCACCTCCATCACAAAGCCCCGTTTCTGGTCTGAACTCCCCTGCTGCCATTCCCGTCCTGCGGAGCCACGGATGAGCGTGGCAGCATGCCCCACTGCAGGGGAGAGGGTGCGGGGGCTCATCCACAGGTGGCTGTCCCCACAGCCTCATCCAATCCTCCTCAGGAGAAGAGACTCTGTTCTGGGGGCTCGACTCCTGCTGTCCCCGAAGCCCTTCCTCGCCTGACTCCTCCCCGGCTCCTAGGACCTCCCTGACCTCCACCCCATCTGGCTAACCCCACCCCAAGACTGTCCTGCACTGCCCATGTGGTGGCTCAGCTCCATACTACCGTTACCTCCTGGGCTGGCAGTGAGGGTCCTGAGAGAAGAGCTACTGCCCCACAGCCGCCTGCCCCACCAACTGGCGACTGAGTCCTGCCCACTGTGGGGCTGGGTAAAATCTCGTCTACGGATTCTCACGGTAGCGGCTTCCCATACCAAACAGTGAGTATAAACGTGGCCCGCCTACCACCATCCTTCAAAATAAATATTTGTCTTTGCAAAGTCACAGGAGAAATTCACACGGGCGTGCAGAGCCCTGATCCAGGGCCCTGCCAGTGCTTCCAGGTTTGGCCTCGATCAGCACTGGTCTGAAGGAGGGGGATGGGCAGGTCCCAAGATGCAGCCCGACAGTCCGAACAAAGAAAACCACTCCAGGAATCAGAGCTGGCAACACTTTCATTTTCTCCTTTTGTGTCTTCTTGTAATTGTACGAACAACACAAACTGAACTGTGCTAATGTGTCACCATTAAGACCACAAAGAGCTGGGCCCCTGGGTGCAGAGCCAGTTTTCTTTTAGCAGAGGACAAGCACATCCCAGAGGATCACGCTGGTCGTGTCGGAGAGGGCTGGGCAGAGCCCAAGGGGCTGGAGACAATTTAAAGGCCAGGGCTTCCTGGGGAGGGGTCTCACACAGCGCCACTCAGAGCTGTGGCCATCCATCCAACGAGGAAGAAAGAGTCAGCAGACAATCCTGAAGGTCAGGACCTAAGGCAGGCCCAGAGCTTTGTTTGCCGGCAGATGACCAGAAGGACGGAAGCTCGAGGCGGAGACACGGTGAAGTCGCTGCTATAGAGTCACATCATGACCCGTGGCCAGGGAAGGCGCCCCGCACAGGGCTGCAGCCTGTGGGCCACGTCCTAAGCACCAGGTCCAGCGAGGGGAGAAAAAGCCTCCAGACTGGGCAGCTGCCACCCAAACTGGGCCTGACAGAAATGAGGACGAGGACATGGGCTCCGAGTGACAGATCCGGGAGTGTGCCTGGAAGCACTGGTTGTAACAGTCCAAACAGGGAAACCGCCTGAATGCCCCTCTCCAGACCCACAAGGAAGGCTGTCCAACCTCTAACTTCTAACCCTTGGCTGAGCCTCACTGTGCCACCCACACTAGTCTCCTGACCTGGATGCTGGTGACACCCAGGTGGGTAGGGGTTTGCAAAACATCCTCTTTCCTTGAACATCTTCATGCTCCAGATCACGAAAGGGCTCTCTAAACCGAGGAAATGTGGTCTCAATCCCACCAACCCCAACCCAAACTCCAAATAGCACAGGGCTCCTCCAAGGCTAGGCTCATGAGTACTAAGACCAAGCATTGAACAGTAGCAGGCAGGCTCAGCAAGGCAAGGTGGACAGCCCGCTGAGATGTCCTCCCTGGACAACAGTCTTCTCCCCAGAACACGACTAAACACACCTACCACAGGGACGTCCAGGGCCAGGGCTCTTTCCAGATCAGCTTCCTTTCATCATAAAGGGTACCAAGTAGTTACCAGTAACACCAAATTGAGCTGAAGGTCATCAACAGAGACCACAACCCCCTTGTCCCCAGCTCAGTGACAGATTATTTGCCCAGCCTGGGGGTGGCGGGGGAGGCCCCGGGTTCCATCCCCAGCATCAACTTAAAAGAAGAAAGTAAAAACACTCATGAAACTAAAATAGGTGTTATTATTTGTTTCAAGTATTCATTAAAAAAAAAAAAGAATAACTTCAAGTATCAACACTGTTAGTATGTCTCTATTACGTAAAACCAAACAGTAAAACTAAATTCTCCTAAAGGGCTGCTCTCCCTTTACGTCTATTATCTGGGAATGTGGTGACAGTAGGTTTGCTGAGGCCAGCGTCCCACGCTGGATATCAACACAGTTCTATCTGCTAGAGGCTGTTGAATGTTGACATTTCTAAGACCAAACATAAATCGTTTGTGAACATGGCCGGTAATTATTTGGAATTCTTCTCCCAGAACCATGAAAAGTGTTTCCCACCCTCTAAAAAAAAAGAAGGAGAAAGAAGCAGCAGCAGCTTCTAACCATGATGCTAATGACAACCAGCCGGCGTGAACCGTTTTGGGGATGAGACAGTTGCTTGTGTAGAAACACTGTACAAATACTCCAACACTGCAGCCCGAAAAAGACAAGCCCCATCAAACAGCGGGAGAAGTGTGAAATGTGCAAATGAGCCCTGGTTAAACAAAAACACCAATCTGTTCCCAGAGAGTCCAGGGTGGCCACCTGTTCAGGACTGGTGGAGTGCTGATCACCAAGGGAAAAAACAATACCAGAGCAACGACAGCCCCTCTCGCCCGGTCCCCACCCTCGGGCCTATATTTAGTCTGCTCTCTATGGAAAATGTCCCGACCTTGCACACAAACAAGCTATTTGGCTGGTTATTCAAAGGATCCATTAACAACCTCTTCTGCACCACGTGGTACTTCTTCTCTTTCCCTCCCGGCTGCAGACACGACCAAGAAACCCCTTCTGGCACTGGTCACTTGTAAGCACAGAGCCCTGGAAGATGAAGGGATCAGACTCAAAACGTGAGGCCAGCCTGCCCCACACGAGGCACCTTTGCCTCGCAGGAAAGGCACGTGCCCACGTGCAGGCTGCCCACGTTGCAGAACAGGACCAAAACTCCCCCCAGCCCCTCAGAGGCACCGGAAGGCCAGGGCTCCCGCAGCGCACACAAAGCCATGCCCAGACAAAAATAACAGATGCTGCGAAGATTAGAGATTAACATCTGTAGAGCGCACTTTGTTTCTTAGAGAAAGGTACTTAACAAAGGGAAGGAATTATGTAGCTAAGCACCAGATCAGAACCCCAAACCCTGGATTTTAAAAATAACTAAGCCTCATCCGGCTTTGCCAGACTCAATCACTTAAGCTAAGGACACAAAGATTCTGGGGCACTGGGAAGGGTGCGGGATGGGGGCACAGGTTTGTTCCACTGTTGAGAAACACGAGACAAAACCAAAGCAGTAGTTAGGGGGGAAAAAGCCACAGTGAGACTCACAAACTGTAAACACCTGCAGGGTATCGGGAACAGGAGCAGGAAAAACAAGGGCGCTCAGTCACGAGGGAGAAGAAGTCTGGATGGACACAGACAAGCGTGGCAACAGGGCCAGGGTTTGCTCTGGAGGTTCCCGGCTGCTGAGGCGGCTCCCCCGGCCCCAGTCCCCAGTCACCAGGACCTCCCGCAAGCTGCTCCTCAGCTCCTCCACTGACAGCCACACACAGCTCCCCTCTGACAAGGGCTCCTTCCACTTGGAAACTGCGGTAACAAAATGTATCATCTGCAAAATTATCATAATAACGGAATCTGGAAGAACTGCCTCTAAACATGCACAGGACTGCTGCAAAACTCAACGCTCCCCAAGAGGCAGGAAGGAAGACTCAATGAACTACTCCGAGGAGCCCGGGAGCCAGCTGGTTCCACCTCCATGGAGGGTCTGAGCTCCAGCTGACCACTTCCCAGGAACTCCCAAGGAGCTCGGCTCCTCTGCCGTCAGCACCACCAGGCTGGACCTGAAACCCTGAATCCCTCCTCCGACCACTCCTCCATCCACTCCATCTCTCTGACAGGGAACTCCCTGAGCCCTGGGTATCTTCACCCTAACTACAGGGAAGACTGCCAGGGAACCCTCGCCCTGACTGTGAGTGCCCCATGCAAGAGTGCATGCTGGCCCAGGGAAGGTGCCCACCAGCGGGGACTTCTCCCCTCCACAGCATGGGACCACAGACCCTAGTAAGAAGTGCACCTTCTCGGGCCCCACTCCACACCTACAGAAACAGAAGTTGGAGGCAGGGGCATGGTGTCTGCTTTCTCCTGAGAAACACGGCTGCTCCGCAGGATGCTGAGTGCTGCATTGTGTCCAGCAACGCAGCCTGTCACTCATTTGTCCCTCTCAGTGATACTGATTCTTTGTCTGAAATCCACTTATATCCAGCGTAACGAAACATCAAACTTTTGCAGACTGTGGATCTGAAAAAGTTACCAACATTTAGCAAGCAGATCTTTTTCTTCCCCTACCTACGCTAAAGAAAATTTCATTTCCACCTCAAACACCACATGACACTTCACTTCCAAGCCAACCGACCAAATCCAAAAGGTAGCCAGCCCTAACTTCTGTGTTCTGAGGATGGGCTTTAAAATGCCCTCACCTCCACAAGACCACAGACACTATTTATACCACCACCAAGGAGCAAAAGGACCCACATTTCAAAGAAATGGTAGCTCACTGTAAGTGAGCTGGTCAATGAACAACCCCTGGGCCTTGCTCAAGAGCCGAACACTGATTAACTCAACAATGAGGACACAAAAATGAGCAGGACCTGATTTCTGCATTAAAAGAGCTCCCAGTCCTACAAGCTATAGGATAAGGAGGTGAGCCAAAGGGGACTGGGGACACACAGCAAGAGGATCTCAACCCTAACAAGGTGAAGTCAACTGTGGGTGACACTGGGGGACAGAGCCTCGTAGAACATGTAGGAAGAAGATGGCATCTCAGAGAACAGGTCCCCATGCCACATCTGAGAGCATGAAGCTGAACACACAGGGACACCTGGGTTACTCAGGGCCTCGGCACAGTGGTGAGCAAGTCATGAGGTCCCCACAGAAGCAACTAACAGCCAACAGAGCATTATGTTTATGAAAGAGGCACAAACCTGCAACCTCTGATTCCACCTGAAATACTAGCAACCTGGTAGATAGTGACAAAGAAAACCAACACTTGCCCATGGCAGGAAGAAACGTGTCTCCCTAAACATAACACTTGCGACAACCGGACCAAATAAACTTCTATATGAGAACAAACTCCCACAAAAATCTTGCTGCAACAAGCGACTTCCAGGGAACATGATCCTTGTGGTTATTTGGGGTGTTCTCAACCCTTCATCGTGGGTCAAGGCCGCACGAGCTTGGGATGGTATGCACAGACAGCTGTGGGAACTATGAACAGCAGGCGCTCTGTTCCCATCTCAGCAGACACCAGACACCAGCGCTGATGTTACAGGACAGCCGCAGGAAGACTGATGGGGTGCAGGGTGAACACCCAGCACTCTGCAGGGACAGAGGCTAGACCCCACACTGCATCACAGGCTTCGGTGGAGCCTATGCCCTCAGCAGCCCAGGTCCCCTGCAGGCTGGGGCTCAGGTGCTACCAAGCAGCCCTGACCCCGGTGAAACGCTCTTCAAGGGCCGAAAGGCAGTTCTCCTGCCACCACGTGGCAGGCCGGTGCGTGGGTGTCACTGATGGGCCATGTGGGCAAGATGGAGGCGATGCTGCCGGCCAGGCCCTCAACTTCAGAGCACGGCCGAGCTGCCCAGCAACATCTGGTAACCTGGGAAGTGCAGGGCCCTGGTTGGATGAGCCACTGGACCGTCACTCCAACATGCAACTGCCAACAGAGGCTTAAAACAGCAACAAACTTTACTTAACAAGAAAGATGCTTGACTCATTTCCCCAACCCCAACCACCCAACCATCCCAGACAGGGAGACCTAGACAAGTGGCGGAAACAAGGTCAGGCGGCCCCAGGCACACTTCTGGGCAAGGTGGCTGGGAGACTTGGAAGAGGACAGCTGCATGCCACATCTCACAGCATGCTACACCCTGTGGAACACCCCAAAATCTGATCAACTGAATGTGAAAATGACTGGCAAAGTGGCCTTAAACTCCGAGCGCCTGTGGGAGACGGATTCTCAAGGTCAAAGTAAGGGTTAAGGAAAACGCTTCTGACAGGTTAATGTTTTAAAACAAGAGCGAGGGTAAAAGCACGTGTACTCCACACCTGCCAACAGGGTCACAGACCCATTTTACCTGGACATCTTGGTGGGTTCTTTCTCCTAAAATGTATTGAACTCAGTCCACTGTTAGGTTTTTCCAATCAGACCCATTTCCACTCTCTTTGAAACAAGCATTAGCCAAACGAGTCTTCGCTTTCATAGGGAAGTGTGCTGCGATCCAACAGCAGAAATTCCTGAAGACACCAGAAAGCTGGGAAACTTCAAACAAATTACAGCAAAGTCAAATGCTGACTGATAAGAGAAATCATATCTTCAAGTGTTTTTCATAACCTCAGAAAGGGCTCACATTATGGTAATCAAAAAGCTTCGCACAACCTGGGTAAAGTGGCATGCACCTGCAATCCCAGCTACTCACACAGCAAAGGCAGGAGAACCACAAGTTCAAGGCCAGTCTGGGCAACTTAGCCAGACCCTACCTCAAATAAAAAATAAAAAAGGGGGCTGGGATGTGGGTTCACTCCCCAGTATAGAAGAAAAAGAAGCTTTATATGTAGAATTCAATTGTGTACACTTAGACAGGAGAAAAGACTAACTGGATCTCTTCTAAAATGAAGTTTTTCCTTTTGTGGGACAAGTCATTTTTAAACCTTTTCTTATGGTATGCATAAACTTTCCTGATTGGGAATGGTTATACTTTAAAACTCAGAAAGATTTACATTTTGCTGCTGCACCATCGAACCTCCAGGGCTCACCTGCAGGCAGGGGCAGACATGGTATGTGCCTCTATATCCCCCACTGCAGTGCCCTCAGACTTTGGCAGTGCACCCAGCTGCACAAAACTGCATCTGCATACCTCTCTTCTCGCCCAAAAATGCTGTCCTGCCACAATTGAGCAACCCTCTCAACTTCCAAAACATCAGTGAAGTAGAAGCTTAAGTCCCTCCCACATCCTAAAATCAACGTGGAGAAGAACATCTCACTATAACCAACAAGCCTGGATTAAATCCGAAGGGTCAGGGAGAGGTCCTCAAAGAGTGCTGTCTGGGGTAGCCAGAGCCCTGGACCCGAATGAAATGATCTGTTCACACCAGATCTGGAACAGCCCCCATCAATCAAGGGTCAACTCTCCCCGAACCTCCATGTTCCTCTCTAAAGCCTGGATAAGGAAGCTGGCCATCCTCTCCCTCAGGGCTGGCACCAACGGTGAGATTACAAATGCCAGAGCATTTGTGCTAAGTTCTATACAAATGAAAAGTGGCATCATTGTGGATAAGAGCAGAGGCACACCTGAATGTGGCTTAAGCCTCACTAAATTAACTATAGTCATGGCACAATATGGACAGTTCTACCTCGAACAGAAAAATAACAAGATTATCAAAGCCCCAAACGGAAACTATCCATTAATTCTGAGCCTTATTAATTGACAAGATTTCCAGTCGAGGAGGAGTCTAAATCTCATGTCGTAAAGGTAGGCAACAAGCTATCAAAAAACCATCATTTCAGAATCACACAGAAGGAAAAAAGGAAGAGAAAAGAAAACTGCAACCACATCCTCCTGCCAGGAAGTCCAACTACTGCACTGGAAGCGCTGAGAACCCGAGTGCGGTTTCAGGACTGGGGAGTGGAGAAGGACTGACGTGCGGTGAGTCACACCCAGCTGGAGCTCCTCCTGCTCTCTGCAGCCAGGTGCACTCAATACCTCACCCCAGCCTTCCATGTGTCTCATCAGACTCCTGCAAATGTACGCAGAGAGGAGAAGATGCACCTGAAACAAGCAAATGGACCCAGACCTCAAGTTTCACAGGAACCCATCTGTAACATCTCCCAATTCAGCAGACGGGTGCAGATACCAGGACTTCCCACCACAAGCCCCAGCGGCACACAGAGGTCCTGCCTCTTGAAGAGTCTGGAAGCACCTTAAGTAGCCAACAGGGAAGCCAAGTGCACCCAAGGGTGAGGAGGTGCACTGAGCAGACCCTCATAAGACTGGCGCCTGCTGGGACCCTTATGTAAAATCAGCCAGCACGGGATGTGGTTCAAGTCCGTGAGGCTGCCAAATTCCAAGAGGATCAGCCATACAACATCCACCTTCTCCACCTAACCAAGCTCCAAACCAAAACACTCTGGGGTTCATAATGCACAATGCCAAAGCAAAGCCATCCTGAGGGCCATGCCCTCTCACTCCCACGGGTGGGAAATTGGGTAATGGTCACACCTGCTTCCCGACACTCCCACCAGCAGGAAGCTCTCCATGTTCTCCAACAGAAGTCTTAAAGCCTTTGGGCAAGACATCCTCTTGTGCTGAAGCAGCACACTGTAGGCCTCTTACCATCAGTAACCGACAGCAATGTGAGAGGACAGACTGCTGATGGACTGTGGCTGCTACATAGCTCCATTACCTATATGCCACCTGCTCCCCCAGGTTTGTCTTGGCAGGACCCAAGGAACAAGTCAAGGAAACAATCCAGGAGCCCAGTAGCAGAGAAATGAGAGCCACTGGCCATCCAGAGAGAAAACAAACCCAGAAAAAAAAAAAAAGCAAACTGCTGCCCGCTGCTGACCTCGCTTGCAGGAATACTGCCTGCCTGACAGGCAGGGGAGCGAGAGTATTCTGTCCAGACCCTTCCCTCTCCACTGGCTTACAACCTACAGCATCCTCCATTTACTTGCCCCCCTTCCAGTGCCAGAAGTGTCAAAGTGAGACCCTCAGTACCCTGCCTCCTACAGCGCTCTTATAATTTGACCCAGGATTTCTGGTACAAAACATACTACGGAAACCAGCATTTGCACAGGGCAGGATCTGCACATGGTCACGATGCTGCCTGGGCTGGGATTCTGCATGGGATAAGTCTGAGGGCCTGCCTCCCCTTAACCCCAAACCGTGCAACGACACGGGGGCGTGGGGGCACCGCTGGGCAGCGTATCTTCAACGTCCAGGAGGATGCTCAGGCCTGGCCCGGTAACCTGTCAGTGGCAGGGTGGCGCCAACCCCTCCAGATGCCCCCAGGCGTCTGCTGAGTCGGGGACACTCAGGCGGCCCAGGACTCGGCGGCACCAAGCCACTTTCTCACAGTAGAGACTCTATTGTCCATTATCAAATTAAGGCTGACGATCCATCTTCCCTGGCAGGCTCACGGCGCAACCGGCCTTGCTGGGCAAGAAGCACCGCAATGCTCCCTTGGCCGGGGAGCCGCGTGCCTTAGCCCCGCGCGAGTGTACACACGCACGCACACACGCGCGCGCACACCCCCGACGAGTCGGGGCGCCCGCTCCCCCGTGCTTTCCAGAACCCCGGTGGGCCTGGCCCTCACCTTCGATGGCGATGACGTGCTCCCGGATCTGATTCTGCAGTACCGGCTCCTCCACGCGCTCCAACAGCTCGTAGATGGAGTAGATGTTGGGGTGGACCGACTCGAAGCGCTGGATCTCGGCCCGGATGGCAGCCGAGTTGGCCAGCTGCTGCTGGTAGTTCATGGTGCAGGCGCCCGCGCCCGGAGCCGCGCGCCCCCCGCCGCCGCCGCCGCCCCGCTCCCCGGGGCCCGCGGGCCGCCGAGCCCGGGGCGCCGCAGCCCCGGGGGAGCCCGGCCCGCCGGCGGCGGGCGGAGGAGGCTCGAGAAGAAAGGCGCAGGCGGAGCAGGCGTGGGGTCGGCCCGTGGGCTCAGTTCATGACCGGGACGCGCAGCCGGCGAGCAAGCGGGCCCCCGCGTCCCGGTCAGCGGGCCGTCCGGGGGGAGCGCGCCCCCATGGAGCGCGCCGCGGCAGGCGCGGCCGGCCCGCGCTCGGGAGCCTTCCTGCGCCGCAGCCGCCTTCCACTCCTAGGCGCTGCCCCGCCAAGCAGCCATTAAAACCCAGGCAGCCGCCGCGCTCCGAGCGCCGGGGCCGAAGGCCGGCCCCGGGCAGTGGCCGCGCCGCTCCGGGCGCCCGGCCGCTGCGTGGGTCCGCGCGCTGCGTGCTGCGCTGCCGGGCGCGCCGGGCCCCCGCGCCGAGCCCGCCGTGCGCCGCCCGCCGAGCCGGACCAAGCCGCAGGCGCCGTGCAAGCCGCGGAGCCCGCTCCGAGCGCCGCCCGCCGCCTGCCCGGCCGGCCCCCTCCCTGGCACGCAGGGCCCCGGCCCACGTCGGCCCCGCCCCCGCCCGCGCCCCGCCCGCGCGCTCGCCGCCCTCCGGCCGCCGCCGCCGCTGCGTCCTCCGCGGCGCTTCCCAGCGCGCCGGATCCCGGGGAATAGCGCCAGGCCCCGCCCTGCGCTGCCTCTGGGCTTCCTGGGACTTGTAGTCCGTCGGCGTCGGCGGCCACCCCCCTCCCCTCCATTCCCCCGGGACCGCGCGCAGCGGGGTGCGCTCCGCGCTCACGGCGTCGCGCGCGGACGGGCAGGCGCGCGGTGGCGCGGGATCCTCCGGCTTGCTGGACAAGCGCGGCCAGTAGCTGTCCCGGCCCTCTCGGCTGGCCGGAGCTGCTGGTGCTGGAGGCAGTAAGAGAGCCCGCCCGCGCTTTTGTTTGTTTCCAAGGGACTGGCCCAAGGAACCTCTTCGAGTCGCCGAGTCCCAGGACCTCCCTTGGTTGGCAGTCCCCTTCTCTGTTCAACTTTCTGCCTTCTTTTCTGAACGCCTCAGGAGTGCTTCCTCTTAAGCGAATTCTCTTCCCAAAGGCGAAAAACCTTCTGAGCCCGTTCGGCGTGTAGGTCCACACTCCACGAGTGAACTTAGTGTAGGCAGGCGTGCAAGAGCGACGAGATAACTCGGAGGCTTCCTAGGCATCTTCTTCCGCTAAAAAAGCCTTTTAATTGTAGCTGTGGGTCTCTAGCGGCAGCCTCCTGCGTGCCGCCTACTCGGCGGAGCTCCCCAGTTTACTCCACCCCAATCCCAAGTAAGCTCAGCCCCGGGACCCTGCCGAGTTGGACCGCATTGCAGTAGCAGCCCCAGCGTGCAGAGGGTTGGTCCCGCAGACTTAAAGCGAATGGGAGTTGCAGATTTGTGGAAGTACTAGGAAGGGTCGGTGACTCCGCAGGCCCTTCGTCTGGGCACCGCACCTGAGTCCTGCCTCAGCCCTCCAGTGGTCTTTCTGAAACAGCTTGTCGGCCCCATCCTGTGTAAAGCCTCCTGTGCCTGACTAGGTTCCCCTGCAAGCTGATAGTAGCCTGAGCACCCTGATATGCAGACTCGGGTTACTCTTCCTGGGTTCCATAATGTCCCAGACAGTGTGCTGACTCTTCAGCACTCTGGGACTGCATCCATGCCTTCCTTGCCCCTGGCCCTTCAGCAGAGGCCATGGCTCCATCTGTGATATGCCTCCGACTTAACAGAGAAGGTCGGTGGCCTCATTTTACTGTTAGCAGTGATCCATGGCTCCCCACCTCCAGGTGGCTGAGATAATCTCACACCAGGCTTCCTACTGCATTTCTGACTTCTCAGTCCTTTTTGTGGTTTATTTTTACTTCCCTGACCTCTAAATATGGAGAGCACTGGGACGCCTTTCTATTTATGTGATCTCCCCTGTCTTGTGTCTCTAATGTCATACTAATGAACCTCAGATTTTTATCTCAGTCCAAGACCTTGCCCCCGCAAATAAATCCATATCCACCTACTTCCTCATCTTCTCTTGAATGCCCAACTGGCAGATTTAATCCAGCTTGTCTCCTGGTGAACTCCTGCCATCCCCTGCCCTGCTCCTCCTGAAAATCTCCACCACAGCCATGGGCAGCTCAGGCCTGCATTTGCCAGGCTAAGAATCTGCAGACATCCTTTTTGCCTCTTGTTCCCACATATCCCAAAGTGTCAGCTCCACCTTTGAAAGATCCGTAATCCCACAACTTCCCACCGCCATGCTAAGGCCATGGTCAGTCCAACACCTAGGTTATTGCTAAATAATTGATCAAGCAATTGTTTTCCCTGTTCCTCCCTATCCCTATCTGCTCTCAAGAAGGTATCTCTGTGAACCTTATAAAACCCAAGCCAGGGCACATCATGCCTCTGCTCAAAACCCTCCAAATATCCCCAGTCCATCTGGCCTCCAAAGCCCTCTAGGCTTGAGTGCCTATAAGAACTGGGCAGGGCTCAGCTTTCCTCCCACTTTTAAGCTAACAAGGTGGCCTGCCACAATTTCAAAGATGCTGGCAGAAGGCACAAAACTCTCAGGTTGGAGCCAAAGGACTTTAGTATTCATAACTGTAGCAGCCATCATGGTATCGGCATTTTTGAGTGCCAGATCGCTGAGTTCAGGTCTTACAGGGTGACTAAGGGACCCTGTGAGCCTGTGCTCGTAGCCAGGGCCCCACAGGAGAGGAACCCTGAGCTCAGGGAGGACATCTCTTCCACAGTGGCTCAGCATGTCTGCCTTCACTCCAGAGGGAGATGCTGTCTTTATGATGATGGGCAGGAGGCCTGCCTGCCCTTGACATGACAGGGGATGCTGTCTGCTCTATAGCATCCTTGAGGGGACAGTCCAGAGCAAAAGTAGCCACTGGTTCTGCTCACAGATATGCAGAAGTGCAAGACACCAATGAAGGATGGTGGCCCACAGCACCCTGGTACCCTCGTGGTCAGCTCAGATGGCTGCTTCAAAGCACCACAGATGGCACCACCTGACAGCAGTGCGTCTCTCACAGTTCAGGAGGCTGGACTCCAGATCAGGCTGTGGGCAGGGTCGGCTTCTCCTGAGGACTCTCTTCCTGGCTGTAGGTGGCATCTGCTCACTAAGGCCTCACAGAGGATTCCCCCTGTGCATGTCTGTGTCCCAGCATCCTCTCCTTATAAGAACACTGGGGCCGACACCGATGACCTCATTTTAACTTAATCCCCTCTTTAAAGAGCCTGTCTCCAAATACAGACACATTCTGAGTTCCCAGCAGTCAGGACTTCAGCAGATGAATTCCAGGGAACACAGTTCAACCTGTGACAGTGCCTGCATTGCCAGAGCATCTCTAGCTGCACCCCATCCTATCCTCTGCAGCCGCACTGACTCTCTTGCTCACCGGTCACACTGCCAGGGTTCGTCACTGCCAGGAGTGCTGTCCCAGCGCCTTCACAGCCCCATCACTTCCTTCTTGTACTTACTCCAGAGCCACCCTCTAGCGAGACCCTCTCTGACACCTTATCTAATACAGAATCCCTGCTATGGTAGAAGAAATAATGGTCCCTAATGGTCCCATAGCTTAATCCCTGAAAGCCATAAATGTATTACCTGGAATGAAAAAGGGACTCTGCAGCTGTGATTGACCTAAGACTCTTGAGTGGGAGAGATTATCCAGGATTACCCAGGTGGGCTTGACGTCCTCACAAGGACCCTTGCAGAGGGAGTCGGGGAAGGAGATGGGATGACATATACAGGGGAGGGGGTGGCAGAGAGAGACTGGAAGAGACTGCAGGCTTTGAAGGTGGAGGAAGAAATGTAGGTCCCTCTAGAAGGAAAGACAGGAAGACAAATTCTTTCCCAGAAGTCCCAAAGAGAGCCTAGCCCCACGGATCCATTTGCGGCTTCTGACCTCCGGGACGGGTAGATAATGAACTTGCGTGGTTCAAAGCACTGCGCCGCGCTCGCTTTCTGCAGCGTGACAGGAAACCAGTGCCCTGTTGGGTTTTCCCAGCACTCTGCCAGCTAATTCGGCGTGTGCTCCACTCCCTTGTCTTGGGTTTGGCCTGGCCACTACTAGAACAGCCCAGGAGGGCCAGGGCTTGTCCGCTTTGCTCTGCATTCCATCCCCAGCCCCATGACAGTGCTTAGCACGCGGTAGGTGCCCAGGAAGCGTTTCTCAGGCAGGGATTTCATGCCATTGCCATGAACACAGGCCACGTGTCCCCTGCAGGGCTTGGCTCGCCCACGCCCCTCCTGCTGCAGGGCTCTCTCTCAGCACCACACACAGCAAATGCTCCATCCAGGTGAGCTGACCTACAGTGGGGGCTTTCCTAACAACATGGGGCCCAGGGGTGTCCCCCTGGATGTGACTAAAGGTTCATCTATGTGTACAGTCAGGAATTGTGGCCTCTCCTCATGTGATGGTCCAGCCAGCTTTTCACCCCTGTGACAAAGTACCTGAGCTGATGGATGGAGAGGGGGAGAGGCTTCTTTGGGCTCATGTTTTCAGTTCGTGGCCAGCTGGCTCCTTTGCTTTGGGGCCTGTGGTGAGACAGCATCGTGGACAGAAGGTGTGGCAGAGTAAGGCTGCTCGGCACAGGGTGGCTGGGAAGCAGGGTGAGAGGATGAAAGGGTCCAGGACAAGAAAACCCCTTCCAGGGCACATCCCAGAGGCCCACTTCCTCTAACGAGGCTCCACCCCACCAAGTGCCTGCCACCTCCCAGTAACGCCATCAGCTGTGAACCCAGCAGTGGGTTTATCCACTGACGAGGTCAGAGCCCTCGTGATCCAACCTCTCCCAGAGCATCGCCACCCCGGGGACCACGCCCTCCACACATGAGGACATTCCGGATCCAATCCGTGGCCCCACCGAGTGACAGCCCCACTGGGGAGCTGAGGCCCAGGCTGCTGCCTGTCTTCCATCCTCAGAAGTGTGACAGGTCAGGGCTAGGGCGCACCTCAGTGGTAAGAGCCCACGAAGAGGGAGGCCCTGTGTGCAGTCCCCAGTACCAGAAAGGAGACAGGGTGTCAAAGGTTGGATGACCGTCCCCTTCACTCTTTCTGTCACTCTGTCATCTATTCACTCAACAAATCTTTATTGATTACCACTCTCTCCCAGGCAGGGCGCTATAATCCAGGACACAAAGGTAAAAGATGATGCCTGTCTTCAGTGATTTTATAGCCAAGAAGATTCTCACCCCCATGAACTCGGGACTCAGAGACCAACTAGCACTGGACAAAAAATTCTGTCTACTTTAAAGTGTGAATTAAGGACAATTCTGCCAGTGACCAGTCAGAGCCACACGTCAACCTAAAGCTCCGCAGTGTGAGTTGCATCCTCCACAGGAAAGACTTCATAGCCATGACTTCAAACGTCAGGCGCTCCCAGCCTCACGCCACAGAGCTGCCCTTCACGCAGCAAGGTGGCTGTTCCTCCTGGAAGATCTTCAAGAACACTTTAGAAATGAAGGGAACTGTGCGTCCCGGACCCTTAGGCTTCATCTGTTTGCCTGAGCTTGACGGGACTCCTGGCTTCGTGGGACGCCTTTCCGTACTTGGTTAAGAACCCCAGCAGAATTCATTTGCCCTGTACATAGATTGTCACATGACGGAGGTTATTTCATAGCATGGGGACAACAGCAGGTCTTGGGGAAGCCCTGTAGCGGGAAGGTTTGTAAGTGCCTGTGGGCTGCTGGCGAAGGTGGGGAGGAGTCAAATGGCAGCAAGAGGACAGAAAGAGAGGAGCAAGAAGAAGGAGGAGTCACAAAGTGCCCAGGGAAATTTTGTCCTCCTCCTCCTCCCCCTCTTCCCCCTCCCCCTCCTCCTCTTCCCCCTCCCCCTCCTCCTTCCTCCCCTCCCCCTCCTCCTTCCTGCCCATTGAATAGAGGGGTGCTATTTTTTATTTTGTGTCTCACTAAGTTGCCCAGTCTGGCCTCTAATTTGTGATCCTCCTGCCTTGGTCTCCCAAGTTGCTGGGATTATAGGCATGCACCACCATGTCTGACCAAACTTCCCTCTCTTGCACTTTGCCCATCTGGAGAAATGTCTGCAATGCACACTCACTGTGTCTACAGCTTTGTGGTTCAGGCATCTGACAGTGTTTGGTACCAAAGGCCATCTGTATTGGTTAGCTTTGCCCACAGAAATGCCACATAACAGACACCCACAAGTCTCAGCAGCACAAAACCTTGAACACAGTTTTCTCACCCTTCTGGACTGGATGGGAGTTGGCTGAACTGGGCCTGTTCTGTGGGCAGTCAGCTCTACTCCCTGGGGTTCTTCTTGGAGCCAAGAAACTCAGTTGTCTTATCTTTCAAGGACAGATTATAACACCTGAGATAGTCAGTCACTGCTGCTGGAAGAGCTCTGCTCCGACACTTCCAACTCACACAGCTAATAAGTGACAGAGCCAGGATTTGAATCCAGATCTGCTGCTGCACTTCTTAACAGGAAGCAGCAGGGAGGTGATGTTGTATTTTCTATACATTAACATCTCCAGCCACAGACTGCAGCAAGAGCAACGATGCAGGATTTGTGTATGGTAAGTGTGTAGGGCATAGCCATCTCTTTCCGTCTTCCTCTCTCTCTCATCCTCTGTCCACTTGAGCTTGGCTGCCATGTTGTGAGGAAGCCCAAGTCACATAGAGAGGACCTCCATGAACAAAAGAGCCTTCAAACAATCCCCACTTGCAAGCTGCAAGGCCTCTAGCTTATGCCCATGTATGGAGGAGTGAGGCGGGCTGTCCCCTCTACACCTCTTCTGAATCCCCCACCCACAGAAACTCGGACATATGGTAAGTGACTATCTGGCACCCTGTGAATTATATGAGGATTGTGGTATGTACTTGAGAAGGCTCACAAAAGTGTCATCTTTCTTCACAGTGCATGGTGAAGGCACATGTGTGCCCCAGCAGGAGGGTCATGGTCTACCAAGGCTGTCCAGCTCCCTCACTGGCTCTGCTTGGCCTCTCTTGGCAGCCTTTATCAGGCGGATAGGGTTCATCTAAATGGTTCTAAGAAGGCATTGTTCTTTTCTTTGTCATCCACATGTATTATCCCAAGTTCTGTGGGTCAGAAGTGTGATTCAGGCTTCCAGACTAAACTCGGGGTGTTGACCGTGCTGCATCCCCTCTGTCGGCTCTGGTGAGATCAGTTTTCTCACCTTTCAGCTTCTAGAGGCCACCTGCCTGCCTTGGCTTGTAGCCTTGCCTCTGCCTCTTTCAAAGCTGGCAAAAGGAAGTTGCGTCTTCCCTTAATGTTCCCTTGCTCTCATCCTTGACCTCCCTCTCCCACTTTTCAGGACCCTAGGGATGTATATGGAGCTCACCTGGATAATCTCCCCATTTCTAGGTCATCTGATTAGCAGTCAGCTCCATCTGCAACCTTGATTCTCCTTGCCATGTACAATAACATATCTGCAGATTCCAGGATGACAACAGGGACATCTTTGGTGGAGAGAACATTATTCTGCCTATGACACATTAGTAAAGTTCTGCCACTATCCAGTATATGATTACTGTTTACTACTGAATTATTAGTTGATCATAACTGGGGTTGCATTTGAAGTCATGTCTATACTGAACCAGTAGGATATTCAAATGAAGCTCTGGGCTTCCCCAGGCAGCCTTGACCCATCCACAGCTCTCTACACCAGATAGCCACTCACAACTCAGGAGTTTTGTGTAACCCTATGGGTCACTTACCGATAACTTGTTCACCCCAGGGCCCCGAGGTCCCACCCCTAAGTGATGGGAGACAGAGCGCAGGTGGATACCCTGGGTATTTAAATTCTTTGCATCTTTATTTCTTTTGCTTTGGTACTTTTAGGTCCGTGCTTATTTATAGAGTTACAAGGAATATCCTCCTGAAATGTGACATGAGCAAAGCTGGCAGCTGTACTGTTTGGCTTGAGCTCACTGTTTAAAAGATTCCCAAGCTTATTGGATTTGCTTGAAATTAGTTTCATGAACTACACACATTTAAGCACACCTAATTCATGAAAACCGAAACCCAAATTCTCCAAAGTACAAAACTCTTAGTAGAAAATTTCACACCCAGAAACTTTGCTTTATGCACAAACAACTCTCGAAGGATCCTCAGTCTTGGCCACCCGTCATGGCCATCTTGGGCCTGGCTGCTGCCTCAGGACCCAGGTGCTGACTCTTCACTCCGCTCCTTCCTCCTGAAGGCAGTTGCTCCTCCCCAGGTCTCTGCTCACCAAGAAGGAATCTGGCCCGAGCCAGGATGTGGAAAGATGCTAGTCTTTCCCCTTTGATAAAGGTTTCTTAAAATGAAAGAGGGTTACTTTGAGATGACATCTGTGGTCATGATTCTTTAATAGGTTGAGAAATCAGTTTCATTGGTTCGTGGAATGGGACAGGGTGGGACAGGAAGGGATAGGCTGGGTGTCAGCACACTGCAGGTGGTAGGGTCAGTATGATCCAGAGGCCGCAAGTGCTCTGTGAGACTTTCATTGCTGAGCGAAGACAGGGAAGAGGTACTACTTCCCAGAGGACAGTCATCCAGCAGAGCCCCTGCCTCCCAGGTGGGTGTCATTGCTAAGCACGGCTAGTCCAGATTTCCATCATGGTGGCTTCCTGCTGCTGCTGTACAAATCGCCAAAGCAGTGGCTTAAAACAGCAGGTGCTTAAGCTCTTCCGGCTCTGGAAGACGGAGGTCCAAAGTGAGTCTCCTGAGCTCAAACCCAGGCAGGCTGCCGTCCTGTCTGGAGGCCGGGCAGCACCTGCTGGCTCGCCCAGCTTCTGGAGGCCTGCAGTGCTGGCTCACGGCCCCTCCCTCCATCTTTAAAGCACCGTCGCATCTTCGGACCTCTCCCCGGCCTGGCTGCCTCCCTCTTGCATATCCGCAGACCACATCGAGCCCCTCAGACAACCATCTCTCCCCCTCCAGACCCTTAATTTAATGACATCTACAAGGTGCCTTTCGTCACTCGTGGTGAATTTTCACAGGTGCTGGCATTAGGACCTGGGCGTCTGTGGGAGTTTTTATTCTGCCTCCCTTCAAGCTGAGGATGCGATGGAAACAGACATGACCTACACTGTGGGATTTTTTTTTTTTTTTTTTTATAAACACAACAACAAATATTTAGTGATGAGCTCATGAACAGCCAGCCTGTCTGTGGAGCACTGGGGCTCCGGGGGCTTTCCCATGTGAGTGTGCGTGCGTGTGTGTGTGTGTGTGTGTGTGTGCGTGGCATGCTGGGATTGAACCAGGTGGGCTCTACCACAGTGACATTCCCAACTCTTTTTTTTAATTTTGAGACAGGGTCTTACTAAGTTGCGCAGGCTGGCCTCCAACGTGCCATCCTCCTATCTCAGCCTCCCGAGGTGCTGGAATCACAGGTGTGCACCACCATGAGCAACCCTCATTTTCTTTCAAAGCATACAATTTAACATTTAAGAATTCATTTGATGAAATATGCAGGGTTAGGAAAAAACAGTTATATTAAAATGAAGTTTTCAAGGGCTGCATTTGTAGCACAGTGGTAGAGAGCTTGCCTAGAATGTGTAAGGCCCTATGTTCGATCCTCAGCACTACATAAAAATAAATATGTCCATCTACAATTAAGAAAATGTAGTTATCAAGATATTTAACACTTTACAGGAATATATGTGCCTCTTTATTAACATGTTAATTAACAAGAGGTAGCAACAGGTCTGATAACTCCCATAACTTTAAATTACAGATGATATTTAAACATACATTAAGATTTTTGTGATATTTGAATGCAATGGAAAATCCCATTTTTCTGGTGACAGTTGCAGAGAGCTCTCTGTCTGTGTGACTGCACTTAAAAAAAAACAAACAAGTTTTAGTTGTAGATCTTTACTTTTTTTTAATGTGATGCTGAGAATTGAACCCAGGGCCTCACACGTGCTCGGCTAGCGCTCCACCACTGAGCCACAACCCCGGACCGTGACTGTGCTCTTGACGATGAAGTGGCTGCATTTCAGTCAGTGGGTGAAATCAGAACCAGTGTTCTTTTCCCACTGAGGTCACAGACGACCTGCTTTAGGGCCGGGGGGCCAGGGCAGAGAGGAGGGCGCAGGCCGAGGCAGGGGCCAGGGACTTCCAAGGCAAGTGCTCCTTTTAAGTTGGGATTAAATGCACATGGTGCTGAGTGCGCCTTCTGAACCAGTTTTCAGTTCTGTAGTGTTGAGCACATTCGCGCTGCCGCGCATCCAGCCCAGAACTCTTCAACCCCACAGAACCGAAACCGTCCACACTAATCGACACGCCATTCCCTGCTCCCTGCAGCCTCTAGCGCCCACCGTTCTGCTCTGTTTCTGTGACTTGGCGGTTCCAGGCCCCTCGTGTGAGAGTGAGTGGCCGCATGTGCTACCACAGGCCCTGCTGTGACCGGCTGACTTTGCTCCAGCTCCTTCATGTTGTAGCACATGTCAGAATTTCCTTTCTTTGGAAAGCTGAGTGGTATTCCATTGTAGGTAGGTGCCACGTTTTGTTTATTCAGTCATCTGTCAAAGGACCTTGGGTCAACTCCACCATTTGGCTGTTGTGAACACGCGGCTTAGGAACAGGGAAGTGTCACGGCCACTTCAAGGTCCTGCTTTGGGGTGTGCATCGGGAAGAGACACTTGTGGTTAAGTCATTAATGCGATATCACAGTGAAGCTCAGCTTTACCAAGTTCAGACCAGGTGCAGGCCAGGGTAACAGTTGTTAAGATTTGTGCCTGAGAAAAGTAGACGTGTCACCTAAAGAGTGTCACAGAATCCACACCATGAAAGGGACCACAGGGTCCTTTCCTCACACTGATGAGAACACCGAGGCCCCACAGGTGAAGTGACTCACCCAACCTCCCACTGTGGTTGAGAAGCCGACCCAGGAGCAAACCTGAGCAGGGAAGCCGCAGCACCCTGGACCAGCTCAGGGGTGGAGATCAGCTGCCGCCAGAGTCTGTGGTGTTGGACCACAGAGATCGGAGCTGGCCCCTTGGGTTGGGAAGAGGAGGAGGCCGTGAAGAAACTATGCAGGATGGACATGCTGCTCCTGGTCTGATAGAAGCATAGGCCACTCGGTTCTGTCTCCCAGCAGGATTTCCATGGAGCCGGCCGCTGTTTTTCGTATTCCCAAGTGAGGCATCTGGCAAAGATGCCTTATTCTTCCGACAAGCTCTTCAAGGCTCTGTCACGAAAGCAGTGGTCCCTGTTGGCACCAACTCCTGTGGGTGCACACCCACTTTGGATTTTTGGCAGTATTTGAAGTGGATATTTACAGAGACCCATACTAACACAATGGCGCAGATCCTTTACTCTGTGCATCAAGTGCAAATACATGGTAATCCTCAGTGTATGAATTCTTTTCTCGTAAAATGGAAGATTAATTTGCTTATACCATTCTGTGAGCTGATTAAAAAGCTGGTTTTATACACATAGCTTGGCTGATGAACAAATTAGACATTGAGAAATCAGATGCAAATGAGTAGTTTACAGACACTTTTGAAATTATATAATCGTCTTCTCAGATTGTGTGAAAAGCAAGAAACTGATTTAGAATGGATCTATTGAGGCAGCTAAAAGGGGGTTTCTGTCATGTTTATGGATGTTATTTTTTCTCATTGCATTTGTCATATATTTTTGTAAGCATCTTCCAACTCAGTCATTGTTTGTCTTTTATAGAATCTGCTACAGTATCTTTGGGGCTTGCTAAATTTTAGAGTTTAATATGTTTGGTAAACTGTTCTTTTCAATGTTTGCATATGCCCTCTGAATAGAGTATATGCAAACTGACAGCAACCAAAAAGGATTGCTCGTATGTTTTCAATTTTCACTTTAAAATATAGATACCAAATATAGGTTCCAAGTACAGATTTAGGGTGAATATTATTGAACTGCCACTAAATACTATACCTGGCACCTTTCCTCGTTTTCTCATTCAGCATTCTGAGACTACTGTCGACAGACGAACCACCCTCCAGGACCAGGAGGTAGTGACTTGCTATGGTCACAGCTGGAGGTGACATGCCCAGAATGTAAACCAACTTTCCCAGTGTGAGGACGTGTACCTTTTCCCTGACCACAGTGTCTCCTCTAATCTTACAAACACAGGGGAATATTCCATTGGCATGATCCAGAGACATTTTTGGTGACATGGATGATGAGTCTGTTATATGCCATGTTTCGATCTAGTGCACAGTCCCTGGGCAGTCCCTGTGTAAGTAAGAGCTCCTCCAAGGCAATGCTTTTGACTGAGTCAGTGACCTGCTCAGCTCAACCTCCACACTAAAAATAGAATCCCTGCCATGCAGACTGTGCGGGTGTAGGACAGGCACCAGCCAGCATGTGCCCCACTGGAACACCCCGTACTCATCATACAGCAAGCACTCTGGCTGACTTTTTGCACACACAGAGCTCAAGGCCAATTGGTTCTGGACCCCAAGAATACCAGAACCACTGGCCCTCGGCTCCTCATGTCAGATGGCGTTGTGTTTGGGTCTGGCCTGTGGGCATTCTCCTATATGCCTTACATCATCTCTATATTACTTGTAATACTAATCAAAGCAAATGCTCTGTAAATATTGTTTTGCTGTATGGTGTAGGGGACAATGGTGAGAGAAGTTCACGTGAAGAGCACAGACACGACCATCATAGGTTGCCACTCAGTCCATGTGCAAGATGAACGGCGCTCAAGCAAGGAGGGCTGGACAGAGGCTACACGGCCTTCATTCCTGCAGGTGTAGTGTCATGCGAAAGGTGCAGCAAATTCAAGTTTTGCTTTCTGGAATTTTTCTCACCAGTTGAATCCCAGATGTAGAACTCATGGATACGGAGAGACAACGTGTTTAGATATTTTCTAGCTCCATGATAGTTCCTTCTCCTTCTCAGCGGACATCAACCCCTTGGGTCATTTTTGCTATACCAGTAATTTAAGGAGACAGAGACCAGGGAAGGCATGCGCAGAGGGGTACTGGTGAGGCTTCTCTTTTGATTCCTCCAGCCGGTTCTATTTGACTCCCTGCCTACCTCCACCAGGGGCTCCTTGTGCCCTGCAGTCTCCTGGCCAGGCCAAGCGCCTCCCCTCTGGGCCCTGTGCAGGAATATCCCCAAGTCCAGCTAACAGGCGTGTGTGTGACCCTTGCAGATCTCTGCGCTAGAGTCTGCCCATCTGGCCCACCCTCCATCCAGCTCTGGAGCTATAGGAAGAAGAGTCTCTTAACTGTGGAGAAGGCAGCACCGGGAGCAGGTGACGAGTGTGAAGCTGCCAGTATCCCCAGCAACTTCCACTCGCCTAAAGTAAAGGACTTCCTCTCCTGGGCCTCAGTTGTCCTCACTTGAAAAGTGTCAGCTGGACCAAAGGACTTGTAGGTGAGACGGTGGTTGTCAGTCTGCGGCATTTGCTTGGCCAGGGTGCAGCTTACCCATCCACATGCAAGCCCCCATCAGGAAGCATGACCCAGGAGTGGGGTCTTGGAACAGGCATGACTAGCCCAGGACAGGCTTCTTTGGGTCCTAATTCTTGCTATTCAGTTTTACTCTAAAGCTGAGAGTGTAACTCTGGTAGGCAACTTGCCTCACATGCATGAGATTGCCTGTCTTTGATTCCCAGTGACACACAATCAAAAACACAAAACAGACAACCTCTTTAAAATGCTTTAAATCATAGCCCTGTTTGAGGAAGCCCACTGTATGTCATGAAAACCAACTCCATTCCTGTAAGTTTCTTAGAAATGAACATAGTCCCTGTTTCTTTCCCTTAAAAGACATTTCTCTGGAACTGGGCACATGGTCCATGCCTGTGATCCCAGCAACTTGGGAGACTGAGGCAGAAGGATAGAAAGTTATAGAACAGCCTCAGCAATTGAGTGAGACCCTATCTCATAAAAAAAAAAAAAAAGTCACTGGAGATGTAACTTAATGGTCAAAACACCCCTGACTTCAATCCCTAGTACAAAAAACAAAACAAAACAAAAAAAAAAACACATTTCCCTGGGATCCAAAGGTCTCAACTATGCCATTTCCCCAAGTGTCTACTGGTTATTGGAGGCAGAAAATCACACTCAGATTTGTAAGATCAAATGTCCTCACTGGTGTGAGGCAGGTGTCCTAACCAGTTCTCTACCTTGTTCTTGACCTCGGGCAGGGATGCTGCCTGGCCAGGTCACCTGCCTTCCACATTGCCAGCAGCCTGGACCTCAGCAATCTCCACCAACTTCTCTTCCCGCAGGTGATGCTCGGCCAGCAGATCTTGCTCGTGGTGCCCGGCTCAGGCAGAAGGTGCACAGCTACTCCAGATGGCGCATATTTATGGGTGGGGAAACAGGCGTGTCGCCAGCCTCGAGTCCACCAAAGGTCAATGGAAGAGACAGGACCGGGTCTTCTCCAGGGAACTTCTGAATCAGTGGCACACATCTATAGTCCCAGTGGCTCTGGAAGATGAGGTGGGAGAGTTGCAAGTTCTAGACCAAACTGGGCAACTTAGTGAGAACATATCTCAAAATAAAATAAAAAGGGCTGGGTCGTAGCTACTAAGTCTAACCACAAATAGAACAGTGCCTGTACCAGCCCACCTGTTTCTAATTCTGGCTCTGGCACGATTATCTGTATGACTTGGGGTGAATTCAATCTCTTTTTCATGTCATGATTTCCTCATCTGTAAAATGGAGCCACTGAAATCTCTATCTTATACAACATTGTTTTTATGTTCCAGGAATTGACCCCACCCATAATCTAATTAATGACATTAGTAATTCTAATTTACGTGTATGCAATCATAATGTTTTAATGTGTGTTGTGGTTTGGATAGGAAGTGTCCCCCCAAAAGCGGGAATGTTCAGAGGGGAAATGATCAGATTATGAAGGACCTAACCTAATCAGTCCATTTTACTTTGAATGGACCGACTGCATGGTAACTATAGGCTGGTGGGGTGTGGCTGGCGAAGGTGGGCTGCTGGGTGTGTGCCCTGGTTGCTTCTCCCTTGCAACCCCTTCCCCACCCTCTGGTTCCTGGCTGCCATGATGCGAGCCACTTCCCTCTGCCACACCTTTTCACCATGCCGTCCAGCTTCACCTTGGGCCCAGAGCAATGGAGTTGGCTGTCTGAGGACTGAGAGCTCTGAAACCATGAGCCCCAAATTAATTTTTCCTCCTCTAAGTTATTCCTGTTGGATATTTTGGTCACAGAAATGAAAAAGCTAACTAAACAACGTCCTCTTGCACTGTCCCCAAATTCAAAGTAATCGATGTCAATGTAGGTTAAACGCTTCCTCTGCAATCTTGTATTGGTTTTCAAGACATTCACATTCATAGACTGGGTTGGGGCTAGCCAAGTAATGGGTGCAGTCAACCAGTCAACAGATGTGCACAGAGCACATGGTTTGCATGAGATAGGACACCAGAGATTCTGGGTGTATGGTAAAAGAAATGGAAACACGCCCTTCTCAGTGCTGGGGACCGAGAGTAAGTCAGTACTTTCTCATCACTAATTAACTAACTTCAAGGGTGCTTTCCAGTGGACTGAGGTAGCTCACACTTCACCCTGGCCTGGGTATCTGCAGGCCAGGAGTCTAGCCCAGATTTCCTTTTTCCCATTTCCCAGGTTGAAGGATTCATTACTTTGTGGCATTTGAACTTCTCTTTGACCTTGACCTTCATAGGCGTGATGAGTTGAAGCTCCAGAGACATGCTCTACAACCAGAAATTAGTTCAATTTTGGAGGATGACAGGGGTTTTATTTCTATTGCTGGTTTGTTTGAAAGACAGAGAATACATGTTTGCAGAAGAATAGAATTGAAAAAGCCTTGAATGAGAAAAAGATGGGTTTCTCACTTAGTGTGAAGAGAAGGCGGAGGAGAAGAGGCCAGCAGTGGGTGGTCAGGCCAACGTGACCGTTGGCAAAAATTCATTCGGCTTTTCCGTGTGCGATCCTTGAAGCAGTTGTTCATGTTGCCCAGATCAGGGGAATCGACGCGACTCCGGTGTGTTGAATCTAGACTTGGTGCTTTCACTTTGGGTGGAAGGAACAGCAACACAGGTACAGGTGTGTAGGCCAGGTGGGCACGGTGTTCCTAGTCTTGCATGCTTGCTGGAGCCGCCTCCGAGTGGGCTGTCCAGAACCATCTTTCTGACCACAGGGTTGTCCCCTGGAATGTGCGGGGCTCGGAGGACAAGGTGTATTCAGGGACATGACAATAGGCACACTCCCCCTTCCCTGAAGATGCCCTTCTGGAGATGGATTGATTGGTCGTGGTGATGGGAGGGGTGGGGACTGGCCGGGAGGCAGCTGGGGGCGGGTGATGCAATGCCAACAACTTTGTGCAGCTGGCTCCTCTGGGCGCAGCCTCAGCGATTACATCACCTGTCTCCATGGGGCTGGTGACGTCGGGAGGCCAGTTACGCTGCTCTGAGAGATTCTCTAAAGCAAGCACATCGGCCTTTACCTCAGGATCCAGGGAAGCTGACAAGGTCCTGGTGGTAGTATCGGGTCAACCTAAGTTCTAAGCAAATTGGAGTCCGCAGAAGTCTGACAGGTGACATTGAGTGGCGTATTTAGGTCTGGAGTAACTGCTTCTTTTCCAGTGTGCTGCAGCTGGCCCATATCCAGTGGTCATTGGCTTCACACCCAGCAGGCTGCACTCAGTCTCAGTCCCAGCGTGGAAGCCCAGGCTTGACCACCCTCCGCTGGGCTCATCTCCCCCAGCTCTGTTCGGTATGCCAAGCTCACGTTCTCCTTCACACAACACACTGCCCGTTCTGCAGACCAGGGGCTGGTGTGGGGCTCTCCTTCCTTCAGGAGCAGGGTTACTGTCCTGGCCTAAATTTTGTCTCTCCCCAAATTCAAATGTTGTGACCTGAATCCTCAATGTTCCTGTAATTAGATACAGGGCTTTTAGGAGGCAATGAAGATTAAATAAGGTCATTAAAGGAGGTAGGTAAAGTTAAGTAGGGTCCTAATCTGATCAGATTGGTGACTTTATAAGAGATCCCACTCTTGGCATGATACACCCAGGAAAGACCACGTGGAGACATAGTAAGAAGGCAGCCATCGGCAAACCAGGAAGAGTCCTCCCCAGAACATGACCACCTCTGGCACCCCGGTCTGGAACTTCCAACCTTCCGCCGAGTGAAGTAAACGTCTGTCTTGTAAGGCACCCAGGCTATGGCATTGTGTCACAGCAGCCCCGGCTGACTGCCAGAGTCCCCTGGCTTCCTGCTTCTTCCTCTCAGACATTCCTCCCAGCAGCTCACAGACACCAATCACCATTATCAGGTGGCTAGAAAGCAGTGTGGCGTGTAAAAATGTTTATGCCATTGGTCTTGTAATTGTAGTTCTGAGCATTTTTAGGAAGTAATTTAATAGCAGGGGGGAAAAAACATATGCAGCAGCGATGCTCGTTGAAGTCACATCTCCATCTGATGCAGTTGGAAGCACCTCACAACATGAGGAAGCCGTGTACTGCCATGGTGGAGGACGATGTCGCCAGACTGGGGATAGGAGATGTGTGGAGATGTGCAAAGTGTACTTCATGTTGTGTTGCCTACAAAGGCGAAAACGCTACCTTTGGGGAATACTTTAACCAGGAATGTGAAAAATCTGTACCCATGTAAAGGAAGACAGGAGAAGATGTAAACGCAATTAAATGAACGTGGTGTGGCGGGATGATGGGGAATTTAAACGTTTTTCCCTCTCATGGAAGGGACACTGTTTCTACAGAGAACAAACGAGGCTCCTGCGGTTGCACTTTCTCCACACCTGTCGTCTCCTCCGAGACGAGCTTCCGGTCCCACTGGAGGCCTTGCATGCCACAGTCCCAGGAGCTCCGTTTTCTACTAGGAGAGAACAGCCACCTGTCACGGGGTGGTGTGAACAGGCGCAGCCGTCCCCACAGCGTTAATGGAAAACCTCAGAGAAGCCCATCCAAGACCCAGGGCGGTTTTCCACAGCCTCCTCTGGCCAGCGGTTCGTTCCCCTCACTGAGGTGTCACATGATTTGCTCTTCAAGATAAAATTCCCGGGAACCAGGTCCTTCTCTGAGCCAGAGCTGAATCCTTTCTCAGGAAGCCTGTGGGAGCTGGAGAGAGGTGCCACCTGCCTGGCCACTGTCACCGTGAGACCTCAGGCTGCAGGGGCTTCTGCTTGTGCTGGCCTGAGCGCCCTCTCGACTCCCCAGGGGTCTTGGGCCGCCTTTACCTTCGTTCCTCACGGGCACAAGGTCCTTTTTGAATTAAGCGTATGCAGGAAGGGATGACTGCTTTCTACTTACACAGCATCTTTATTCATCTTGAAAACATTTTCTTTTTAATGTAAACAAATAAATGCATATGGTAGAAACCCAATCCAGAAAGCACAAAAAGCTCTAAAGAGAAAAACAAGTTTGCTCCCACTCACCAGTGCCACTCATTGGGAGAACTTGTTAGCAGGCCCTCATGACCCCTTGCAGCCCTTGTATTTGCATATATTCAGAATCTATATGAATCACCTGTAATCTAAAAACAAGTTAGGATCATGCTATGCTTTCCAATTTTCACTTTTCTGCCTGGGGAATCTCACAGATTAGATCAGGCATTTTTAGTGGGTGTGTAGTATCTTACGGCATGACGGTAGCATGATTTATTTAAATTATCCCTTTAATAGGCTTTTCAGAGACTTTCCTTGGTGCTTGTTTTGCTGAACAAGTGATGCTGCAAGTGACTCTTTTGTGTATCTTTGCAAACATATTTGTAGGGTAATTTTTAAATGATGGAATGCTGGGTCAAAAGTCACATGCATTATAAATTTTGATTTCTGCTGACAAATTTCTCCCCCAAAGATTGCTCCAGTTTATTCTTCTACCAACAATGTGTGGGCCTACCAGACTTTCCAGATTCTAGCTGATGATGCATGCAAACTTTTAAATTTTGCGATTCATAGTTGAAAAGTGACCTCATTCATCATTTAATGGTGATTCCATCATATTTAATTTGTATTTTCTTAATGGCAAGGAAGGTTAAACATCATTTAATACATTTGTTGACCATTTATACCTTTGGGCCCTGAAGGGTTTTTAAAAATTATTTTTAGTTGTGGATGAACACAATACCTTTATTTTATTTATTTATTTTTATGTGGTACTGAGGATCCAACCCAGTGCTTCAAACATGTGAGGCAAGCGCTCTACCACTGAGCCCCAAACCCAGCCCCCAGGAAGGGCTTTTGTCTTTATTATTTTACTAAGGAAATTACCTCTAATAGGTTGTAAATCTTCTCCTGGTTTTTCATTATTTGGAACTTTGTTTATTAGTTTATTTTTCATACAGCAAACATTTTAGATGTTTCGTTAATGAATTTTTCCTGGTTTCTAGGTTCCTACATTTTTAGACTTTTCCATTCAAGACTTTAAAATGCATGCCCATTTTACATCTAAACACTAAACCATCTAGGGCAGCCTCATTCAAGTGCCCGACCAGTTGTTCTCATATCATCTATGGAACCTACCTTTTCCTAGACTTGAAATGTCGCTTTACCACATGCTCCGTTGCCACGTGTACTTGAGTCCGTTTTTGGACACCCACTTGGCTCCATGGATTACAGGGAAGCTTTATACCTGCAGAGTTTTCAGAGTGCTTCCCCAGCCCGGCATCCGAGAGCCTTGGGCCTCCTCCAGGAAGTACCCCCTCCTTAGACCTAGCACAGGAGGTGGACGTTCTTCCCTTGCTATTTCCCATTCTAGTGTTGGTCTTAGTATCTAACCTAAACCAACAGTGATGGCGGGAACATAGAAAACAGAAGTGATGTGGGATTTCTGAGAACTGGACTTTCACAGGTTCATGGAGGCCAGCTCCAGGCAAATGGAAGGGGTGAGGTCAGCTCCCGCAGGTGCAGCTGTTCTTGGCCTTCCTGCCTGCGCTGCTGTTCTTCTCCCCTGTCCCGAACCTCCTGCATCCGCCACCGCCTCGCTTTCAGGAGAGCACTGACTTTTCACAAGAAAGTCCCCCTTCTCACAAGAAAGTCCAAGAGGCACTTCAGAGTGACCTGCATTTTCAAGGAGAGAAGATCTCTGGCTTTATGGCAACCATAAAGGCCAATTGCTTGGAATTTCTGGCACCCTGAAATGGTTGAGGGTGCTACTGGCCTCTGTCTCCAAGGCAACTTGACTCTTACGTGTTTGTAACCAGTGTGTGGCTTGGGTGGGCCCCAGAGGGAGCAGTCAGAAGCTGACTGTTCTCATTTCCAGCCCCGCTCTGCTGTGTCCCCTTCCCTGCCACCCTGGATGACTCCTCTGGGCACTGCCACAGCCTTCTGGTCATCCAGCGTCACAACCTCATGGAGAGTCCTTCCTAGGATTAAGGGATCCGGTCAGTGCAATATCCACACTGCCACCTCAAAGCCTGTGCCTCCAGCTCAAAGCTGCCCTGGGAGAGGATGTGTCTGTTCTTCCCACTCTTTCCTCTCATCCTCTTCTGTCGGCACCTTCCAGGGTCGGGTGGGGGAAGACGGTCCTAGCAGAACGCAGCCAAGTCCTGCCACTTTGTGGGTGTTCTTTATAGTTCTCTTGTGGCTCTCCAAGCTCTAGGCCATGGCAAGTGTCCAGCGTGGGTCCTTTGTCATGCTCGAGGGATCAGTTCTTGGGAGGGACTGTGCTCTGCTGACTTATTGTAGCATTCCCACCCCAGGGGCCACCCCAAGTCTCTCAAAGCTGAGGTCCCCATATCCTCATGGACTGCCCTCTCTTGGGTCCCTTAACGGTGACTCTAGTCAGGCTATGTTTTCAGCATCCACCTAGGCCCCTCCAAAACCTCATGCGTTTATACTACACCACTGTTGGGGTTCCATCCGGCTGTATAGCTAACCGTGCCCTGGTCCTGCCATCTCTGGTGCACAGTCAGTCCCCAGCCCAGAACCATCCCTGGGGAGCAGGCTCCAGCTCTCTAGACCCTCCTACTCAGTCCTGAGTCTCTGTGGCTCAGGCCCTGCTCAGGTGGGAGGAAGGCACAGGTGCCAACCCCTCCCAGGAAGGTTTTCCTGCAGGCTTTGGCACATTGAGGTGGAAGAGGCAGGAAAGCATTTTGGAATCCTCACCAGTCACAGCTGAACCAGTCTGCTTATTCTACCAACCATCTCCAGTAATCCCCAGTCTTTGCCGGACAACCTGCTCGTGGTAGTGGGTTTGGGATTGCAGGACCTACTGACCAACTTGGAATAAGCCCGGGATGCAGCGTTAGGTTGCTCTGCAGAAACTGGGGCTCCTGATGGCTTACCATCTTGGGTTTATCCGCTTCTCTAAATCCAGCGTCTGAGCACCCTCTCTCCAGGGGAGACTTGCTTTGTGCGACCCCCTCCCTCAAGAAGGGCGGGAGTGGGACCATCCCTGAAATTCCCAGACGAAGAGAGCAGATCCGCGTGAAAGGCACCTCCTTCCACTCCGAGAGAGAAGCTGTTTAACCTCCCTAGTTTCCTTTCCCTTCTTCTATAACCCTTGTAATACAGCCTAGTTCTCCCGCCAGAGCTTCTGAGATTATTTTAGAACAAAATGCTAGGGCAGCCGTTAGTTAAGTAAAGAGAGAAATTACTAACGGCCGGCGGACCCGAGGCCCAGGGCCAGCTTCCTTCTTTCCCTTGACAGCGTCGGCAGGGTGAGTGCAGGCGGCGCCTTTCCAGCTTCCAGGGAGCAGGGAGCACCCGACAGCCGGACTCCTGCCTGGCCCAGCTGCTGGGCGGCGTCAGTCCTCAATCCGTGCAATGCAGCGCAGCCAGAGACACCCCAGGCACGGCCACAGGGTCTCCTGGGAACAGGCGGAAATCGCACTGCTCAGATAAGAGGCATCTAATTAATAAGATACCTAAAGAAGACCCAGTGTGTGCTCCACAGTGAGTCTCCTTTTACAACTGCCACAGACCTGTGGCCATTTAGGGACCGCATGGCCACAATGGGCCGAATTGTCCTTTATTGTAAAACAGTGGAGAGTCAGAATTGGCTGTGGGAAACAGGTATCACCCAGTTCCACATTCCTTCTTTTCTACTGTTTGCAAGCAGAGAAATTTTCCTCACGGACGAAACCCAAAGGATTCTCTTCCTTGGTGCCAATATTGGATTTTGAAAGTCGGGCTAGAGGCCTTGTGGTCTGTACTGAAGTCCTGGTAATGGAAACTGGGAACGGGGGCCGGAGCACGCTGGGTCTGCTGGGCCGCCCGCACTGGGCTCCATCTGTATCCAGTTCTCTAAACCCAGGTGCCTCAGCACTCCCTCAAGGGGGCATGAGCTTTTAGTGGCCCACCTCCCCAGAGAAGTGTGGGCACCAGTCCTGAGTGGGTGGAGGCAGGAGGGGAGAGAATGGGGTCCTCATTCTCACGTGGAGTCTGACTCTGAACCCTTCACGTTAGTCTCCTCGGGCTGCTGTTACAGAGTGCCACAGACTGGGGGCCCTAAATCAACAGAAGTGTGTTCTCTTCTGGTGACAGAGGCCACAAGCTCAACGTCAAGGCCTGAGCAGGGCTGGGTCCATCCTGGGGCTCGGAGGCCAAGTCCGTTCCAGGTGTCTTTCTCAGCTTTGCCGGCAACCCGTGGTGTTCCTTGGTTTGTGGAGACATGGCTCCAGTCTCTGCCCCTGTGTCTCCTCCTCCTAGAGGACACCAGTCACACTGGATTAAGGTCCACCTGGTGCAGCACCACCTTGCCTGACACCCTCCTGACAGCTGCCAAGGCCCCGTTCCCATTTAAAACCACGTTCAGGAGTGTGGGGAGGAGGACTGTCACCTGTTTTCCTGTGAACACAGTTTAACTCCCAACATCTTCCGCTGTTTGAATATTCACACTGGGGGTAAATTTCTGGAATCCTCCATACCTAACGAGCCCATACACTGACTTCCCCAGTGCTTGGAAAAAGCATTCCTGGGATTCCAATGGCGGAGCAATGATTGTAACGAAGGTTCTTCAGGTGGCCACACAAAACCCAAGTTGGTGCATGAGAGATGAATGGATAGCATCAAATCATAACTGAACTAGCAAGATATTTATAAGATCTCTCCTCCATAAATCTCAAATTCTAGCCACTGACCTTGGGTGCAATTGTATCTTCTGCTGTACTTCTGAGCTCTCCCATGAAAGCACACACTTGCCGTGTCCTTCTCTTCTGGTCCCTTTAATTCTATTCCTTTGTCATCAACGCCCATCCTGTTTCCTGTGCCAACAGATCAACGGCTTTGCTCTTATCTTTGCTCCCTGGCAGTGTGACTCTGAGCTGTGTTCCTGGATAGGGTGTAATTTCCACCAGTGAGCATGGAACATTCCATCTGTCCTATCTCTCCGTCTGACTCCATGTTCAGCTTGAGAACTTCAAACTGGCCAGTGTCTTGGGGTAGCCTCCCCTCCAGGGTCACCTCTCCTTCCCTTTCCTATTGCTCATTCCCAACCTTCCAACATTGCCAGTCCCTCAGCTCAGCTCTTCCAGCAGCTGGGCTGCGTGGTGGGAAGTCTGGAGTTGATATACTGGGTACTCTCCAGAGAAGCCTCTAGTGGCCTGCCTGGGAGTGAGTCCTGCAGTCGGTGCCCAGCACCCAGGAGACAAGCACACCAGCTCTCAGTAGGGCACTTGCTCTGGACAGAGCCTGCTGTACAGGGGCTTTGCTCCCTCCAGAGGGTCAGCTCAGGGGTTTGCAGGAGTGTGAAGAGGCGTTTTTGCAGCTGAATGAGCCTTCCTGGGAACTCCTTGGTTTAGCTCTGTACCTGTGACCCACACACTCCCACTTCCAGAGTACCTGTGGCTCCCTACCCTAACCCTCCTGGGGATTCCATTCCTGGATCTTGGCCTTCTCATTGCTTGCTGGAGGGATCTCAGCTGGGCTGGTTCTTAACCCTGCTGACCTCCACCTTCCCAACCTTGTTGCTGTTGCTTAGTCTTCTCTTTTCCTACTTGTGTGTCTTACAAAAGTCCTTACCGTTGTGTGTCTCTGTTACGGTGCAGTTAACTGACCACAGTTTAGGATACTTAGCCTGGTTCATTTTCACTGCATTACAATGAAACTGCAGTGAACAGACTCATGCATATTTGTTTATACAGCTTTCTGTTTCTTAGAATAAATTCTTGTAAGAGAAACTGCTACATACAGAGGCTGCCTGTATATGCACACGTGTACACATACGTATGTATCAAAAGACGAGTATGTATACACGTATCATGTATATGATATATATTGTAGATATGAGACATATGATATATATGACCAAAAATTGACTTTGATGCTATCCAAATATACTTTTCTTGCATTATCTTTAGGGCTTGGTGGTCAGACTACTTGGGTTCAGATCTCAGCTCTTTCTGATCATGGTCAGCCTAGACTCTCTGGGCCTCAGCCTGCTCAACTGTGAAACGCCTTGTGATCTCATGGGATTGGAGATTCAGTACAATAGTGCCTTGCTCTCGCTGGCCCAGAGCCCGGCACAAATCCAGCTCTCAGCAAGGGATCATAGTGTTGGCTTTCAGGGTCAACTGACTTCAGAACAATGGCACAGTAAGTCAGAAGAAGCAGTGGACAGAGAGCTCAAGATCACCTTCACTGCCGACATCCTGGTTTCAAGCAATGGCCCGCTAGCTCCTGTCCACAGCACAGACCTGGCACAGGACTCAGCGGGGCAGCTGGATGTGTCTGGTTGATGCACTGTGCCCTGCCCTGACTTGTTCTGGTCTACGTGGAGGCAGAAGGGGAAAGACTGATGCATAGCAGAGGCTTTCCGTGGGTTAGTTTCCTACAGCTGAGCAGAGAGCTTGCTGTCCTGCTGTGGGATCCAGGGATTGATGCTGTCCTCAAAATACTCCAAAAATTAAGGGGCAGTAAGAAGTCACCTCAAAGTTAAATATAAACCCTCTCTTCATTAAGAAGTTCCTGGGTACAAAATAAAACCAGAAGATTATGCCCCCTTGACAGTTAAACCTCAAAGAACTGAAAGTCCAAGGGAACCAGAGTTGGAATTAAATTATTTTTGCCCTCGTGAGTTAAAAGTCAAAGAAATCAAAGACCAAGCATCAGGCTCCCCGGCTTCTAGTTCATCTCTATTTGAGCCAGAAACTTTGAGTGTGTGTGTGTGTGTGTGTGTGTGTGTGTGTGAGTGATTGAGAGTTGTGAGTGTGTGTGTGTGTGTAGTTGAGTGTTGTGTGTGTGTGTGTGTGAGTGTGTGTGTGTGTGTGTGTAGTTGAGTGTTGTGAGTGTGTGTGAGTGTGAGAGTGTGAATGTGTGTGTATGTGGTTGAGTGTTGTGTGTGTGGGTGTGTGGCTGAGTGTTGTGAGTGTGTGTGAGTGTGAGTGTGAATGTGTGTGTGTGTGGCTGGGCATCAGCCCAAGGCCCCTCACAGGCTAGGCCAGGGCCCTAGCACGCAGCTGTACCCCAGCACCGCCCCCCAGGTGCTCTTCATGGGAGTTGCGGGTGGAATGGGGGCTCCTCCTGCAGCAGGGCGCTCCTCTGTTGGAAAGGGCAGGGGCTGCCCACCTCAGCCCCAGAGGGCAGTGGTGACTATTAGTTTCCTGGGGCTGCCACAATTAGGGACCACAAACTAGGAGAGTTAAAACCAGCTCCTTTTGTCCTCTCTTAGCCACGGAGGCTAGACGTTCCAAGCCACGCTGTCCTCAGGCTGGCTGCTCCTGCAGCTCTGAGGCAGGACCCGGAGGCCTCTGCAGCCTCCAGTGGTGGCTGGTGATGGCCAGTGCTTGACTTGCAGACGCGTCTCTCCACTCTCCACCTCCAGCTCCACGTGGCCTTCTCTGCGTCTCTCTGTGTCCTTTCTCAGACACTTTCTTTGGATTTAGGACCCAAGCAAATTCATGTGCCCTCATCTTGATTCTCAACTAGGTACATCTGGAAAGACCATAAATCTAAACAGGGCCACCCTCTGACCGTCTGGACAGACACGACTTTTTGTCCCGCAACCTTCAGAGAGGGTTCACGCCTTCCAGACTCAGGCCTTGTACATCACTGGGTGGTTCAGAACCTGCAGGGTGAAGCCTGGACACCAGGACTTTCCCAGAGTTCTCCAGGTGATTTCGACGTGTAGCCCTGACTGAAAAGCTGGCTTAGGCCTCAGGAAGGCAAGGAGTCCCTCAGGTGAGCCTCTTTCTAAAGAGTCCAGGACCTGAAAGGACAACAGCATCCAGTTCACAGCAGCACCGTAAGAGGACAGGCCAGTGCCAGCCTCGGCCAACCAGGGGTATGTGAGTGGGAGGTGGGGATGGTGGGGTCCTTCTCTCACACCTGAGGGCGCACTTTGGTCTATGGCAGTTGGCTCCAGTCCTGCACCTGGGGGTTAAACTCAGGTGGGAATCTGCATCTGCCATGTGGGGAGAAGCCGCCTGCTCTCTGCAGGGCGGCCGGTCGCAGTGGTGCACCCCATTCCCGGGCTCGCTGGAGACGGCTCTTTCCGGTGTGCTTAAGGGGCCTCTGCTTTTGCCTCTCCCCTTGAGCCATGCCTGGGCGTGCTCGCAGAGCGTGTCCTCTGCCCTGCTGTGCCTGGCTGCTACGGGCTCCCTGCTGCTGTCCTACGTCAGCTGCTTTCTCAGTTAAGGGTGTGATCTTTTTTTTCTTTTTCCTTAGTTTTCTTTTCTTCTTCCTCTTGATTGCTGAACACAGTGTGTTGGGCTGGCCCTCTTGGCTGAGGCTGAGAGCCTTCCTCCTGCTATTCGGCTTGGTTTCGGTTTCTCCATCATCTCTCTTGTGAGGCTTCCCTGGCGAGAAGGAGGAATAGAAATGACCCAGGTGTGTTTCAGTCACCTGGGTTGGTTCACAGGTGCGTGGCTCCTTAAGGCTCCCTCCTGGGTGGGCAATCACCCAGTGAGGTTCTCCCTTGACGATCTGGGGCAGGCCTGGGCTTGCTCTGTTACTGCTGTCCCTGCTCTCAGCGTCCTTGTCCTTTTGCTTGTTCCCACAGGGCACAGGAGGCGCTCAGCCACGCCCTCCGTGTCACCCTGACGTCACCTGAGCATGCTGCTGTGAGTGGTTCCTGCTCATCTTTGGCCTTCTCTTGAATCCATGCAGATGTGCTGTGATCCCTCAGATTTCTGTTGATCTTGCCATGGACGCCGATGCCAGAAGTGGTTCCCCATCCCCTGAGAAAGGAGGTCCTCCAAGGTACCTTCTGAGAACGCAGATGGGTCGGAGCCCAGGGGACATGGTCCCTGCTTCTGATCTCCTTCAGTGAAGGTCTTGTTGCCAACACATCATGCCCCTTCCCCTCGTAAGTGGCAGACCTGTCTGCATCTCCCTTCCTCTTTAGATTCCCTCTCCTGGGCCTCCCCTGGAGCTCATTTCCTCCTTCTATTCTCTTCTGCGTGTTGGTGGAGAACCCACCCTTCCTTCCACTCCTTGGTGACATCTCTCTTCTTCCAGGTGGATCCTCCTAGTCTGCCTTGTTTTTACTTTTTCCAATGCTGCTGTTTTGACTTTAAGCTTAAAATTCCTCCCCGCCTTTCTTTCTTTAATGTCACTCTGATTTCTCCTTGATTTCTGATCAAACATGATTCCTAAAGACAACATATAACGGGTTCAGGCCTTCATAGCTTTGGTTGGTAGCAAATTATTTCTCTACCTTAATCCCGAATGAAGCACTTAAAAAAACTAACTGACACCCTGTTTCCTTTTATGTGTTTATTACTAGAAGTCTACTCCCTCGTGGGGTCAGTTTGAATCTCTGATATCTAAAGCCAAGGTCAGAGATTTTGCATTGAACAAATCCAGGCCTGACTTGAGACGGTGGGGTATTCAGGCAGTCCCTCTGGCTTTGGTCTTGGGTATATGAAGTAGAATAGGAGACCACTCCATTACTTCCCATCTCCCCAGGCTCGGTCCCCTCGCCCCAAAGCTAGAACTGTCTCTCTGAGGTTGCCTCACAGTTCAGAAGCCACAGCCTAACCTGAACAACTGGTATCTCAAGGTGTCTGTGTGGCATGGCTCAAGGTCAGGCTGCAGCTGGCATCCCAGGGCTTCCCACGCAGCTCTTGTTGGCTTCACAGGATACTTGGGGCCAGGAGCTGCAGACCAGGACATCTGCTCTTTGCTGGCAGGAGGGGTCATGGGACCTAGCATTTTTTATCTCTTGCCCTGACTTTTCAATCAGGTCATTGACCACCAATTCCCTTAGGAAAAGCAAGGAACTGGGATGTTTAGGGAAAATCCTTTCCATGGAAATCAACATATCAGGGAGAAGCTTCCATATTACTAAGGAGGAGTTAGTTGCCTTGGGGAGTTTAGCCCTATTTTGGGTTGTCACTGACAGGTCTTGTGTCAGCTTGTGAGTGGTCAATATCACACAACAATCGAAACCTTGTGTTTCCTCTGCACTTCTTCAAGTGCTAACTTAATTTACACAGGACTCTTCCACCTGAAATCCAGTTAGAAACTGCAGGTTGGTAGAATTCCAATGTTCACAGAAAGTTTCACTCTAGTCGTAAATTTCAGCATGATACTGGTGTCTTAATTTTTCTGAATCCTTGCCAGTCATAATATTTGCCGAATTGGCTCTTATCATGAGATTGTTTTGGTTCTAGTTGGTGTCCTTGGCTCTAGGATACAAATGAAGGGCAAAGGTGGTCAATTTGTTTCTGCTGCAGCCTAAGCCCCTATAGCTGTGTTGGTTAAGGCAGAGCTCAAGTGAGGTGCACCCCTGAGGGCTGTCCATGAACCACTGGGCCTACAGGGTGGACGTGGGGTATGTGGGGTATGGAGCCTTGCCTCTGCTGTCATTTCCTTGACACTTGAGTCTCCCCCATGTGCTTACCTAGCAAAAGCTAAAGTAAACGCTCGGGTTGGTTGTATCAGAGGTATCAGCATAGACTTGCAATTTCATGGAGTGTGATGGAGCAATGGTAGGAAAGCAGAGATGTGTGTGTTCTTACTGGTAAGTGCATGCCCATATATTTCTTGGTTGTGTCTGCCAAGAGAGCCTAGAAGCAAGGACCTTCCAGTAACACCGAGCATACCTGGTCGCCACATCATGGTCTCTAAGCACTATTCAAGGAAGTAGGGGACATCATGCTGGGGCAGGAGAAAGGCAAGATGAGCTCAGAATGACCTGCAACACCATGAAGTAAGGATCTGCTCAAGAGGACGTGGGGGAGGGCTGGGTTATAACTCAGTGGTGGAGCACTTGCATAGAATGTGTGAGGCACTGGGTTTGGTTCTCAGCACCACATATAAATAAATAAATAACAAAGGTCCATTGACAACTAAAAAGCAAAAACAAAAAAACAAAAAACAAACAAACAAAAAAAGAAGACTTGGGAGCTTGCTGAAAGAGCACAGGCATCCTGTAATCCCGGTGGCTTGGGAGGCTGAGGCAGGAAGATCATGAGTTCAAAGCCAGCCTCAGCAACTTAGCAAGACCATGAGCAACCTAGTAAGACCCTGTCTCTAAATAAAAATAAAATAAAATGGACTGGGGATGTGGCTCAGTGGTTAGGCATCCCTGAGTTCAATCCCCAGTACCCAAAACATAACGAAACACAAGCACCAACTGGAGGGAGTTGACAGTGGGAGCAAAGATAGCCAGAGGCACTACAAGTATCAACGAGAAGGAGTTGACAGTGGGAGGATGGATAGCCAGAGGCACTACTGTTTCAGCAACAAGACACACAATGATTGCATTGAATTTTCATATGAAGAATAAAGCAAAAGGCCATCATGAGTTCATATTGGTATAGTAAATAAACAAACAAATAAGGGAGAAATAGAATTTCGATTACTAAATAAGGAGAAAAAGAGGGGAAGAGAGGGAGACAGTACACAGCTGCTTGTGCAACATGAGGGGCACGTTCCTTACAGGAGGCCAGAGCCACTTCAGCTCCTCCGTGAGCTCTCAGTCCTCAGTCTATGATTCATAGCTGTAGGTATCAAATGGATCCTCCACAGACTAGCGACTTCAACCTCACGCTTACTCCCCTGCCTGCGGACTGGTGGTGCTGGGGCTGAAGAGAACCTCCAGGTTACACAGGATCACCTGCTTAGGGCACCAGGTGAGTCTCAGAACGCGTGGAGGATCACACCGGAAGCCGCTCCTTCCCTGAGATGGCTGGAGACACCATCACTATGTACCAAAGCTGCCACAAGCAGACAGACACGTCCATCACGCCCCAGCCAGCTTCATCACCAAGGCGGCTTCCTTCCGTCGGATCCCGGCTGCCTTCAGCCCTTGGCCACGGACATGAGGAGCTGGGAAGGCGGGTGAGGGAGGCTATCAAGACCTGCTGCTGTTGAAGCACGTCAAGGGCACGTGTGAGCATGTCGCCATGGCACTGGGCCCCTCGCAGGAGTTCAGGCCTCTGGCTTGCGCTGCCCGAAGCCGAGGCTCACTAGCGCATTCGGTTGCGACCCCCAGTCTAGCACCCTCCTGACGTCTGGCCAGCAAGGCTTTCTGCCTGGTCCCCAACACCCTCTGTTCTTGCCCTGTTGTGTGGTGCACCCCTGACTCTTGGCCTTCTTCATCAGGGCGAACCAGAATCGCTGCACCCAGGAAGAGAGAGGGAAGCTAGCATGAGCCCTCTACCATTGCTTGTCTGAGTTCCACACAGGCGGGTGAGGTACTGAGATGACGGCGGTGGCTAGCCTGTCCCAGCGCCAGGTGGCCCATGCTCACTGTCCCACTGCATGGTCCCAGTGACTCCATGGGACAAGCAAGAGTGGAATTCGAATTGCTCACCCGGGTGTGGATGGATCAAAAGTGGCCCTGGCTGTGGAGGTCATGTGGGCCCTGGAGCCCACTGGGGACCAGTGTGAACCCCTCAGCCACCTGATGGTGAGGAAATGGCAGCAGAGCCCTTGCCCTACAAGTACCAATGGCCAAATCCCATCCCTGAAGATAGACAGGGTTCTCATTCTATTTGCTCAAACTTACCCAGTCGACGCTGGTGGAGGCGGGAGTCAGTGCCCACCCCTGTAACCCTCAGCCTTGGAGGCTCTAGATGAAGGCAGGGTCCGCATCCCCTGCCTCTGTGCTTTATTCCACCTCTTCCTGTTACAGCGCCTGGAGTACGTATGATGAGAACCGTGAGCCCCACCTGAAGGAGGCCCGAGCAGCGTGAGTGTCTTGCTGGGAAGCATCTGGGTCCAGGAACAGGTCATGGGCTTTGGGGAAACTTCTCACCAGAGGGGCACTACCCATGACCCCCTGAGCTGCTGGATCACTGAAGCCAAACCCGACTTGGCACAATCGTCTTTGTCAAGATCAGTCTGACCAGATCAGCCACAGAGCACCTTAAACGGAGTCACGTTGTATGGGAATGACTTTTCCCAAGTGCTCACCAATGCCAATCATTTTCCAGCCATTTAATCATTGGCATTTGGGCAGGTGGTAAATGGCACTGCACTGCTGTTGCTCTCTATGCTATGTTGGCAGATCACAGTGGCGTGTGCACTGCTGTTCTGACTTGTACTTATTGATGAGCGAGGCTGAACATCTTCAGAGTAAGTGTGAGGAAGTCTTTCTGTTTGCCAAAACCCCCAAATATCTGCACTTCTTTTTGTGTGAATTTTACTTACAGAAAAGCATTGTTCCTTGCCACAGAATGCAAAGGCCTAGGATGACACTCCGCACAGTGTCACAGTCCACGCCATCTACCCACGGGTGCTCAGCACCAGGCACGGGTGCTCAGCCTTGTTTCTCCTTCCCTGATGACAACCGTCCACTGGGAGCCATGGATAAGAGCACCAGGCAGAGCAGGGTGAACCGTGTTCCTCAAGTCACGAAGCTGACTTGTCACGGCACTTCGACATTTGCAACCTCTGGAAATAACTTAGATGGCTGTTGGTTAGGGAACCGGCTAGGCAGAGTTTAGGACAGACAAGCCGGGGGACACTGGACTGCTGCTTGGAAGAACGTCCTGCATGGGTGCTGACTGCCTGCTAAGGAAAGACGTCTGATATACGTTATCAGAGGAAAAACCAGTCGCAAAGCAGTATCAGCCCATGGCGCTGGTCTGTAGCTCCAGGCTGAGTGCCTGCCTAGCATGCGCGAGGCACTGGGTTCGATCCTCAGCACCACACAAAAAATAAATAAGTAAATTAAAGTGGAGGTATTGTGTCCATCTACAACTAAAGAAAATTAAAAAATAGTATCAGCCCATTTAGCTATGTTAACATGTTCTAAACGTATCCAAATAAATATCTGCTGGTGCAGACATTATCTAGAAAAATATGTGTGAAACTCATGTCGGGTCTGACGTGGTGGCACCCAGCTGTAATCCCAGCTACTTGAGGCTGAGGCAGGAAGATTGCAAGTTCAAGGCCAGCCTGGGCAAGCTTGTTTCAAAATAAAAATTTTAAAAAGACTGGGGATGTAGTTCAGATGCAGAATGCCCCTGGTTTCAATCCCCAGTACTGGGCGGGGTGGGGGGCGTGGAGAGAATCCACGTAGGATGCATAGCCTACTTGTTGTTAACTATGGAACATGAGGCTGGGGGTGGAGGAAGGGAGCCTTATATAATCTATACATTATATAATTTGATTTTTTGAAAATGCCATGAGTATGTATTGCTTTAGACGTTAAAAACAACAAAAGGTGTTTTTACTGACTGTAATGGTTTTCATCTCATTATGGTGTTCTCAGAATCAATGATTGACAGTGTAAGAACTCACCCTCTCCCTAACTTGGAGCTGGACCTCAATGAATGTTAAAGCTGAGTCTAAGGTGATGCTGGCCCCTTGGCCACAATGCATCACTAGTGATTAGAGAGTGGGGGCCAAGAGCCAGCCTTGGACTGAAGGGCTGGCTTCCTCTCTTGAGCAAGTACCCTGACTGCTCTAGACCTTTGCTTATTTTCTATCAAAATAACAAGATAACCAGCATCTGATTGTGTAACTCACAGGACAGCCACCAGGATAAGCGCATGGTGAGAGAATAATCCCAGGCCTGGCCTCAGCGAGCAGCTAATAGCCAAGCTCTGCTGCTGGCAGGCCTTGGCCCTGGAGCCCGGTGCATGAGCCCCACTGGAGAAGCTGCTCAGGGAGGCGCTTGGCACGTTATACAGCTCTACCTGGAACGCTGGGGCAGGTTTGAGGTGTGTGAGGCGTCATGGAAAGTGAACCACGCAGCTCTGAGTGCTGTGAGATGCATCCAAACCAAAATAACCCAGGAGCATGTGTGGAAATGAATCACACCGAATCCTTTTGATCAGTTCTGTTCTTTTCAGAAAAAGGCAGTGGACTTCCAGGTTCCTCTCAGGATGTAGAAAGGGCCAGGACAGTGTTCTCGTCCCGATGGCCACACACTCGGCACAGCTGAGCCCACCAGGCCGCTGGGCAAAAGGCAAACAAGAGTCCAAAATCCAAATGAAAACCGAGGCTTCTGGAAGAGTCTGGCTTACCTGAACCCCAGCAGGGAGGAAGATCAGGCCAACTTAGGAGCAGGTGAGAGTTCAGCCTGCACGTGGCATTTGGCTTTCAATCCCCAATCACAAGACAAAGTATGGAAAGGAAAATAACCTGACTGTCAAGAGAGTCACGATCAGTAAAGCCAGACTTAGGAACGACCCCAGAATTGGGTCTTTCAGACAGGGAACTTAAAATAGTACAGTTAATAGATAAAAGTTCACAGAGTTACAAGCAGGTGTGGCATTTCAGCACAGAACTGGAAACTGTAAGGGAGAAGCAAGTGGAAAGAAAAACAAAAATGAAGAGAATTCATTATAAGACACCTGCACCAGGAGAAAAATTTCAGGCAGGGTTATGAAACCAGAGAGAAGCTCGAATCAATAAAGGAGGTTGAAATGTTAAACATGAAAGTGAAGATGCCCTCCTCTCTCTCCCAGTCTGAGTCATCCTAGAAGATAGCCGACGGCTACACAAGAACAGCAACCCGCTCTGCGTCACAGCACGTGGAACGCACAGGGAAAGGCAGGAATAGCACCAGGCCCGGAGGGGCTGGGGCTCCGAGGCCATAAGCTCTCGCTCTGCAGGAAGTTGTGTAATGTCATTCAAGGTAAGTTGGGGTTACATCTGCAGTATCCATATCCCTGTGGGATTTGCCCTTCAGCAGCCTCTTGGGAAGAGCCTAGGTGTTCCAGTCCTTCGGATGAGAAAAACTTCAGTGTGGTCCCAGCTTCCACCTGCCCCTTGCCCCTCGTACCCACCACGAGTTCGTCTAAGGAACCTGAAATGGGAAGTTCCTTCTCACCTATGCCTGCTCTCCCAGGTCCCCTGTGTCTTCCAGTGTTTGGGAGGGTGGGAAGAGGGATGGAGGGATGGAGGAAAGGGGCTGGGTCTCTGTACTCTCCTGGTGCTCCGTGGTCCAGCCTGGGCAGCTGCAGGTGGCGGCTGGCCCCCAGGTGTATCCACTTGCCCGTGCTGTCTCGGGCCACACACATGAGCCTAGGGGGCTTGATGGCCGCAGGTCTTTCAGCGCTCAGTCCTGGAGGCTCCCGCTTGCCCTTGTGCAGCTCAGATTCTTCCCTCACACTTCCTGCTATGAGAGCCGCCTCTCCACCATCCAAGGTGCCTGATAGTCAGCCTGGTTCTCAGGAAACTCAGCTGTCCCAAGCAGGACTAGGGTGGGAGAACAGCTGGTACCAGTGGTCCACCCCTCCATCCTGCCCCTGGCACCCGTCTCCTTCCCTTGGTTAAGAGACACAGGCGAGGCCCCTGGTGTGCTCCACCCAGAGACGGCCAAATGGGGAGTCAGCCTTCCTTTCTTCGGGCACCCTCAGTCTCCATGGGGACACTCTTGGGGCTCCTCCTCAGGCCCCTGCAGGTGGAAGACGCTTGGCCCAGATGTCATTCAGTTTCCCAGTCCTCTGCCTCTCAGGGGAGTTTCCAGTCTTTGCACAGACTCCGTGCACGGGAACTCCTGCCAGATCTCTCTTCTTCCCCAGGTGAAAACACGGCCAGTGTCACCGTGGACTTTAGTCAGTCTCCACAAGCGAGCCCAGAGGTCAGAGCCGGGGGTGCACATGAGAAATCTATTAAATACTAGTAATAATTGCATTTCTTTTGATCTCTCTAACTAGGTCAGTTGACCAATTCTCCATAGCTTGTTACACAGTTGGTGAATGTAAATAGTTTACAAATATTAATTTTAAATATTAATTTTATATCATTTTAATGGACTGGGAAAGGGACTCAGTGGTAAAGCTCCTTGCCTAGTGCAGACGAGGCTCTGGGTTGAATCCCCAGTCCTGCAATCAATCAATCAATCAATCAATCAATAAAATAGAATTCACTTTATTCTTACAAAAAAGATATAAAAGAGGTTTGTGACTCCTATTTTTTAAAAATTTCTTTTCTTTCTTATGCACAAAACAATCTATATATATTGTCAAAGACGTGGGAAGCGTGGAAAGGAGTTAGGACAAAACAACAGAATGCAGCCTCTTAGCCTGTTAGCTGATGCCCGCCATTTGGAGTCAGGCTGTCTTTTCCATGTCCTAAGGGCCACCTCTGCCACCATTAGGAGGGACCACTTCCTGTGTGCCTTTCCTCTGTGCCTCTGCCTCAGGAGACCCCCTTTCTGCAAAGGCTTTAGACTTTCCACCAAAATACCGGCCCTTGGGTTTGCGTTTCTCCAAACTCTCTCACATATACATGCTTACGTAACTCCAACGTGCTATTTCCATGAAAGCTTTGGTAGAATAGCTCAGCCAGCCTCTGTTTCCCAGCAGGAGTAGAGGTGGCAGACTTGGATATTTCAGACTCCTGGGAAGATGCAGAGTGCGGGCACTAGCCTCAGCCCCTGGCAGAGGCGAAGTCACTAGGCAAACAAAGGCATGCTCTTCAGAGGAATCCGGGAGATGCCCAGATGTGACTGCATGACCCAGGTGACCCTATAACACGTACAATCAGAAAGATGAGAGATTATAGTCCATTTATGTATTATTTATCAAAATGTATAAATGCATTCTACTTTCATGTACAGCTAATTAGAACAAATAAAAAATTTTAAAAAATGATTCATTGGAAGGAGAAAGATTTCTTTGTCCTCCTGCTCATTTACAACTGAGTTGAACTTTTAAACTTCTCTTCATTTTTTTCTTACCTTGAAACTTTTGAAAAGCTATTATTATTTAAAAATCAGGTTGAATCCTTCCCATTCATCTTGTAGGCTCAGAAGCTACATGGGTACCTTCTAGATCTTACTGTCTTCTCCTTTACTTTACACTGTACTTCTTTTGCAACTGAAAAGGTAATTGGAGGGTTGGGGTCATAGCTCAGTGGTAAAGCACTTGCCTCACACACGTGAGGCACTGGGTGCGATCCTCAGCACCAAAAAATAAATATATTGTGTCTATCTACAAATGAAAAAAAATTTACAGAAAAGATAATTGGAGTTTTCCAATTAGCAAGGTCAACAGGCAAACAGTTATTATTGCTAATTTCTAACCTATAAACCGAATGACCTTCCCAGAACACTCTTCTGTGGAACACTAGTCCTGAGAAGTAGTCACAGTTATTCTGGGGGGAGGGCACTCTGGTGAAGGAAAAAAAAGAAAGAAAGAAAACTCGTGAACATTGACAGTTCATTCCCAGTGAGTCCTGTGGTTTTAAAGGCATCCGTAAGCTCCAACACAGACAGGCCCATCTAACAATAGGAAGCCTGGAGCTCTCTAAACTTATTTGACTCTAGGAAAGAACAGCTGTTTGATTTGAAGAACTCTGAATTGCAATGAATAAGTAAAAGTAGGTCAATCGGAGCCGACTCCTTATGAGCTGCAGAGCTGGAAGTCGGAGTCGCTGCTGCGGGAAGAAACTCTGAGCCTCCATCTGAAGCCTTCCCAGGTCCCTCTCCTAAGGTGCTCTAAGGTGCTGGGTGCCTTGCCCGCCTGAGGGTTTGCTCCTGAGCTCACTCATTCCTCTCTCGTCCGTCCATTTGCTTCCTCACAGAGCTCCTCCAGGAGCCACCATCTAGAAGACAAGTGGCTCTTCAAAGGACAGGGTGACAGTAAAATTGGCCGATTGATTATTCTTAGCAATTCGATACAGACGCCTTGAATGCCTCTGGTGCACACTCAAGGAGCAGATGCCTGGGGAAATGTCGGTGAAGAAGCCAGGGCCCTGCCCTCGGGGACCGGCATCTGTTCAGGAGAGGCGGCAGCAAGCAGGATCCCACACAACGCCCGAGCTCGGGGCTGGTGCGGGAAGAGCCGGAGCAGGGAGGAGGCCAGCTGGGCTAGCCGGGGGCGGTCAGAAGAGGCCTGGCTGAGGAGCGGCCTTGGCCAAAGGAGTAAAGGAGGTGAGGGAGGCGTTATCTGTCAAGGGTACAGCCGTGCCAGGGACAGAAGGACGGGGGCCATGGCCGCAGGCAGGGGCGGGCCTGCTGGGTCGCTTGTTTCCAGTGGTTGGATTCAGCTCTTCCTCCTCCCTGGTGTCTTTCCAGTTCCCACCGTTGGTTTCCATTTGATGAAACTTCACCCATCACAGATCAGATCCCCAACACACTCCTGGACTTTCACTGTCCCTTTCTACACTTGTCCCCTTGAAGTGGCGCAGGGGAAAGGACCTGCTCTGACTGCACCAGATACAGCTACCTGCTTTGAAGTGAACACGACGCTCCAGTCGTCACAACCCATGACATCTGGATGTGGCAGCCCTGTCCTGGACCTGGTGGTCACCTCCAACTCGAGCCGTCCCCAGGTCATGTCCATCTATCTCGTACTTGTGGAGACGACTTGAAAACTCATAGTTGGACATTGCTGAGGGCCCAGATCTGAGAAGGATTGGTTGGTGGCATGGCTGGGGATTCAAAATTACTCCAATGAAGTAGAACAAAGGGTGAAACTAACAAGATCGAAGACAGATCAATGCAAAACCCCACAACTAGGGTCAGAGTGTACTGCCTGGCTGTGCTCTAAGGACTCGACTTATTGCCTTCAGGGATCTCCTGTCCCAATTCTAAGAGCAGCCTGGGGATAATGCCGCGGTGTGGGGTCTATGGCCAAGAACTCTCTCCTCACCTTAAAAAAACAGGGCAATGATATGCAATGAAGTTGGTGTGTGTGCAGGGATTGTGGTGTGTAGAGCCAGGTGGTCTTTCATCAGTGCTGGTCTCATCCTCCTGGGACTCCCCGCCTCACTGGGGACAGGTCCTTGCCTCCAGTCCTCAGCTCAGGTGAGCAGGGGACAATTGTGCAGTCCCCTCTTGGCCGTGAGGAGCACCAAGCCATCATTTCCTCTCATTCATTAGCTCTCCCTTGGGCAGCCTGATACCAGCAGTGCCTTCTTCTCACGTCCTTGGCCATCTCCAGAGCAGGGAACCTAAAACCACCCGGGAAATCCTGATGGTCCTGCCGTTAGCCAAAGGAGGCAGCTGGCGGACACAGACATTACAGACCTGAGATTCGGCACAGAGGACAAGGCGATTGCGATGAACGAGGCCAGGTGATTCAGGTGTGGAGAGAAAGGCCAGCTCGCCCCCAGGGTGCTTGCCCCAGGCATCGTCCCTTCCTGGAATCAGACTCCTGCCCTTGCCAGTGAGCTTCTGCTTTCTTTGTTGACGATCTGCCCGCAGCGAGTCCTGCTTGATGGAGTCCAGTTTCAACACAGACTTGGCACAACTCCCTTTGGGTGGAAAAGAGAATTCTTTCTATTTAAAGCATGGTGGGATGTTTAGGCTGAATTATATGACTGAAGCTTTTTTTGTTTTTGTAATTACAAAATCATTTAACCATTTAAACCTGCACCGAGGTATGAATGTGCAAGGAAGCCTCAAGGTCACACTGGGAATGGTGTCCCAGCCTGTGCTTTTGCAGTTTCAGATGGGAGAAGGATGTGAATCTGAAGTAATTCCCCCTCTAACTTCAGGGAAGCTATTTTTGTAAGTCCCAGGAAAGGCTCAGTGGGCACTTTTCTCAGTTCTGTTCTCTGAAAGCCTGTGACCTTGGGTCAAGTCCCGTCCAGCGACACCAGAGTGGCAGAATGTTGTTCTTGGCCCTGCCATCTTCTGTACCTTCACCACTGTGGTCTTTCCCTTGGGCCCTTCCCAACAGGACAGTGTGGGCATGCAGGTGCCAAATGACCCAGAAACGGGCAGCAAGCTGAGCAGAGTGGAAAACTACCCAGCCATCCACACAGTCCCGCTCCACACGCCCCTGACTTGAAAAACGGCACAGGCAGGAAAGCTGCTCAGCTGCCTCGTGGAGCAGCTGAGTTCATTTCACAGTGGAGTGTTCTCGCTCCAGGGTTTGCCTGCATCGAGGCAAGCAGTTGCGGGTCGCTAACGCGGCTCTGATCTTTTCTCCTGCAGAAAGCTACACATCTGGGAGTGTAGATCTGCTGCGGTGACCCAAACCGGCTCTGACACTTGCAACTGCTGAAATCCCTTAGTGGGGAACAGTGTCGTGCCTGAGAGTTGGCACAGGAGCCAGACCATCTTACCCCGTCGGAGCCCATTGGGAAGTGCTGCATCTCTTTATGATACAATTAATCCCGGTTCACTGCTAAATATCGGAGGATATGGCTGTTAGAAATATTGGGGTGTCTTAAGGAATCAGGCATGCACTCGAGTTACTGGGTGAGGCCAGCTTCACTTCTGCAAAGAGTGTGCTACTGAACAAAGGCTGGCGAACAGGCACCCCTGGGGGGCAGGTCGCCTGCGTTTAGCCCTGCTGGTGCCCTGCCGCTCGCTCTGACGGGAGCCACTCGGGGTCACCGTCTGCGACACTGGGGAGGGCAGAGAGAAGGCCTGGGGTTAGAATGGCCATGATGATACAGCTTAGGAAGCTTACATGGCTACAATTGGATCTTTCACCCCTGTTTTTCATTGAAGGATAAATATAATACTCTGAAAATGAACCCCCAGACTTGTTATTTCTCACAGGTCCCCCTTTTTCTTTTTATATCTTTTGGTCTCATTTTTAATTTTTCTTGTGCCCTTTGCCATCCATCCTAGACATATCAGCTTGTTGAGGTGGAAATCACCCTTGGCAATGAGTTTGCCCCTATTTTAGCAGTTTGAATGGCCATCCTGGTGATTGGAACCACTTGGTAAGGTTCTTTCCAGCTCGGTTGAAGCTTGTCTTCTTTCCAGGCCTTGCTTAAAATCAGGTCGCCACACTGCAGGTGATGAATTGCAAACTCCAGAGGTGGGTCCAAGCAGGGGGTTTCTTTAGCCTGAGCAGTGACACACTGGAGGATATGACCAGTATGTATTTTCTTAGAAATTGGCCTTTAGTTCCCATGGTAGGGAATTCCACAGTTTTTTTCCCCCAAGTAAGGGAGCCCAGATAGTGGCTCATAATAATTGTAACAACAAAATCAAAACAAAATGAAAACACAGATGAAGTTTGCCTGTGCAGGTGGTTAGGAAGGTTTGTATGTTTCAAACTGACTCAGAACAAACCTGACTCTGATAGAGCTTTGTGTGATATTTATCAGGCACTCCTATATAAAAACCCTGCCCGGTTTCACTCACTTTCGGGAGGACGGACACAAATGCACACCTTGAGTGAGAGAACCATTATCTTATGGTCCAAGCGTCCAGCACGGCTGTGTTTTGGTCATACTCTTCTGCCAGCTGTCTAAGACCACGCTGGTCAACGTGGGCCTTTTTCCTGTCTGTAAGCATCAGCTGAGATTTGTCCTGGATCATTCTCGGGACCACTGAGAAGCCTCTTGGCTCCTTTAGCTCTCCTCTACCAGTTGTGCCATCTGCCAGGATGGGTCAGGTCTTGCTGACCACATGGTTTCCCTTGGAGCCAGCATCAGGGACATCCCCTCTCCAGTGGTCCTCCTCTCTGCAGCATACGAACTGGTTGTCTTCCTGTTGTCTAGGGTCTCTCAATCCCCCTGGTCGGGACTCACCAGAGTTGTAGGGACCTTAAAGGGGTCCTGCGGTTCTCTGGGTCCTGGCTGGCCTTAGAGGGCAAGGGCCAAAATACTGGCTACTTTTTCCTTGGACCTTCTACGTCCTTGACTTTGGTCTCCAAGTTTTGGTTTTAAATATCTTGCAGGTCAGTCTTGAAGTAGGAGTACTGGGATTTAACTTCAATGTCTATAATTTTATAGTGACCCCTTCCATTAAATTGGGGTCAGTATTAGTGCTGGAATTTAGCTTTATATCCTGTCTGTCCTTTAGTTGATAGCTTATCTCAAATTAACTCAGGTTGTTCTATGAGAAGGAGTATTGTCTACAAAACCCTAATAGGCAAGAGATATAAAGTTCTACAAGGAGAATACAAAATGAAGTTACCAAGAGCAAAAACATATTCAGTTTAACTATGAATCAAGAAACATGATTTCTATAATAACACTATACATCTTTTGTATCTATTTTCTTCCACAAAGACCCATGAATTTATCAACTCAGTCACATAGGTGATCCTTTATAAATTTTATTTTCTTTTAAAACTTTTTACAAACTTAAGTACCTTTTATAATTTACCCAAACCCTTACCTAGTTTTGTATTATATCCTTTGTTTATTTTTGAGATCACAGTAATCTTTACAACAAAACTCTATCCTTAGAACATAACTTGAATAAGCTTAAGTCCAGCCTACTGTGGGGCAACCTAACAAGGAGCAGGGTGAGAGGCAGAGCCTTATCTCAGGTGAGGCGGAGCTCTTGACAAATAACACAGCACAACCTCACATCTGAAACAGAACCAAACAAGCTAAGAGAGCTTCATTCTTTTCTGTTTTTTTTTTTTTTTTTTTTTTTGTGGAAAAAGTAGCAAAATGTTTCCGTGTTCCACAGGGTCAGCCTTTAAACAAATCAGGCTCCCTTATCATCTTTGGAAAATACATTTAAATTTCCATCCCAATGTGAAAAGTAACACAACATTCTATATTTAACTTATTGATAACAGGTCACCTTTATCCAGTTACAGAACATTAAATGACAAATTCAGCTGCTACAGACAATTGTAGTTTGGAGAATATTAGCTTGGTGAAGTGTTCTCTTAAGCTAGTCTTAAATCTTGAATCTCTTACACGTTTAGGAAAATGTGTTAATGATCAAAATAAACTTAAAGCAAACAGATATGTCAATTTTTTTTTAAATGACAGTGTGGCCTTTCTATGTTAGATACAATGTATAAAAGAGAGCATATACTTTGCCTGTAAACCTACATACATTTTCATTTTACAAACTTTTATGTAACATTTGGACAAGGCTCAAACAGTTCTCAGATGTATACATATCTCTGGTCACATATATTTGGGGTATCAACTATATTGTAATAACATAAAATAGTTGTTTATTTAACCAGTTATGAAATAATAATTTAAAAGTCTTTAAAAACAGGTACACACCCTAATTCCCTTAAGACTTAGTTTTCCTAAGTAATAAAACCTAACAGACACAAGAAATTACCTTGATAGGTAACAGCAGGTCTATGTTTAAAGAGCCCTGTTGTTTCTAAATGTAGAGAATTAGCACCTTGAAGGTTAACCTCAGGAAAGAAACCTCTGAATAACTAACCGACTGCTGATTGTAGCCAACTTAATCACTTACGAACTTTTTGAGATTTGCCTTCCGCAGCTTACTCAGACATTCTACAGCTTGTTTCCATCCTGAGCTCTGTCCCTCCCTTTCACCTTGGACTTCAGCATAAGAATATTACTTTATCATTCCTTCTAAGTCTTAACTGTTTTATCCTCGTTTTTCTAGTAATTTTTAGAGGAAAGAGAACTACAGGCCCCTCTCTCCAACAAAGAGCATAATCTACCTCTTCCTGACTACCAGGGCTTTTATCATTTATGTAGTCTATCAATAATCGACATATCCAATCTTCATCTGCCCCAAGCTTTGGCCACAAAATACTGAAGGTTTTAAGAGAGCTTCCTGAGCCCAGATAAAAATTAGTGTTGTATCATCTTTGGTTTCATTTTTCCTTTTGTCCTAGGACTATCTTTCCAACATTTTGACATAAGGCTTAGAGAGCTCTTTGGGGGAATTGGGTGTCTTTCCCCCTGCGTCACCCTCCTTCTCTGGACTAGTCTTTTTATTTAGAGGTGCACCCCCCACACACTAGAGGTTTCTCACACCCCGTGTCCCGCTCTCCGGGGTGTGGTTTTGTGTTTCAAATAGAGGCTCAGCCCCCCTTTCTGGAGGCTGCACTCTGGTCTCAGTCATATTCACCCAACTTCTGGGATGCCCGACCACCATGGAAGCCCGGGAAGAGTTTCCTCGCCCGGTCGGTGGGAGGAGCTGCCTGGTCTCCACGGGCTTGCTTGGCCCTTCCTCCGCCTTGCGGATCAGGTTTGGTTCTGCGTCTGTGGTCAGCCCCAGGAGTCGCAGGTTCTCCTCCACTCTGGGTCGTGGCAACGAGGCTGTGGGAACTGTCTCCTCTCAGAAGGGGGTCTCCACCATCCTCTGGGTGATGTCATTGTCCTGGATGAGCCCCCAAGACAACCAGGGGTGCCTTGAGGACTCACGCACATGCTCAGAAGCAGCTTGGCAAGCAAGCCTTACTTCTGCTGAGGGTCTGGCCGGGTCTGGCAAGCAAGCACACCTGGATGGGCACCTGCCTGTTTTCACCCCTAAGGCAGCACTGACCGGAGGAGCCTGGGGTTACCATCTACGCGACTGGCTAAGTTTAAAATTGGGGAGGGTAAAGAGAAGCTATGACTGGATACAGGCCAGGAAGCTCCAAACAGCTGCAGTTGGATCTTTCGCCCCATTTTTACATTTAAGGGTAAATACTGTATTCTGAAAATGGACCACTGGACTTTCTATCTCTCACATGGACAAACAAGGAGAAAGGCAGGAAAAACACCTGTGATCCCAGGTTAAGGATTTGGTCTCCCTCCTCTGAGTGCTCAGCGTGTTAGGGACGAATTGGACATGCTGTTAACAACCTGCTGGTTTATTTAATACATTACGAATAACTTTCAATATTGTCAACTTATTTCTGTGGTGTAATTTTAATCGCTGCATATTATTTCATCACGCAGACACACCATCCTTTATTTGACTGATCCCACAATTCTTGGATAATTTTAGTAGCTTCTAATTGTTCACAACTATTCCTGCAACAATAGTCATGCAAATTCAGAACGTTTCTATTTTGTATCTGAGGTTCACAGAGTTGACCTGGGTAAAATTCCCAGCTCAGGGCACTCTGTCTTCATTAATCCAGTAAAAATGTATCATTATTATTTTCTTCTTGTCCTTCATTCCAAATCTTCCTCAATTTCTCCCCATATATCCTGTTTTTGGGTGATTTACGTGTTCTGTTCTATTTTTGAGATCTTTATTTACATATATGTGTAATTTGAGGAAACATATTACTTTATGCACTTTTAAATCTGTCCTGGTTTTCGGGTGGCATGATGGACTGAGCGTTTCTTAAGGTGATTTATGCAGCTCATTCCTCCCTTTACATTGCTGGGGCATATTCAGCCTGTGCAGGTACTGAGTGTCCTGCGTCTGTTGCTCCTGGTGCTGGACTTAGCTACTTCAATCCTGTGCTGCTGTGTGTAGTGCTGCAAGGCACAGTCTCACACAGCCAGGGGCCCAGGATGAGAGTCTCTCTAAGGTATATTCTCCCCAGTGGAGTTTCTGGGGCAATTTATGGTCAGATGATGATGATGGTGGTGGTGGTGGTGGTGGTGATATTTGCAGTACTAGGGTTTAAACCCGGGGGCACTCTACCTCTGAGCTATATCCCCAGTCCTTCTTATTTTTTATTTTGAGTCAGAGTCATGCTAAATTGCCACGGCTACCCTCAAAGTTGAGATCCTCCAGTCTCAGCCTCTAGAGTGCCTGAAATTACAGATGTGTGATACTGTGCCCAGCTATACAGATTAATTTTAATGAACTGTTTTCAACTTACTCTCCAAAAGAGCTTTACCAGTTTACATTCCTGCTAAGGGGCCTGAGGATTCTTGCTTCTTGTGCATCACCTCCCAAGATTATTTCATTTTATTTATTTTTATGATTTTTTTTTAACTTGTAAAATTTTCCATGTTTTAACTGGTGCATTATAATGATACACAATGGTGGGATTCGTGGTTACATATTTGTATATACACCCAATATAACAATATAATTTTGTCAATATCATTTCTCAATATTTTCCTTTTTCCTTTTATTTTAAGTTTGGATTAATCTAATAGAGCAAAGTGACCTTTTTTTGTTGATTTTATTTTTCCTGATGAGGGCATTTCATGATGTTTTCATTAGCTATTTTTTTTCTCCATCTCTGAATAAACTCTTCATATCTTTCTAACATCTTCTGTATTCTACAAGTAATTTTTTGGTGGTTGTTATACATGCTGCAGATCATCTTCTGGTCAGTTGCTCGTTGACTTTATCTAATTGTAGTCTTTATCTTTCAGTTGGTAGTATATCATAAATATTACCTTTAGGGTTTGGTCATTCAGGATCTTGTGTAAGAAATCATTTCTCACCCCCATATAACCAAGTCCCTCTTTTTTAAAGTATTCTTTTAGTTGTTAGTGGACCTTTATTTTATTTATTTACTTTTAATGTGGTTCTGAGAATCGAACCCAGTGCTTCACACATGACAGGCAGACGCTGTACCACTGAGCTACAACCCCAGCCCCAAGTCCCTTCTTAAATAGCTATTTCTTTAGGCACACTATTTAGAAACGGTGTTGCTGGGCCGAGGACTGTGTACCCGGATCCTCTCCTTTCCATGGTAACCGGCCAGAGCTTATGAGATCATTTCTTACACAGGAGGCAATCTGAATTACCATCTTTCACCTCTTCACAGGAACTGGGATGTGGTCCAGGCCTGGTTTTGACTAGCAGGGGGATAATTTTAGGTCTTAGAGTCATGTAACCTTCCTTTCCTGCTCTGTCCCTCTGATGGCAGGAGTGCAGGTGAGACCTCTAGAGCCAGGTGCACCTGTGCCTTCACTGGTCACACCTGTGGCCAGCAGCACTTCTCTCCTCTTGAGGACCCTGTACCGCCCTGTGCCACGACCTGTTCTGGAGGTTTCTGACAGCATTTCCTGTACAATAGCATTTTCCTGCACACTCGCCGTCTTCTGCCCACTGCCAGCCACCCGCCCGCTGCTTCCTCTTTGGCCATGAGGCAGCCACTCTGGTGAGGTCCAGCTGGACACTTGCCCAGTCTGGCTCCCTCTTTCTGTCCAGGATCTACTTCCTTACCAGGGACAGATGGGTCCCTGTGTCAGCGGCGTGTGAATGGCAAACCTCCCTGCATTCACTGAGAGCTTTCCTTGTTTCCCAAAGCAACACTTGGAGCAGCACTGAAGTCATAATGTCCACTAAAATCCTTCAGGACTGTTTTGTTTTTTTTTTTTTTTTTAAGAGCCTAGTTCATGCCAATATTTAAAGAAACAATAGAATGCACACAATTGACTCAAGCCCCCCAAACCTCAGAACCCTTGTCCTCTCTGTGTCCCCTGGAGTTCACTCTGGGATTGACGTAGCAGTACAGGAAGAGGTCCCCTCCCTCGGGGAGTGTGCAGCAGTCACAACAAGGTGGGCACACACCCAGGGAGGACACACCTGACTGGTGCATGAATCAGGGTCAGAGGGAGCCGTCCTGGTGGTCACATCCAACTGAAGACCCTCGCACCTAGCTTCTTCAGTTCCTGCCTCCAGCAGGCTGCCCACGTGGGGAAAGCCACTCGAGAACCTTACAAGTTCCCGAAGTCCCCTGTGGCTCCTAAATTTTTGCTACCAAAAACACTTTATTATGGTTTGATTTACATAACAATAAAAAGTCTCTAATTTTGGTGTATAATCCGATGACCTTGACCTGCGTGTCATCTACATAATAACTCTAGTGCCAATGGAACTACAGATATTCCCATCACTCCAGAAAGTTCCACTTTCTTCTTTGCAGTTACCTCTATCCGACATCCCACCCTTCAGATAACCCCTGAGTTGGTTTCTGTCGCCACTGGTTAGTGTTGCTACTCTGGATTTCATGTGCATGGAGCCACCTGCACATCTTTCTGAGCACCTGACTGCTTTGGCTCAGCACCATACCTGCAAAACGCCTCCAGTCACAGCACACGGCTCTCTCGTCAGGGCAGTTACCGTGGCCCGTGCTTTCTGCTGCCCACTACGGCTCTGAGCTCATCCTACGTCTTCAGGATGTCGTGAGCTGCTGTTCTTCTCCTGTGGGGCATTATGCGCTTCCTCAGTCAGTCTTTTTAGCATGTGTTTTCCAGTAGTTTTGAACATGCACGTATTGTAGTAAATGTGACTGTCCCAACTCCTGCTGCCAAGCCAGCAGCATTCCTACTCCATAATATTCATGAGTTTGTGGCATTTTAATACTTTGAAATACATAAGGTAGGCCCACTAAAAGTTCTGTTATTTCTAGTTCGCAGGCCATTATCTTACAATGGAAGTCATGTGAGGGAGCCCATGTCCTTCTCTTGGTTAATGACGTTATTGGCTGCGTCTTCTGTCTCTTACTTTCTTACAGGTGGATGTGGCAGTGGAAGAACGGTCACCTTGCGTTCAGAGTTGCTCGCTTTCTGAGCCAGCAGGAGCCTGTGCACTGTGCGAGCTGTGTGTGACCTGAGCTGCCTTGGGCCCACAGCCCCCTTCACCTCCAGCTGGACGTCAGCTGTGGGTTCTCCTTCTTCAGGAGGCACCTGATACCGGCCTGTGCTGTGTGCTTAAGTCAGGACATTTAGGGCGTCATGAAATCAACTGGGAGGGTCATGATGTGCATTCTAAAAAATGGAAGAGAGAAGCTATCAGAGTATATTGAGTGAAGTAAGAGCTTTGGTTTTGTGTGTGTGTGTGTGTGTGTGTGTGTTGGTGCGTAGACTATATTTTTTATGGTGAGTCATGGACAAAAATGATGTTTGAGAAGCACTGGTCTAGAGAGCCCCCGAAGCTCTCTTCCTCTTGAGCTTAGGCCAGTCTGACTGCAGAAATGGGTGGTGGCGGCATCTTCAGCTGTCCTAGGATGAGTCCCCATCTTGGGATGTCCTGGCTGCCCTCCTCCTCAGGATGGGCTGCCGGCATCTGCCCTACTCTGATTACTTGTATCCTGGATGCACCCCTCACCCAGACCCCAATGCCCCATTACCACAGCTACTGTCCCCAGGACCTCTGTGGCCCCCACAGATGCAGCCACTTCTGTTCTTTCTGTGTGGTGGTCTCCACAGCTGGCTGGCACTGCCTTTGGTTCCAGCTGGCTACTCCAGTAGCTGCTGGTCTGCCTGGCTCGAGACTGGAATGTGAAGTCTTCAGCATCCAGGGATGTGTTTGTAGGGGTGGAACCTGGGACCTGGCCAGGCTGGGTGAGAACCACACAGAGGCGCCCAGGTAGTACTTCCATGGCCATACTGATTGGTGAGGGTGCTGTGGACAGGGGGTGGCTGGAAGGAGTCTGGTGGATCAGTGGGCTGGCAGGCGTGGGCTGCCTCTGGACTCCTTCCTCCCTACAGCTAGATTCCCCTGACCCTTCCTTGGCTCAAGGTGAGGCCCTTTCCTCTCCAAGTGTCCTGCCCAGGGTGCTCTGTGAGGTGCTATCTCCTCCTGCTGCTGTCAGAACTGGGGTCTCAACCTACATGCAGGTGGTCTAGATTGTGCTCCAAATCCTTCTCAAAGGCCCACTTCATGGACTTTTGGGCTTCCTATGCAAATGGAGTTTTGGACATCTCAGTGTCCCTAAATCTGACCCCAAAGGTGAGTCCCAACATATTCCCATAATCTCCCCAAATGATCAATTTGGAAAAACAAACAAGTAGAATAATTAGGATTCCCTGCTTCCCAGGTCCTGGCACCTCGACGTCTTAACCACGTGGAAGTGAACATAAGAAAACAGGAGCCGTGACGTTGCTGGGGAGGCACACCCAGGCTCAGCATGTCCCATGGATCCTTTGTGCCCTAGAGGGTCATGAGTCTTCTCTGTACAGAGATGGAACTGCTTCCTGCAGATGAAACATTGTCTCCACATTGGGCTTACTGGAGAGGATGTCTTGGTTTAGGCTAATAATTAGCATGCTTTAATTAATCAATTAGTTAAACACAATTTATTTAGATATACACCTGAGAAAGCTATGCCATTAATCTGTGAATGTCAGAATGTACTGAATAACAATAAATTCCCAGGCTATACCACTTTCAGTGGTGGCCGCTCACCGAATATTCATGAGTCACCTGATAATCAGAAGTCGGGCCATCATAAATTCTTTTATTCCAATCTTAACTTCCAATATCTCTAGCACTCAAGTCACACACCACCCTTTACACAGTGAGATATATAGGCCACAGAGAGACTAAGAAAAGTTTAAGGTGGCTGCAAGGTCACAGGCTACTGAGCTAAGGGCACAGGCAGAGAGGAGATGAAGGCAGAGCCAGTGCCTCTGCAGGCGGTCAGATGAGGGCATTGAACGAGTTCTGCAGAGTTATCAAGGCAGAGGGTCCAGACTAGTGTCAGTTTCAGTCAGAGTAGCAGCTTGCAGTGCCAGCTTGGAGTGGGCCATGCTTCATCGTTATGCATAGAAGTCACACTCTGCCGAAGTTCAAAGGGACAGGAAATTGGAGGTTTGTCACTATGGCAATTTCCTGGGGAAGGCTTAGGATGAGTGACCAGGTGATGGGGTCAGGGTGCTGTTGTGTCCAGTCTCGGGGGCGGCCTCTCCCTTTACGGGTCTTAAATTGTGTCTGGTGAGGTTGATTAAAATCCCATGTCTGGTGTCCCGACATGATTTGGAATGTCCATGTGTCCAGGTGCTCCTTGATACAGTTTGATAAGTGGGCACATGTACATTATTTATCAATCTGTGCCATGGAGTCACTCAGGACAGACACAGCCCGAGAGCTGCTGTTCTGTATACCATGGAGTCACCAGGGCAGGCACAGCCTGAGAGCTGCTGTTCTACACCATGGAGTCACTCAGAGCAGGCACAGCCTGAGAGCTGCTGTTCTGCACACCATGGAGTCACCAGGGCAGGCACAACCTGAGAGCTGCTGTTCTACACACCATAGAGTCACTCAGAGCAGGCACAGCCTGAGAGCTGCTGTTCTACACCATGGAGTCACTCAGGGCAGGCACAGCCTCAGAGCTGCTGTTCTACACCATGGGGTCACTCAGGGCAGACACAGCCTGAGAGCTGCTGTTCTGTACACCATGGAGTCATCAGGGCAGGTGCAGCCTGAGAGCTGCTGTTCTACACCATGGAGTCACTCAGGGCAGGCACAGCCTGAGAGCTGCTGTTCTACACACCATGGAGTCACTCAGGGCAGACACAGCCTGAGAGCTGCTGTTCTATATCATGGAGTCACTCAACAGTGCACAACCTGCTTTCCACACACATTTTCTTCCTGTTCAAAACTATATGGTCTTTTGAAGGCAGGGATAATACTTCTTCCTTCATCTTTTATGTCCCCATCCCGGCCAGGGACTTGAACGCAGTAGGTGCTAATCAAGCGTTTGCTGCATTGGACTGGGGAGCGCAGTGCCTGTCTTTCCTTTCCCACAATGGGCGGCTACTTGCACCTTTGAAGTCTCATTCAGGAGCCTCAGCGACAGCTGCATGAATCACTGCAGAGCTGCCAGGTTCTCCTCACCTCTTTGGAGGCAGTGGAAGCAGGTTTTAAGTAGCTGCGCCTCTCATTCCAACACAGGCAGCCTTACGGGGAGGGAGCTCCAGTCTGTAAGTGTTCCTGGCTGGAGGGGTGGGCGTGGGTGTCGGGTGGGGCAGCGGAGGGAGGTCTTCAAACACCGGGAACAGGATGTGTCATGGTAATTGAAGGGCCAGGATGGCAGCTGTGCCTTCCTGTACACGTAAGTGACTTGCCACAGTTATTAGCAAAATGAGCTTCATGAGGCGGATGCCCTGGCCTGGGCCAGCTGCTACGGAAGGTGACAGGAGCCAGAACACTGGAACAGCGAGGACAGCGGTCACCCTGCCTGCGCCAGGCCACGAAGTGGGAGAGGCAGGTGGGCACAAGGCCCCTTCGAGGCAGGGGAGAGGACAGTGGACTGCAGCCAGGAGACACCCTGAGTCTCAGGCCCTAAGTCACAGAATGACCTTGTCAGGTTACTTCAGTTCAGTGTCTTTGCCATCCAAGCTTTGGATGATGATCACTGAGGCCCTTTTTTTAAATTTAAATTTTAACTGTTTTTCTATTTTTAATTCACATAAAGTAAAAAGTCATAAATATACAATTTAGTGAATTTTTACACATGTACGCAACTATGTAATCACCATGAAAACTGAAATTTAGATATTTGCATAAACCCCAAAAGTGACTTTGTGCTCTTTTTTAGGAGAAGGAACCCCCATTCTGGTTACTGTTATTCTTAAGTCAAATATCGTAGGCTAATTTTTGACTACTGAACATTATATAGAGTAATTAGGTCATATAGTCTCTTGAATCTGGTTTCTTTTGCTTAAGAAAATGTTTTCGATATTCATCTGTGTTGTATATATCAGAGTTTGTTCTCTTTGTTGTTATATAGTATTCCACTGCATAAATATAAAAACATGCATTTGTTCTAGTCAGCATTTTCATCTCTGTGACCAAAAGACCTGACAAGAACAATTTCAGAATAGGAACAGTTTATTTGGAGCTCACAGTTTCAGAGGTCTCAGCCGTAGGCAGCTGGCTCCATTCCTGGATGTTCGAGGTGAGGCAGGACCTCTTGGAGGAAGGGTGTGGTGGAGAGAAGCAGCTCAGGACATCACACCAGGAAGCAGAGAGAGAGCTCTGCTCAACAAGGACAATGTAACCCCCCAGGCACACCCCCAAGGACCCACCTCCCCACCCACACCCCTGCTGCCTACAATTACCAAGTCCCTCCCTGTCAGGGGATCATGCGCTGCTTAGGTTAAACCTCCCAGGCCCGTGTGTCTCAAGTTCCTTGCATTGCCTCCCGCGTGAGCTTTGGAGGGCGCCTCATGCCTGACCCTAACAGGTGCACCCCTCTCCTGTTGGTGCTGGTGCTCCCCTGCCCTGGCTCCTTCCAGCCAGACCTGCTGAGTTCAGGATGCCCTTCAGTCTGTAGCACCGCGAGAACGCCCTACGTGTGGTTAGCCTTGGAGGAGACCCAGACCCAGAGTTTGCAGAAGTGTCTACTGAACACGTATCACTTCCACTCCACTGTCAGGTTGAAAAACCCTGTGGAGCCACCGTGAGTGGGGGCCATCTGATACCATCTCAGTTAGCTGGGGCTGCCATTAGGAAGTGCCTTAGCCAGGGTGGTTAAGGAAGAAATCCATTTCTGACAGTCCTCGAGGCTGGGAAGTCCAAGGTCAAGGTGCTGGTAGGCAGGTTTCACTGCAGGGCCCTCTTTGGCTCGTGGGCAGCCAGGGTCCTGCTGTGCACTCACATGACCTCTCTGTGTGCACTCAGCATGTGAATTCTTCCTCTTATAAGGGCAAACGCCTACCATGAGAGCCCTCCTCTTGACCTCATCTATCCCTAATCTCCTCCAGACACCACTCACTGGAGGTTAGGGTTCAGCATATGAATTTTGGGAGGCCACAGATCATAACACATATTTTGTATGACTATCCATGTTTCCATACATATTAACACAAAAGCTATGCGTCTTTCAGACCTGCCCTGAAAGCCAGCAGGCAGCAGAGCCAGGAAGGCCAGGCCAGTGCAAGGGACGCTGGAGGGGAGAGATAAGGGGACATCAGCAGGGAGCCTCTCCCTATCCCCCTCCACTGGCACAGGGCACAGGGCCAGGTTTGGGGGCCTCTGCCTCACCCCATGCCTGGGCAGGCGAGGTGAAGATGGCATTGGCGAGACGTACTCTTCCATCTGCCCTTGAGTAAATGGCACCAGCCACCAGGTGGTCAGTGGGAAGCTCAGTAGTAACCCTCAGGAACCTCCAACAAACATATTTCATCCATGAAGGCCCCATGTGGGATGGTAGGGATTCTGAGAGGCCACTTCTCCCCACTGGACTACCCTCTCTGTTCCATGTGCATTCTGCTCGACCAAAGTCTTTGCTCACTTCTCCCACCCCACAAGCCCAGACCTTGTTCTCTTTGGGGAACGTGATACCCAGCTCTTCCTGTGGCTTCCTCCCCTCCTGCCCTCGACCCAGGGACCAATTTCTCCGCCTACTTCCTGGAAAGCTGGGCTTCCAGGGATCCCTCCCCTGAGCAGGCAGCGTGTGCCCTCTGCACCCTGCGAACCATCTCACCATTTTCTGTGTCGTTAACACAGGTTTTTGAAGTCAGGAGAGAACACAAGCAGAGTCCCTTAGAACTTGCCAAGCTGCTGAGAGTCTCAGAGGAGGCCCTGGCCCCAGATGGTCAGCCTTTACCAAGGAAATACGGTGGGGACTCTTTCCCAGGGTCAGGGAGCGTTTTGTTGTTAGACCTGAAACAAATATGAAATTCATAGCAACATACTACAGACAAACTGCCCCCTGTCAAATATTCGAAGAAAGAGCCACAATTTACTAAGTGGCCACCAAGTGCCAGGTTCTTTTAGTATATCATTAATTTAATTTTCACAGCAAGCCAGTGTGTTAGGTGCTTCTTTCTCTTTCTTACAGATGAGGAAGCTGAGCCCTTTGGATCTCATATAACCAGAGCCATGTGATCATCAAGCTTGTCATCTGAAGGCTGTGTTCTCTTCGCGCATTGAAGAGCCCTCCAAGGCATGACATGTGTACAGGTGTATTTAATCATGGTAGATTCAGAGTTAAAATGCCTCTCTTAATTCCAGGTATTAAACACGCTAGAGGGTGCTCAGGACTCCCCTTTTGTGCTATGCAGTACCTTTTTATAGTTTGACACCTGTGACCAAAGCATGTGTCATGTCTAGGTGACAATCGTTATCTAGCCAACCTCAAGGGATGTTCTTTGGCTCCTTCATGTTCCTTCTCAAGCTGAGAAGTCAGGCATTAACTAGGTGCCCATGCCCGTAATCCCAGCCACTCAGAAGGCTCGGGCAGGAGGCTCAGGCAGGAGGATGGCATGTTTTTGGCCAGCCTGGGCAACTTAGCAAGACCCTGTCTCAAAATTAAAATAAAAAACCAAAGAAACAAAGGACTGGGGATATAGCTCAATGGTAGAGCACTTGCCTAGCTTGAGTGAGACTCTGGGTTCAATCTCTTGTACTGCAAAGAAAAAAAAAAGTCAGGCATTTATGGAACTATGAAGAAGGACTTTTCAGAAAGAAAGAGCACATGAAAAGAAGCATCAAGTTATTAGTCATCAGGGAAATGCAAATGAAAAACACAATAAGCTATCACTTCACGCCCTGGAGGATAGCCACCATCACCACCATCATCATCATCGTATCTAGGGATATATTAAACGTCAGCAAATACATGGAGAGACCGGAACTCTCACCCTTGCTGGTGGGAATGTAAAATGGTGCACTCCCTTGGGGAGTTGTCCGGCTGTTTCTAAAGATGTTAAATACAGAGTTATTATATGATGAAGCAGTTCTACTGCGAGGAAGGTACCCAAGAGAAACAAAGCTGTGTGTCCACACACACCCAAGCCCCCAGGTTCCCGGCAGGTTTAGACATGACAGCCAGGAGGGGGAGAGGCCTCCATCAGCAGGCAGTGGAGAAGCACGCTGTGCTCCGTGTGCACCATGGACACCAGCTGACAAGGAGTGGCATTATGGACACAGGCTGCAGGATTCTGAAAAGTTCACATCAGTGACAGATGCCAATCACAAAGACCGCGTAGTGCAGAATTCCATTCATATGCAATGGCCAAAATAGGCAAGTCTGTAGAGATTTGGGAAGTAGGTGAACGATTTTCAGGGACTGAGGAGAAGGAGTAGATCTTCTTTAGGGGGTGGTGGACTTTCAGTTAGTGCTGATAATTGCACAACATTGTGAAAGTACTGAAAACTCATGAAGTGTGTACTGAAATGGGGATTTTGTGTCTCCACAAAGCTGCTATTAAGCAAAACAATGAAGAAAGAAGGGAGGGAAGCAAGGGAGGGAGGAGAGAGGCTGGCAGGCGGGTGGACGGCTCTACCTCCTGTCCTTATGGGGCAGGGGGATCTAGTTCATTTGGGGAACTGGTCTACCAGCTTCTCCAGTGTCCATGCACTGCTCTCTTTCTGTCCACCCTGTTCAACTTCAAGAGTCTGTCCACTTCTGTCTGCCTGGCAGACCCCTGGCCCACCATCAGGGCCCATCTTCTCTGACCTGTGTTTCTGTGGATCCAGGGGATCCACCTGGAAGGCTGCCCCACTCTCTTACCTGTGTGCCCACAGACTGAGCTCCTTGGGGCTGTCACATGGTTTCGTGGTTCCCGGCCACCCATTGAACTCCCTGATGACTGGGAGGCTCCAGCAGGATCTTGAGGACCTGGTAGCTGGCACAGGGCCTGGCAGACACAGGGGCGAGGACCACGTGAGTAGTGGAGAACACACACCCTCTCTAACACTCTTCCTGGACACACGTCCCCGGGAAGAGCCACTCAGAGCTCATCAAATGTCTTTTAGGGCTTCCCCCTTCTGCTGGATTTCAGGCAAGTGATTGGGTGTGCATGTTCCCAGGCTGATAAAAGGTTCTTGGGTTTGCAACTCAGGAAATGGGAAGCTCCACTAACCCGGGCTGAGAAAAACTGGCAGCCTCTGCTAGAAATTCAGAATGCCAAAAAATGTCAAAAGCAATTACCTTAAAAAATACCAGCTTACCTTTGCTAATGATGTATTTTGCCTTGTGTACAAAAGCAAAATTGAATTAACTTAATAATTTGTCTGCCAATTCCCAGAAAGCGTGGTAAGAAAAATAAAAACTTGTGTGGAAGATAAATATTTACTTCCCGAATACTAACTTATTTTGTTCACAGCTTAGACAGGCTGTAAATGTTCCCAAGAGTATTGATGGAAAATTCTGATTGCTGATTGATCAGTGGTGGTCCACGATTCCTCAAATTAGGGATTTTGGCTGCAAAGCACAGAAAGTCAAATAAGCTGCTTAAGCAAGAAGAGAAATTCATTTTAAAGTCATAGGAGCCTCTGAACCGGAGGTGGAAGAGGCTACTGACTGAGGGTAGAATGGAGCTAGGCCTGGAGCGTCAAGGGACGGCAGGGAGACCTCTAGGGACTGGCTTGGGCTTCCCTCTGTGTCTGTGTCAGCCTTTTTCTGCTGTGGAAATGCCACTTCTGCAATTTGGTCACCACTATTGAAAATGGTGCTCCTAACAGCTCCCAAGTCCGCGTTGACTCCTTCCAAGACCAGAGTCACGCTGATGCGGAGACAGGCCCGCCTCCATCCTGCACACGCAGGTGGACTCGACTTGGTAAGTTTTAGATTAAAAAATCCTCCTTGGTCCCAGGTATTAAGGATGCCAACAGGTCCTTAGATTCTCCCTCCCCCACACAAAATCTTTGGCCTGGGTTGGGTCGGGTGCCCAGGGACGTTGTGTATGACAGTAGGCCTTGTAGATGGACCAGCCAGGGGAGGCCTGGGCCCCCAGAAGGGAGGGTCCTCTACCAGGGACAGAGCTCTTGGCTCCTCCTTGGCAGTGGTCTCACCACCTCCTCATGACCAGCCTGGGAGTCCACTAAGCTCTTTCACACAGCTCGATATTGGTAAATGATCATTTACTCGCATTCACCAAATTCTATTCAACCTCTTTGTCACTCTATCCTCAAAAAAAGAAGAAGAACTAAAAAAAGAAAAGAAAAGATGCTTTGTTTCCTAGAAATATATAAATCCCTGCATTGCAAATTGGAATATTTTATAGGCAGCCTTTGGAAGAGCTGAGGTTCCTGGAGACCCCGGGTGCGGGGATCTGGCTCCAGGGCACATTTCGCTTAGATAGTTGTCTCCTGGTGGACACTAGGGTTGCCTGGACCTTTTGGCTGCTGTGAGCAACGCTGCTGTGAACATGGGTGTACAACTGCCCCTTTGAGATCCTTCTCTCTGTTCTTTGGGGTATTGACCCAGAAGTGGATAGCTGGATCACAGGACAGTTCTGTTTAGTTTTGGGGGAAGCTGCATACTATTTTCCACAGGAGCTGCACAGGTTTTGTTCTCACCAACAGTGCACAAGGGTTCCAATACCTCCACCTTCTTGTCCACACTTGTGATCTTCTGTTGTTCCGCTGACTGTGAGGTGGTGCCTCACAATCTTGATTTGCTCTTCCCTAAAATCGGTGATGTTGAGCCTTTTCCATGCTTGCTGTCCGTTTGCAAATCTTCTTTGCACAAGTGTCTATTCAAGTCTGTGGTCAATGTTTTAATGAGATTGTTTGTTTTTCTATTTTTTTTCCTTCTTCAGATAAGCATATGCAGAAGCGAATCGGGAGAATTTTGAAAGGCGCCATTGAGCTTTTATTCTAGAACGACAGGCTTGGCTCCTAGCCCCGGGAAACACTTTCAGACCAAAGGGGAATGTTTCCGACTCTAAGTTCAAGGCATCCAGCACACATGGAGCTGTCCTCGGAGTGCTGACTTCCTGCCAAAAGGCACTGCGTCCCTCTAGGGACTGTAGACTGGGCCTCCTGCAGGGCGTCTCTCCTGGCCGGGGGACTGGGAGAGGACATCCAGCCACCTCCTCGCGTCACACATGTGACAGCGTGCTCCTCTGATCTTGGGTCCCCTGAGTCTCCCCGTCACAGTTCCACTCCCCAAGCATCTGGCCTCGATCTTCCTTTCTTCCTTAGAGTGCTTGAGAGCCGCGTCCTAGGGACTTGGTCTCCCAAAGGCACCCTAATTCTCCTGTTCCCTGGCCTCTGGTTTGGAGGGGCAATGGGGCCACTTCGCAGCTGGAGGCCCTTCTCCAGCTCAGTCTTTTGAAAGCTGTGCCCCCAGGTGTCGGAGCCACTGAGCTTCACAATTCTCACTTGCAGCCTCCGGGTTGCGTCTTAAACTGGAAATGCAACTAGGGTTAATTCAGACCCAGACAAAAATCCAACCACAGGCTGACGGTGCACACACGGAGTGGGCTTCCACCAAGGAGTCCAGACGGGTCCCCAGAGCCGGGTCCAGGAGCTTGGACGTGCCCCGCTTTCTGTCTCTCTCAGGGTTCCCTTTCTCTTCTTTCTCCTCTGTCCTCGCTGCATCAGCGTTTGGTCCTTCAGGTCTCGGGCTCCCTGGAAAAAACCCAAAGTCCTCAGACTTTGTAGATGGAAGTATTTCCTAGGCAAACAGTCCTTCTTCTCATCGTACCGGCTGACTCCCAGAGCACGACTTCCACTCAGAGCGTTAGGGCCACGCCGGTTCTGCTCTTGGGAAATACACCTTCCCAGCAGGGGCACTGGGAGCAGAGAAGGGGTGGGCTGCCCAGGTGGGACTTCACTGGCAGGAAGTGTCCGCTGGCCTAAATGAGGGAGGAAGAAGGAGAGGACAGGAGAAAGGAGAAAGGAAGGGAAAGAGGAAGGAGGAAGGAAGGAGGAAGGAAGGGAGGAGGAAAAGGAGGGAGGGAGGGGGAAACTCAGAGAGTGCTGGCACCACCCTGTGGCCCGGGGTCGTCAGCAGGTTCAGCAGGGAGAGCCGTGACCCAGCCTCACCTTGGTGCTGATTCTGCTTTTCCTTGTGGAGGCCGGATGAGCGTGGAGGCTGGAGGCTTCTTGGAGTTCCTCTGCCTGCCTGGCAAGCCCAGCGTAGGTTTCCGCTCGGTTTCGGCACAGGCATGCAGGCACTGGGAGAAGGAGGACTCCAGTTTCCCAGCTCTGCCCTCAGAGTGTGGAGTCCCCGCCTGTGACCCCCCACATGACCCCTGCACCCACACCGAGGAACCTGCCCCGTCTTGCGCTGTCAGGACCTGCAGAAGAGGCAGCAGGGACCAGAGGTCACATGGCCTCACCTGGAGCTCTGTGGTCACACCAGGGAGGGCAGCATGGCCTTTCAGCAGTCCCCAGCCCCCAGGGGAGAAAGTCACGTGTTGCTTGAAGACTTCAGTGGCGGCCACATCTAGTTATGAAAAACTGTACTGTATTTTGGGGGTGGGGGCAAGGGACTGGGAAATGCCTGTAGCTTCAACTGCCCTCTGTCCGTCCTACTGGAAGTCAGAAGGGGCGCATGCAGGGCTCTCCTTTTTCCACATGAACCCCGTGAGGAAAGCTCGACAGGATGGCAGCAGTAGGAGGATTATTTCCACCCCAGGAAGGAACTGACCGTTTCCCACGTGGTGCTGGTGGGCAGTGGGGACCTGGCACCCCATTCTGGCCATGCTGTAGCAGACTTCGAGGCACAAGAGGTTTCCTCTGTCCTTGCCCATGACCGTACACTAGGATCAAACCCTGCTTCCAAGTTTCCAACCCTTGACGCGCTTCAAATCCACCCCTAGAGTGCAGGGTTCATGCATTATTTCCTCATTTTACAGTTGAGGAAACCGAGGCCCAAAGAGATTGGAGCAACTGGCTTGCCCCAAATTGAGGGCCAGAACCAGGATGTGAGACAAAGGTCCTGTTTATTCTCTTCCACACCCGGGACTCTGAATTCTCACTTGCTTCAGGTCTGTTTCTGTTCTGTATGTTAGAATCTGTACTACAAGACTTTGTCCGAACCTCTGTCTCAGTCCCTCTGTCCCTCTATCACATTCCCTGAGAACCTTTGGGAGTTTGAGCCCTGAAGAGTCCTTTCTAAGGCTGCAGTTCCCTATTGCAGGGCTGCCTTCTGCCGAGGTGTCTGCACCCAGGAGGTTTCCAAACTCCAATTGTCTGTATGATTCAGAGGAAAGGGACCTCAGCTATGATAAGGTTCCATGTGTAGGACTGGGTAGGTGCTGTGGGTAGGACAGGCCTCTGGGTGCTCGGTTTCCTGGAGAGCCACGCTGCGGCCCTACCCGGCTCCCACCGGCATCTCCTCATCCGTGTATTGAGATGGCCATGGAAACAACACTTCCTTCTGGACAGGTCCACGTCCTTGCAGGGAATAGTGTAATCCCTACATCTGTGTCCCTGGGGCCTGTGAATGGGACCTTACTCAGAAATAGGGTCTTTGCAGATGTAATCAAACTTAGTTCTGACTAAATCCAATGTGAGTATTGATCTTTAAAGAAGAGGAACATTTGGACACAGAGACAGACAAATAGGACAGAGGCCACGCGAAGCTGGGGACCAAGGCTAGAAGATGAATCTCCAATCCAAGGATCATCCAGGATTGCTGGCAACCACCGCAAACCAGAAGAGGCAAAGGCTAATCTTCCCCAGAGCCTCTAGGGAGAGTGTGTAGGGAGCACATCTTGATTCGGGATTTTGATCTTTCACAACCTTGAGAGAATAAATCACTCTTGTTTCAAGTCATTCTGTTTATGGTAATTTGTTACAGCAGCTGTAAGAAAGAAATAGACAAATTCAGTTCCCTCTCCCTTTTTAAAATAAAAAGCTGATGAGTGGATAATTTGGAAAGGAATTTGTAGCTGTTCCCAATGGGAAATGCACCCGATACGCTTTTGGGGTCTGTGCATGTCCCTTTAGTGGACACTCGCTGCCGTGGGAATGCTCACTGACAGCAGCCTGCACTGCTGGTGCATTTGTCTGTCTCTTCTTATTAAGTTTGGATTCTTCAAAGCCCGGTGAAGGGTCTGATCAAGAATTTATTCTTAATAACGTTTGTGGAGTGCATGGGTGGCTGTAGGAACACAGCTTCTCCTCTTCTGTGAACTCTGTGACAATCCAGCAGGCTCCCTACCTCGCCTCCGTCCGTGTTGGGCAGAAGACCTTAATGTGGACTCACTCAGACATGAAGAGCTGCTCGGCTTTCCTAGGAGCCCAGAGGCTGGACCCCACTACATGAAGCCATCCCTGCATGCCCGTTCCTGTGAGGTGCCCGGCTCAGTCTTCCTGGGGAGGAAGGGACAGTGCTGGGCTGCTTCAGGGAGACGCTGGATCCTGAGGACTTGTTTTCCCTCCAACGTTGATTGCACCCATTTAGGCTTGCAGGGAGGTTTGGGAAGACCGGCGCAGATACTTTCATCTTACTGGCATGATGGCTGCTGAGGCTCTGCGTCCCCTCTGGCGCTCACACATGTTCACCGCGGTCCTTACACTCCACCACGCTTACCAGAGGGACGACCGTGGTCGGGCTCCTCCAGAGTTGACCCTGCTTCCTTCAGTCTCTTCTGACCTATTTCACTAACAACAATTTCCAGCAGAAAGTTGAAATTCAGGATAAAGGAAACATTTGTTTTCTAGGAAAGAGAGGAAAATAATAACCACAACAAAACAAAGCAGAATCCAGGCATTCTGGTAGAAAAGTCCTTGGGAGGAAAGGTTAGTTGTTGGTCCTGTATTTGACACCTAAAAAAGTTTTGTTAGGTATAACTCATGAAAGTAATGAACTTTATTTTAAAAAGTCAAAAGCAAACAATTCCTTCCTCAAAACACCTTGTTTAGGGGTGGGGTTGTGGCTCAGTGGTAGAGCACTTGTCTTGCATGTGCAAGGCACTGGGTTCTGTCCTCAGCACCACATAAAAATAAGTAAATAAAGATATGGTGTCCACCTACAACTAAAAAATATTTATTATTTTTTTTAAAAAAACCTTGTTTAATAGTTTTATTGAGAGATTTTGCGTGGGGTGGGTGCTCTGGGAGAGAACTGTCAGCCAGGAACATTCCCTTTCTGTGTCTGTTTTTTGCTTGACTTTTCTAAAGTAAGTTTGTATTACTTTTGTGATCAGGAAAAGCAATAAAAAGAAATTATTTCCTTAGGGTAAAAATGTTGGGAAGGAACGAATCTTTTAGAAAGCAATATCTGGAGAACCTTATAATGTTTCCAGGTGTCTTCTGTTGCTAGGGCGTTGCTAGGGAGCATCAGGTTTCTGGTGGAGTCTCCTGGGGGTGCTTGTGGGTGGAAGGCAGCACCATGCACCTGGAGAGGGTGGGAGGGCATCCTTTCCTTGGACTGGAAGTGGCCCAGGCACAGTTTGGGGTGAGCATGGCAGGGTTTGCTTTGTCTTTGGGAAAGACAGCGAGACAGATCAGGACCAAGGGAGGTGGGAAATGATCTGTGCCAACACTGGTGGCGAGAGCCTGGGCCAGCGCAGGACCTCACACATGCTGGACTCTTACTGCTGTCCTGACAAGGAAGTCACCCTGTCCCCGTGGACAGTAAGGAGGCTGGGAAATGCTAGCGTACTTCCCTAAGCCCAGTAGCTCCTAATTGCAGACCTGCGATTCAACCCAAGTCCATCTGACCCCAAAGGCCTCCCCTGAAAGAAGCGGTGGAGGATGACGTCCGACAAAGACAGCAGCTGCAGAGGTGACTGTCGTCCCTCAGTCAGCAAGCGCTGCTTTTTTCACCAGTAATCTGTTCTGATGTTGCAGAACCAGGTTTAGCTGTGGAACGGGGGATTAACTGCTGTAAATTACAAAGGTGAATTTAATCTGTCCCTGCATAATAGGGTTGGAATAGGTCATGTGAGTCAGGAAATACCTATGAATGTACCACAGTAGGATTGGACATTTGAATTATGTCTGTCTTTGTTGGAGAAGGAGAGTTGTGGACGGTTTGGAATTTGGGGACTTTTTCTCCATTGCTTCCAATGGCATTAGGAGTCAAGTTAGTAGCAAGCACCTGGGTTCAAGCCTGCCAGTTTCCCCAAATCCCCATTTGATGGGACAGCTGACTTGCCTGCTGGGGCACCAGTGTGCAGTGTGAGCACAGGGAATGGCATTGGGAAGGGGAGAGATTCCCAGTAGAGCCACACTGGAGAGAGCCAAGATTCAAATAAGGAGTGACCAGGTAATCAAGACCATACACGAACATTGAGAGGGGGTGCCAAGATGTGGCCTCCAGGAGCGTAGCCTGACATTGGCGTTGTGAAAGGCACAGCAAGTCAGGGTGAGGGACATGCCCACCAGGGAGTCCACAGTCTTCTTTTGAGCTATGTGTGCATCCCATTGAGCTGGGCAGATTTAGTGGGAAAACATAAGGGGCAGGAGCCCTCACGGTTCTTAGTCTGAGGTCAGACTGGCTTTAGGGAAAGACTCCATGGAATTTCCTGAAAGGAGGTTCCTGAGATGGCTTCAGTGCACTGGGTCTATGCACTTGCTTCATGTTCTCTTCTGGTCCCTGCCTGGTGATTCTTGCTGCCTGTTAAGTCCCTCAGTTCCTTGGCTGATGGTTTTCATCGTGGAAAGAGACCTGCCCATGCCAATGTCACTTTCTCCAGATGTTTCCAAAGTGGACGACCCGTGGGTGCCAGGAGTAGAAGTGGGTTGAGAGCAGTGGTAGGGAACAGGGCCTTCCCCAGGTCCATACCCACTGTGGCCCATGGTCCCTCCCTGCTCTGTGGGGCCGGGAGTCTCCCAGGGTTCTTCCACAAGGGTGGTTCTGCCAGTAGCCAGTCCCAACCCTCTAGACACAGGTTCCTCACATAGCTCAAGGGTCAGGTGCTGTGGCAAGGACCCATTACCCATCCTTCTCCTTCTCTGCTTTGACTCCACCCAAGTCAAGATTTTCCCTTTATAGAGTCACTGCTGTGTATGTTTGTCTTTTTTATTTATTTTTAATTAACAAAAATTATGTATGCATTGTGGAACGGCTTATATTGTTTTCTGTAGCTGCTATAACAAATTAACACAAACTCGCTTAAAACAACAAGAATTCATTATCTTCCCATCCTAGGGGTTGGAATTTATACAGAATGATTCCAAAGTGGGTCTCCCTTGCTGACTCCAAGCTGTAGGGAGCACTGTGTTGCTGCTGGAGTCCTAAGGAGACTCTGTTGTTTTTTGCCTTTTCCAGCTTCTGGAAGTCACATGCATTCCTTGCCCTGGGATCCTCTTCCATCTCCAGAGCCAACCAGGTCCCATCGCAGCTTTGTCAGCCTCTGCTCTCCTGCCTTTCTTGTTCTCATGGAAGGACCCTGGGGTTTCCTTGGGCCAGCCCAGGAGATCTCTGCAGGGTAAGGTCAGCCATGGGCAACTTTAATCCCCTTGCCATGTAACAGATCACAATTCCAGGTCCTAGAGATGAGGACGCAGACATCTTTGGGGGCTTTAATTTTGCTTGTCTTACTATACAAGATCCTCTGTACATAATTCTTGATGCAGACAATATAGTGCCGGGCCCTGCTGTCTGCACTAGGAATCTGCCCTCCTCAGCCCGTCGATGTTACCTGAATTGGCCAGCACTCTCTTGTTATTGCAGATGGTGTGTGCTCGTGAAGGCAAGACCTACCAACTTGCTGTGCAGTGCTCTTCTGGCGATGGCACTTCCTGTCTGGTGTGTGTGCCAGCCTGTGTCCTGGTGGTGGGAGAGGCAGGGCTGAGGACTAACACGCCCTGACGCAGGGAGACAGATCTGGTCTGAGAAGCTGAGCCCACAGTCCACTCAGTATGTCATCTGAAGACTTCACCCCACACCTGAGGAAGTCTCTGTTTGGTGGTGGGAGGCCTGACAGGTGGAACGTAAGGCACTGCCTCCCTATTTCCAGCTATGAGGGGAGAGCCAGCCCAGCGTGCGGGGAACAGTGGGAAGCAGAGACGAGGCTGAGTTGAGAGGAGGGTGAGGGAGAGGTGCGCCCTCTGAGCCCTGGGCCTGGTGGTCTCAGCTGCACTCTGGCTTGGGCTCATCAGCTCGCCTCTGACCACGTGAACCACCAGAGCCTTCTCCCCACCAACCCTCCCTCCACCTGAGCTACCAGGTGTCTTAGATACGAGGGCAAGAATCTTCAGTAATGTCACCCACACACAGAAATAGAGACTCAGGGGTAAAAGGGACCCACTGTTAATTAAAAACCGTGTCTGCTAAAGGGCAGTGGATAAAACTGCAACGGGAAATCGGGACATTCCTGAGCCTAGGACACAGAGAATCAAAGCTCAGGATGTGTGAAGGCTGGAAAGGTGGGTTCTTGCCCTCGGGGTCTTTGAAGCTGATGTGAAGACTGTGCACCTGACCGCAGTCTGTCAGTGACAGGTCCCCACGTGTCTGAGAGCCCACGGCAGACTCCAGGGGTCTTGCTTTCTACCTCCCTCTTCCTGCTCTGCAGCTTTCCATTCCTGTAGAGGAATTCCAAACCTAGACAGAGGCACAGGCCAGGGAGAAGAAGAGCGCGCGGGAACTGCAGCATGGCGTGGCAGGCAGCCTGGGCTCCAGGAAGGTCCTGTCGGCTGACACTGCTGTGCCTGGGGCCTATGCTGAGCGTGTGTCCCAGGAGTTGTGGTGCCTCTGGGGCCATCTGTGGAACTGGGAAGCTGGAGAGGAGAGGGATAAGTCACAGTCCCCAAATGAGAGAAGTCCAAGGATTCCTTGAGTGGAGGTGTAAGATGGGCCTCAGGTGCAGGGAGTCCGTGGGGACTCAAACAGGGCTCTTGTTAAGAGACTGAAAGAGAAGTCCAGGGGGCAGAGTCACAACAAGGAACGAACTCAGGTGCCTTCCCCACGCTGAGGCAGGGCTGGTACAATGGGGTGGAGGGAGCTACTCCAGGTTCTGCGTTCATGTGAGGTGCGTGGGGTCCATTGGCCAAGAGGGTACAAGTGGATCACAGATTCTGTCGAAAAGAGTGGGCTCTCCCTGATTCAGGTTCACGTCTTCACAGTGCTGTTCCGTGGTGGGGAAGATGCGCCAGGGGAGTTTGGGGGAGGCAGTTTTCTGGATGGAAGAGCGACAGGAGTGTGGGGATTTGGCTGAGGAAGAAGGCAGCAGGTGATAAAACTGGAAGCATCGTGCCTTGAAGCCGTTTGGAGAAAGCACATTGGTCAGTGGGACCATCTGGCTGAGACAACACACTTGTCAGTAATGAGACCACAGTGTTTTGAGTCTTGGTCATTTTCATGTACTGTAAAGAGGGTTTTGCAGCAGGTTTATGTAAATTTTTTCCAAAAAAAACTTTCCAAGTTTCCCCTCATTCCACTTACTTAACATTTCTCGTTCACATCCAACACATTTTCTTGGCCAGATGTTGGAATTGGGAGACGACCATGACCTACATTTGTGCTCCAAGAAGCTGTAGCAACTCAAACCAGAGAGAAGATGTGCTCAGATGCCAGAGTTAGGTCAGGACCCGGGGTCTGTGGGCTTGGAAAGGTGGATGGAGTCAGGATGCTGACGAGAGAACAAACGGCAACCTCAGCACATGGGTTACCCAGGGCTTCTGTTCAAAGGTTGAATGGTCGAAAGGGAGCATTTCCACAACCCTGGCTTTTGAAACCCATGAATTCTGTCCCCATAGGTAGCACTCCAGAGCCATAAGTGGCAGACAGAGTGCCTGGCAATAGCCAAATCCCAGGTCAGGGCAGCCTCTGCTGGGCCGCCTCTGCTCTCCCCAAGACTGGGAAGAAAGTGAGGGACTGTGGGAAGACCTGGCAGCCCAAGGGACCCCGGCAGAGTCTTGCATAAGTGGGAAGCGCTGGCCAGGTCATGCCACCCACAGCCTTGTCCATGGTCCTTTCAGCTGACTGGCAGCAGGATGGGCCTTACGGGAGGCCATCAGCTGCCCCTGTGAGCCCTGAGTTCCCCGAGCTGTGCCTGGCACCTCTCCTTTGGATATTCATTGCCTTTTGATTTTCTCTACTTTGGTTCCCTGGATCCCAGGCGAACTCATTCATGCCTGGGCCTCCCACAGCTGGACGGCCTCGTTTTCATAGAGAAAAGCTCTCTGAGGGTTCGGCATCTCTGGGTCCATAGTGGCAACAGCACAGTGGGAGGAGGAGAGCCAGGCACGCCGCTGCTGCAAGGACAGGGAAGAAGACTTCACGTGACTCGGGCCCATAGGTGACCCTGGCAAGGGCAGCAGCTCTAAGCTCCGGGGCCACAGGGTTAATGACGAATGCCACCAAGCAGCAGGAGTGACTTCCATGCACTCTACAGCAGCCCATGGCATCTTTACTTACTGCTACTGGCTTTCTGTCCAAAGGTGTCAGACTATCCCACGGATGACGATGGTGCTGCTGTGCAGGGGACAGTCAGAGTCCCCTGCTGCATCGGGGACATGAGCAGCTTCGCTTCAACCCCTTTCCCTGGGAGCAGGTGCGGCCGTCTCTCTTTGCCGAGCTCTTCCTCCTGCAGATGTGTGTCTGGCTTCCCCTCTGGTAAACCTGCAGCATCTCAGTAGAGAAGCCTGTCACTCTAGGGTACCATTTGCTTCGTGAGCATCATCAGCTTTTATGATGGTTGTCCACATAAAGATGTCCACGTAAAGATGTCCATGCCAAACCCCAGGAAGGGTGACTGAGACCCCAACCCGCCCTGGGAGGAACCCGGGCAGCAGTGCTGGAAGGCACTGTCCTTTGCTGCATTTCTTCACCCGGTGGAAGTCAGCTTTGAATCATGGGTACCCAGGGAAACCCAGTCGGTGTATTTCTGCACGGGGATGCCGTCCCTTCTCACTATTTCATATTTATGGAAAACAAACATATGGCTCGGTGGTGTTGAATATGTATTGCATATCTCTAGTGATATATTTCTATTTATGTCTGGGTCTGAAATCATAGATTACCGAAGCCGACAGAGATGGTGGAAGGCATCCTTTAACTAATAGGTTTCAGTTCTACAGTGCAGTTTGAGCGAGGAAAATAAAAACCTGAAGGATAGAGTTAACGGCTTCCTCTGTCACAGAGAGGTGACGCTGAACTGACAGCCAGGCTGGAGGGCAGGAGGGCAGCTTGTTCTTGGTCTTGTCCTCCCCTGCAGGAGCCAGTCCCTCCCCTTCCAGCTTCCTGTCCTCTCTGCACCCACAGACCAACCCCTAGAATAGCACCTCTTGGGCTCCCTTTTTGGGTGAAGTCTGGTTGAGTTTGGCCAATGGGTGGCCAGTGAGAACGGGGTTTCTTCCCAGCACCTCAGCCTTGTCTCTGGTAGCAGCCCTGATACTTCCTGACCACAACTCCCTCCTCCAGGGTTCCTCTGTCACCTGCTTGCCTTGTCCTATCCTTAGGGATGGAAATGCTGTCATGGTGGCCCGCTCCTGGGTGCTCCACTGTCTCCTGGGTGATCCTCTGGTCCTGCCAACACCTCTGCCCAGAATCCTGTCTCGAGATCCTCATTTGAACTTTCTCCTGCCAGGTCCCTAGTGGATACACTGGCTGTCCTGAACCCTCATTCAACTCTTCCTAATTTTTTTGTTGACTTGTGGGCATCTCTGCAATCAATGTCCGGCACAGTGCCTGGCACACCGGCCAGCCCTTGGCAAGCCCTGTGGAGTGAGTTGATCCACCCTCTACCCCCTGCCTGCAGGAGGAGGCTAGAAACACCAAGTGGGGAGTGTGGGTTAAAATTTGAGCAAAATGCATCCACTCTGAAGTTTTTCTAAAAGTGGGAAATAATGTTGAGGAGTGGACGTGTTGGTGCAGAGCATCCTAAGAAAGTATGAAGACACTTCAGGAAAGACTGCGACCCAACAGAGCTCATTTGTGAAGCACAGCCGGCAGGTGACGTGGAAATTGGAAATTGCCCTGTGAGCTCGGCTAACCACAAGCCGCAGTGGAGGAAGTCGGCCAGGGCCTCAGAGATCTTCTCCCACGTCCCCACCTTGCAGAAGATCTGTGGTCTAGGGGAGATGAGTGCATGTGGCAGCCCAGTCGTGACCTCACGGGGGCCCACCTCTCTTTCCCAGTGCCTGCAAACACTTCCTCCAATGGTACAAAACAGGCCACGTGTGGGACCAGGCTAAGCTCCTGATGTGGACATGTCCCTGGGCTAGCCAGGGGCCCAGAGCCCAGGGCCCTCATGCCAGGGAGGCAGGAGTTCAGAGTGAGCAGCAGGAGGTGATGGGGAGAGTTTGGAGCGAAGCCAGGAGCTGGCCCCGAGCCAGGGAGCGCAGGTGGCACTGGAAGCTGGTGAGGCAAGGAAATGGATCCCATGGGAGCCTGGAGAGGCCAGCCCTGTGGACACCTTGGGGTTAGACCTTGGCCCTCCAGGATTGGGAAATGGTGACCTCATGTCATTTCAATGCACCAGGTTGGTGGTAATTTTTTCCCACTAGCACTATGGAATAATTGTGTCCCCTGCCCCCAAATTCACATGAGAAAGTCCTACCCCTTGGCCTGAGCACATTTGGAGGTGGGTCTTTAGGAGGTAATTGAGGTTCCATGAGGCCGCAGGGTGGGGCCCTAACTCAATGAAATCAGTGTCCTTACAGGCCCCAGAGACACCCTCCACATGCAAAGGGAAGACCAAAGCCACCCTCTGCAAGCGAGGAACCAGCACCTCTGGGCTTGGACCTGGGACTCCAGCCTCCCATCAGTGAGGAACAAAATTCTGTGATGTCTTCTTGTGGTAGCTGGGGCTACTCCGTGAGTCATCGTGTGGTTTGGGTGCTGGGGTCTGTTTTGAGTTCTGCCTGTCACTCATGGCTGTGGGGCCATGGGCAGTCACATGTCACCTCTGCACTTTGGTTCTGCCTCCTTTAGAATGGAGATAGCAATATGGGCCCTTGAATGCTTCCTGGCAGGTACTGAGGGCCTCGTGTAATAAGAAGAAATGCTCCTTTAATCACAAGCAAAAGACCATGAAGTCCAGGAGGGAGGGAGACGCGTGAGATGCCCCTTCTGTACTCTCAGGGCCCTGGGACCTCTACAAAGACAGTAGATGCCTGTCGCTCCTGAGGACCCATCTCAATGAACACCATGTGCCTCGAGTTGCTCCTTCTGATCCACAGCCCCTGGGGACACAGGAGCCCAGGGCCCAGCCTGGGGGAGAGGACTCTGGGATTTAACTGACTCATTCAGTGATTCTGATGCAGGTGGCCTTTGGGCCATTTAGGAAACTGATCTAAGAGACCTCAGTTCCCTCCCTGGTTTGGAGGTTGTAGGAGAGTCATCATCTCAAGGCACAAGTTATAAAGCCGTGCTTCACAGAAGTGCCTTAGAAAGGACTCAGGCAGCAGGCTATTTGAAGACAGGGTCGGTTTATTAACGTGATGAGCTCAGGGGCTCTTAAAGGCAGAGCACCAACCACAAATTCACAGTGCCTCTCTTTGACTAATCCTAGACGTAGGGACTCAGGGAGATCAAGAGCACCAAAGACTGAGGTCCTGCAGGAACTCCAAATAGTTACAGAGGCACAGACCAGGGGGAGCAACCTCCCATGCACAGGGGACTGCTCCTTAAGACTGAGAGAGGCCTCACTGGCCAAGACAGTGCAGGATGCGTGCAGGAGCAGACGGAAGGATGGAATGGACCAGGGAGATAAGCGGAGCATGTATATGGAAACCCGATACGTGTGAAGGTGGCTTGTAAATCAGTGGGGAAGGGCAGATTGTTTGTAACTAGTGCTGGGAAAACTGGCTGTGCATATTCAGAAAAGTGAGGCCAGAGGGCATCCAGCATGCTGTACAGAGCTGAGGGTGAAAAGCAGACTATAGAGTTAGAGCGTGTGCCTCTGTCCTTGCGGCCTGGGGAGGGAAAGGAAGGCCTAAGCAGAATTCCAGCATCGCCAACTGAGGCAAAACTAAGCAGAGACCGGTACCGTTACATCACACTAAGAATCTGATCTTTTGTTCAAAAAGTACACTAAATTCTTACGACTCTAATAAAAATAAATAATCCAACCTAAAAATGGATAAAGGACCTGAGTAGACATTCCGATAGGGAAGAGATGCAAATGGATGACAGGGACATGAAAAGCTGCTCAACCTCCATAGCCGCTGGGAAATGGAAGTCAGGTCGCAGAGAGGTACCGCTGCACTCCCACCTGGGTGGCCTCATATGGTCAAGAGGGACGCAGCAAAGAGCGCGAGAAGCTGGAGGAAGTGGAGCCTGTGGGCGTTGCTGGTGGGACTGTACGAGGGTGCAGCCACCCTGGAAACAGTTCGGGAGTTCCTGAAGAAGACATGGAGCTACTGCACAATTCCAGTCCTCGGTGTACAGGCTCAAGGAAAAAAGCCTCCACCCACACGAGGGCTGACATACAGGAAAGTTCGCAGCAAGTCTTAACAGCCAAGAGATGGGAACGACCCAATGTCCACCAGGGAATGAGTGGATCAACGGGTGTGCACCACTCAGTGGGGTGTCATTCGGCAATAAAGAAGGAAGCACTGATAACTGCTAGGACGCAGTGAACCTAGAGAGCGTGGCGCTAAGTGAAAGAAACCAGTCCCGGGGGCCCATAAGCTGCGTGATTCCATGTTTTCAAAATGACCACAAGGAGCAACTCCACCCGGCACCCACATCGAACTGGGGTCCTCGGGGGCAGAGGTAATGGGAAGTGGCTGTTAGTGAGCACACGGCTTCTTTGGGGGATGATGGAAATGTTTTTAATATCGATTGTGGAAATGGTTGTGCAACTCTGTGAATATACCAGGAACCACTGAGTTGTACACTTCGGGCGAATAGTACAGTATGTGAATTTTATCTCAATTAAGTTGCTTAAAAAGTAACAGTAAAAAGAAAAATACATCAAGGAGGGAGAAGGTGTTTATCTGTAACTGAGAAGGAAGTAATATTTAGAATATGCAAGGAAACTCTGCCAATCAACCAGGAAAAGGGAGGAATATTCAATTTGCAGAAAAGAAAACTCAAAGAATAACAATCACATCAGAGATCCTCCAGGTCTTTTGTGAAAACAGAAACCCAAGCTAAAATTGCAATCAGACCTTGCTTCAAACCTATCGGACTGGAAAAAATGAGGAAAATAGAGCTAGATCATGGGAATGCTGTCAGGGATGGGGACGTGAGGACCCTGGCGCACAGCGCTCTGGGTGTGACCAGACGTCTGCAGGGAGGACAACCTGGTGGAGCTTAAGCCTGAGCTTGCAGCAGCACCGGGGCACACACCCCACCTCCAGCACTCCTCCCTGGGTCTGCGGCATTGTCCAGGGCTGTGAGCTCTTGAGGGTGGGGGAGGCACCCAACGGGAGCATCTGTGCTTCAGGGTGGGCAGACTGGCACCACAGAGAACTGGGCGGGCTTAAAAGTGGTGGGGGGCCGGACACGTGGCACCATCTCAGGACTAAGCAGCAGCTCTGCGAGGAGTCCTGCTGGAGGAAGCAGAGGGGCACCCCACCACACAGCTCTTATCAACAAAGGACGCATCTGAGCAAAGCAGGACATGCCCGCCCCTCGGCCTGCTGAACAGGAGCGCAGGAAGGGGCTACGTAAATAAGTAAAAGAGAAGGGAGTGGTGGAGGTGCTCAGTATGCTTGGTCTTTCCGCGGCACAGAGAAAGTACTGTCACCTTTCAACTCAGTTGTTTAGACTTGCATTTAATGCACTCACTCTTCCTAGGGCTCTTTCCCAACTGGTTCTTGGGCCAGTGCTTAGAGGCTTCTTCTTCGACAGACCTGGGGTGGCAACTGGGACTGTGTGCTTCAGGACTCACTCTGGCACTCTGTCCTAGTCCCCTGGAAGCTGCTCAGAGGGAGCTTGAGTCCCACCTCACCTCACCGCCGTTGGACGCTGTCTATTCTTTCTTGCTCCGCGGGGACCTGCCATCTGCCCTGTTCTAACTGGGTAGCTGGCCTGATCCCCACTCAGACTCTGCTTGGTAGATATGACATTGGCTCCTGTCTTAGCCCATTTTCCACTGCTATAGCTGAGAAAAATGAATAATTTATAGCTGACAGAAATTTATTTGACTCATGGACCTGGAGGCTGGGCAGCCTGAGAGCATGGCTCCAGTGTCCGCAAGCATCTTGGTGCTGTGTCATCCTGTGGTGGAAGGTAGGACCTGCCCAGGAGAGGAGCAAGAGGGGCCAAGCAGGAGCCCGTCCCTGCCACAGCTAGCTGGCTCCCGGTAGCAGTGTGTGTGCATTCCTAATCAGCCAGTCGCCTCTCAAAGTCCCCCCTTTCAATGCTGCTACATTGGGGACTTAGTCTAATACATGAATCTGGGGGTTCACAGTCAAGCTGCAGCAGCCCCTGACCGTTGTCCTCCCTGGCCTGCCTGTGGCCAGCACCCGTCACTGGCTCACAGCCTTGCCACCGAGAGCCGAGACAGGGCAGCATGCTGGAGCTCACTGCAGGGGAGAGTGGGTCCCAAGGTGTGGAGCGAGCGCCACTGTGGACCCACACAGCCACCGGGAGCCTCTCTGCCCACGGGGACACCCAGCCATGACCTGGCTTGCAAAGACTTGGGGGAAAGTACGAATCAGGCCTTTTCTTTTGGGTGGTTCACGCCATCCTGGAAGAAAGGCAGCGGGTCATTGTGTGGCCACACAGTCCCAGAGCCACTCAGAGGGCACGGGGGGACTGGCGGTGGGAATGAAATGCTCCCTCTCAGAGCTGCCAGGCCAGATGACATGCCACACAGTTGCGACTTTATTTGGGGGACCAGAGCTGCCTGATGCACATCCCGGAACGAAGCCCTGTCACCCGGGGAGACAGAGGCCTTTTCTTTTGCAGGCCGGTGACTTCATTACAGATTCCCCGCCTGTGGGCAGCACTGGGGAAGCCCCTCTTCCGCCAGCCTGGGGACAATGCTGGGAAAGTAGTGAGGACAGAGGGCCCTGGGCGGGATCCAGCAAGGCCCTGGGCGAGAGGCCTCGCTGGCCACCTCGCTCGCGTGGAGCCCAGGCTGGCCACAGAACACCCTCTGTGTGGGAACCTCGTGGTCAGCACTAGGTTCCTTCCACACCTCCCCACAGGAGGGGCAGGGACTGAGCACGCAGCGCGGGGGAAGCCAGGCGTGCGGGGAGGGCGAGCAAGGCCGGCACGGCATCAGCGCGGACGGCCCCCAGCCTGGCTGGGATTTCCCCACGCTCGGAGGCCCTCCCCAACTGTAAAAGGAGGTCACACATCCACGTCCAGGGGTGGCAGATCAAGTTGCACCAAATCCATAGAGTCCTGGCCAAGAGAAGAGTTAGGAACCCTTTAACAAACATTTCCCCAACACTCTAGCCTGGCCCAGCCCATTAGACCTTAATACAATGGATAAGATCTAATAATAGTTTACATAGGAACGTTCTTACTTCACCTGACACCGGCAGGTAGGCACCAAGGGCCCACCTTACAGGGCAAGATGTTGAAACTCAGGCCGTCAGGTGATGTGCCCACCAACCCAGTTATTGACATCCTTTATCTCCAAGGCCACTGGTTTCTTCCCTGCATCAACCATATCATCTCTAGGTCCCAGTAGTTTGCCCAGTTGAATATTCTGCCCCTTTCTGGGGAGTCGAGCCTCTGCCTGGCATAGAGGTGGTTCCCATTCCAAGCTCCACCCCCAGCCTGGCCTGGCCTCCTTCACCCTGTCTCCACGGGGCAGAAAAGTGACCTTTTTTCCCAACTCCTCTTTGAGATGGCCCACACCGCTCTGATGGTCTGATGGGAGTCCGTTGGTGACCCTCCTGCACTGGCCAGCCGTGTAGCCAGGCAACCAGCCCTGGCCATGGAATTCAACCAGCTCCTGGTCACTCCTACAGCTGGAACTTCAGAGGAAGGACAGATACCAGCGTCTTCCCACCTGGGTACCCCTGGGAGCCTGATTCTCCAGGGCTTCTCTTGGCACGTGGCAGGATAAAGAGCTCGACCCTGCCACCCTGGGTGGCTGGCCTTCCCTGTGGACATCAGTGTGCTGAATTTTGCAGAGTTACACGTGATGGAAGAAATTCCAGCCCCTCAGCAGGACTTGGGGCCTTTTCTTTTTAACTAAGCAGACCAGTGCTTGGTGGACGCTGGGTCAGCGACTGCTCGATGGACCCCACAGACTGCCAGCAGAGGAAGACGTGGGAGGCTGGAGGTCACCCGCATGTGATCTCCGGGAGCCCAGAGCCACACACACAGGCTGACTCCTCCCAGGGGGATGAGGACCCTGCCAGCTGCCAGTACCTGGGGGACATCAGGGTGTGTCCAGATGTGGGGTTCCTTTTGCCACTGAAGAAATCTACATTCTCCAACTGGGCCTGCTGTAGATTTTGGTGGGTCACTTCCAGCGATCAGCTTACTCAATCATTAGCCACACCATTGAGGGGGTGACGGCCATGTGGCCTGGTGAGAGAGCACGGAAGTGCCCACGCTGTGCCTGAGGTCTGTTCCCGACACGAGCCATGTCAGCTTTGCCCACCCTTCTCTAGACCACAGATCTCTCTTCTGTAAAACGGGTGTGTTCGTTTTCTGCTGCTGCTCGTGTCCGAGAGGTTCTTCAGAGAGAGAACCAACAGGGCATGCACAGACTATTACTTAAGGGACTCGCTCATGCCACCGTGGCGTCCGACAAGTTCCAGGATCTGCCACTGGCAAGTTGGTGCCCCAGGAGGGCGAAGGCGTGGTTCCAGTCCAAAGGCCAGTGGGCTTGAGACCCAGGAGGAGTTGAGGCTTCAACGTGAGTCCAAAGGCAGGAGAAGCCAGGGTCCCAGCCCACAGGCAGTGGGAGAGAGGACCCCAGCCTCACCTGGGGAGAGGCAGCCTTTTGGTCTATTAGGCTGTGGGCTGGCTGAATGAGCCCCCTGCCTCAAGGGCTGCTCTGGTTGGGAAACGCCCTCACGGACACAGCCAGGTGATGTTGGCCAAATGTCTGGCACGCCACGTTCTACTCCAGTTGACAGGTAAAACCGCCATCGCAATACCTGTGCCTGAGGAGTGTTCTTCCTGCAATCGCTCTCACCCTCTGTCAGATTCTGAGGAATGTCAACCGAGGGCCGAGGACTTGCCCTCTGGTAACTCAGGACAGGGATCTGAGGCCGAACTTGAGGGAAAGGTCAGACCACAAGGGTGCCCTCCTGTGTCAGCTGGCCAGAACTGATTCTGACGGGAAAGATAGGGGTGGGCTGGGGAGGCCGCCAAGGATAACTCCAGCTTCTGTCAGCATCTGAGCAAGGGACAAAGAGGGAAGAGAGGAAAAAAATCCTGGTCATGGGTTTGAGGAAACAAACACCCTAGTCAGTCAACCAACCCACCCCCAGCCTGCCAGCTGTCCCTGCACTGCCAGAGTGTTGCTGAGCAGCTGTTGCTGATCACCTAATCAATAATCAATAACCCTCTTCATTCTTCCCACTCATTCCTCAGACTACGTAAGCCTGACTCTTCTGGGCGACGTTTGCTGAAGACACAGGACGCGAAGCCCCACCCCATTCTTCCGAGTCAGCCCTGCTGAGCGAGGCGCCCCAGGATTGGCACTCATCACCAGGTTCCCAGGGCTTCTGGTTGGTGCGCTCTGAGACCGCCTAGTGCGCTGCCCGCTGCACTGCAGGCCCAGAACGATCTCCCCATCTTCACCTCCCCATTTTGAAAGAAATGATCACCTTCAGGTTGGAGAAGAGACCTCGTCTCCCCTCCCCCGCTCACTCGTCCCCAACTCAAGGACAAAGGTGATTACAGGGATGTGTCTGAATGGCTGCCACGGTGTCTTTCCTGGACACGCCGTGGGCATAAAAGCACAAGGGAGTCACCCCACATGGGGTTGTGTCCTGGCTGGTCTTCCAGGACTCCCAGGTCCTCTGTACTGCTCTGCCAAGACTCTTTGACATTCCAGCTACGCACCATGCCGTTGACCTGAACTTTGTGGATCTGTATTTGTTTGTCCTTCCCAATCTCCACCCCGCACAGAGGTAGGATTGAACTATCCACCCTAGTACTGATGGGAGTTGGCTTCCAGCCTCGGCCATTGCAGACGACGCTGCAGTGTCTTTGCACACAGAATCCCTAGGACTTGGAATTGCAGGTTAACAGCTGCACTGTGCAGCACGTGCATTTTCCATGATACTAGATGGTACAGAAATGCCCTTGGAGATGCTGAGCCCATTTGCTCCCCACCTGCAGGCTTTGCCAATGCTGTGCACGCTTTGCCTCATTCTTGTCAGGCTGATTAATGGAGATGATGCTTTGCTACTGTTTGAATTTTCAGGGTTTATTGGTAATTGTAGAGACTGAGCATATTTTATGGGCTTTGATTATCCTTTTGGTGAGTAAGGTACTATAGATTATAGACTAAAGGGAATTTGTGAGAGGAATCGTTTAGACTTTAGAAAGTCTATTTGAACATAAAATAGTAAATACTCACAAAAGTAAAACCCTACAGATTTAAATGAAGTAAAACATAAAATCCCCTGTCCCCCTCGCCCAGTTCCTATGAGTTTATGACCGTGTGATCTGCCATCACGAAGGGACACCTGTAAGAGGAAAGCAATGCTACTCAGGGCAAGCGTGGCAGGGCTGCAGCATCCGGGGCAGTAGCTGTGGTCTGTGGCATCTCCCTGGACATCACCCGAGTTGAGTTCACAGCCGTTTCTGAAACAGCAATGTTTTAGGTGCATCGTTCCCTGTCAGCTTGCAACGATGGGCTTCATTTCTCTTCACTTTTTATTCTGAAAAATAGTCAGCTTATTGAAAAATCACTACACGTTGATCTTCCATGAGCCTTTCACCTGGGTCCAGCTCTGACGCTTGTCACGGTTTCTCCGTGAGATCATGGTCTCATGCGCTCTCATGCACACACCGCAGTTGCTATTCCAGTCACATTTGGGAACAAGTTAAAGACTGCTACTCAGTTTTCTGTTGCTGTATTCATAATACCCAACATGAACAACTTAGAGGAGGCCAAGTTCATTTTGGCTCATGGTTTTGAAGGCTCAGTCCATGGACTACTGACTCCATTGCTCTGGGCCTGAGGCGAGGAAGAGCATCATGGTGGATGGGCAAGGCGGGGGAGGAGCATTGCTGTCGTCAGCAGCCAGGAGCAGGGAGAGAACGGGCAGAGCCACAGGGAAGACGAACCCTTCCAGGGCTTCCAGTGACTATCTCCTCCAGCCATGCCCCACCTACCTACAGCTACTCCCCAGTCAGTCCATTCAAAGTGGGATGGACTGACCTCATAATCCAATCAGCTCACTCTGAATCCTCCTGCATTAACTGGGAACTTTCAGGGGACACTTCATATCCAAATCACAACAACGATGGTGTCATCTCTTACTATTAAATATTTCAGTGTGTATCTGTAGAGAACAAGGGCATTCTCTTACATGCGCAGAGTAGGGATTCATATAATATCATAATCTAACATAAACCACATTCACATCCTATCGGTTGTCCCAATAATCTCCCAATTGCAATTTATTTTTCTGAGTCAGGATCTGGTCCAGGGTTGCTCATTGGGACTGGTCATCATGTCTCTGTAGACCCTTTTGTCTGGAGTTGCTGATACTCGTCTCTCTGTGATTTAGGACATTGTCGTCTTTGGGGGCATTCAGGCCAGTGGTTCTGTAGAATGCTCCGAGTTTGAGCTCGTCTGAACATTTCCACGCTGCTGGAGTCACATGGAGCTTTTGGCAGGAAGGCTGTAAGTGATGTTTTGCTCAGGGCCCTGCACCAGGAGGCTCCTGACGTCAGTGTCTGCACCTCGTGCTCCCCAACAACTGCGTGACCGTTGCATTCCATGCCGAGGGTGTCATGTAATTACTCCAGCTCTGCCCTGTGGACCGGCGCTGGTTTGTTCCCAGGGTTTGGTTAGCAAGCTGCACTGGCCTGCCGAGGAGGATGGCAGATGCTGGAGGAGGGAGAAGGGACGTGGCCGAGGACGTTGAAGAAGCAGGAGCAACAGAGGCAGGAGTTTTAATACAGGTGCCCTTAGGCCTGAGGCTCATGGGTGGCTTGGCTGCTGTGGAGGAAATGACTGCAGTGGAGAGACCGTGGGAGGGTGAGGACTGGAGGAGGGAGACCACTTGGGGGCTCCTCCTGCAGCAAGGGAGGAGGATAAAGGCCTCAAGGGCAGACAGCAGTGGGGGGGGGCAGAACTAAGGGGGCGATTAGGAAACTCAGAAGCCCTGAGCAGGCCGCAGCTCAGATGCACCTCAAGAACATCACGCAAGGGAAAGAAGTGGGGCTGCGTGGTTTTAAAATATGACACACCCATGATGAGATGGAAAATGCAAAGGGACCCAGTTTAGGACAGCAAATGAAAGAATTAAAACAGCCAGAAATAAACATAAGCAATGCTGGCCCTGAGAGAAGAGCTCTAAGATCCTCCTGGAAAAGACATGGAGGCAGAACTTCAGTAAACGGGCAGGTGTGCAGGAGCCTGCAGAGGAAAACCAACAGCTTAGAGGTGAGAATTCTGCCTGTCAATTTGTGCAGGTAAGACGATCCCAGTAAAAGTACCCCCTGCCCCGAGTTGGACTAGTTGATTACAAAGGTCATTGGGGAGAACAAATACGTCAGAACAGTTGGTGCTTTAGTCTTAGTGATGTCCTCCTTGAGTGCCTGTGGATTTGAGAGAAGGGTAGGGATGTTCAGATTGAGACGTGCAAGCCTGCTGTCCAGAGGCCCTGGAGGGCCACGCAGGCAGAGTCAAGCCAGGAGGAGCCTGGCTTTGCAGGAGCAGCGTGCGTGGGTTGGAGCTTTGGGAAAGACCAGCACCCAAGTTGGCACCAGTGGGTGGGTGGGTGGTGAGCGAGGGCAGGGAAGAGGAAGGAAGGGCGGAAGACACCAGAGAGGATGAGAGAGAATCAAGAAAGAGCACCATGCCCCCGAAGAGAGGGGCACCAGGGGTTTCCAGAAAGCGGAAACGGTACCCAGCAGCTGAGGTCCTGGAGGTGACCGTGGGACATTTCCTCTGGGTCTGGCAGGCAGGAATCCATTTGTGACCAGGGGCAGTGGGGTTTGCAGCCTGTGCGGGAGGTGGAGGCGTGAGCGGGCTCCCCAGAGACAACTAAGAAAACTCGGTTTCAATGGTCTCCTCGCAGAGGATGCCCGATGGCTGTGCACAGGTAGCCTCCATGTGCCGTGAGGCTAATGACATGTCCCGCTGAGCAGAGCGCTGCTACCCGCCTCTCCACCTGCAGAGTGTTGTGAAACGCCCGTCTTGGTCATCTTTCTAAGCCTGACTTAACTGACCTAACAGAATAAAGACTTGGTGGAAGAGGACTGGATCGGATCCATCCCTTCATGAAGTAGTTAACGAGTGTGTCCCGGACGTCAGGGGTGACTGCTGCTTGGGGTGCAAAACAGTGTTTGAGTGAAGAAGATGCTCAGAGATCTCTTCCTCACAGAGTGTCTCAGTCCACTGTGAGCTGCAAGGGCTCAAGGCCACTGGGTGCATGAGTCCTCAGAAGCAGAGGTTTATTTCGGTCCTGGTTCTGCAGGCCAAGGTCCGGGGTCACATCTGGTGACAACCTTCTTTCCGGAGGAGTCCTGGGGCACTGCAGGCCTTCGCATGGGAAGAGACATGGGAAGCTCACTTCACAGGTCTTCCCTGTTCTTATGAAGCCACCAGCGTTCAGTCACGGGCCCCACCCACGACCTTCATGGTCGGGATCAGCTCCCATAGGCACCCCCGCTAAACACCGGGCTGGATGACATTTCCGTCCTCTTATGTCTCACGACAGGGATGAAACCCCAACAGGAGTTTCAGAGGAGACAAACCAAATTCAATCCCAGCGCAGAGCTGCCGTTCTGACAGACCAGGAATAGCAGATGGAAAGAAGAGGTGAATTCCTAGATGGTAGGACCTCAGGGGGAACAGGAGCCGGGGCCAAGGGGACGAGGGGAGGGGTGGTTGGTGGCTGGTTGCAGTTCTGAAAAGAGTGAAGGGGCAGGACTCGGGGAAGGGAGCCTCCTAGAGGTACTCCTCACTGAGAAGGTAATGACGGGATAAAACGGGATCATCTCCACAGAGTCACGGGCCTGCTGCAGGTCACGAAAGATCTCCTAACGAACTCTCCTAAAGGCAGTTTAGTGTGTGGGTCTGAGCTCACGAGGATGTTCAAAAAGCCTTGCAAGTTTTGATGAGAAAAGGAGGAGTAACGGTTTCCAAGCTAGAGCCTGCTGGGGCTTCAGCCGGATTCGGTAGTTTTGGGTGGGGCCTGAGAATTTGCATTTCTCACAAACTTCTATTGATGTTGGCCCAGGGACCACATTTTGAGGACCACCAGGGCAGAGCAAAGGAAGCTGAGCTTGGAATCTGTGGATATAAGGGAAATGGATGAAGTGGCAAGGCAGGAGCTGGGTAACCAGAAACAGCTGGCCACAGGAGCCCAGGGAGGGGAGTCCAGGCGACGGGAGAGGGCCACGGAGTCGGAGACTGCTGACTGAACTGGGCCATGGGAAACCCATTTCAATGGTTGGGGACTGAGAACAGGAAGGAACTAGTTCTCAGCGAGGAATCAAAGGAGGGTGGGCCTGTTCTGAAGTCAGAGCTGGGGTCTTTGGCTTGAAGCACGGACTCTAACTCACTCTAGTCCCTTGATTGCTGGCTGCTTTGAAACAAGTAGTGACCACACTCCACAAGACTCACTCACAGAAGGAACAAGGAGGCTTCTGTCAGACTGACTGGTTACACGTCTGTTCTTTAATGACAGTTGCCGTAGCTATTAGAAAGACCCACTCGTAAGGTGGAAACACGGTTTCCACACTTGGGGGACAATTGATTCCTTCGCACAAGCAGGGAAAAACATCATGCAGTGACAAGAGTTAATGCACAAAAATGACCCAGTGAAGATGAGTTTAATCAATATTTAACTACAATGGTTAGTGACAGAAGAAATGTGGGACAAAATAGCAGAAGCAGTTTAATGCACAGAAGTCTAAAAACGTAATCTAGCAGCAAGGTGCTGCCGAGAAAGGCAGATCATGAGAAGTACTGGCAGATTTTACTACATAAGAAAAGACTCTAGCACATACTGTGCACAAAAACAAAAAGTAAATGGCAAATTTCTAAAAGTTAAAAAATCACCTATGTGCAATAAAGGGTCAGTATCTTTATAAGATTAAAAAACTCTTTGAAATCAGTAAGAAAGAGACAAATATTGCAACAAAGAAATGATAAAAAAAACAAAACAAAAACAAAACTCTCAGATGAAGAAGTAAAGCTGCCACTGAGTATTTCTGAAGTTATAGCTTTATTAATATTCTTGGACTTAGAACTTGAAGTAATATTCAAAAATTCACCCTTCAAATTGATACAGGCTCCTGGTATTAAAATCCAGTCTTCTGACCTGGCAGCTGTATGCTTAGAGAACAGGCAACATATTTTTAATTCTAAAAGACTGTGATGGATTTAGAATAGAAAAATAGGTTGTCAGATGCGACCTAAGTATGCAACAACAGGGAACTTGATTTTCTCACAGCCCCGAGACGATGGGTGGCCTGGGCGGGCGGCTCCTCCTCGTGTGTTGGGCCGCTTCTCCTTCAAGGTGCCGTCTGGGCAGCCGCCTTCCACCTTCAGGCAACTGCCTTTCCTTTGCGCAGGGCTCAGGGAACGCGGGGCCTTCCCTGTTCATGGAGCCCTGTTCTCAGGGTACAGTGATGACTGATTGGCATTTCTGCTCCTTGTCTTTGACAATGAGGTTTTTCAACGCAGAGACCCTGTCTACTGATTTCTCATCGATTCCCTCCCCTCCCTCGCCCAGCCCTCCTCCCTAGCCCATGGAAGACACCAGTCCATCCATGTGTGTTGAGGAAATGAGGATGGAGCGTCAAAGCAGGTTTGTGGCCATGCCCGAGGGCACAGAGCCTAGGAGCTCAGTGGGCAGGGTGGGCAGGTGGGGTCAACTGAGGTGCTCTTGAGGAAACGTTCCCAGGATCCAATTCTTACCACTCATGCGTCTGGAAATCTGCATGTTGCGTTCCTTCCACAGCCTGAGAATGATGCTACCAAACTAGTTCAGGCTCCCGCGCTGCCTGTGGGACAGACTTGGGTAGAGGTAGTGCCCGCCGGGCAGAGTGGTGGGTGTGCAGGGGGTGGGTGCCTGGCTGCAGGGGTGCAGGTGGGCAGCTGGTGAGCTCTGGCGGGGCTGCTCTGCCCTGCCCTTGTGCTCGGGGCCCCAGGGAGGGAGTCCTCCCTTGCGGGGAGCCAGTGAGACAAGAGGAAGCAGAAGTCTGGAAGCAACAGGACTTGGTGTGGGGTGGAGCCGGGGCGGAGTGGCAGAAGAGGTGTGCCTGGTGACCCTGGACCACACTCGTGCCTCAGGGTGACCGCGGGTGCCTACAGCATCTCCTGCCCTCGGGTTCCATGTAAGTGACCACCACAAGCACAGCAATTGCAGAATTCCCCACGACGGCAGCCCAGCAGCCCGAGACCTGCCGACTACCCTGGACTTACCTGGTCCAGTGTCGCAGGTTCCCGAGTCTGCTGTTAGGAAGGTAAAGAAATCGCTTACCCCAGCTTCTCTTCCCATTCCAGGGGTGGATCCCAGCCTCGTCCTGGGAAACTAGAAGGATGTGGGGCGCCCACAGCCAGAGGCCCACAGCTCTGGGTGAATGTGCAATTATTGGGGAGGGGCCCATGACTTTCAATATGATCTGATACTTAGACACAAAAAGGTCAAAGGATTTGGGAGCTCCCAGGATATGATGTGTTTTTGGTCTTTAGAAGAGAGAGGTTGATTTTTTTTAAAAGAACAGCTCTGTGGGGTCAGGATGAGCCTGGAAGTGTGGAGATTCTACCCAGTCCAGAGGGGTGTCTCCTTCCTGGGGAGGAGGGTTCTGAGACGCTCAGAGAGTGGTCTCCGGGTAAGGCTCTTGACACTGTGGTCAAGTTCCACAGCATCGCCCTTGGAGGCTTCTCCGCTTGGCCCAGCCCTTCCTCTGCTCGCTGCTCCACACCCAGCAGTACGTCAGAGAGCTCTGCCCCCGGGTGTGTTTCCCACCCCTCTTCACAGCTGCTGGCCTCTCCTCGGGAGCCCTCCTCTCCTCTGGCAGTTAGGAGCCAAGGCCCGGTTCAAATGCCAGCCCTCGAAGTTCTCTTCCTGGGGCCCCGTCACCGGGACCTCCCCTTCCTCCCAAGCCCTGTGTTCTAACTGCTGCACGTCCACCTCTCTGCCAGGAGGGGCGGGGTGGTCCCTGACTGTTCCTGGACCAGCGCAAGATCTCTGCCTGGAGGGACCTCACCTTGCTTCCCTCTGGGCTGCTGTCACTTCCACGGTGGCTGGTGCACCCTGCCTGGGGCATGGCAGGGACTCCGAGGTGCCCACTAGGGCCTGGCCTGGGGAGGAGCTGCCGTCAGTGAGGAGGCAGAGTGGGAAGGCAGACGAGGACAGGAAAGGCCTGGGCCTCTGCAGGGAGGTTTGGGAGAGAGTCCAAACTCACCTCGTCCGTGGACAGGGTCTCCACATCTGCCTGCTCCTGGGCATGGCCTGGGTGAAAGCTGTGCGACTAGATTTTATTTTCCATCTTTAGCTGCAGACCGGGGTAGAGGCTCAATGGCTTCTCCTGCTCCAGCCATCCCGTGGTCTCCACGTCTCTCCTGGCCCTCCACGAGGACTCTTGAAGGAACGTGTGGCCCTTTGCTTTGCGGTGAGCTCACAGGTTGAGCAGCCGTGTGCTTCAGCCGTGGGGCTGGGGCTCTGCGTCGGAGTGTTCTTCCTTGCTAAGTCACAACTGCGTGGAGTCTGACAGGTTTCATGGGCAACTCTCTATCTTAGTGGCAATTGTAGCCTACAACCCATGACGAGCTGGGAAACGCATTCGATCCAGAGCTGTAGAAATTCAGCTTGGAAGTTGACAGATGCCTTTCTTTGCAGCGAGGTGTTCCCCTGACAGGAATGAGACCCGCTTTTCTTATTCCAAACCACTTGGTCGGTCGTACATGGTGGACAACCCCAGCCGTTGCCAGGGCGTCCACTCTCTTTGCATGGTCCGCTGTCCAGCAGATGTGAGAATAGAAGGATGGCCTCCCCGGGGCCTAGGGTCACCTCAGTGGCTTTTGTAAGTAAGGAACACCCACGTGTCACCATGCTGACCACAGTCTTGTCACTAGCTGGTACCCTGAGACCTGGAACACTTGGTCCATCTTTCATCTCTGCTGGCTGCGTCACCGGGTGCTTTCAGAGGGACAGAGCAGAGGCATGCAGTGGCAAGCTTCTGAGATTTTAGAGATGACATAGACCAAAGGGTGAGGAAAGTAAAATTGGATGATTTTTGAGCCTGAAAGGAGCACCATCTACCTAAGTCGAAAGCTGACTGTGGGGGCAGAGCAGGCAAGTGTCTGGAGAGGCCAGGTGCTTCGGAGGAGTGTGGTGGGTGCGAGGCGGTCAGATGCTGGGTCTATTTCAAGGGTGGCACTGGCACCATCTGCTGATGGGCTGGCTCCAGGGAGGGAGGGAGGGAAGAGGCAAGAAGGGGGCCTTGGTTCTGGAGGTGCAGGCAGGAGTCTGCCCCGCGGCCGAGGCTATTCGGAGGCAGGAGTAGGTGCAGTTAGAATAAGAGCTGCGTTTTGGAGAGGGCAAGGTCGAGATGCTTAGGGGACCTCAGGGGGACCTGGGGAGTGGGCCTGAGTGTGAGGAGGCCCAGGGAGAGACTGGACAGGCCAAATGCCTTCAGAACAATCGAGATTGGACTTGGCAACACGGAGGTCGTGGTGACCGCGACCAGGGTGGACTCTGGAGGCTGGGGAGGAGACCTGGTCGCAGTAGGGTGGAGAGCAGCGGAGGGTGAGGATGTGGGACACGTGAGTGAAGAACTCTGCTCAGGAGTTTCGTCCTAACGGCGAGGACACGGCGGGGGTGGACAGGGTCGAGAGGTCATCACACATGTTTGGCCAGTTTCTGGGGTCTGGGCGCTCCCTGGCCGGCTGGCTGCTCATTGCCCCTGGTGACCCGAGATGGTCTAGGAAGGCGTGAGTTTGCATTTTGGAGCAAGAGGCATTCATACATCCTATTACAACCATACGACCCATCCGGACACAACCCCCCAGGCTAAATAACAGCCCTGCAAGCCCAGCAGAGCTCACCTGCACCTGGCCAGCTCGTCAGCACATTCCTGCCCCTCTGTGACTCCATTTATGGGCCCCACCCTCAGCAAGGCCTCTCCCAGGTAGAAAGGGCAGAGGTCCTGGTCTCAGGTCGGGGTGAGCAGCATTTGCCAAGCCAGGTCCGAGCCCTCCATTCCTAACTTGCTGAGGGTCCCACAGCCACAGAATGGCCCTCGTCCCTGTTCTGTTTCTGGCTGGGCTCTTGGGAAGCTCTCCTGACTGGGGAAGCAAGAAGGTGCTTCAACAGTGGGAGCAGAGGTGAAGGAGACGGGCCCTTGTGGGGGAGTGGAAGGTGGAGTCCCCTGACTGGTTTCTGTCCAGGCTGTTCAGAGAGGTCTGCTTCACAGCAATGGAGCCGCTACAGGAGGCCGTGCCTCGGGCCCCAGGACCAGAGTCCGTCTCAACGTGCCAGCGAGGGGAGGGACAGGGAAGCGGGTCTCGGGACCTTTCCCCCTGGTGTCAGTTCAGCCACCTCTTCCCCCAAGGCCCTGGCTGATGGATGGCCCTCTTTCCGAGGCACCGAGTGGCTGCAGAGGCTGCCATCCACCAGGACCAGGGAAGCAGATGGTGACTAAGGGCAGCTGATCACTTGGAAGTCCCCCCCCAACTGGTCCTCACTAAGTAAACAGCAGCAGAAGTGGCTGTGGCTGGCTCTCCTGTGTGGACTGTCAATCTGACAGCACCGAGGCCTTCACAAACCGTTGGTGTCACAGACCCTCTGCTTGTGGTAGAGCAGCTGATGGCCTCAGAAGGCAGACATGACTTTGGTAAATTAGGGAACAGTCACTGTTTGAGACCAGGTGACCACAGAGCTGCCTGCTATCAGCACAGGGTATTTTATGCTTACTGTGCTCACTTGTCACAAAGGAATCTTGTAGCCCGTGAAAAACAGGTTCTGCTGAAGATAACGAGGTGAGCTAGTTGGTGACACAAGGTCGAGCCTCTGACACAAGTCCATCAATCCTGCTGTCCCTAGTTCTGTCTTGGGTATTCCCTGGGCCCTTCCCCAGAGCCACATCAACTCTGCACCAGGATCTTCATTGCTACGTGACCACGTTCCCCATGGGGTGTGGGCCAAGTGTTTCTCAAAGTATGCCTCTGTGGGACGTTCATGGTCAGATAGAAAATACAATTATTTGGGATAAGCTGGGTGAAACAGGGCTTTTGTGACAAGACACTGGGGTCCCTCACTGTATGACCAAGTGACTGTACCTTCCAAGGTGTGTGCATCTTCTAAGAGGGAAATCTGGCTCTTCCTGAACCTTCTGGACTGAGGAAACCTGGTGGAGAACACTCCGGGGCGTTCGCCATCTTAGGAATGTGGAAAATGCTGTCAGAAAGGGAACGATTGGGTCTTGGAGGTCCTCCAGACCAGGGCTGTCCATCTGCAATGTGCTGTGAGCTACACGTGCAAGTCACGTCTGTGATCAACTTTCCAGCAGCCACATAAAAAGATAAAAACAGTTGGGATTAATTTTAATAATTTTGTATTTTTTCTGTTTAGTTAAACATGACAGCAGAGTGCATTTCCATTCCTCATACACAAATGTAGCACAACTTTCCATTTCTCTGGTTGCACACAATGTAGATTCACACCATTCATGCAATCAAGCATGTACATAGAGTAACGGTCTCATTCCATGGCCTTTCCCACCCTCCTGCTCCCTCCCCTGTCCTTATTCCCCTCTGCCCAATCCAAATTTCCTCCAATCTTCCCTGTTTGTCCCACCCCTGTTATGCATCAGCATTCACTTATCAGAGAAAACATTTGGCCTTTGATTTTTTGGGATTGGCTTATCTCACTTAGCATGATATTCTCCAACTCCATCCATTATCTTCAAATACCATAATTTTATTCTTTAAGGCTGAGTAATATTCCATTGTATATATATACCACAGTTTCTTTATCCATTCATCTATTGAAGAACATTTGGGTTGGTTCCACAATCTAGCTAGTGTGAATTGAGCTGCTATAAACATTGATATGGCTGTGTCACTGTAGTATGCTAACTTTAAGTCCATTGGATATAGGCCTTTTTTTTTTTTTTTTTTAAATGGGAGAATATTTTTTTTTATTATTGTACACAAATGGGATACATGTTGTTTCTCTATTTGTACATGGTGTAAAGGCATAACATTTGTGTAATCATAAATTTACATAGGGTAATGTTTGATTCATTCTGTTATTTTTTTCCCTTACCCCCACCCCTCCCACCCCTCTTTTCCCTCTATACAGTCCTTCCTTCCTCCATTCTTGTCCCCCTCCCTAAACCTAACTCTAATCCTAACACTAACTCTTTTTTTTTTATTTTTTTTTTTTTTTACATTTACATAGGGTAATGATGTTTATTTTATTTTTCCCCTCCCCCCCACCCCTCCCACCCCTCTTTTCCCTCTACACAGTCCTTCTTTCCTTCATTCTTACCGCTCTCCTTAGCCTAACTCTAAACCTAACCCTAAACCTAATGCTAGCCCCTCCCGCCCCCCATTATATGTCCTCATCCGCTTATCAGCGAGATCATTTGTCCTTTAGTTTTTTGAGACTGGCTTATCTCACTTAGCATGATATTCTCCAATTTCGACCATTTGCCTACAAATGCCATAATTTTATCATTCTTCATTGTGGAGTAATATTCCATTGTATAAATATGCCACAGTTTCTTTATCCATTAATCAACTGAAGGGCATCTAGGTTGGTTCCACAATCTGGCTATGGTGAATTGAGCAGCAATGAACATTGATGTGGCTGTATCTCTGTAGTATGCTGATTTTAAGTCCTTTGGGTATAGGCCAAGGAGTGGGATAGCTGAGTCAAATGGTGTTTCTATTCCAAGCTTTCTGAGGAATCTCCACACTGCTTTCCAGAGTGGCTGCACTAATTTGCAACCCACCAGCAATGTATGAGTGTTCCTTTTTCACCACATCCTCGCCAACACCTATTGTTGCTTGTATTCTTGATAATCGCCATTCTAATTGGGGTGAGATGAAATCTTAGGGTAGTTTTGATTTGCATTTCCCTTATTACTAGGGATGTTGAACATTTTTTCATATATCTGTTGATTACTTGTACATCTTCTTCTGTGAAGTGTCTGTTCATTTCCTTAGCCCATTTGTTGATTGGATTATTTGTATTCTTCGTGTAGAGTTTTTTGAGTTCTTTATAGATTCTGGAAATTAGCGCTCTATCTGAGGTATGGTTGGCAAAGATATTCTCCCACTCTGTAGGCTCTCTCTTCACATTTCTGATAGTTTCCTTTGCTGAGAGAAAGTTTTTAAGTTTGAATCTATCCCAGTTGTTGATTCTTGCTTTTATTTCTTGTGCTATGGGAGTCCTGTTAAGGAAGTCTGATCCTAAGCCAACAAGTTGAAGATTTGGACCTACTTTTTCTTCTATAAGATGCAGGGTCTCTGGTCTGATTCCGAGGTCCTTGATCCATTTTGAGTTGAGTTTTGTGTAAGGTGAGAGATAGGGGTTTAATTTCATTCTATTGCATATGGTTTTCCAGTTTTCCCAGCACCATTTGTTGAAGAGGCTATCTTTTCTCCATTGCATATTGTTGGAACCTTTGTCTAGTATGAGAAAATTGTATTTATTTGGGTTTGTGTCCATGTCCTCTATTCTGTACCATTGATCTACCTGTCTATTTTGGTACCAATACCATGCCGTTTTTGTTACTATTGCTTTGTAGTAGAGTTGAAGATCTGGTATTGCAATACCCCCTGCTTCACTCTTGCTACTAAGGATTGCTTTAGCTATTCTAGGTTTTTTATTCTTCCAGATGAATTTCATAATTGCTTGCTCTATTTCTGCAAGGTACATCATTGGGATTTTAATTGGAATTGCATTGAATCTGTATAACACTTTAGGTAGTATAGCCATTTTGACGATATTAATTCTGCCTATCCAGGAACATGGGAGTTCTTTCCATCTTCTAAGGTTTTCTTTAATTTCTTTCTTTAGTGTTCTGTAGTTCTCATTGTAGAGGTCTTTCACCTCTTTTGTGAGATTGATTCCCAAGTATTTTATTTTTTTCGATGCTATTGTGAATGGGGTAGTTTTCCTAATCTCTCTTTCTGAAGATTCATCACTTATGTATAAAAATGCATTGGATTTATGAGCATTGATCTTGTAACCTGCTACTTTACTGAATTCACTTATGAGTTCTAAAAGTTTTCTGGTGGAATTTCCAGGTTCCTCTAAATATATAATCATGTCATCAGCGAACAGGGATAGTTTGAGTTCTTCTTTTCCTATTCGTATCCCTTTAATTTCTTTCGTTTGTCTGATTGCTCTGGCTAGAGTCTCAAGGACGATGTTGAATAGAAGCGGTGAAAGAGGGCATCCCTGCCTTGTTCCAGTTTTTAGGGGGAACGCTTTCAGTTTTTCACCATTTAGAATGATATTAGCCATGGGCTTAGCGTAGATTGCCTTTATAATGTTTAGGAATGTTCCCACTACCCCAATTTTTTCTAGTGTTTTGAGCATGAAGGGATGCTGTATTTTATCAAATGCTTTTTCTGCATCTATTGAAATAATCATGTGATTCTTAACTTTAAGTCTGTTGATATGGTGAATGACATTTATTGATTTCCGAATGTTGAACCAACCTTGCATCCCTGGGATAAAACCCACTTGATCGTGGTGAACTATCTTTTTAATATATATTTGTATGCGATTTGCTAAAATTTTGTTGAGAATTTTTGCATCGATGTTCATTAAGGATATTGGTCTGAAATTTTCTTTCCTCGACGTGTCTCTGTCTGGTTTAGGTATCAGGGTGATATTGGCTTCATAGAACGAGTTTGGGAGGGTTCCCTCCTCTTCTATTTCATGGAATAGTTTGAGGAGTATTGGAATGAGCTCTTTAAAGGTTTTGTAGAACTCGGCTGAGAACCCATCTGGTCCTGGACTTTTCTTTGTTGGTAGGCTTTTGATGACCTCTTCTATTTCATTGCTTGAAATTGGTTTATTTAAGTTGTGTATGTCCTCCTCGTTCAGTTTAGGTAGTTCATATGTCTCTAGAAATTTGTTGATGTCTTCGAGGTTTTCTGTTTTGTTGGAGTATAGATTTTGAAATAGCTTCTAATTATGTTTTGTATTTCACTCGTGTCTGTTGTGATGTTTCCTTGTTCATTCCGAATTTTAGTAATTTGAGTTTTCTCCCTCTTTCTCTTTGTTAGTGTGGCTAAGGGTTTATCAATTTTATTTATTTTTTCAAAGAACCAACTATTTATTTTGTTAATTTTTCTGATTGTTTCTTTTGTTTCGATTTTGTTGATTTCGGCTCTGATTTTAACTATTTCCTGTCTTCTACTACTTTTGGTATTGGTCTGCTCTTCTTTTTCTAGTGCTTTGAGCTGTAGTGTTAAATCGTTTATTTGTTGATTTCTACTTCTTTTTTTGAATGCACCCCATGAAATAAATCTTCCTCTAAGTACTGCTTTCATAGTGTCCCAGAGATTTTGATATGATGTGTCTTTGTTCTCGTTTACTTCTAAGAATTTTTTTATTTCCCTCCTGATGTCTTCTGTTATCCATTCATTATATAATAGTGTATTATTTAGTCTCCAGGTATTGGAGAAGTTTCTGTTTTTTATTCTGTCATTTATTTCTAATTTCAATCCATTATGATCTGATAGAGTACAAGGTAGTATCTCTATCTTCTTGTATTTGCTAACAGTAGCTTTGTGGCATAAAATATGGTCTATTTTAGAGAAGGATCCATGTGCTGCTGAGAAGAAAGTGTATTCGTTCTTTGTTGGATGGTATATTCTATATATGTCCGTTAAGTCTAAATTGCTGATTGTGTTGTTGAGATCTATAGTTTCTTTATTCAATTTTTGTTTGGACGATCTATCCAGTGGTGAGAGAGGTGTGTTAAAATCGCCTAGTATTATTGTGTTGTGGTCTATTTGATTTCTGGAATTGAGAAGGATTTGTTTGACGTACGTGGATGAGCCAATGTTCGGGGCATAGGTATTTATGATTGTTATGTCTTGCTGATTTATGCTTCCCTTAAGCAGCATGTAATGTCCTTCTTTATCCCTTCTGACTAGTTTTGGTTTGAAGTCCACATTATCTGAGATGAGGATGGATACTCCAGCTTTTTTGCTGTGTCTGTGTGCATGGTATGTTTTTCCCCATCCTTTCACCTTTAGTCTATGGGTGTCTCTTTCTATGAGATGAGTCTCTTGCAGGCAGCATATTGTTGGATTTTTCTTTTTAATCCAATCTGCCAGTCTGTGTCTTTTGATTGATGAATTCAGGCCATTAACATTCAGGATTATTATTGTGATATGATTTGTATTCCCAGTCAATTGACTCATATTTGTTTTTGACATGATTTGGTTTCTCCTTTATTTGGCTATTCCTTTAGGCTAGCGCCTCCTGTTGCTGATTTGCATCATTGTTTTTCATCTCTTCCTCATGGAATATTTTGCTGAGAATGTTCTGTAATGCTGGCTTTCTTTTTGTAAATTCCTTTAGCTTTTGTTTATCATGGAAGGATCTTATTTCATCGTCAAATTTGAAGGTAAGTTTTGCTGGGTATAAGATTCTTGGTTGGCATCCGTTTTCTTTCAGGGCTTGGTATATGTTGTTCCAGGCCCTTCTAGCTTTTAGGGTCTGGATTGAAAAATCTACTGATATTCTTATTGGTTTCCCTCTGAATGTAATTTGATTCTTTTCTCTCGCGGCCTTTAAAATTCTGTCTTTATTTTGTATGTTAGGTATTTTCATAATAATGTGCCTTGGTGTGGGTCTGTTGTAATTTTGTATGTTTGGAGTTCTATAAGCCTCTTGTACTTGGTTTTCCATTTCATTCTTCAGATTTGGGAAATTTTCTGTTATTATTTCATTGAATAGATTGTTCATTCCTTTGGTTTGTTTCTCTAAGCCTTCCTCAATCCCAATAATTCTTAAATTTGGCCTTTTCATGATATCCCATAATTCTTGTAGATTCTGTTCATGATTTCTTACCATCTTTTCTGTTTGGTCAACTTTGCTTTCAAGATTAAATAATTTGTCTTCAATGTCTGAGGTTCTGTCTTCCAGGTGTTCTATCCTATTGGTTATGCTTTCTATGGAGTTTTTAACTTGGTTTATTGTTTCCTTCATTTCAAGGATTTCAGTTTGGTTTTTTTTCAGTATCTCTAACTCTTTATTGAAATGATCTCTTGCTTCCCGTATTTGGTCTTTTAACTGTTGGTTGGTGTGATCATTTAATGCCTGCATTTGCTCTTTCATCTCCTCCTTCAATGCCTGCATTTGCTCTTTCATCTCCTCATTAGCTTCTCTGATCGTTTTAATTACGTACATTCTGAACTCCCTTTCTGACATTTCTTCTGCTGTGCTGTCATTGGGTTTTATTGATGTAGTATCTAGGTTTGTTTGGGACATTTTCTTCCCTTGTTTTCTCATATTGGTCAGTTGTCAGTGGGACCCTGAGATATTGCAGTTTTCCGCTATTGGCTTATAGTGTCCCGGTAGATTTCCAGAGTATCACCTCCCAGCCTTCAGTAGCCTGATGTCTTGGAGGAATCTGATAAAGCAGCGTATCCGAAGAAAACTGCCCCTAGCCCCCTACTGGTTCCACGGTTTGGAACTGGCTCTGTGCGGAAATGCTCTCACTGTGGGCCTGCACCGTGCAGCTGGCGGTGTGGGAGGAGCCCACTGCCGGAGTGTGGAAGGCTACCTTGGGAAGACTCTAGCTGCCCTGCCCGGCTCCAATAAGCCACCTCTATCTGGGCCTGCCACCCGGGCTGAGCTTTACCCAGTGGGCAGACTCACCCGTGGCTCTATTTCAGTCCGAGTCTCTCAATGCCTCCCCTTCTTAACTCCTGGGTTCTGGAGCGACTGGGGGTGCAGTCCCCCTCTAGGCCGCTATCTTGGATTGCCCCGTGAAGAGAGCCTGCAGCCGGAGTGGGCAGAGCCGCTTGAAGCGGTCTCTGGCTGCCCTGCCCTGATCCCAGAGGCTGCTTGCAGATCGAGGCTCTCCGCTGGTTCGTTGCCGGAGTACGCTGCGCTGCAGTGGCTCCGGGACTCGGAGCTTGTTCTGGTCAGAAAGGCTCTCACTAGCGGGCCAGTTCCGTTCCGAGAACCTGGAGAAGCTGGCTGTGTGGGCGGGGCCCACCGCTGGAGTGCGCAGGGCTGCCTGTGGATGACTCTAGCTGCCCTGCCCGGCTCCGATCAGCCACCTCTATCTGGGCCTGCCACCCGGGCTGAGCTTTACCCAGTGGGCAGACTCACCTGTGGCTCTATTTCAGTCCGAGTCTCTCAATGCCTCCCCTTCTTAACTCCTGGGTTCTGGAGTGACTGGGGGTGCAGTCCCCCTCTAGGCCGCCATCTTGGATCGTCCCCGGATATAGGCCTTAATAATTATTTTATTATATATCATATAACACAAAGTTACCTCATATATTATAATTTTTAGATAATATATTCAGGCATATAAGTACCAAATATTACTACATCCAAAGTATTTCCATATCAAAGTGTAATCAGTATAAAAATATTAACATGGTCTTGTGCCACAGGTCACGTTTTGGGCAGCGACAGAGTGCACATGCACAGCAATCCCATCAGGTGATGTTGCCCTGTGACAGCCCACAGTTAGCCTAAGCTCACTACGGTGTTTGTACAATGAGACACTCGCCTACTGACCCGCCTCAGAGTGTATCCTGTTGTTAAGCAATGCATGATTTTATTTCCATTATTTTCTTCCTGTGAAGTCATTAGACGGAGTCACCTGCATATTCACTAGGCATTGGGGGCTCCGGGCTGCCATCTTGGGCAGTGCAGTTCTATCTAATCCTGACTGAGCACAGGCCCCCACCCCATGTGACACCCCATCAGAGGCCATGCAGACATGGCCAGACCCTTTTAGAGGCAGCGATGGGGGCTCATTGCGTCACTGTTGGTTTCTGGCACGTCCCCTCCATCTGCCTGAGGCCCCACTCAGATCTGGGAAATCTGCCATGAGATCACAGGAACCAAATACCATGTTTTCCTTGTTTTATAGCAGGTTTCTACCCAGAAACAGATCCCCTGTCCTAGCTGGAGAAGGTATCAGACAAGCCAGGAGAGAGCAGCAGAGATGCTCCCTGTCATCAGGACCTGAGCCTGGGCCAGCCTAGCTCCCACCCGCTGCAGCTTTCCCTCCGCCCGCTGGCTTTCCGTACTTCTAAGTCAGAGGCCCTGTCGCCTGGGCTCCTGCTCACTCTGCAGAGTCCCAGGCTCAACCCACAGGGCTGCCCTTGGAGGGAGGTCTGGGGTGAGAGGAGGGAAGGAGACTTCCAAGCCTGTTCCCTTCTCCCACCTGCAGGCTTCACAGGCTCCCTGATCCTGAGAGTGTGCCGCCTCTGTCCTCACCACAGCCTTCCCCTCTTCTGGGTCTGCTCTGGTGCACTGTGGCTAGTGACAGAGAGGCCTCTCTGAGCAGGTTGCAGAGACCCTGGGGTCACCATGTTTACCCCTAGGACACTTGTAGTGTGTACTGAGCCAAGGTGGCCTCTGGGGTGCTGCTGGTCTCTGTTCATGGTCTTCGCAGTGAGCTGGGCACCCAGTAGGGATTACTTCACTGAGTCCTTCCACTGGCATATCCCCGTTGCAGAAAAAGTCACGGAGGCCCAGGAGGGCTAAGGAAATGGCCCAGGGCCACACAACTGTGTTGACTGACTCTGTGCCAAGCTGGAAACATCTCTCCCCCTTTACCTGTCAGCCTCCTGGGGCACGCAGGCCAGGGTAAGACCCCGGCAAAGAAGAGCCATCGAGTATTTGGGCCCACCATCAGAACTCTCCGGCATTTCTTCTTATGCGTAGGATTGGCAGCTCTGTACTTGTAGAGAGAAAAAGGACATGAAGATCAGACTGCTGGTGACCTATTGCCCTGCCTGTGATTTCTTTGGAGCCATCACGGGAGCCATGCTACCTAGAGCTGCCATGGGGACAGAAAGCTCACTGATAAGTGGGGAACACTTCGTGGACCCCTGGTCCGAGGCAGCATGGCAATGACGGACCGAGCGTGTGTTTCTGGAGTAGGTGCCCAGCAGTGGAGCTGGTGTAGGGACTGGTTTTCTGCTTCCGATAACCAGGGACTCTCTGCTCTCAAAGGCTGGTGTGTCCTTGATGTAAGATGCATGGAAATATCTGTCTCATTGTGTGAGGAAATCTGCCACTGGAGTAGCGTGACAATGACTGAGCTAACTCCATGTGCTGGCCAAGAACCTCTCCTGAAGGGCACCGAGTGGGGCTGCCGGCGTCCTCCACTCTGGTGCCAGGAACAGGCGTTTACCCAACACACATAAGGGAGAGCCCGTAACTGGTCTTCCTCATTTGTTCCTTTTGACTTTTCCCTAAACGTTCAGTTTTCAGAGTATTTCCTGGGGCCAGCAACATCTGCATTGCCCAGGAGCTTCTTATATATTCAGACCCTCGGGACCCAGGGACTCTGGGGTGGGACCTGGTAGCCTGTGTTTTAACAAGACTTCAGGGTCTTCATTTTCCTGTGCGGCCGCTGCTGGTCGCTGTGGCCACTGAGCACTTCAAATGTGGCTGGTGAAACATGTCTCAATTTTCCAACCTAATATGAAGAAAAGTGGGTTCAGTATCACATTAAGTTTTTTATGCTGATATCATGTTAAGACAATGATATTATATTTTGAATATACTGCATTAACTAAACTTACTATTAAAATTAACTTCATATGCTTGTTTTTACTTTTTAAAAACATGGCTGCTAGAAAATTTAAGATCACAGGAGTGGGTTGCTCTGGGTGAGTCAGATGCACAGTGAAGTATGAGAACTGCCACCCTGAAGTTCAAGGTTTGGAGGAACCTCATGCACACCGGGATTCATTTCCAGGAGAGGTAAATGTGCCCAAGGCCAGGAAAGCGAGGAGGACCAGCTCGGTGGACTGGAACGCAAACCTTTCATTTTATACTCTTTGGTATTTGGGTTTTTTTAAATCATTATACTCTTGCATAACTAAATAAAACAAGCCCAAACTAAACAAATACCAAGACAAGAACAAAACCCAAAACGTGGTTACAAAGAATGAGACCTGAGCAGCATTTGGCTGAAAGGAGAGAGGATGGAAAGAAATCCACTTTTGTCACTGCTGGTGCAACGGCAGATGCTCCTAGGACCTCGCAAATCCAGGTGGGGATGTACAGAAGTGCAAATGTCATGCTTCTGCCATGCAAATTGCTCCTCTCTCTCCGGGATCATGCCTTTGGAGTCTACTTAAAATGAAGGTACTTGGGCAGCCCGAGCTCCCTCCCAGTCCCATTCTATCAGCTTCACACATCTCCCTGTGTGGAGTCTTATAAAACAGGTTTCTCAGGGAGCAGAAGAAAGAGGGTAAGATAAGAAGAGCTGGGAAAGTTTTGGTAGCTAAGGACCTAGAGCCTTTGCTGGGCACTTCAGCTTGGCTTACATCCGCTCTGCACTGAGAAGGCATGGCCGGGCTGGCTGTGTGCTCCCTGGGAGCGCAGGGCAAAGGTTTTGTGCACCTGCGTTGCTGGGCTCGGGGCCCCGGTGATCTATGAAGCAGGGCTGTGGTTGTCGGAATGTGAGAATCAGCGAAGAGGTTGTCCTTTTCCAAGGTTAGAAGAGCTGTTTTTCTGTGCTGTGCTGTGTTTTTATTTTCTTGCCTTTGTGGGCTAACTAGATGACAAGAAGGGTTAACCGAGGACATGCCCAGCAAGGCTGGAAGCCATTGTCAGGGGTGGTTTAGGAAATGGGGAATGGATGGGGTCCTGGTGTGGGAGGAGCACTAGATGATGCAGGTGGTCTCTCTGTCTCTATGTAAGTCCCTCTTTCAGACGCACAGACTTCAAGAGCAAGTCCTTCAAGTTTTAGAAGGAAGAAATCCAGGCTTTCTGTGAACTGCTGAGCATCTGTGTCCACCAGAAGTCCTCGGTGGATGTGTAAGAGGCCAGCCCGGGGACAGCCCGCTTTTCTCTTGATTGCTGCCCATTTGCAATATATTTTTTAAAAAACCTTCTGGTTGGCGACATATTTTCAAAAAACAACAAATGGGGGTGAAGCAGTTGAACAGAAGACCACACACTGCAAAGTCTGAGACTCTGCCTCTCGTGAACTTGGTAATGGCATCGACCTTCCCAGCTAAGCCAAGCCTGCAGTACTGGAGAGTCTCCTGTGTTTGTGTTCTCTAAAACCATATGTATTAGTCAGGGTTCTCCAGAGAAACGGGACCAACAGTGTGTGTGTACGTGTGTGTGTGTGTGTGTGTGTGTGTGTGTGTGTAAAGAGATTTACTTTAAGGAATTGGCTCATGTGATTTTGGAGGCTGGCTAGTGCAAAACCTGCAGGGTGGGCAGTGGGGCGGGAGCCCCAGCAGAGAGCAGCTGCTGCTGCCCAAGTCCAGAGGCCCTTTACCGTGAAATCCCTTTGTGCCGAGGGCACTGAGGGTCTCACTTGGTGGAGTCTTTCTGTTCTACTCAGGCCTTCGAGAGGTTAGGTGAGGTCTGCCCACATTAGGGACAACCTGCTGCATTCCAAGTCCACTGATTTAGGTGTCAGTCTCCCCCAGTCTCACAGGTACACCTTGAATGGGTGCTCGGTGGGTTAGCCACTGAACACAAAATGAAACTTCCGTCCCCACAGCCCAGTGCACCATGGGAGGGCTCTTCCGACCATTTCTTATTTAATCCCTTTATGTCCAAGGAAGTGGAAACCTGGGACTTGCAGGCCACTTGCCAAGTGCTGTCAGTTGGACCTCCCACGTCCAGTGTTCCCTGCACCTTGGGGGCTAGGTCTGGTGGCCAGTTCTCCCCTGCCTGTGGAAAGGCTGCACGTGCAAGAGACGCTGCTTCTGGGGAGGCAGAGGGAAGCTGTGCAGCCTCTGCACTCCTGGAAAGCCGCCGTCAGTGCAGCACGCCGCTGCGCTCAGAAGCACGTTCCAACCTTGGGTTTGGTAGTTCTTTGGGGTCCGCCTCTGCTTTTCTGCTAGTGGGTGCCAACAGGCCGTGTGTCCGAGCCACAGAAGCAAGCCCACCCCAGCAGTGTGCTGAGCCCACAGGCTCGCTCCTTCCCTGGAACTAGGCTGAATCCTGGCCCAGCTGCCTTCTGGCCTTGTGACCGTGGACAAGTTACTTAACTCCACCGTGCCTTCCTCTCCTCGCCCATAAAAAGGCCCCCTTCAGAGGGCGTTGGGAGGAGCCAGTGCCTTAGGACACGTGTGTCCAGCTCAGCCTGGGAGCCCTTGATGAGCATGCTTCTGCCCCCTTTCTGGCTGGCATGCCCAGCACTGGCTTGTGACGGGTGCCAAGGGTGAGAAGCACCTGCGGTGATGGCTGGTCCTAGGCCCTGGTGCTGCGGGCAGTAGGGCCTGACAGCTCCTCCTCTCTCGATCTTACCCTACTGCCTGTGTCACTCCTCAAGCCCCTGTTGACACCAAGGTGCCAGAACCCACCCCCGTGGTGGGTGCTAGGCTGTCGCTGGGGAGTGTTGGGGTGCATTTGCCCTGCAGGGTCTGCTCGGAGAGGCCTGAGGACGTTTCTCTCACGGAGTCGACAGGAAGTGCACAGGTGAGGACCACCGGCACCCTGAGGCATTGTGGGGGGCCATCCTCCTGGGCCAGGTGGACTAAGACAGGCTTCTGCAGAAGGGGCTCCCTGGTGGGAATGGAGTCGGGGCACTTGTCAGGAGGGGACAGGAGCAGATTATCTCAGCGAGGTGCCAGGCCCCCAGGTAGGCAGAGCTCCTTGGCCTCAGGGATACGGTTGATACAGGTGGAGCAACCCCAGTGTGAGACTCTGAAATCCCAAACGCTCAGAGATCTGAAATCCCAAACGCTCAGAGATCTGAACTTTTCTGCATTACACTTCCACTTGTGGGAAATTCCGCATCATGAGGCTTTGTTCCATGCACAAATTTACTAAACGAACTGCATGCAGTTACCCTGAGCTCTGTGAATAGGTGTATCTGAAACAAATGAATATCGCGTTCAGAGATGGGCTCCATCCCCAAGGTACGTCACTAACCTGTCTTTGCAGATATTCCACGACTTGAAGAGATCAGAAGCACGTCTTGTTCTACGCACCTCGGATTCGGAACCCTCAGTCCGAGATAATTAGACAGAAAACGATTTTCGTGGGTGTGGGACGTGGACAGTCAGTCAGTCAGACCTGTGGCTCGATTTCTGAGATAAAAAGTTGTGGCTTGAATGGTGTCCTCCAAAACGGTAGGTAGAGGCCTGCACCCTGCTACCTTTGAGTGTGACCTGATTTGAAAAGTCTTTACTGAGGTGACCAAGTGAAGATGAGGTCACCCTGGGTTAGGGTGAGTCCTAGGTCCATGGACTGGTGACTATCAGGAGGGGAGATTCGACGCACAGACTCAGGGGGCGATGCTCACAGGGGAGAAGGCCGTGTCACGGAGGGACAGGGCGGGGTGCTGCAGCTGCAGGCCACCGATGCCAGGACCCCTCTGTGAGGAAGAGGCAGGAGGGACCCTTCCCAGGGACGTGGAGAGGGCGGGCTCTGCAGGCAGTAGGAGTTTGGGTTTCAAGTGTCCAGAACTGGGAAAGAATAGACGCCTGCTGTTTTCGGCTGCCCGCCTGGTGGTAATCGGATACAGCGGCCCCGGGAAGCTAGCGAGCAGCCAACTGTGGGGAGGGGCGGAGGCGGCCTGCTGCCCGCAGCTCCTCGGGAAGCACGCCCCTCGCCCCGCCCCGGAACCTGAGCCAGTTCCAGTGTGGCTGGGGCGCCAACTGCACCCTGGGGTCACTTCTTCCTCACGCATGGCCAGAACGGCAGGGCTACAAGCTGGCAGACCTCCTGCCGCCCTCTGAATGTGTGATGAAGCCGTGACAGTGATGGGCCCGTGGAACTCCTAGGATGGCCGCCGGGCCTGGACCAGTGTGGCCGCCGCCCCAGTGCCCTGCAGTGGCACGTGCTGTGCTGCAGGCGGGGCAGCCGCCAGCATGGTTCTGCTGGTCCCTCACACCACTGGCAGGCCGAGCCCTACGATGCCTTTCTTCTGGCTTCTGTGCCGTGGCTGAGGACACAAACCGGGACCCTCACTCACCTGACACCTGACCCCAGGGCATGCTGGAAGGTGACACTCCTTTACCAACAGGAGACCGGCCACTCGGTACACGTCTGGCCTTCCCAACCCACAGGTACTCGTCTCTGGAAAGCTCTGGTCTTGATGGGGCAGCCTCAGCTCGGCCTCCTTCTCTGCCATGGTCCTGTTTTCATCTTGAGCACCCTGCCCAACCTCTCTGAGCCTCGCGGTTGTGATTCAGTGACAGCTCCCACCCATGGGAGCTGCTGGCTGGGTGTTGGGAGGAAGGAGCGTTCGCGAGGAGCCTGCTCCGGGTCTGCACGGAGGTCCTTCCTCCCCACTTGCCAAGGAAGAGGTGCCGGGTCTCTCCTGCCTCTCCCTCGCCAGCCTACCCACGGCCTGCAGGCCACACCACAGAAAAACCGTAAAACAAATCGGCCTTGTGCCTTCCCTACAGCAAAACGTTGGTCTCCTGAGCGTCCAGGTGATGCCTCTGGGCGCCCGGCTGGCTTCCTTGGCCTGCAGCAGACCCTCCTGGTTGGGGGTGACACGGAGGCGTCCGTCACTTGCGGCTCAGGGGCAGGTCCAGTGACATGCACGGCCTCTTAGCTGACAGTGCTATCTCAATGGGGCGTCTCTTTGCTGACCTGTACCTTGTCTGGTGTCACACACACCTGAGTGAGGCTAAAGGGGACTCCTTGTGGGGCCTCTCTACAGCTTCTCGGTGAGAGAGACCCTACCCTTTGGTGACACCCAAGCCGAGGAAAATAAGCCCACTAAGTAACGCTCTAGAGACAGGGCGCTTCACCAATGGCACCGAAGCAAAGCCTGTGCTGCGCTATTTCTGTGACTACCAAACCTGAAAGACAAAGCCAACACACACAACCCACACACCTAAAAATCCTTGCAACGCCAGGCGTGTGGCGAATCCTCCCGGTGTCCCCAGGCCAGGCCGCCAGAGGCAGCGAGGCCAGCTCTTCACGCAGAGGCCACTGGGCATCTCACCAGGCATTCACGGCTGCTCTGGGTCACATAAGGCAGTTTTCGTGCAAAACCCCCTCAGACTCCATCTCTTTTAACACAGCCTCCCATTCATTGCAGAACCGAGAGAAATCAAGCGTGGCGTCTGCTTCCAGTTCCAGCCCGTTTCTCCCTCCGCTCTGGGTGAGACAGGAGCCCGGCTTGCTAACCCTTTGAGTGTCGCCGGCAGCGTCCGTCCCCTTTTCCTCTTGGACACCCTCCAAGGTCCCGTCCTGGGCAGCATCTGTTTTCTGGGAGTAAGTCACTCCTGGCCCCCGCGTGGGATGAGAGGAGACGGAGGTCCAGAGGCTGCAGGTGAACTCACTCCGCCGGAGGTTCACCCGCATGTCTTTCCTTCACTCTAACCTGTTTCCCCAGCTATCATGGCAGAAGGGACTCTGACCAGAGTGGCGAGCCTTAGTAATGCGTAGTACTGTTTGAAATAGTAAATTAGCGCATTCTGTGTTTGCAAATTAGCATACATGTGGATGTGTCCCCAGGCGGTAAGGATTTGTCCCCATCTTGCCATATTACCCAGTTTTCTCTTTGGACCAAGGCTCCCCCACCTTGGCCCTATGGGCACTTGGGCTTTGTTTTGGGGGCTCTCCTGCCCATGCAAGGCTGTTGAGCAGCACCCTGGCCCCCACCACGGCCCCAGTTGAGATCGCCCATGTCTCTGGACCTCTGGAGACAATGTCCTGCGGGTGGAGGGGTGCGAGTTCAGAACTCAGGGCTGAAGTGGCAGCGTTGCTCTTGGAGAACCCCTGGCTTCCCCATGAGGAGGCTTTGAGGTCAATGGGCTGCGCTGGCTCTGTGGTTCAGGATCGGGTGGGAGATGTGGGGGAAAGAAGGGCCCAGATGGTCAGGGGGTGACTCTCCTTTCCTCCCGCGTTGGCGCGGATGTGGTTTATCCCCTCTGAAGCCGGTGCCGTAGTGCACCGTCCCCTGGGAGACCTGAGGGTGGAGACCCAGTGACTGTGGAGTCTGCAGGCCTGTGGGAGGTGATCAGCATTACATAAGGTGCAGGGCGGAGCCCGCCATGATGTGAATCCTGGGGGCCACATGGGGAGAGAGGCCAGACACACACACACACACACACACACACACACACACACACCCCGCAGGCTCCCTGTCCCTTGCCATGCAGTGCCCTGTGCCATCTGGGGACTCCACCAGCAAGGAGGCCATCACCACGTGCACCTTGACTTTGAACCAGAACTGTGAGCCAAAATAAGCCTCTTGTCTTTACACCTTACCTGTGGAGCTGTTATCAGCTGCAGAAAACGGCCTCAGACCCCACCTGCCCACCTTCCCTAGGGTGACTTAGGGTGCATCGCACTCCTCAGAGAGGCTGCCATCCGGTCAGAGGGAAGCCAGGTTGGGGCGGCTGGCGTGGGCCAGCCGTGGTTTGCATTTGTGCCTGTACAGCACCCGCTGTTTCTGGCACACGGAGGCTGCTTGGAAGCTGTCCATCCGCTGAGCCTGTGCAGACACCTCATCACCTAGAAGCCACCGTGTCCCTCTGACCTCTCACAGCAGCATCGTTTGCGTTCATCGGCAAAAGGGCCTGGAGAATTTGCGACGCTGAGGGCAGAAGCCATGGGCTGGTGGTGCGTCTTTTCCTACAGCTGATGGGAAAGTTCCGCTTTACCGCCTTCTTTCCCACGTGGCTATTTCTGCTGCTCTTCTCCACCCTAACCCACAGATGCGCTTCTTCTGCAGCCTCCGAAAGCGACTCCCTGGCTGACGGAAGAGCTGTTGCCGACAGGGCTTCGCTGAGCCTGGACTCCTTGCTTTTTCTGGTGGTTCCACTGCTCTGCACGTGTGTTGGGGATGCGAGTTTAGATGGGTGGATTGCAGCCGCCACTCTTGCCGTGAGGTGACGCCTGGGCATTTGGAACATTTTGCACGACACATAGTTGGTCTTTGTAGGTATGCAGCAGCACCCAGGTCAAAGGAAACTGCAGATGAAAGTCCAAAAACACCACACGCTGTGCGTTGTGCATGTTGTGTTGGGATTAACAGAACATGTCACATAACCCAGCTCCCAGTGCTTGACTTGGCCAGGTGGGTGTTTGCGGAGGTTAGACCAGAGGCTGAGAGGCCCGAATCTATCTCCACCTCCCCGTGACGGCAGCTTGACCTCCCGCTGGGATGAGCACCAGCCCTTCAGCCTGCCTGTCTCGCTGATTCCCGCGGCATTCCCAGGCCTGCCCCACCAGAACCCACCCACTCAGCCGATGGCGACTGAAGGCTTCCGGTAGCTCCTGCCAAAAATGTCTTTCTGCCCCTCCCCCTTCAAAATGGTCAGGAAGTCCCATGGGCAGGGAACTGGCTTCAGATTAGACCCAGAAACGGACCGCATGGCCTCACCCCTCAGCTGCCGGCCCGTTTCCTGCTGTGGCACTTTCTACGCTGTTCCAGGACGGCCTCTCGCCTGCCCTCCCCGCCCCGCCGTCTCTCCCCTCCCTCAATCCTCCCCAACACAGCAGACAGGGATCTTTCAAAATCAAATAGGTCCGGTCACTCCCTGCTCGAGCACCCGCAGCAGCGGCTTCCCGTGTCACCCCGAGGCCCAGCACGGGTCTCCCCGTCTCTCCTCCTCCTGTGACTCCCTGGGCTGGTCAGCCGCCTCTCTCTGCCTTTCCAGTCCCTGGGACCCTTGACCCTCCGCGATGTGCCGGGTGCTCCTGCTCTGATCCCTGCGTCTGCGGGCCTCTGCCTGGAATATGCTTGTCCAGGAACCCCCTGCTAAGCCAGTCTTCACGCAAAGAGCATCTTCTCAACGAGCTGGCAACAGTTTGAAAGTCGAATGTCCCCCCAGGTCCCTGGGTTGAAGACTTGGTCCCCAGGGTGGTGCAACTGTGGAGGTAGTGGAACCTTTAGCAGGGGGGCCTAGTGGGAGGCCCTTAGGTCCCTGGGAATGTGGACTCAGAGAGGACTATGGGACCCTGACCCCTTCCTCTTCTTAGCTCCCTGGCCATGAGGTGGCTGGTTTGCTCTGCCATGAGCTCCCTCCTTTGCCATCCAGTGCTCTCACTAGAGACCCAAAGTGATGCAGCTACCTGGTCGTGGTTGGAACCTTGGAATTATGACCTGAATCAACCTTTGCTCTTCATAAGTTAATTGTCTCAGGCATTGTATTATGGTGATGGAAAGCTGACTAGTGTAACCCACTCTGGCCTTCCTGTTGGCAGCCTCCCCCTGCCTTCCTCCACCCTGGGACTCTCAATCCCCTTACCTGCCCTACCTTTTCACTCTCTCTGCTGCAGCGTCTCATCTCACACTGTGGCTCTCGCGGTGGTCTGTCTGCTCCACGTAGACTGGGAAGCCCTGGAAGGTAGTGATCTTTGTCTCCATTTGCCCACGGGTGCGGCAGCACCCCGCAAGCCTGGAGCCGGCAGGTACTCAGGTTAAGTATTTGTTTCCTGTGTGTGTTTGCATGAAGGAATCTCTCATTTCTTCAGTGTTGGTACCCATCTTCCTTGCTCCGTCTGCTTCTGGAAGTGTTCTCTCCTGTTCTTCCAGGGTCACTGTCTGTGGTCCGCTGTGTACTGCTCACTGCTGCTCTGAAGTGCATGTGGCCACTGCTTATTTTTCATGTGGACCTCTTTTTGACTCGAGGTAGCTCCTTTCTTTCCTTTAAAGTAGTCTGCTTTGATTTTAAGGATGTAAAATCCCTTCAGATCATATTGAGAATATAAGAGGTTTTTAAAAATGTGCCTATCTCCTCTCAGGAGCTCTTCCCGGGCTTGCATCGGGTGGACTTGACCTTCCCTTTGGAACCGGTCAGGCTTTGAATGTGTTCGTAGTTGTGTTCTCTCTGTTGGTACTTGCTGGGGATTAGTGGCTGAGAGCGGTGACCTCGGTAGCTGCCGAAGTCACTGCTGTGGGGAGTGTTCACACTGGTTGCATTTCTTCTCGACTGTTTAAACAGAAAATCATATTTTTCAAAAGCAGGACACAGCTGTAGGGCACGGAGGCAGCTGGGTGCTGGAGTCCTGCCCTCCCAGGCAGGGGAAGTTGGAACCCCTCGCGGACCCACTGTGTGCCCTTGTCTCTGCTCCCTTCCCTGTCTCCTGAGCCACGGGGAGCAGGCTGAGGCTCTGGGCCCTCATCCCCCTCACTCAGGTGCTCAGGATTTGGGGGGCTTCCTAGGATCAGTGTGGGTGGGAGGGATGGCCCGGGAGCTCCTCCTGCAGAGCCCCCACACGTGCTGTGCAGGGGCGGTGAGCACCTCCCTGCCCCTCCGCATGCCACTCTCAGAGGCCCTGTTGGTTGCGCATGTCATGGGGTTTCAGGAGAGTAGCAGGGTGCTTCTCACGTCCAGCAGCGTTCGTGGATTTCTTCTGTGACTCTGAGTGACGGGAACAGAGGTAAATGCCCGGGCTTCTCCATCCTGCACCACATTTCTGTATTTTGTGAGGTGTGCTGGTGTCTGGGTCACCCGAGCCCTGACTCTTCACATCTCCACCTGGCTCCCTATTTCTGTTTCCTGATCACCCAGCAGCAGCGTCCTCTGCTGCCTCTCCGTAAGCCTGGGAGTCCTAACCCACACACTTGCCTCTGTGGCCTTCGTGCCAGAGGTTCACACTCATGCCTCTTTGGCCCAAATGCTGCTTCCCTGTGTTTTATGCACAGTGCGTTATACGGTGGAGGGCTCTGAAATACCTGTTGAATGAACAGGTGTTGAAAAACTGCTGTAGGGCCCCTTGGAGAGCTCAGGGCTGCAGTGACAAATGTGTTTTGCAGTTAATCAGACTTGGCTAAAGGTACCAGCTGTGTGATCTTGCTAGAATTACTAAATCTCTGAGCCTCAGCTCCTTTAAAATAACAACTCTTTCATAGGGTCTTTGTGAGCTGGCACAGAAGGACATCACACAGGATTTGGCCTACAGTGAGTGCCCAATAAATGGTCATGATTATTATCTTTTATTTCCATCGAAAACCCAAAAGAGACAAGATCTAGTCATGAGCAGAGAATAGTCATGAGTGGAAGTAAGATGCTCCTGTTTCCTTACTAGAAGGATCTCTCTGTGTGTGCATGCCAGGGTTCCCAGGCCTTTCCTGGATGGAGAGTAATTCACAACCCTTGACATGTTGAGCTCCATGGCCTATCTGAATTGAGTGGAGGGGCTCAGGGGGCTGGTTGCCCTCAGTCTCTTGGAGCCCTCTGGCTGGAGCTGCGTAGCATGTGCAATGAGGCCTTGAGCTCCCTGCCAGCCCAATCGGTTCCTGGCGACCTCCTCCAGATGGCCAGGTGCTGAGGCTGGCTCCGGAGACTTGCTCCTCTTCACTGCTTACACAGGGCAGCCCTCCTTTCCAGCACAACAACTTTCTGTACAAGGGGAGAAAAACTCACTTTGCTACAGCTTTCCTGATTAGGAGTGTTACAGTGAATCACAGTAGGCTCTCATCCCACCGATGAAGCCAGAAACTTGGGCTCCTTTATCTTATGTTCAGATATTCCTGAATGCAACATCATTTCCCACAGAAGGAAAGGCATTTGCTTCAAATCAGCTCCGTAATGGCCTTCTAGAATTGGTAAAACGCCATGGGCTGAAATGACCAATCTCTTTCCCAACCCTAAAGCACGATCCGCTTCTGCTATTGAGCAAGACTCCCTCCCCGTGCCTCTGGAGTCCTCTGGTGAAGCACTTTCTCCTGACTTGACGCTTCAAACAGGGCAGGAGCTGGCCATGTTAGGACTGTCTGTTGGGCTGTGAGCCACAGAGCCCGGTGACAGTTGAGGTCATGGTGACTCAGTATTGTCAAGAATGCAGCGTGGGCAAGTTTTCTACGAAATAAGAAGAGAAACTAGACAGACTGAAGTGGGGTGATGACATCATGGGCTGGGGGACAGCTGGCACTGGGTTGGCCTTCGGGAGGGGACATCAGACTTGGGCCTCAGGGGTGCAGCTCGGGGCGGGTGCTGGTGGGGCTGAAGTGCAGTGGTCAGGGAGCTGCAGTGGATCTGCTCCCACTTTCCCCGGAGCTCTGGGATGAGACCACACCCTGGAGGGGCTGCAAATGCAGCAGGGTCTTGCGGGGCACCCGGTTTCACCACAGCCGGGAGTAGTGGGGGATGCTGTGAGCGATGGTGCCATTGGAGTGTGGCACTGCCCCTTATCCAGTTTCTTTATCTGCAGTTTTAGTTACCCACAGTTAGCCATGGTTCAAAAATACTATATGTGGAACATTCCAGAAATCGAGAATCCATGTTTTAAATCATACACCCGGTTCTGAGCGGGTGACCAGATCTTTCACTGTCACCTCTGCCCCACCAGAACGTAAATCATCTTTATCCAGCGTATCCACTTTGTATACACTACCCGCCCAGCAGTCACTTGGAAGCTGTTTTATCCTTCAGGTCAACTGCCGTGGTACCACGCTGCTTCTGACCAAGTTACCCGTATTTCACTTAATGGCCCAGGGCAGACGGGTAGTGATACAGGGGATTCAAAGACACCTAGGAGGAGCTGTAAAGTGCTTCCTTTGAGTGGAAAGGTAAAAGCTCTCTACTTAATAAGAAGAAAAAATTGCATGCAGAGGTGGCATAGATCCATGGTAGGTTGTTGTTAATCTTTCTGTGCCTAATTTACTTATTTATTTTCATAGATTTAAAATTTTTTTTTAGTTGTCAAGGGACCTTTATTTTATTTATACATTTATAAGTGGTGCTGAGAGTTGAACCCAGTGCCTAACACATGCCAGGCAAGTGCTCTACCATTGAGCCACACCCCCATCCCCTAATTTTTTAATTCTTAAGCTGCAACATACATAGTTCATTACAACAAAAAAATATTTAATCAAGTTAAAACGGAACAATAAAAAAATTAATACTTAAAACAAAATATTTTCCATTGGAAACATGTTAAGATGAATATGGGGCTCGGTTACCATCTCCCTACAATGTTTTTATGTTTTACTAGCCGACATAGCCCAGGTTTTCTGAAATTATGCAGATGTGAATGGAAGTTTGAATGATTAAATACATGGAAAGCCCATTTACTGCAGAGAATCACTTCATAAGGCAGCCACCCTGGGTTTAGAGAACACAATCATTCAAGACATTTTCCACGTGTTTAGGTTCATTTTAGAATCTGTGAACCTTAAGCTGCTCCTTCTTGACAATGCAACCTCTGAGAGAAACTGGTAAATGGTTTTGCTTTGGTCACCTTGCAGTTGAAAAACCTCGCCGTGTTCAGGATGTTCAACCATAGTACCGTTACAGGCGAGTTGCTCTCCGTCATCGCCATCTGCAATACCCTGAACTGCAGTCAGGGTCTTCCTGCCCTCCATTGCCGGATTCTTATATGAATGCAACCCTCAGTCCCTGCTGGGAGAAAGTCGTCACCCTTAGCTGCATCAGCAAAGGGGTCAAAAGATTGGAGGTTCTGGATAGTGTGAGGCCAGTAGGGGATAAAATCGCTGCGGGGTCCACCTGGATTGCCATGTCAGGAGGCTGCAGTGGCAAAAGATGAGAAAATTGAGGCACCAGGCTGGCTTCAGCTGGGGTGGTGGTGGCATTGGCTCGGAGGAGGAGCAGACTGTGCCTAAGGTATAAGTTAAACTTTCCCACAGGTGTGTGTGTGTATATATATACATGCTGTAGAAACAGCCAGTATAGACAGGGTTTGACACTGCCAGTGGTTTTAGGCATCCACTGAGAGTCCTGGAACACGTCCCCCAGGGAAAAGGAAGGGCTCTGTGTCTGTGCTCCCAGGAATCCCTTCAATGAGCAGGCCTTCCCCGAGGCTCGGGCAGAACGGGAATGTCAGGTGGAGAGGAGGAGAGAGGTTGTGCTTGTAACGCTCGACGGCCTTGGCGAGGGCCTGGCGAGGCAGCGCATGTGCTCGGCTGGGACGGGAGGAGAGTCTGCTGAGGGCCCTTGGCAGAGATGGGAGACCGCGGCAGGGACAGGGCGCGTGCGTCAGAGTGCTGCCAGCTCTCTGCTGCGTTTATGTCCTGAACTCTCGTGTTGACGTCCTACCCCGAGGTGGGGCCTTGGCAGGTGAGCCCTTGTGATTGGAGACTATGGAGAGCTGACTGGTCCTTCCGGCACACGAGGACAGCAAGAATTCACTACCCATAAGGAACACACCTCATAGACACCGAATCCACTGGCATCTTGGTTTGGACTTTCTGGCCTCCAGGACAAGAGAAATAAATGTCTATTCTAAACTTCTCAGTCTGTGATGCAGATGTTCCTGGGCTTATGACAGGTTATGTTTCAATAAATAAATTGAAAATATCCTACTTAAAAAATGTACTTAATACACATAATCAACCAAACAACCTAGTTCAGCCATACAGTGCCTGTAGGGCTGTCCCAGATCCAGAGAATGGATCGGACTGCGTAGCACTAGCCCAGAAAAAGATCCAAGTTCAAAGTCTGAATGCAGATTGCTTTTACATTATCGGGGTCAAAAACCATACTTTGGACCGTGCCGTGGAGGGTCACCTATATTTTGTTACCAGTAGCCTGACCCAATCCATTGAACTCAGGTCAGCAGATAGGGGAGGCGGCCAGCCAGCAGGGGGACCAGCCAAGGGAGCAGATGCAGTAGGTTACCCTGCTCTGCTTCCTGTTTCCTTCCATGCCTGGGATCCTGCTGGGCTGACCCTTCCAGAATCCAGGGGTCCAAGGCCCCCATAATGCGGTCCCCGCACCTCAGCCTCCAGGAACAGAGCAGCAATCTGGGCACCAACTGGGGAGGAGGCCTGGGACCACGTGCTGAGCTGTTCAGTGCAGCCACCACTGGCCCTCTTCTCCTGTCCCACCTCCCAGGACATTTTGCCTGGACACAGCCTGCTTCTCTGAGGCTGGCTTCTGCCTCTGCAGAGGGGCCCTCCCCGGTGTCTACCTGCCCCTCCATCACTCTGCCCAGGGAGCTGGTGTGGAATGAGAAAAAATCCAGCACAGGCCGCTCTGTGTTCCCGTCTGGCCCCACTCTGCTGCCCAGTGTCAGTGACCTGCCCGGTGCTCCTGGCGACCAGTGCACATGAGGCACCAGTGCACTTTTGACTGTCCTTGGAGAGGTATGTGGGCACGGGGTCGGCAGAGACTCACCTGGCAAGAAAGCCGACCTTGGCGTGAGGAGGAAAGCTCTGGACTGGCACTGCCGGCCTGCAGGAAGCAGCGTCCGACGGCCACCGCCTTCTTCAACAGGCCCAGCCTAGAATCTCATCCCCCACAACGGGAAGGAGCTTCTCTCGGGGCGTGAGCTGCTCTTGCATTTCGCAGTCTGATGTGTTTGTACAGGTTGATGGGAAGATATGAACTTTAATCTGCCCTTAAATTACATTTGCTGATGTTGCTCAGAGTGTATTGATTAGATAATTTCTATTTCCAGAAAAGAAACTCACCTTTGAGTTAGGGCCAAGCTGGGAAATTGAGAGTCAGAAAATTTGACAAAAATGGGAAAACCTGGAAAAAACAGCTTAGAAATTCTCTCAAAAGAATGCTGCTCTGGATGCTGTTGATTTCATGTACACAAACACACAAAACCACACACACTTCCCACTTCCCACACCCCTACACTCCTACACATCAAACCTTAGAAGCTCACCACACGCGACCCCCAGCGTCCTCCACCTGGATCCTCCACCCAGACGGAGACAGATTAGCGCACAGTCAGCGACCTCCCGCACTGGAGAGGAGAGGAGAGGAGAGGCCACAGAGGGCCATCCTGAAGCCCAATGGGACGGTGCGTGCTGACCACAGGAAGTGAAGGAGGCCGTCTGCTGTGTGCAGTGCAGCCCTGACCTTCACCCCGTCGGGTTCCCACACCTGTGTGTGTGTGTGTGTGTGTGCCTGTGAATGTGTGTGACTGAATCCATGCACAAGAGTGTGAGTCCACAAGCTTGTGAGTGCTTGTGAATGAGTGTGCTCGTGAGTGTGAGTGCATGTTTGTGTGTGTGCATGTGTGTGTGCATGTGTGCTTGTGTGAGTGTGTTCATATGTGCCCAGGCCTGCTCATGTGAGGCCGATGGGGACAGACAGTGATGACATGGGGACAGAGCTGGGTTCGGCCAGCCTTGTGATGAAGGAGCAGAAGCTGGTTTCCAGGAGGAGCCAGCGCTGCGGTCCTTGTCCCTCTGCAGACCCAGAAGCAGCGCGATGTCCTTTCCAGATGTATGGTCTTCCCACACCCTGTCTTCCCTGCCCAGCCTCTGTGCTGTCGCTGGGGGAGTCACAAAGCCCCCGCCACCAGCAGTCTTGGGCACGTGAAGAAACTTCCCCATGTCCCTGCAGGGAGTGTCCCTGGAGGAGCAGAGGGCCGCTGCCACTGCCCGGGCAGGAGTCTTGGTGCTGATGAAGAAGCCTGGGGAAGCCCCGGCCCCCGGTGCTTTCTCCCTGGAGCTGGCTGGTCGGCCCGGTGCGCAGGAGCTGCCTGTGCAGGTGGCACAGGAGAAAAGAGAGACGACTCCCAGGCAGCAAGCCTGTCCCCAGGTGCCAGCTGGCTCGGAGGGCAGCCGGCCAGCCCTTTCCAGGATGCGCCAGCTCGGACTTCCCCGCAGCGGTCCCAGCACGGCTATTTCCCGGCAGCTCCCCTTGGGAGAGGGAGGCAAGCAAGAATCCACGCTGAGGTCTGTGGTTGGCCCAGCGCACGAGGAGGCACGCAGGGACGTGGGGCAGGAGCTCCGCCCTGCAAGGGCGGCTGTGCCCTCAGAGCCAGGGGCTCCCCGCACGCCACTCCCGATTCCTACTCCTTCTTTCTGCCCCAGTGTATGTTTTGCACCTTCTCTGACCCCACAGCCAGGTCAGGTGTCCTTTCTGCTTGGTCTCCTAACAGGCTGGCACTTTTCTAGAACAGTCCCTGACTCACTGAATTATCATTTCTTGTAGTTTATCCACGGCTCCCAGTAGACATTAAGAGGACAAAGATGTTGCACGTTCACAAGCTATTCCCAGGGCCTGCCACAGGAACGCTCAGGGAAGACTTTTGAGAGTGCTCAGACCCAGGCACAGAAGGCTGGCAATGAAGGAGGTGCGTGGAAACAAGGCAGTCGGGATGTGTGGCCGATGCCAGAGGTTTTGCCTTGTGTAGACTTGGACTCCCAATAGCATCGTGGCAGGGCCTCTCAGGTGGACACTGACACAACAGTGCTGTGTCACAAGCCACCCCAGAGCTCAACCACTTAAAGCAAACATTCCCCCGCCCTACACTCATGGGGACGGCAACCCCGCCATGTGAGGCTGGGTTTCGGCTTCAGATTGCAGCTGGCCTTGGTCCGTGTGGGTAGTGGCTACCTCAGCTCTCCCCCTGGTGGGGATCAGAGGCCTCCAGAGACCACGCCAAATTATGGTCGCGTTCTCAAAGCCTCTGCCTGCATTTCTTCCACATCCTAGCACCCGCTGACTAAGGAAGCCACGCTGCTGAGTTCAGTCTCAGCCCAGGGTAGCTGCCACGTGCACAGCATGACGGGCTGGGCCGGAACACTTCCAAACAAAGTTCAGACCATCACAGAACTTAGTTCTGTTGTCTTGGTACTTGATCATCGTCTGCTAAGGAGATAAAATGCTGGTGTTTATGGAGTCCTTATTAAGTCGACACAGCACTCTGTGACTTGCCAGGCTGGAAGGAGCAGGGTGTGACCCTGGAGCATCTGAGCCCACCTCCCGACACTGCTCAATGGCGTCCTCTCCTCTCTTTTCCTCAGCCGAGGTTGGGTAATGCTTTAAATTGTTCCTGGTGCTTTACCCTTGATGCAAGTGACCTGAGGGATTCGGGCGGGAATGGGGAGAAGGAGGTTCTGAGGTGCAGACTGGGGTGGCCCATGCCTTCCCCTTTCTGTTGCTCTGATGTAATACCTGAGGCCAGGTGTGCCTCAAGCTGGAGAGCCCAAACAGCATGGCAACATACCTGGCCAGACAACCTGGCTGTGCCACAGGATGCCGTCACGTGGCGGGACGGCATGCAAGAGAGCTCAAGAGGGCGCAGGAGAGTGAGCTCAGGAAGCTGAACTCACTTTATGACAAGCCGCTCGCGTGGCCAGGCCAGGACTGCTGTCCTGGGAGGTGTCCACCATTTTGAGATGGGCAGCTGTTCCTTCCCAGGGTGGTGCCCAGGGACCCAATCACCTCCCTTAAGGGCTCCACCACCACAATGCTGTTCTGCTGGGCAATTACGCCTCCACATGAGTTTTGGGGGGACAAACCCTTTCAAACGAGAGGGCATGATGGTACATCCTCATAATCCCAGCAGCTGGGGAGCCCAAGGTGGGAGGATCATGAGTTCAAGGGCAGCCTCAGCAGCTTAGCGAGACCATCTTAAATTAAAAAATGAAAAGGGCCAGGGATGTGGCTCTGGGGTAAGTGCTCATGGATTCAATCCCTGGTAACAAAAAACCAAAGAAAACCAAACCAAAACACAGCAGCAGAGCATAGATGGAGGCTGGGAGCCAGGGACAAGCTTTCCTCATTTCAGTACCTGGCCTTGCAGGAACCCGGAATGAACAGGCACAACTGCAAGACAGCATGGGCTAATCACCACAAACTAAGATGTGGCCAGAGGCCTCTCTAGTCCCACCTCCTCATTTTACAGAGGAGGAATCAGAGTCCAAGGACAGGGAAGTGACAGGACGAGGACACACATATGGCTCATTAATAGCAGACCTAGGTGGAAATTAATTGGTCCAAATCCAGTGCTCGGTGCCCTGGCTCTGTGGGAACTATGACGGTGGAGTGGGCGCCGTGGCCCTGAAGGGGCCCTGGGTGATGGGCCAGGGCAGGACACTGTGAGGTGCCACAGAGGCAGGCAGAACTCTGCACAGGTTTGCTCGACAGGTGGACAGACTCGAGTCCTCACCTGACCGCTGGTTGCTGGCACCCGTGGGCCTTGCCCGGAGCTTTATGGAACAGGCAGCCACCTGGAGTTCTGCAGTCCTGCAGATTGTGATAAATATGATGTAAATATGAATCAAAAGAAGGTGAAACCAAGAAAATGATAGATTTGGAGAGGTAAAATTATCTAGAAGTAGGTTTTACTGTTGGGAATTACATGTGTGCTTTATCTGTTGTTTTCAGTGGCTGGCTGTGTGTGATGAACGAATAGTCAGGTAGTGAGTTGGTGTTCGTTGGGGTTTTTAAAGGTAAAGAGGATACAGGAAAATTAAGATTGCATAAAAACAGGTGAAGAAGAAAGAAACAATAAAAACAGCATTGAGTGTGCACTTCTAACACAAATCAGGTGGGTGGGTTCCTCAGGATCTGGCAGCTGCACTTCCTGCCTGCTTCTTTAGTTGTTCTGACACACTGCTGTGACCCTTGGTGTTCCCATCTACAGTGGTGAGCACACCTCTCATCCACGGCTACATCCTGAGCAAGGGGTGCGGGGTCCGGGGTGTGACAGCTGACCAGCGGGTGTTTGTGGAAGGGAGCTTCTTCTTTAGGTTAAGACGTAGACCCTCAGACCCTCACTTGCACTGCAGAAACAAGCAACAACTAAATGCATTTTTAAAAGTAGACTATTTTTAAAAAGTCACTGAAGAGACTGCAAAGTCTGAAGAAGCAAGATTCCAGAGACAAATCACTTAGGGGAATTGAGGTCAGCAAATACTGTTCTGCTCTGAGGGAAATCGGTAAGTCTGGGGAAGAGCGCAGGCAATTGTGGAGGCAGGAAGAAGCTAGGGGCATCTGCATGGCCCTGTGGCCACATGCGTGGGAACGAGGGGGAGACCCAGGTTCAGACCACTCTCCTCACCCACTCTCCACACTCACAGGACTGTGAGAGCTTGGTGGTACCCAGAACGGAGGAAAAGCTGAGAAGGAAAAGAAAGAGACAGAATACAGAGGGGGAGAGGGAGGGGAAGGAGAGGGAGGAAGGAGGTGGAAGAGGGAGGAGGGAGAGGGAGGGAGGAAAAAGAGGGAGGGGAAGGGAGAGGGGAGGGAGGGGAAGGAGAAAAGAGAGGGAGGAGGAGGGGAAGAAGAGGGAGGGAGGGAGGAGAGGGAGGAAGGAGGAGGATGAGGGAGGAGGGAGAAGGAGGGAGGAAAGTGAAGGGAAAGGAGAGGAGAGAGGGAGTGGGAGGGTGAGGAGAGAGGAGAAGGGCTTACAGGGGAGTCCATAGCTTTAAATATACATAAATAAGAAAGTTAAAATCAAATTTCTAAGCATTTCTCAAGAAAATAGAAAATTAAAAGAAAGTGAAGGAAGGAAATAAGGCTAAAGGCAGAAATCAGTGAAATAGAAGACAGATTTATAGTTGAGAAGACAGTGGAGTCGAAGGCTGGATCTACTGGAAATATTTATAAATGGACATGCTTCCAGCAAGATGGAGCACGAAGAGGAAGACAACCTTAAGTACCAGAATTAGGAATGGAAGGGCGTTGCTACAGATCTCGACAATGGTAAGCCATCACGATTCCATATATTAATAGTTTTTTATAAATACTGCATTTGGCAGATTTAGATGAAATGGACAAATCATTGAAAAATCAACTTATCAAACCTGAGCAGGAAGAGCGGAAAGGACCTGCGGGTGACTGAGCCCTGGTGTCGCACAGGGGGGAGCTTGCCCGGAGCGTTGACCTGCCCTCGCCAGTCCAGACCTGGTGTCTTCCACACTTGAATTTTCCTTTGTGCTGTTTTCACGCTTCACCAGAGGCCCTACTTCACATCCCGGAATTCCAGTGACAGTTTGGACGCCATGCTCCCTGCGCTGGGGCCTGGTTTTCTGTCCACGCGCCGAGCAGCTTGGGCACCGCGTGGGAATGAGGGGAGACGCGACTTTCTGAGTTGCTCGTGGCGTGGGGGCCGCTGGAGCGAGTGGTGTTCTCTGACATTCCCGGGTCAGGCTTTCACGTCCTTCCTTACGCTTGGAAAAGTCGCAGCTGTTTTCTCTCCAAACTTTCTTTGGCCTCTTTTTCTCTCGTTCGTAGCTATCTGTAGAGCCCCCGGGTATTATTTCACAATTTTGAACCTCTGTTATTTTTTGATTTCTTCCCCTTTCCCCCCATTGTGTGTCAGTTGAGCGGTTTATGTTGATCTATCTTGAAATTCAATGATTCTTTCCTTAGAGGTTTTGGATCTACGGATGACCCTGGAAAAGGCATTCTTCGTTTCTGATACCATGGATTTACTCTTTAATTTCTGGGGTTTTCTTTAGGGTTTTATAGTTTTCAACTTTAGATTGAACTTCTCGTGCACTAAAGGTCTGACTTATCTGTCCTATGTATTTTAAATTTGCCATCTGATAATCACAGCGTCTGGGCCATCTCTGAGTCTGATACTGTTGATTTCCTGACTCTTGGAAATTGATTACTTTGTCTTACTTTTTCAAGTCTGGAAATTTTTGTGCTAATGCTGGTCATCGTGTGGAGAAGGTGGAGACTGACAGAAGGGGTGGGCAAAGGCTTCCTCCTGGGCTGTGGGTGTGGGGTTGAGTCGCTCAGGTCAGGGGATGGCCTGGGTTTGGATTTTCTTGTTCCTGTGTCTGTGTTCAGTGCAGGGCCACCCTTGTGGAATCCTCTTTTGTCACCGTGTGCATCTGGAGGGGTTTTCTCAACGTCCCTGCTTCACATTTAGCTGTAGGCTCCCTGCGTTTCTGTCACCGATGGTTTTCCTCTGTGTTCTTCTTTCGCTCTCAGTGTAGACTCTTGTTTCTTGGTAGCTTGGTGATTGGGGCATTTGGGCTCTTTGTTGTACTGGTGTTCTGGAAAAACCCAGTACTAGTCTGGGGGGGAAAGAGGCACACAGATCCAGGATTGCACAGGGAGCAATTTATGGGGTACTTTGTGACAGAAGCATGGTTCTGGGTGACAAGAAGACCAATGGATCCCCACAGTTTGGGTCAGAAGATGGGGGCTTATGATGTGGTCAGACAAAAGCACCTTCATCAGAGTCAGAATGTACTGGGTTTATCTCAGATTAATATTGGAGAGTCAGGTCCATTCTGGTGCCAGAGTCTGGGCATGACCTTCACATACACCGTGAGGGATTTGTCTACTTGTCGCAGGCTGGAGCCTGCTCAGGAGAAGCTGATGAGGTCACTAAGGGCAACAGTGGCAGTTATACTCAAGATGGCTGCAGTTGGGTTGAGCTGCATCCACCTCCTGGTCCAGCCTCAGTGTAGGCAGGCCCATGTGCCAACGTCATTAGTTTGGGACTTTAAAAGTGATGTTGGTGCTCCTCCTCATGGTGGCCAGACTCTCCCTGGACCTTCAGTGGGACTTTGTGAGAGGTCTTGGGGGCCCTGGTGTAGGACCATGGCCTAGCACCGCTCTCCTCCTCCGCCTGGGGGTGCCGGGCTTCAACTTTAAGAAGTGGGTCACTTCTCGTTCTCTATGGGACACAGTCCTCGCCTTGCTTCCCGTGGAGTGGGGTCCAGGTGAGGCCACAGGTCCTTCCTGCTGCTGTGGTAGGGCCCTCTCTGCAGGCCTGCACCACAGGGACGCTCCGCCCTGTCCTTCACAACCCCTGACCTTTCTTGATTTCCTCCTGATTTGATTTTCAGCAAGGGGATGTGGTTTCTGTTTCCAAGGCTGGGCTAATGCAGTTGACTTGGTGGCTTCAGATTTTCAGGCTCTCTAAGTCTCTGTGCTGAAGAGAGAGGTCCTTGTGATTGGGTTTATATTTTTTAAATTTATGGCACATTGGGCCTACCTTAGATTGACCCCAGATTTCTTTTAAACCCTGTTTATTGGTTTGAGCTGCTTTACTGCCTCATCACGGCAAGATCTGTAACAGATATCTGAAGTTGTCCTCCTCTGTGCCCTGCCCATGTGAGACCAAACAGTCCTTTTATTTTATAAAGATGTCCTCTTGGAACCCTTGATATTCTAGGAAACCTTGATCAAGATTAACTACCTGGAAATCACAATCCAGTGGGGCCTCATTGACCTGGCTATTGCAGAATCCCAAAGTGTTGGTTCATGTTCTCGAAGAGAAAATAGCTTCTCCTCGTGATTCTCTGTTTGTGGTGTTTACTCTGTTGTTAAAGGCAGGTCCCTTCACTGCATCTCTAAGTGGGGAGGACAATGCCAGCCAAGTCCCTGTGCTGTAGCAGACTCAAATCCTCCATGAGCCTCACTGAAGAATTGATTTAGTGGCCCCTGGAGTCATTTCCAGAACTATTTAGGATGGCAATTAATTTATGGTTAATTAACTTGGGTGTCAACTACCTAAGCTTAGGCTGGTCAATGATGCTTTTAGTTTAAGGAGGGTAAATGAGGCTGGGTGTGATGGCTCTCATCTCTAACCCCAGCAGCTCAGGAGGCTGAGGCAGGAGGATCAAAAGCTCAAAGTCAGCCTCAGCAACTTAGCGAGGCCCTGTGCAACTTAGCAAGACCCTGTCTCAAAATAAAACATTAAAAGGGCTGGGGATGTGGCTCAGTGATTAAGCACCCCTGGGTTTGATCCTTGCTACAAAATAGAAAAAAGGAAAAAAAAAAAGAGTAGAAAAGGAGGGGAGGAAGAAGAGGAGGAGGAAGAGGAGGGGGAGGAGGAGGAGGAGGAGGAAGAGGAGGAGGAGGAGGAGGAAGAGTAGGAGGAGGAGGAGGGCTTATTCAGGCAAATGACAAAAACCCAGAGGGCTGGGCAAGGTGAATATGAAGAGCTCGTACACAGCGTCTTATATCACCCTTCTGCACAAGGGTCCTCCAGTTGGGTCAATGCCAACACTAAGAGCAAAGTGGCAAAACAAGCTTCCGTGACGCATTGGCTGTAATTAGCTGGTGTCAAGGGCTGAGCTGAGCTCTAGCTCAGGCCTGGGACTTGCCTGCAGCGCTGCTGGTTGCTCTGGGCTCCCTCCAGGAGGGGTGGACTTGCAGCATGGATATTCTCATCAGGGACTCCTGCCACCCCAGAGGGCCTGGTGGAGGTGGACTGGGGAGGAGGTTCAGGGGAGAGGGGAGTCTGCTGCGGAGAGCACCGGGACAGGAGGGGCCAGTGAGAGCCCAGCTGAGGCCCTGCACCTCTCCAAGGTCCTGAGGCCAAGGCGGCCCTTCGCCCCTCTGACATCGAAGTCGGTGAGGAGCCCAGCGCCATGAATCTTCTCCATGGGGGCTGGAAGGTTATAACCAGGTCAGATACGGTCTTCGCTCTAAGGTGAGAATACACGATAAGAATCGCACTTGCAAAGAAACACAGCAGCCACAGCGCTCGGGTGGAGACGCACGCCGCCCCCCCGCCAGCAGTCCTGAGCACCTGGTCTGTGCTGGGTCCCCAGGGGTGGTCTGGAGCCATCCTGAGAGTTGTACTGTCTTATTTTCTTGCTTTAGTATTTGCTTTCTCGCTCGCAGACTCTTGCGTTGATTCTTGCTGCTGTCGCTGATGCCTGACTCTAATGTTCTGACTCAGGGGACTAAACTAATTTGGTGCTTCTGACCACAGCTGTCGAAGAAAGAAAGCAAACCCGATTCTGAGCTAAGTGTGAAGTGGCTACTTCTCACTCCTCTGTCCCAGCCCTCAGTCTGAGGGCTGCTCCCTCATGGTCCCCCTGACCAGTGCTGATGGAGGGCGACCCCTGCAGGGCCTGCTCTGCTTTTGTCCCCATCGCACTGTCTACCAAAGGGAGCCACTCACATACCTGCTGTGCTGGTGAGTCTTGAACGCAGACCCGGCAGCAGCTCTGCTGGAGAGGATCAGCCTTCCCAGCAGGTTCCTGGAGAGCCTGACCACACGGTCTCCCGGGGCTCCATGGCGAGGGATCCTCGGGGCAGATCATGAAGGGCCCAGAGGCCACGGTGAGGAATTGAAAACCCTCAAGGTCCTGGGGAGTGTGTTAGCAGGGACATGGGCAGAGGGTTGTGGAGACTGGTTTTGTACCTGCGGGGAGGCCTCCAGCATCCAGGCAGGAAGGGCCGGCAGGAGGACGTGCCCAGCAGGACCCTGCCGCTTAGTGGCCACAGGGCATCTTGTATTCAGGTCTGTGCTGGTGGCGTGCCTCCCGGTCACGTGTCCTTGCCAGCACACGGAGGCTGAGAGGAGCCGGGGAAAGTGTGCAAGTGCTGACCCCACCCTGGAAAGCAAAGAGCACCTTGTGACCGGGAGATGCTCCTGCTGGGCCCGTTGCAGGCTGGACTCAGTCTGGGCCCAGATGTGAAGATGGACCCATGGTCCACATGTCAAGGGCCCTCCCCTCTTTTCCATTAGGCCCATCTGAATTTTCAGACTGAAAATCAAGCAAAGCCTCCCGGCTGGTCTCATATGGCAGCAACCCCTTGCCATAGGTGATGGATGAGGCAGCACTTGGGCATCGCCTTAGCCTCCTGGGTAGGTCCTGTGAATGGCACAAGAATCTTGGCTCCTTCACTAGTGACCAGGCTGATCCTCACTTTGCTTCTTCAGAAACTCAGTTTCACCAGTGCACAAAGGTTGGGGCTTCCTTAGTGGCAGATCCTCTTGCACTCCCAGGTGACTAAGGTCACGGGGATGCAGACGCACTCAGGTGTGCACAGGTGCATATGTGTGCGCGTTCACAGACACGCATTGGTGTAAGTGCTGGGAAGTGAGTCTGAGGTGTACACTGGGCAGCCGGATAGTTCCCCTCCCAGGCTCCTCAGGAGTGCATTCAGCAGGACTTTCCTGGAGCCCTGTCTGCACAGAGAGCTGGATGGCCACAGGAAGGTGACCCAGGTCACCGTGACCACCTCAGGGGCCTCGCCAGACAGGTTGTAAGGGTCAGTGCAGGCTGCTGCTATGAGTTCCTCAGATGGGCACTCAGAGCAGAAATAGTTTCCTCACAGATCTGGAGAATGGAGGTCCAAGATCAAGATGGTGGCAGAGCTGGTTCCTTCTGAGGCCCCTCCTGGGCTTGGAGGTGGCCATCCTGCCCCTACCTCCACGTGGTTTCCCTGGGTGTCTGTATCTTAATGCCCCCTTCTTACAGGGGGAGATCCACTGTGCTGCACTAGAGCCCACCTTAATAACCTCATTTAACTTTACCTCCTTAAGCCCTGTCCCCTGACACAGTCCCATTTTGAGACACCAGGGGTTAGGACTTTAGAGTGTGAATTCATGGGAGACACAGTGAGCTTACACCTGGATCAAATCCAAGACACCAACCACCTTTGTTCTAAAAATATCTGGGACTTTCCCTCCTCCCGGTGCCGTTTCTTTGTTTCAATGTGCTGTGAGCATATATGTGCTTACTGCCTGCCAATTGCAGTGCTGTTTCAGTTGGTACCCCGAGTTCCCCACTTGTCTGCCACACTTGAGCAAGCTCTTGGTTTGTTCTCACAGATGACTGATCACACCCCATGTGAGAATTTGGCTAGTGGGGCTCAGAGAGAGGGGGCATGTGCGAGTTCTTTGGGGGTACCTTCCTGTCCTCCCCACCTCTCTCCACAAACTGCGGACAGATTTGACCATGCTTCTTGCAAATAAGAAGAGGCATTGAAGAATTACTAAACCGGAGCCATGGAAATTGTAGAGAAAGATCTGAGCAAGGGAAACATCTACTTCCGTGGGTGACATGTGTTGGGGGAATCCAAAAATATCTTGACAGCTGGGAGCAGCAGTTGGACTCTAACGAGACCAAGTCTGATCAGAGCTAATTGGTCAGCCTGGTGCCTGCCTTGAGACGGGTCAGCTGCAAAGCACAAGATGCAGGAGATGTGGCGGGAGGCCTGGTTGACAGAGTCTGCGGGTGAGTCACATGAGTCTTGGCTCCCTCCGGCCTGTGTGAGCTTCATCTCTGCAGTGATGGGGTTTTATTTAAGGCAAGGGAGGAAAGAGTCTTATTTTTCTTGGGACAGATCAATGTCCTCCAGAGCTAAGTCTTCAGGTGTGGGCACCATCCTTTAAAGGGGTGATGGCAAATGGAGCAATGATTCCTGAAAGATGTGCTGGGGGAAAAGTGCTGGAGGAACAGAGGGTGCTGCCAGGAGGGTACTCAGGAGAGAAAGAGAATGCTGGACTCGCAGACCTTCGCCACGTTTCCATGTAGACGACATGTTCTATGGGGGCACAGCATGACGAACTGTGGGTAGAAATTAAGGGGAGCCTGATTAAGTGCCTGTATATTACATAACAGATACATCGGAAAGTGGTGCCTACATGCTTAAACAGAAATCAGGCTTGGAGAGAAATTTGGAGAGGTTGTAGAGGTGACTCACTGAGAATAACAATAACAAAAGAAAGAAATGGAGAAAAATATGGAAGAAATAGGTCAAAGTATATCCATAATTACGAGAAGCACAAATGTGTGAAGGCGACTATTAAAAGATGCATAATCCAAGTATATGTTCACAAGAGAAAAACACGAGCTGACACACAGGGTTGAAGGTAAAGAGGTAAAAAGAGATACAGCAGATAAACATTAATGCAAGGCAAGCTAGTAGCCTGTAGCTTGAAAGTAGCAATGCTGATACTGAAAAAAATTATAATCCAAGGCAATCTTTTTTCCCCATCTTAATCCTCAGTTTCTTTCTCCTCTACTTCCTGCTAGAGTATTAATTCCAGGAAACAGAGAACTCATTTGTTCTGCTCATTGCTGAATCTTGAGTGCCTAAAACATCTCCAAGACATAGTGAGTGATTGATAGCTGGTTGTTGAATGCAGAATGTGACTGCTAAGACTTTTTGGAGTACTGAGGCTCTGACTGGAAGATGTGGGATCAGCCCTTACTCTATTCTTTAATGCTGTGTGACAAACCTCCCTAACACCAACTTCCTATTATCTACTGTGGTTCTGCGGGTGACCTGAACTCAGCTGGGTGGTTCTCCTTTGGGACCTCTCATGTGGGTACAGCCTTCATGACTAGAGCTCAACTATACTGGACATCCAAAATGGCGCACATGCATGGCTAGCAGTTGGTTTTGGTTGTCAGCTGGGAGCTCAGCTAGGGCTGTTGACCAGAGTGTCTATATATGGCCTCTCCACATACCTTAGGCTTGTCAAAGCCACCTGACTTTAACCCAGTAGCAAGATGCTGTATGAGGCAGGAAATGGAAACTTCCAGTCTCAGAAGGGCTGAGTCTGGAAACAAGGCAGTGTCCTTGTATTACATTTGATGGTCAAGAAGCCATGGATCCCAACTTTGTCCCTTTCTGTATGGGAGAAGCATCAGAAAATTCACTCCATCAGACATCCAGATGAGGGGGATGCTGTTTTCTACTTTGACAAATGACAGATGCAACTCGTTGAGTCCAGGCACATCTCTTCCCTGGAAGACAAAGCCCATGGTGGAAGAAGAGTACTGTTCTAGAATGTCCACAGGATATGGGGCTGGACAAGGTGCTTCTAAGATCTTTTCCTAGAACTGAGCTTCTGGGATGATACCTTCAGGGAGGAAGGCCTGTGATCCCACTCAACGTCGGAAGGTTGCAGGTGTCCCTGTGGGCAAGACTTTGAGTCCTGAACTAAGGGTGGCAAGTTTCCTCTTCTGGCTTCCTAGAGCTGCCCCTCTGGAATCTGATGCTAAGAGCTGTGCTGTCTGTCAGCCACGCCACCTGTCCTGGGGACTGTGAACTCACAGAGAGGTGCTATGGGCATCTTGCAGATGCTGGCACTCACCTTTCCCTTGAGTGATGGGGTGGCATCTGTGACGCAGGGTACTTTTCTTCTCCAACAGCGAAGAGAAATAATAGTGAAGGTGGGATCGTCGGTGCTTTCGGTGTGGTTGATTTTTAAGTGTGGGTCATGTTTGGAAGATGGCTAATTAATTTCTCTTGCTTTCTTACTTCCTTTTCCAAGGTGCTTCCAGTGCTCTCCTGACGTGTGTCCACCCTTCATCTAGGAGTTTGTAGGAGGAGCCCTCCTGGCCAGGTCAGGGCAGAAGAGGGCAGCTGCTCTGTGACCTTGATCCACATTCTATTGCCATGAAGGAAATCCCTGGAACTTCTAGAAACTCATGTACCTTTGACACTCTATTTGCTCTCCAGTTCCCCAGAGCCTCCTGTGACATTGGACAATGACAGGGACAGCACAGGGCACTGCTGGAGGCCTGGCGAGGTTCAGAGCACCAATTCCCTTTGCACCGCGCCGAGTGCGCCTCCTGCCATCACTGACGCTGTGGGTCTTTGTAAGGTGCTGCAATCTGAAGAATCATTGACCTCAATCATCTCACAAATGTCCATGGACCCTTCATGCCGGCCTCAAATCAGGCGCTGTAGCCAGATCGCAGAGGTGATCCGTGCTGAATTAGCCTCCTAGGGCTGCTGTAACAAAGTGCAGCACACTGAGCGGCTTAAGGCAACAGAAAAATAAGCCGTCCCGGTTCTGGAGGCTGAGAGTCCAAAATCAAGGTGTCGGCAGGGCTGCATCCTCTGGCAGCTCTCAGGGAGAACCTCTCCATGCCTCTGGCAAGGTCTGGCAGTTGCCAGCCACCTTTGGTATCCCTTGGCTTGTAGACACTCCACTCTAATCTCTGCCTCTGTTCTTGGGTGGCCTTGGGTGTGTACCTTTGTGAGTCTTCTCCTCCTATGAGGACACCAGCCATTGGATTTTGTCCCCACTCTACGGTGTGAACTCATCTTAACTAATTATAACTGCCAAGACCCTGTATCCAAAAAAGGTCCCATGCTGAGGTTCTATGTGGTCATGATTTCGGGGGCCGGGGAATAGATGCGACTCAGTCACTCCATGGTCTCTAAAAAGGAAAGCAGAGATTGTGTGCAAGCAAGAATGTCTCCGGGAAGTTTGTGACATTGATCTGGAAAGAGGTGTCCTTTCTGAATGTGGAAGGAAGGGAGGGGAGAAGGGCTCACAGAGAAGCCGGGCCCTCAGGCTGCTCTAGGGTCTGGGCATGCAACAGGGCAGCTGGACGGCCCTGCTGGGTGTGCCTAGGAGCAAGGGTGAGAGAATGGGTGACCTTATAGAACAAGGCTCCAAGAGCACCTAGGGGCAGGAGATGGGGCCTCAAATGCAGGCTGGGCTGGACCCTCTCCATGATGTGGAGACCAAGACCACCTCCCCTATCCCAGGGCTGTGCCACAAGCCCCACTCTGCTCCAACAGAGTCCCCAGAGGGCAGCAGGACAAGGGCACACAGGTCACAGGGTAGAAGGTCACAGGTGATGCTGGGCACGTGGAGCTCAGTGAGCGAGAGGCCCCTCCCTTGCAGCCATGGGAATCGGGCCCACCCTGAGCTCCCAGCCAGTGACGGGGTTCCTCCCTCGACCCCCGCACTCAGAGCAGTCCCCAGCCACAGCTTCCTCCCAGCGGACAGAGGGTGATGAAATCTCTCAAGTTTGCATTTTGTCAGTGGACAGGACACTATTTCAAAGAGCAGAGGATGTGGCCACAGATCCAATAGCAAAGATGTGAATTTTCTCAGCCACCCAAAATCTCAGCGCTCTCAACTTCCAGCCCACATGCAGCAAAGTGGTTGGATTCCAAACCAGCAGCTTAAATCCAAGGTGACTCCAAGTAAAAGAACCAGCAGAAAATGTAGGAAAACAGCCATCTCCACAGAGTGTGCTCTGAGCGAGGCTGTTGTCCCTCAAAAGGCATTTTACCATCTCATTTCTTGTCAGTTTAACTTAGACAGCAGGGGCGTCCCCCAGCTTCAGGGAGGGGGCAGGGAGCACCCACGATGGACAGATCGAAGCTGGAGCCTCCCTGGCCTGTTCTCTTGCAGCCTGGCTTCCTCCTCCCTCTGTGGAAATGACGACCCCGCCCTGGACGGCTGGAAGTTGGAGGACCCCCTGTTGCTCGGTCCGCCATCCAGACAGCCAGAGGGCAGTGGCTCTGCCTGCCTCTGTCCAGTGGTGCCCAGCGCTGGGCCACATTCAGAATGGAGCTGGGGTTCTGGCTGTCAGCGTGGCTCCTGGTGTTGAGGCTAGGGTTGTTCATGGGACTTCTGACTCAGCCTCACTGCCACCCACCTGAGGGAGAGAGGTCGGCGTCCATTCTCATAGCAGGCCAACCTCACAGCTGCAAGAACCCCGGGGCACACCAGCGTGGCTGTCCACCCTCCCCTGGGGTGTCAGTGGAGGGTGCATTCCATAATGAGACAAGCCAGATCCCACCCACCGTTCTGCACAAGGGGCAAAGGGAATTGCTCTCTTTGTGACATACGGGACACACGGCTTCGGAAGACGGAGCCTCTGTTGGAAAGAGCATCCCGGAGTGACGGTTTAAGAGAGGGCTTCTCCCCCAGGGAGACTTGCAGAACTACCTGTGGGCCTTGTAACTGCAGACAAGTCCCGTGTCAGACTCGAGGCAGGCCAGGGAGGGAACACAGATGACTGCATGGTTGGCTGCACACTTCCGGTCTTTCTGGAACTTTTCTGAATACACATAACTAATGCTCATGGCAAAACAAAACAAAACAAAACAAAAAACAGCCAGTAAAGAATAAAGGGTGTATGGCCGCGCACAGGAGGCTGAGGCAAGAGGATCGCAAGTTGAAAGCTAGCCTTAGCCTCAGCAACTTAGTGAGACCCTGTCTCCAAATAAAAAATAAAAAGGGTCGGAGATGTGGCTCAGTGGTTAAGCACCACTGGGTTCAATTCCCAGCACCCCCCTAAAAATAAAAAATGAAGACATAAAGCCCAAATGAGGACATTACAGTGAACTATCAACATAAAAAAGGCTGGTGTCCATCAAACTTCTCTGTAGGAGAGCACAGTGTTGGAGAACGCAGAACATAGGACAGGAAGCCCTGCTCCAACCCTGGAGTGGACAGTGAAACCAGCAGGAAGTTAAGTTCTCAGAAGTGCAGGAAATCCCACAGTATAAGACAATTTATTTTTGCTGTAGACTTGCAAAGGGAATTCCGTCGGCATGGGAGACACACCCCACTCCTCCACGCCCAAGTCACCGCCTCTCTCCAAATGTGTCACCATGATCCTGCAAAACGCAGATACTTAGAAACCCAACTAGGATCATGCAGGATGTAGTGCGTGATCACGGGCTTTTCTCACTGTAATACAAATTCTGAACATTGTCCTGCGTCATTTCCAATTCTCTTTTGAAAAATGGCTGAATAGTGCAAGGCTCAGGAAGAATGAGCTGGTAAATCAAATTGACTAGGTTTAAGTTCCAGTTCTCAGAATTACTAGCAATGTGTCCTTAGGTCTGTCCTTTGGCATTTCTCTGTGTTAGCCTCTTGTCAGAAAAGACCGGTAATAGTACATACCTCATGGGGGTGTTGTGGAGATTAAACAAGCTGAGACTGTGTGCAGGTTCTTCTCTGAGGACTTTGCAGAGCAATCTTCAATAAGTTCAACGATTATAATTTTTCTTTTAATGCAAATTTTAATGGCTGCGTAATGGTCCTCTGTATGGATGTTCTATGAATTATTGTACCTATTTATGAACTTTGTATTTCTAGTTCTTCGCCACTATAAAAATGACGTAATGAATATGTTTGGGCCTTCCACTCAGAATTCCTCGGCGTGGAATTTTCGGAGTACACTTTACTGTCTTTTGCAGCCTAGATGAAGCGGGAGGGGTCCGGTGGAGTGGGCCCTTGTGTTCCGAAGGTACCTCAACGCGCCTACAGAAGATCATTCATCACCATCAACTGACTCATCAGAACCACGCTGTGTTGACAGTGATACCCCACTGTCGCCAGAGGACCTGCTGGAGAAGGGTCCCCTTTTGCCTCTGGGTCACACCTGAGTTGCCAGGTTCTCTCCTCATCCCTCCACCAGGACTCCTTCCATCCAGGTCCTGGGCTTTAAATCTTGGGATTCGGGCCCCAGGTGATCATCTTCCTGGCTGCCTGGACCCCACCGGCCCCGCATGTCCCTCTGTCCCCCGTCGCACACCTGCTTAGCAAAGCGCCTCTCCACCCTCAGGATTTCCTCCTCCTCTGCTCACCCAGCTGCTCTCCCCACCGGGCCCCACGAGGAAGAGGACGAGGACAGCGAGCCGTCCAGCTGCCGCCCCCTTCCCTTCCCTGCGGCCTTGACTCCACTCAGCCACCACCCGGCTCTGCATTGAAGCTGCGGCCCAGCAGCTGACTCAGCAGCCACCACAGGCTGGCATTTTAAATTGGCCTTACGAGTGACGACTTTTACTCCTGCAGGGGGAGATGAGCTGTTACTCAAGGCCAACTCCAGAGGGGAGGGAAGCTGGGGCTTCTCGCTGGGTCTGTCCCTGCCACTTCTCACCCAGCCATTAGATGCCAGCCTTTGTGCACCCCGCTCACTAACCGCCGCCCCCTCCGTCTAGGAAGCCTCCCCTGTAGCCACGTCCGCCTCCCTCCGGCCCCTTGGTTTGCTGCCTACGCTGCCTGGACACCTGTTCCTCTGGTCATTCCATACGTGGCTTCTTCCCGTCTTTTGGCTTCAGTTCAGATCTGCCCTCTGCTCCTGGAGCAGCCCTGGAGGTGCCTGAGCTGGCATGCGGCTTGCTGTGCAGGAGGGAACCTGAGGCCCCTGTGTTACCGTCAGGCTGCCCGTGTGCAAAGGTCCCTAGTGGCAGGGAGGTTGCCTGTCTTTCCCACCGTGTCTCCCAGTAAATAGACATCTGTGAGAGAATGGCTGTGCCCTCGCTAGCTGCTGTGCAGTGGAGTGACGTAGAGGGGACAGTTGGTTTCCTATTGCTGCAATCACTTCACAGAGCTGGAGGTCAGAAGTCAAGGCCGTGCTACGGTTTGGATGTGAGGTGTCCTCCAAAAGCTTCTGCGGTAATGCAGGAGGTGAAGCGGTTAGCTTCTGGAGCTGAGACCTAATCAGTGGTCAGTCCACTTGATGGGTTAATGATGTGCGAGGACGATGTGCTGAGTGGTCGCTGTAGGCAGGTGGGGTGTGGCAGGGGGAGGTGGGAACACCCTGGAGTATTGGATCTTGTCACCCCTGTAATGTACAAAGCTGCTCCCCTGCCCATCAGGTGCAGCCATTTTCCCCGCCTCCCAACCACTTGTCAGTCTGTGAACATCCTAGCTAGCTGCTGGTTCATCAGTCAGCTTGCAAGTGTCCTTCTCCGATATTGGTCCCCTGTTAGCCTGGCAGAATTCAACTGTTTACTGTAGCTACCCGGCCATCTTTTCCATTCTTCTGTCTGTCCTCCTCACTTTCTCTATCCTCCTGGCTTTCCACTCTCTCTAGCGCGCACTCTTTCTCATTCCCTCTCTTTTCCTCTCATTTTCTCTCTTACCTTGCAGGGAGACACTCTGTTTGCTTCATAAACTCCCTTATGTGATTTCCCGTATTCTGCGTGGTTCGGTGGGATTTCCCTTACAACCCCCACCCCTGCTTCCCAAGTGCTGTGAACCAAGCAGCTTTCCTCTGCCTTGCGCTTCCCCTGCGATGTTCTGCCCCGCCCCGGGCCTGGAGCTACGGTCGGCGGACATGGACTGGTCTCTGAAACCAGAGGTCCACATGGACTTTTCCTCCTTTAAGCTGTTCTGGTCAGGTATTTTGGTCACAGCCGTGGAAATCCTTAAGAGCAGGGCCACGTTCCTCCTGGAGGCGGAGGGTGGGGTCTGCTCACCTTTTCCAGTGGCTGCAGGCTGCCAGTCTTCTTAGCTCAGGGCCACTTGTAGCTACGGGGGCCCTACTTCTGCTTCTCTTGCCACCCTGACATTAGTGATACCACCGTTTACCAGTGACGAGTTCTGCTCCCTCTAATGTTGAACACTAGAGAAGCACACCAAGGCAAGCAGATTAAGCAGGTTTTATTTAAAAGGAGTAATAATACAGACTTCTCCCGGGAGGGAGAAGGGGGCCATGGCTGATGTTCTAGAATCCCAAGAAGTGAGCGTGCCTACATCTTTTATAGGCTAAGGTCTCTTTTGTTCTCCAGTTCTCTCCCCCCTTATCTCTCCTTCCTGCCTACTGACTAGGCCCAGTTTTACATAAAGTGAGAAGGATGGGCAGGGGGAGGGCCAGTTATTCAGGCAGGCAAGGGCCCAGGGGGCATTAATTAGCAGCTCCCAGCCTGCACTCTTTGATAAGGGCAGGTAAATTTGGTAATCAATGGCATTTTAATCAATACATTCCATTCTTCCAGTCTCCAGCTTCCAGAGGCAGATGGCTCTCATTTCCTTGATTTGACCCAATCCCCTATTTCTACACTACCTGCCTGTGCATCAACTGACTTCTGAATTCTGGCTTCCTTAGTTCACACAGTAGGGTTCTCCCAACTCTCCCTCCTTTCCCCACTTCTCCCAATCAGGCTTTCCCTGGGGTGGAGGAAGGGAGGGGCTCAGAAACCTTGGTGATCTCTGTTTAGTGCCCCGCAGCCCAAGGCTTGCTATGCCACTCCCTGTCTTCCTGAATCGCCAATACGCTTTCTCCGAAGCCAGCTCTGTAGGTTCTGCTTTCCTGTGCCCCAAGGCTTCTCTTGCTGTGAGCAGCGTCTGGGCAGTCAATCGACTTTCAGACTGTGCCCAGCCTGGAGCCTGCCTGGCCGGTGGGGCAGCTGGGCCTCTCCGGCCTCCCTTGGTGTTGTCAGAGGCTGCATGTCCACCTAGGACCCTTGTGTAATTTCCACAGCAACAAGAAAGACCACACTATGCCCAGATTATTATTGACGCCATGATGAGAAAACACTTCATCGGTAGCTTTGAGGACGTGAAGCCCCACAAGGAAAACAGGAGGGACTATGTGCCTGTGTCCAGAGATTCGCACCAGAAGGCCTGGGCAGGAGCTGTCTCACCACAAGCAGAGCAGCGCGAGGCACCTGTTTCTCTCCTCCGCCGATCGCTTCCAACAGGCAATGTGATTTGCTTGCTGTTACTGCCTTCTGATAAGGGAGTGCTGAGGCCAGGTCCCCCGCCCCACGGATCAATCCCGAGCACCCAGAAGAGTGGGTGCATTGCTCAGTAAGTACGCTGGTACTGCAGGTGGTCTCAGGAACCATCAGGTGACATGGATTCAAAGGCAGTGGAGCCCTTACCTCCTGTCTGAGTCTCATGAAGGTGTGTCCTATTCCAGAAAGAGCTGAGGCAGGATACCAGGAGGCAATCCTTTGAAGGAATCCTCATTAGAATTGTTAGGTCAGAAATTAGGCGACTGTAGGGGGCAAAGCTGAGCGGCTGGAACAAAGACCAGCCCACCAAAGGTGACCAGAAAGTTCGCAGCAAGGTGGATGGAAAGTTCCACTGACCCTTCACACCCACCTCTCACTCAACAGGACCCTCCCATCCCAGTCTATAAAAACCTGGGCAGCCAGGGCCACTGCGATTTTCTCCGGGTCCCTATACCCCCGGGGTCTGGGAATTTCACCGGAGAGCCAAATCCAATAAAGCTTGCTTCAGCCACTTTCTGTCCCATTTTATTTGGCTGCTAACTGTGCCGGCCGAGACCCGTGGAGCTCACATTTGGTCCCGCCCTTGAGCCCAGCGAGCCCCTCCGAGCTTACAAGAATGTTGCATGCAACTGTATCCAATTGTATTTTTTTAAGTTTTTATTTTTATTTTTACAGACTGCATTTTGATTCATTTTACACAAACGGGGCACAGCTTTTTGATTCTGTGGTCCTGCACGATGGAGATTCACCATTCGTGTAATCATACATGCACATAGGGTAATGATCCAATTGTATTTCTGTCAATTCCCTTGGGGAGGAATCCTCCTCTGGGCCTCAGATAAGCCCCATGCTATGGGTTTCTCTGTTGCACGTGTTACTGATCCAGAGTCCTAGAAAGGAAGGCCCCGCCCAGAGCAGGTGTGAAATGTGGTCCCTCATACGTGGTGTTAGCTCCTTTCTTGCTCCGCCCCTCCCCCCCGCTGTGCTGGGGATGGAACCAGAGCCTTGCCAGCCAGGCACCCGCCCTAAGCCACGCCTCCAGCCAGTGTGTCAGTTTTATTTCCCCAGGTGGTGGCCACTGGTCCCACAGCAACAGACTCTCCTGCTATGAAATCATTTCCGTGATAAAGTCAGTTGCCACTGAACTTTGACCAGCTATAACTGGCTCAGGTGTGACCCTCTTCTGCTGGATCCAACCTACTTTTGAACTCCTTCGTGGAGTTTGATTTTCGGAAACAGTGTGGTTAAGTCCTGGTAGTTCGTTTCTTTCTTCAGACCTGTGCTTCTTTATTTCAGGGTCTTGTTCTTTTCCGGTGCTTTCCATCTCTCTGGCTAATTATCATCTCTGTGATTTGAGGTGAGGGACTGAAACTCCATCTACTGAGTGTGCATCACGGTAGATTGCTTTATGTTTTTTGGATTCCAAACTCATTTTCGGTGTTTTGTTTTTTTCCTATTGAATGCCCCCTCCCTTTGGTTTTTGTTAGGTGTAACTAACAAAGAAAATAGTATGTTTTTAAGGTGTACAACCTGATGGCTGGGCAGATGGTCACTCTGAAGTGATGCCCACATCAAGCAGGTCCACACACCACGGCGCGCACCATGTAAGCTCTGCTTTTCCAGCAGCTGCAAGCATGCATTAGGTCATCGGGAACCATGGTCTCCCTGCTGCACAGTGAGTCCGGAACTGGAAGTTTGTGACCTTTGCCCAGCGTCTCTCCATTCCATCCGCCCACAGCCCCTGGCAACCAGGAGCTTCTGTTCAGCTCTCCCCGCGCCTGCTCCCTGTGTCTGCCTGCCAGGCTGTTCTCGCCATTAGCTTTACAGTTTCCCATGACCGAAACCTAACTGCAAAGCAGATGGAGGCAAGGCCCGAGTCTCCTTCCTGATGGAAGTCTGTCTCTGCCCAGGTTCTCTGGCCCTGTGTTTCCCAGCCCTTTCTGGAGGGCTGGTTCCACACCTTTTCCAGCCCTGCATCAGGAGCCTGACCCCTTGTGTGGATCTCTGCTCTCATTTCTCCTCCCTGAGGCCTCACTGAGGTGTGTCCTCTGCCACTGGGTCTGTGGTGATCCCTCACTCCACCCGGCCAGGGCCTCGCCGGTGGCCGGCCATTCCCATTTTCTGCTTGTGTCCTGCATTTCTAGAGGGAGGGTTTCACCTTGCCCTCATCAGCCCGTGGCCCTCTCTTCGCCACCCCTCTGGAGGCAGTAGCGGAGGAAGGGCGTGGGCTCAACTGTGCCTTTTCTTATTGCTCTGAGTTGGGCCTCTGAGGCCCTGGTTGCCTTGTTTTGCAGCTGGGGACAGGCTTGTCCCCAGGGCACCTGGCAATACCATACAGTTTCAGTGCCTTACAGGAGTAAGGGGGCATGGTTGCTACAGCATCTAGCCCACAGGATGCTGCTCACCATCTTGCAATGCCCGGAAGAGCCCCCACCACAAAGCACCTAGCCCCAGGGTTTATGGTGCCGTGGTTGGGCAGCTGGTCCTGCAGCACTGGCTCGTAACCAAACATTAGCACCAGGTGTGGCTGTTCTCTGCCTCTGCCATCCGTCTGCACCCTCCTCTGCTCTGCAGCCTGGGAGGTCCTCCGGTCTGCATCCTGTCTCCTCTGCAGGCTGGTAACGAGAAGAAAGCCCCTTCCCATTTGCTTAGGCATTTGGGAGGCACCTGAGTGGGAGAGGTCTGGATGTTTCTCTGCTGCTCCCTGCCTCCCCTGGGCTGCCTCATTTGGACGGCATCTGCATCCCTGCGAGGTTGCGGCTCGCTTTGGCAGCCCCTTCTCTGTGGCTAGCTGGGCCCGGCTGGGTCATCACTGCCTGGGCCATTTCTTCCCCAGCTCCTCCCCACTGGCTGGGCTCTCCCCATCTTTCCATGCATCTGCTCACCCTGCCTCAGCTCTGTAAACATCAACTTCATTCATTTTGCTTTTGCACCGTCTGTGTTGGATGGTGTCCTGACAGGGCTGTGACTGATGCAGCCACCCGGGCTTCCATAGCTGGGGGACCTGGTAACCCCACTAATGCTTGGGCCCGTCGTTCACCTTCACCTTGGGTCTCCAGTACACTGGGCTCAGGTGGGCTGCTCAGCCAGCACGGAGTCCTCTGTGTTTGCACATTAGAGTGGTACAGTGATGTCTGTCGGCCCAGAGCCCTTAGGCCAGAGCTATACTTGTGTGAAGAACTAGGGAGATGGAGCGAAGGCCCGCTGTCATTCTCTGGGTGTCCACCGGAAGCCTAGCCCTCGGCGGTGAAGAGTACCTCTTTCATCCCAACTGTGCCCTGGAGCATAGTTTTCTACTCCACCAACTCAGGGCTTGGTGGGACCTAAGGGGGTGACCCGAGAAGCAGAGGCATTTGAGAGGTGCAAAGCTAGGCAGATTCTCTCCTCTGAACCATCCATCCTGCTTCTAATAGATTCTGGGCAAGAAGCCCAGCTTGTCTGCAGGAGAAGCTCAGTCCCTCTCTGAGTGTGACCCTGGAGACCCTGCAGAGTGGCTCCTCCACTTCCCAGTGATGACCCTGTGGAGCGGGAGCCACAGTAACTGCACCCGAGTGAGGGAGAGAGGGTCCTTCACAGGCACCACTGGAGACACTCTGGATGCTGGCCGGATGGGGAGGGGACGCCCATGCTCACCTTCTCCCGGTCCTGTGCCGTTCAGCCCCTGCTGGAGTGACTACTGCAGAGACAATGGACCAAGAGTGTGGCGACTGCATTGCTCTGTCTCACACTCTGGAAACTGATCAAGTTCTGCCTTCTTGGGGGTCCTGGGTCACAGGAGGGTGCTGGATCCTTCTCTCCACTCTCTGTGGAAGTCCTGGTCCAGATCTCCCTGTGGTCAGGGTTAGGTCTAGTCAGTAATAGGAATCTTGCGCTCGAGGGAGTCCTGGGTCCTAGAGAAGAATTTTGACAGCAAGGTAGGGCGTGCACCAGGGATGGCACCTGCTGGACGCCTGCCCGGGATGAAGTCTGTGCATGGCAGCCACACGCACACCCCTGCTGGGACTCCAGGGTCTCCCTAGGGCTGGGCGACTGCCCTCAGGCAGCTGGGACCTGCTGGCCCTTGGCTGTGCGGGGTGGCCTTGTGCTCCCCACTAGCTGAAGCAGAACCCCTGGGCTCCAGCCCAGCCGCACACAAAAGCTGCCTGTGGAGGGGCTTCGGCTCTTGAGGCTCCCGGGAGGTGGTTCTGCAGCGGCATCTGTCAGCAAGCGAGGGTTGGGCATCAGGCTGCGGCCAGGCTCCCCCACCCTACAGCTTCCTCCACCTCCTCATCCTCTCCCATCTCAGGTTTCCACCACTTTAGCCTTGAGGCCTCTGTGGTATTTTCTATGGTTTCACTGATATTTAATGGCTTTGATTATACTGAATGTTTATTTCGCTCGGGGTTAAAAAGTTTTAATAGTTTCTGTTCTTCCTTTTAAAGTGGTCCTCCATTTAAACTTCAAGAATTTCTTTTATGTTTTCTATTGTCATTCTTGGTAACTTTTAAGTCTCAGAAATTGCCTTTTAGATTGTTATGTTGCTCTTTAGTCTATTTTCTACCTGGTTTTTATCATAGTATAATGTATTGTTTTTATATTGGCTAGTTAAACATTTAAACCTCATTTTGCTACCTTGCCATTTACCTCTCGACTCTAAAACTTCTTATTTTCATTTAAAATTAATTCTTACTTTCTCTCTCGTGCCCTTTTACATCTTTTTCAAACTGGCAAATGTTTTAGATAATCCCTTAGAACTGCATTTTTTTGAGCCCATCTGCTTCGACTTGAAAACTCTATCTACACCGAAGGAAAAGAGAAAACAATATGTGTGACAGTAGGTTGTGTTCACTTTCCACGTTCCTCAACAGCTTGCCACAGAGAGCGGCTCAAAGCAGTGCACGTGAGCTGGGCACGTGGGCCCATGACTACAGTCCCAGTTGCTCGGGAGGCTGAGGCAGAAGGATCACTCCAGCCCAGGTTTTACATAATTTCAGGTAGGGATTGTTCATTGCTAATGTAGAAAAATATATTGATCTTTTAATATTGATCTTGTATCATTTAGGATGCAAAATCCTTGTTGAATTATTTATTAATTCCAATTTTTTAGTAATTTCTGAGAATTTTCTATATAAAAGATCATGCCATCTACAATTTTTTTTTTTTTTTTTTCGTCTAAGCTGAATGACTTCTGTTTCCTTTTCTTGCCTGATTGCTTTGGCCAGATCCTCTAGTACCACCATGTAAAATTCAGGGTGTGTCAGAAGCAGACACCCTTGTCTTGATCCTGATGTAAGGGGAAGTTTTTCTCTTTCAACATTCAGTATGATGTTTAGCAGTGTGTTTTGACAGATGCTTTGGTATGGTAACCTTTAGGAGAACTTATCTTAGACACAGCTACTATTTACAGGGGAAATGATGTGTGACTTGTATTTACTTTTGATGATTTTACTTTTATCAAAAAGGAAGAGGGGGAGGTAGAGGTAAGAGGGTTGTCTCTATATTGATTACTCTTCAAGGTGGGTGAAGACAAACCAAGAGTTCATGGCAGTTTTCACTCTAATTTTGTACGTATGTGGAAATTCCCACAAAACTTTTCAAAAGACCAATGGACATACATTCTCACTCAGTCCTCAGGCTTAGAAATGGATGTGATAACACGTTAGATAGAACCAACACCCATCTCTAGGTTCCCAAGCACCTCTGGTTGGAACATGCAGTTGTGTCCCAGGGCAGGCCAGGTGCCTTTATGAGTCAGGTGCACAAGTGATCAGGCACTGGGTGGGCAAATTTCTAGGCAATAAGGACTGCCTTAGTCCACTGCCTCGGGATGCCGGCTCTGTGGGGTAAGGATTCCAGTGCAGGATTTATTGGGGTAACCCTAGGAAACACTAGCAGAGTAGAGAAGGGAGGAAATCCAATGAGGAGTACATAGTCCAGCCCCTGACCGTGTGGGATGCTGTGCTTTCAACGGCTGAGGGACAGCAGAATGGAGTGTGCCTCAGAGATGCCCCGACCACACACCAACTCCAGCTCCCTAAGGGCTCTGACTTTCTACTGGAAAACCCCCAGGCACAGAGGAGCAGCTGCTGGGGTGGGAGGTAGGGTGGGCGCTTACTGCAACGGCAGGTGGAAGCCATGTGGGGCACCCACCTTAGCAGGTTTCCACGTCCTCTGGTTCTGCAGCTGACCTTGTGGTCATTTAAGCCCTCACCCAGAAATTTGCCTCGTTCCCAGGACATGGGACACAGAGGCCCCGCTAGCCACTTACTTCCGCCTCACCTTTCCCTCCAAGGCCAGTCCACAGATTCTCAGAGAAGCAATGCAGTCTTTCAAGTGCTTGCAGACATCACTATGCAATCTTACTCCATGAAAGGCAGAAGTGACTCGTGTCCCCAAGAGCCACCCGGAGGAACTCCCTCTGAGAACCCTGCCTCTGGGAGCCTGAGCTCCTTCAGCAGCATTTTCTTGGGCTCTCCAGCAGCCTGAAAAAGCAGTTAGGTGCTGCAGGCAACCAAGAGATGGCCAGGCCCCAGGATGAGCTAGCAAACGTTCAACAACGGCTTAATAATGCTTTTTCTGAAAAGCGAACAAGCAAATGAATGAATAAAATCCCCCAAACGCCAAAGCCCAGATTCTTAGCTGACTTTGGAGGCAGAAATGCTCCCGCCATGGCTGGTTTCTAGTTTGCAAAATCTGTCGATCACCGGCTCTCCTGAGAGCTCTCCGGTTGCATAAGCTGCTCCATCAGTGCACCCCTACCATGGGGGTCCCTCCTCTCCTGGACCTGGTGGTCCAGAGCCAGGCCTCTGCACGTTCTGCTTTAACTGCAGGAGCAAGCTGCAGCCCCAGCCGGCAATCCATGACCCAGGATCCAGCACCTCCCACAGCCCGTGCTGCCACTCCACAGGCCCTTGTCAGCTCTGAACTAAGGTGGTGTGGGGGATGGCAGCTGGAGAGATGGCCGTGACTGACCAGTGGAGGCGAGAGTGCCGAGGCCTGAGCCAGGTGGCAGTCCCCAGATGACCACCATTCACAGAGGCTCAGTGTGTGCTGCAGGGCTCCAGGGGGTCCCTCTGTCGGTCCCGGCAACACATCCCAGGGCCGGTCATCAGAGCCCACCGCCCTGGCATAGCCGCCTCCGAGCCTGGGGCTCAGGCGGCCAGCCTCCGTGGATCTCCTTTCGAGAGGAGAAAAGGTCAGGTCGTCATGTAGGTAAGCCTGAGAGGGTCTGGCAGCCAGGAAGTTGGCTAAGGACTGTTTCTGAAGTCAGGCAGTCAGCATGGGTACAAATTAGGAGGGCCTAGAAGGTGACGACTGTTCTCTAAGAAAGAACAAAAGGTCGCTGCTGGTTATTGTTCAAGAAAAATAAAAAAACTTCCAGGTTCCTGCTCCCAGGTACATATGTAGCAAAGAGAGGAAAGACAGATAGAAAGGTAAGTGGCACCTCCCACAGGTTTTTTTTGGCTCAGAAATTCCCTCTTCGGGGAGTCTGTCCTCTGTCCCTTTCTTAAGTCTTGCTGTGCTTGCTTGCCTGGCTGTTCACAGTGTTCATTTTTCGAGTCTGTGGGACATGAACTTGGTCCCGACCACCAATAAGACAGTATCACTTTCACTTTTTAATAGAAGCCAAACTAACTTCTGAGCATTGGACAGAGCTCGTCTGACTGGATGGACAGCAGTGGAGCTGAGGAGAGATGCCCATCTGCAAGGGATTGGTCCTCTGTGTCCAAGGTGACGGGAATTCCAAACCCTGGAAAAGCTCAGCCTACTTAAACTAGTTGACTCATCATATTTATACTAGTGAACTATTCTTCTAAACTGGTATTTCACTGAAACTCCAGGAATACATAGATTGGGAAGGAAAATCTAGGTTGAAAGACATTTTAAAAATACCCAAATTTAGAATAATTTGAAAAATTAATTTTGGAGAGTCACTAGAAAAATTTTATAATTAGAGAATATGGCTATTCATTGGAGCCCGAGGGTTTTTTCCTGTGATTACGTTACTTTATTTTCCATTAGCATATGTTAACTGTTTATATTGCTGGGGTTCAGTGTGATATTTCCACCCATGCATACAGCATGCACCATGTTTTGGATGTAACTAATGTTTCTGTACAAGAGGTGTTTACCTGTCTCCTTGCATTGACAGGTTAGAGTATCATGGGTTTCTTTTGGATGCTAAAGGAACTTCAGGTGAGAGGCCACACCTGTTGAAGCTTCGGAGCTCCAGGCTGAGGACGGAGGCTGTGGTAGTCCACCCGGCCTCCTGGTGTCTCCTCTGCAGAGTGGAGAGATTGCCGTTTTGTCAGTGGGTTTTCTCCTGTTGGTTTTTCACCTGTGATGCAGCCTCGTGCTTACAGACTGGAACAAAACAATGCGCAGTCAAAGAGAAAGCGACACCTTCCCGGCACCTATCCGACCAGCTTCCTGGAGCTAAGTCCCGCAGCTGGCATCCCGGGAACCATGGTGCCGGGTGCCGGGCTGGCGAGTCCACTCAGCCTGGGGGAAGTTGTGTAAATTGGCGTGTTTGGAACTTGGTTGCAAATGAGTACAACGTCTTTTGAAGACACTGTCCCTTTTGCGCACGTATTCTGCCTTATCAATTTTTTCATTATTGCTAACAAAAGACACCTGCCACAGGCAATTAAAACAACGCTTTCTGTCCAAAGAGACCAGAGTGAAGCGAGGGGAGGGCGGGCCATGAAGGCGGGCAGAGGCCTCCGAGAGCCTAGGGGTGCTCTTCAGGGAACGGGGTGGCCGTGGTGGCAGCCCAGGCTGGCAGCCGTGGAGCGGAGCCTGGTGCGTGGAGTCGATCTCTTTGAAAGCAGACTCTGCTCCCCAGAATGTTATCTCCGTCTTCCAGCTGGCGGGGGCGGGAAGCAGGTGTCACTGGGAGACAGGTTTCCTCTTTCCTTTCTTTCTTTCTTTTCAGGTGCTGGGATGGCACCCCCTGAGCTGCACCCCAACCTGGGAAGCAGGTTTTAAGGGAAGAGTCATGCTGTCAGGGAGGAGGAAGGGGCGCACGGAGGGGAGGAAGCTGGGTTCTCCGCGTCTCTCCCCAGGACGGGGCCAGCCGCCCTTGCTGTTGCTGAGGCCACTGCGTATGCCTGTCTCTGGGCCTGGCTGCCTCTCCTGCCTGTCCCAACCACTCTCCACCCAGCAGCCAGTGGGAACTGTAAATCAGCTCTACCCAGTCACTGCCCTTTGGAGCCTTCCCTTTGCTTGGGGACAACCTGCGCGTGGTGTCCCCACTATCTGCCACCGTCATCTCACAGCCTTCGCCTCATCTGGGTTCCTTTGCCTGCTGTGCTTCCCACCCAGACTGTTCAGGCCGCTCCCTCTGGGTGCTCTCTGCCCTCCCAGTCCTGCCTCCCTCCTTCCTGCCCCCCAGAGCCCCGCCTGAGCGTCATCCCTGGAGACAGGCTTCCGCCCGCGCTTTGGCTCCTGGATTACCTGTGACCGCCATCTGTGAGAGCGTCCCCTAGACCCTCTCCTGTTAGAACCCAAGCACAGCGTGCCTGTCACGTCAGCTCGTTATCCACAGGCCCCGGGGCCTGGGCAGAGCTGGCACTCTGCATATTTTTAGAAGGATTAACGGGGACAGATGAGACTTACAAATGAGGACACGGTGGAGTCAGAGGGAGGAGCCTGGTTTTGAACAAGGTGTCGGCTGGACTTTAACACCCACACAGGCCAGCTGGGCAGTCTCCGTCAGTCCCGCCGCTGCAGAAGGAAACCGAGGCTCGGCACGACGTGGGCAGCCAGCCGAGCAGTTGCTGAGTGGTGGGGTCACCCCGCAGGCTGGCTCCCCACACCTGGCACGTCCCAGCTCTTCCTCACCCTGAGGTGCAGGAAACCTGGACTCCCAGCACGGACGGGGGTCCAGGCCGCCAGTCTACCCACCTGAGTCCATGGGATCCGTGAGACTGCTAGGAGAGGAGGGTGCAGATGGGAGAAGCTTCCAGAGTTCCGTGGTCTCATGGTCCCCTTCTCACCTCCCTGTTATGTGATGTAGGCAGCTGAGCCCTCACTTCCTGTCAGAGAACCACCTCCATAGCTTGTGTTGTTGGCATCCTATGATTGGGATCCTGAATGCCCCTCAAAAGCTCATGCATTGAAAGCTCACTGCAAGGTTCAGAGGTGGGCTTTTAGGAAATAATTGGATTTGAGACCTCTAACCATCAGTGGGTGAATCCAATTGATAATAGTAACTTAGTTTGATGAATTAAAGTAACTTTGTAATTAGTAATGGACTATCGGATGGAAATTGCAGGCCGGGAGGATGTGACTGGAGGAAGAAGGCCACAGGAGTGTGTCCTTGGGGGCTGTGTCTTGTCCCTGTCTTCTCTCACTGTCTGATATCCTGGCTGCCATGAGTTTGGCAACTTTATTTTGCCATGCCCTTCCACCATGATATTTATGACTTTGAGCCAACCAACCATGAACTGAATCCTCTGAAGCCATGAGCTAAAATACATCTTTCTTCTTCTAAGTTGCTCTTGCCAGGTCTTTTGTTCACAGTGACAAAAAGCATGGTGCGTCTCCTCCTCTAGCCTTGGCTTGCAGAATGAAGTAAACATCTGTGGATGGGATGAAATGTGAAGGAAGTTAAGGCAGGACGTGTTTTTGCTCTATCTAGAAATCAGCCACTTGGATCTTTCTCTTCTTGCAGATCACTCTGAGAATTCAATGGAAGTTCAGAACATCCTAGAGAAACACACATGGGTCTTTAGACATAATGGCAGCAGTGTCATGGCTCACCAGGGTACCACTTGGAGCCTCTTGGAGCTAAAGATGCCAAATTAGGAGCTACTACCCTAGAAGGTTTTCCCAGCAAGATGGGAGAAAAACTACCTACTGAACTCTCTTTCATTCAGCGTTCTCCAAGAAATCAAAAAGAGAAATGGTGACTATCGTAAGGTTCTCTCATTTTCTAGATCAGAGGTTGGCATGGCCTTGAACATGCTTTTATCTTTCAAGTCTTTAGAGAGATGGGTGCATGGTGTTTGGGGGTGCAGAATGGACTTGGGCCGTGCGCATTGGGGCAGTAACTTGATCATATGAATGGCATGAACTGTTGAGCATGGGAAAGTGCCAAGGATGCTCTGTGGCTGTAAATGTCTCAATGTCCCTTTGATTTTGTTTCCTTCACTGACTTTGTGAATTCTTTTGTTACCATGTTAATAAAATTTGCCAAACTTCTGCTTCCAGGGGAGAGCAGTGAGCTGGGGGATGGGAATGGGCTCAGGTGGCAGAGCCCTATTTGGGGGCTGTCACAGATGAGGACATTGCTTGGAAGAAGCATATCAACTCAAATTTTCCTCTTGGTGCCTAGTGTGCCGTCTGTATAGAGAGGTCCTGGTTAGGGAAGTTCGGGGGACCAAACTCTCCTAAGCTACTCTGAGTTGGTGATGGTGGGACATGGGGAAGAGGAGGAGGGCGGAGCTCTTCTCGTCCATTGCCTTCCCCACCTGTGTTCGGGAACCTGGTTCACCTGTCCTGTGTCCCATATCTTCCTCCTCGTGCCAGGTGCCATGATGGTACCATGTGACCCCACCTGCTGGGGCTGGGTCTTCAGGGGCACCTGGCTCAAGGTGGACCAGACTGCTCTGTTGGCCTTTGGGACTTGGGTTGAGAAGAAGTCAGCGTTCTTCAGATGCCCACGTCTTAACACGCGGCCCTGGTGTCTGCCATGAGGAAGTGAGGGCCTCTGGGAGGTGAGAGACGGAGTGACTCCTGAGAGGGTGTTTTCCGGAGTTAACTTGGCTTTTGAAGTCTAGCTGGATTCCTGCTGCCGCCTTCTTAAGACCCCAGGACTCTTTCGATACATCCCTCTCTTTGCTTAGGTTCTTTGAGTTGAGCTTCTGTTGCTTGCAACTCAAAGATTTTGCACTGTTGAAATTCCCAAAGATTCAGGATCAGATGTGTCCGGGCATGAGCAGTCCACCCAGAAGGAGTCCTTCTCATCAGCACACGTGGGCGGCTCTGTGAGTCACTGAGGGGGGGGGTGGGAGCACCGGAGGCCAGCGTCTTGCACCGAGGACGATGGGGAGACGGTACCTCAAGATCCTGAGTGAGGGCACCTCCACCTGAGCGCAGCTCTCGGCAGTGAGTGTTTCTCTGGTACCAGAGTGCTGGGTCCCACACGCTGCCTGAGTGGAGGTCCCTGTGAGTCCCCTGACAGGAGTTCCCCTGCTCTGTGAAGGGAGGTCGAGCGGTGGACTGAGCCTTGTCTCCAGCAGGTGCCCTGCGGAGTCGTGGAGTTCAGTGAGGACTCAGGAACGGACCCAGAGGAGGTGGGCAGAGCTGCATGGAATCCGGGTGAATGCAGCAGCAGGTGGGCTTGGTTTATAGAGAGGAGTCCACGCGCACATCAGGAGAGAGGAACGGGCTGTAGACAGGGCTTGTCTGTGCCCTAGAGATCAATGTGGGGATGCCCAGCCTCTGACCACGCCCCTGCCCCGCCCCCACCGCCCTGAGCCTTCTCTTTTTTGCACCAAGTTGTACTTGAATGAGACCCAGGAGATTATGAAAGGGCACTTCACGGGGAGCTGAAGGGGTGGCCTGGTGCATCTCCATTTCTTCCCTTTCTCCAAAAAGGCATCTTCATCTTGGTACTTAAAAGTTGGGAGAGGCTGATTTAGCAAGGGATGTGGGATGGGGTCCCTCGTTCCACTAACCCCTTGATGGCAAATGAACACTGTGGGCCATATTTTTCCTGAGAGAAGGTTATGACTTTGATCAGGTAGTCCTAGGACTTGCAACCTTGAGCTGGTCAAAACCCACTCTCTGGCCCACTCACGAAGGAGGAAGAGACACAGGCCTGGGGAACGGATGCTTGTGGAAGGTTCTGTGGGCAGGTGATAGCCAAGCCTGGAGGAGGACGGAATCTACCAAGTCCCAGATTGCTCTTTCCCCCATGCTTGTGCTTTTAAAAGCTCCTACTGGAAGGTTCCCAAAGAAACATGATTTGCCTTAGCAAAGTGTGACGGCTGTAACCGTATTTTCCTTAACTGGGAATTAATGAGTAGGTAAGAGCATACCAGCTCCCAGAATGGAAGAGGATGTCATAACACTTCTGACTGAGACTTTATGTTAAAAAAAAATGGCACTCACCCACATTCTCAAATCTCCATGTAAATATCAATTCATTAGTTTTCATATTCACTCTATAGGACAGGATTGCTGTTTCCCTTGAGAATTCTGCTTCTCCTACTACCACTCAGTTTAAGGCATCTTAAGAGTTAAAACATATAGCACAGCAAAATACCTAGAAATAAATCAGAAAGGTATCTAACAGGAGAAGGATCTAGAATGAATCACTTACTACAGCTGTAGTAAGTTGAGTTTGTCGTTAAGACTCCCAACCGCAAAAGCAAAGAGGAAAGAGCTTTCATGATGTACCCAGGACAAACTGGAATTGTGTTCTTGTAGCCACAGGAGAAACAGGAGCTGATTTACCATGTGTCCCTTGGTTTACTGGATTGTGTCTGGGTCAGTGGTGAGGTATGCCTCTTCCCAGGGAGATGAGAATGGAAGAGTGTTGACATCTTGTAGACAGGCCCTGTGAGGAGATGAGAGGAGGTGAGGAATGGAGTCCCCTGGCAATAGTGATTCTTCTCAGCAGCTCAAATTGCTTCCACCTTCCCAAAGGCCCTGCCGAGGTGCCCCCAGCCAATCTCCGTTGCTTCTGAACTTGGCTCTATTTGTGAGTCTGCCCTTTTGGATTTTCCTTGAGTAGATGACTCCTTGCTAGTGCCCCAGTCCCCACTTGTCCTGATGCTTGAAGACTGGACCCCACACGACAAACCCACCATGTGTCAGTCAGGACCCTGGAAGGTAGGCAGGGTATCTCAAATGGCCATCAGAAGATGACTCTGAGAGGAAAATTTTATGGCCATGTTACTGAGCAAGGAATTGATACCCAATGCTTAATCTGCATTTATTTATTTAATTTTATTTTTTGTACAGGGATTGAACCCAGGGACACTTAACCAACCCTTTGGGATTGAACCCAGCTACATCCCCAACCCTTTTAAAAATTTTTTATTTTTGGAAAGGGTCTCACTAGGTTGCTTACAACCTTGCTAAATTACTGAGGCTGGCTTTGAATCTGTGATCCTCCTGCCTCAGCCTCCTGAACCACTGGGATTATAGGCACTTGACTTAATTCTTAAAACTTTGCCTTCTCAAAGATAGAGTGTGAGATGTGCCAAACCCATCAACTTATTTTTATAAAATGCATTTCTAGGTTTTGTGTGTACAAGAGAAATACACATTCTTAGAGAAAACACGAAAAAAAGTATAATTAACACCTTCAATCACACCAGAGACGTAGCAACCCTAGAGGTATGCTGCTCTTATACTCTGTCAGGAGGAACCTGCCATGGAGGTCTATAGCCGAGGGACTCAGCATCAGCACCTTCAGGACCGGCCTGTGCACTGGAGAAGAGCCAGGTTCTCCCTGGGCAGTCCTCAGCCCATGACTGCACATGAGTGGGTACCAGGACCTGACCTTTTCTTCCCAATTCAGGATTCTTCGAGTGGGAATCCTCCCTCTGGAGTTCTCCGCTGGGCCGGCAGAGACCAGGTCTCCCTGGAGTGTCTCCCTCCACATCGCGTGGAAAGGCTGGGTTCACACGTTCCCAAAGGCCCTTGGAATGCGCAGGGAGGATCTCCAGTGCTACAGAGAAGTTCCGAGGAGGAGTCCTCCCGCTTTGCCCTTGGCAGCACATTCTCTCTCTGGGCCTTTTAATCCCTCCCTCACATCTGCCCCCCAACTCAGGCATTCCCATCTGGTGTCATCAGGTCCCTGGTTTTTCCTTGTCTCCTGGGAGCAAGTGGGTATGGGGACCCCTAAATAAACAGAGGCCAGGGGTCTGCACCTAACTACCCGAAGCCAGGTTGTCACAATGATCAAACAAGCAGAAAAGTTGGAGAGGCAGCCAGGGGCCATGGCCTGCAAAACAACCCAGTAAAGACACTGAGCAGAACACAGCATGCTGGGAAAACAGTGGGCCTCCCGCCAGGCTGGGCTGCACACGCCTAGTCAAGAGAGGACAAGAATGGCTAGGCAGAAGGCTAAGGCCATTCCCCCCGGAGTTGGCAGTCTCTTGCCCAGTTCCTGAGGCTGAGCTGGTACCCACCGACTGAAGAGGTCCCAGGTTCCCCAAGGTAAGGACTTTTGATGTGATCACAACTGTATGCTGTAACCCTTCCCCAGTCTTTCCTCACGGGACTTTCAGCCTTTTACTCAAGTGTCCACTCACCGTGGATAGGAAAGTGCCCAGACTTTTTGAATACTATTAGTAACAGTTTGTTGACCTGGACATTCAAAGATTCAAAGTATCATCATGGTCCTTGTTGGAATGGGAACCTGTGGTGTAATGGTTAATTTGAATGGTCAACTTGATTGGATTAAGAGGTGCTAATGATTAAGAGGCCTCTGGGTGTGTCCATGAGGGCGTGTCTAGGAATGATTGGCAGGTGGGATCCTGAACTGAAGTGGATCCCCGCCCTAAGCACCGCCCAATAGGATGGAGTAACAGCTGGAAGAACAAGAAGCAGATGCAGATGCAGCTCGGCTCTTCTTGAACAGGTTCTTGATCGCTGCTTCTATCATCTGAGGATATTGGACTCTTGCTTCTTCAGTCTTCCAATGGACTCTGCCAGGGATTCTCCATGGATTTTCCAGAAGTCTTGGTCTCAGACTAGGGTAGCACTGCTGATCCTTCTTGTTCTGGGGCTTCTGTGTCTTGGACTGTGCGGCTGCGGGTTCTTCCAGCTCTCCAGCAGCAGATGGTCATTGTGGACTATCCAACTTCTGGTCACGTAAACCAATCAAATAAATCCCCTTTTATAATTATGCTTCCTGTTGATTCTGTTCCACTAGAGAACCCTAATACATATGGGGACCAGGTACCGAGTGACATCTTGGCCAAAGTCCAACTAGAGTGTGTCAAGTGGCTTGGCAAATCCACCCAGTGGCTATTTCCTCAGTTCCTCATTACTTAATTGGGGCTGACATGTTTCACAGTGGTACGCGCCTCCACGCCGGTTCCTTGGTCTGCAGGGTGAGAGCTATCACTCCTGCCCGAGATGACAAATAAAAAAATAATATCGCACACTTTGGGGGAGGGGTCTAGGGATGTGAGTGCCATCATCAAGATTTAAGTGACGCAGAGACGGTGGTCACAATTGTGATTCTGTTTAATTTGCCAGACTGGCTCCTGGAGCCACCAGAGGACCTGGGGCAACGACTCGACTCCAGGCTGCAGTTGCCACCAACAGCCGCCCCCTGTAGCTGCTGCGCTGATGTGGCCTTGTTGCTGGAGCACGCTGCTGCAGCACAGGACAGGCCTTGCAGCCATCCCTGAGGGGAACCTACGTGTTCTTGTCTATCCCAGCCAGAGAAAAAGACCCAGAAACCACCAACATCTCCTGTTACAGACACAACGCACATGTGCGAGCTTTCCAAGGGACCAGGGAACGCCCTGACGTCTCTCCTGATGTGGGTTAAAGAGCTTTGGACTCATCTGGACATCCCGAGGGACGTTGTGTAACGAGAGGACACCACGTAGTGACAAATGAGGTGGCCCGTGTGTTGGAGGCCCCCGTGAGGACAGTGGGGTGCTGGGGCCCAGTATGTAGAGCACACCAGGGTTTTCCTCCAAAGGAGAAGGCAGATTGCCACATTTTGCATCCTTTATCACAAAGAAGGGAGCGTCTGCCTGGTGAACCTCAGTCCTGGAGGTGCCCTGTTGTACGCCAGGTACCCTGCTTCCGTGCACCCGCTGGGCGATGTGGAAGGCGGCCACACTGCAGTAATGAAAGGATCTCCAGCAGGTGCAGCATCCACGCCACTTGGGCTAGAGCTCCCACGGACCCTGAGGAGTTGGAGGGGTCAGTGGTGGGACAGTGCATTGTTCTAGTGTCCTAGTGGCAAGTCCTGGTGGGACAATCATGAAGCAGGTCCTCAGGGTTCAGGAGCAAGGTCATGCCCCCAGCAGCGGCAGACTCCATGCCTGCGAAGAGCAGTTAGTGAGCCCAGAGGTGATGGACCACTTGACCCTAGAGGAGTGTGGGCCTCTGCCTGTCCCAGTTTTCAGGATGGAGGGGTCCCAGAACTTCCAGTACCCAAGCTGAAGAAGTCTTGTGAGCATCCGGACAAACTGGTCACCCCGGAGTTGACCGTGCTTCTGAAACTCCCATCATACGCTGGTTCTGCTGGACCCAACAGGTCACACAGTTGGGCAGGCCCAGCAGCAGTCCAGTGGGGGGTGATAATGGTCCACTCAAGACTGAGCCTAAGGGCAGGACTCAGAGGCGAAGGCAACTGTGAGCAGAGCCCAGAGCTTCGACCACAGCGTTCCTTTTCAAGCTTGTCAGGTCCTGAACAGCCAGCTGAAGGAGGGAGAGGTAACCAGGTAGATAAAAGGACTCATCCGTGAGCCTAGCCAGCCTTCCTGTGGACCGCCTGACCCTGCATGGGGGGGTTCCGGCTGAACGGCCATGGGGCAGGAGGAAGCCTGGGCAGCCGTCAACACCACAGACCCTCTGGAGTGGCTCTGCTGCCTCTGCAGGGCCCATGGCAACACAGACGGGCACTGGACCCTCACGATGGCCCTCTTCCTCAGGCAGAGCAGCCACCACTTCGTAGCAGTTGGGGTACCCTGGGTCCCTTCCTTTCTGGAAGGGCCAGCAATTTGACTTTCCTGCTGCAGAGCCTCCGCCACCTCCACTATCTCGAGGTGCCTGGACCACAGCATGGAATCCACGCAGTGTTGCCCTCGCCTGGGACAGTCCGAGGGAAGCTGAGTGAGCTGCGAGTGTGAGCCCGCACTGCCCAGAAGCCACCCAGGAAGGTGCAGGAGAGCCGCACCTGCAGTGCTGGCTCCAGGGAGCAGGCGACCCTGAGCCCTGACAGCAAGGAGCCTGCCCTGGAACCCAGGTGCAGCAGGAGAGGCCGCTGACCCCACTGCCATTGACCCTGCCGGGCGACTAGGTGATTCCCATCCCGTCACCTGGAGCTCTGCGGGGCTGGACGTTCTGGTCCTAGAGGGGACGTGCTCTTGCCAGGGGACAATGCAGGTGTGCCTTCTGCTTGGGTGTTTTGGGCTCCTGTGTCCAGGGGTCAGCAAGAGGAGTCACCACCTGGCAGAAGTACCTGGCCTGGGGTTTGAGGCAGGGCTGCTGCTGCACAACAGGCGGGCAGGGCACATGCCCCTGGGGCTCACCCGGAAGCTCTTGGTACTTCTTTGGGGAAAAGTGCACCCTTCACCAAAGTAACTTCTAAAGGATGAAAAATTAAACACACTTGAAACGAGATAAAATGTAAGGCGTTTATAAGAAATTAAAATTGACTTGTGTAATAATGCCTGATTCATTCTACTATCTTTCCTATCCCCATACCTCCGACTCCCTTCAATTCCCTCTACCTAATCTAAAGTAACTCTATTCTTCGCCCCCTTATGCTTTAGTATCCACATATCAGACAAAGCATTCAGTTTTTGTTTTTTTGGGATTGGCTTAATTCATTAGGCATTATATTCTCCAACTCCATCCATTTATGGGCAAATGCCATGTATAACTATATGTCCAGGGGATTCTACATCGTGTATAATCAGAAGAATGAGAAACTATACTCCATTTTACATTATGTATCAAAGTACATTCTATTGTCATGTATAACTAATTAAAACAAATTTAAAATTTTTAAAAATTGACTTGTGTAGAGGAGGAATTTATGCATAAAAGCAATACCTGACAAATAAAATAAAAATCATAAATCTAAAAAAGTTCAAAAATCAAAAGGTGAACCACAGATCCAGACCAGACAGATGTAGCAACCACTGAGCACTTATTTTGGGACAGTGGGCTGGCCTGGTATTTTCTGCTTTCTGGGTTTTCGCTCAGGTGGTTGCCTGACTCCTCCCAGAAACACACACAGTAACATGGAGCTCCCGGTTTGAAAGAATATCCTCCTGAGAATGGAAAGGTAAGAAACTGAATTTACTTTTTGCCTGTGTTGATTGTAGCAAATGTGAGAACCTGCTTGGTTTCAGTTTCTCCATGAAAGGAGACGGGCTGTTCTTACTCAAATCACTAGAATATTGGATTCAACTTAGGATGACTACTACTGTTATTTTGCATTCTGAAACTTTGGATTAGTGCCTGGCTTCTGTGATTCTTCTTAATCAAGTACAGGACAATGCTGTAACCAAAGTCTACCACCAGGAAATGAATAGCAACTCTAGAGAAGTGTCTCCTTTCTTTAAGGTGCTTGGTTCCACTTTAGCCTCAAGATTTATGTAACAAAAGCACTCTGAAGTCCCAGCCCTCTTCCCCAAGAGCAATTTTGTTTCCTTAGACCATCTTTGCTGTTATCTTAATGTTTCACTCCCCCCCAATCTCGTAACTCCTTTTCACAAGAGGGAAAATGTGGGTGGGGAGGACGGGAACAGGAGGAAAAAAATGATTTTATTTCCAGTTTGGCTTATTCTAACCAAATAATATAACTATGTTATATATTAGCCATTAACTTCTTTCTCTGAGGAATAAATGTAAGTATGAACAAATGCACATAAGAGGTTGGCAAGAATTAAAGTGATACAAAAGTTAAAAAGAAAAAAAGAAACACATGTAGTCATCATGAAGAGAGGAAGAGCTTGCAAGATTTCCCCTTCGCAAGCCGTCTCTCTGCTCTGTGGATGGCTCCCTTTGCTGTGCAGAGGCTTCTTCCTTTGATCCGATCTGTTTGTTTGTTTGTGTTTTGTTTCCTGTTCTCTGGGGCTCTTACTCAAGCATGTGTGCAATCGAAACAGGAATCTAGAAAATAAAAAATGTAAAAGAATCAAATTATTTTTGCTTTGTTTGAAATAAATAATTCTTATGAAACTGACAGTTTACAGAAATAGAAATGACTGCAGAACATTAGATAAAAGACAGTGTCCTCGGCACCTCTAAACCACACCCAGGTTCAGTTAAGACGGCATCTTAGTCAAATTGCTTTCCTTGCTGCCATTCGAGAAGCAGGGCTGCTGACATGCACAGCAGATCTGGTTCGCCTGCCTCTCAAAGCAGAACTCTGGCAGACACACCAGCATCTCCAAACCAAACCCGGGGTTGGAGTTCCATTGTCCTATCACCAAGCAGGTGGTAACCGGCAAATTGTCAAGAGAATGGACATTTCAATTTGATAAATAAACCAAAACAAAACCTCTGGTCTGGTAATGAGACTCGACGCAATTTCTGTTTCTCTGCTGCGAACCCGGGTTCCAGTTGTGAGGATGGAGGGAGTTACTTCGCCAGGGTGGGTCATTAATTGAATTCCCTACCCGGCTGACTTGGAGAACTGGGAAGCCCGAGCTGGCATCAGCCGCAGGGATGCCCATGGTTTAGGTGATTAAGATGGTTTAGCCAGGTCTGGTCGGAGGTCTTGGTTCACCTCAGTGTCACTCGGGAGGCTGCCGGAGACAGGGAAGCTGACGCGAGGCACCTGCCCCAGGGAGTTACATTAGGACAGCGACGGGATCATTCGTTTTTGTCAATCTGATGTGCAAGGAATGGGACCCCAGTGTGGTTTCATTTATTTACTTGCTTTGGAAATACATATCTCATCTATTTAAGCCTGTAATTTCCTCACAGCCAAATTTTTAGTCTGAAACAGACAAGTTTGGCACATATTTCATTAACCTTATCACTGAGCTTTTATCCTTTCTCTTCATGTTCTGGGAATTTCCACTTCTCTCCTGTTTACGAGCTTTCCCGGGGTTTAGCTAAGTGCTTTGGAGAGAGCAGTCAACAGCTTTCCTGTTAGCCTCCCACCTGATCATACAGGTAATCAATTTGTTTTTCTCCCAAATCAAGTGTTTTCCCTCCAGATACTCATTTCAGTTGTACACTCAAGTTCATGGGACACCACTCCTAATTCTCTAATTGACTACTTATTGCTTTCCAATTTAACCTTAGTTTTCATAGTTGAATATCACTGTTTTACCAAAACATTTAATTTCTGTGTTTTCTACCCATATAGACAACTTGAGGAATTTCATATTTACCAGAAAAATCATTGCTTGGGTCCAGTATCAAACATTTTAAATTGTTTTATTTCACATGTATTTGCTTTGAATCTGCAGATCAACAGAGGTATATTGGACATCTATATAACAAAACCTTCAAGCCCTTAAACATCATGTCTATTTATGATTTCCTAAATGCCTTTCTATATGGTTTAAACATTTCATGGCTGAATTTGAAGATAATTAAGACTCTTTCTATCTCTCTATTAATTAAATAATTTGTAAAACTTCAGGTAAGTTTTGCTTTCTTTTCTAATCTTATTGTAGTATAATTGATATAAAAAGTGCACATGTTGAATGTATATCTTTTGATGAATTTTGACATGTGCAAAACACCCTTGATACCATCTCAGTATAGTTCAATTTGTATTGCTTTTACTGTGAGAATGAAAATATTCTCATGTTTGTGAATCATTATTATATCTTTTATAAATTGTTCATGCCTCTGGCTCATTTTTCTATCAAGTTTTCATTGATTTTCCTCTCAATTTCAAGGAATTATTTACATTAGGACTATTACCTATTGTCCCTGATATTGTGAGGGTATTGTCCTGATTTGGACTTTATTTATGACTTTATTTATGTGCAAAAGACGTTTACTTACTGACTCCAATGTATCACTCTTGACATCTGCCACTCTTCCCAGGGGAGTCAGGGTTAGGAAGACTTTCTTTGTACAAAGGCCAAAGGATTCACCTGTGCTTAGGTGTGCTATGTGCACGGCTTCAACTTTCATGTTCAGATCTCTGATCCATCTGGTGTTGATCTGTGCCTACAGTGTGAGGTGTGGATCTAATTCTGTATTCTTCCAAATGGCTCTCTTGTGGCCTAGCACCATTTATTAAGAAGTTCGGTTTTGCTCTGGGAACTTGAAATGCTACCTTCACTGAACTCTGCATTTCCTCCTGTACTTGAGTCTTTTCCAGGTTGTTTATTCTGTTCCGCCTGCCTGGCTGCCTCTTTCTGCCCCAGCCCTACATGGTCACCTCAAGAGGTCTTGGGGGTGCTCATGTGTCTGAAAGAGCAGGACCTCATTGCAGCTTGTGTTTTCTTTTTCCTCTGTGTATTCCTGGCTGTTCTAGCATATTCAACTTCCCATATGAATTCCGCAGTCAACTTTTCTAGCTTCTTGAAACTACTTTTGGTTTTTTAGTGGGAATTTTGTTAAATTTACAAATTAATTGGGGAAAGGGAAATGAGATTTTTTAGAATCATCCTGTCCAAAGCTCTGCCTGCTTCTCAGCTCCTGCTGAGCCCACTGTCAGCTGAGTCCTTGGGAAGCGGAGGCTGAGGCAGAAGGAGGAGACAGAGTGTGGGGTGGAGAGGGTGAGTGGGGCCATGCTGTAGTGGCAAGACCTGTGAGATGACGTCAGGGTGACTTTGCAAGATGCATGGGAACATAGCTGTGACCGACTGTGTGGCGTGTGCTTCACTCGTAAGTGGATGGGAAACGTCAGGGGGATGCACAGCTGCTCCGGAGCAGAGTGGAGGACCAAGCGGAGGACCAAGTCTCGGAGACAGAGTTTGTGGCTTTCCTTATTACTCTCATACAACTTTTTGAATTTGTTTCAAACTATTTATTTTGCTAATGACAAATCAGATAAAGGCCTCCATCTCTATACAGGTTAGTAATGTCCAGAAACCATCGCTCGGAAGTTGACCCCCAAGTCCTGTCTGAGCACTGCTGGAAATAATGCCTAGAAAAGCTCGGAGAGGCCCAGCACCCGCCAGGAGGGCAGAGGAAGGAAACGGTTAATTCGGAAGCTGGGTTCAACGCCAAGAATAAAATACATTCCGCGCATCAGTATTCCACAGCGAGAAGGGATTTGTCAGGTCACCTCAGGTGGCTCCCTAATTACACCTTGCCAGCTCAAGACCGCAGAGGTGTCAGTCACCCTCCTCCATGGAATCGTTTTCTGCACGGAAGTCCATTATTTCACTCATACCCTTTATTTGCCAGTGCTCTTCCTAGAATGTCAGTGGATAAAATAAACTAACGAATAAAAAATCCAGTTGCTATTTTGTTTGTAATTGTTCAGATTATAATTTTTTGAGCCCGAGGGTCATTTTGATGGCAGGTAGCTCTGGTCTCAGAATCCCTAACGGCTTGAAGTCAAGCGGTGTCAGTGGAGCTTGGCAGCAGCAGCTGGTGCTGTGGGAACCAGAGGCTCCCAGCTGGGGTTGCAGCAATCAAGGGGACTCAAATGTAACCCAGAAAGACACTGGGCAGTGGCCACAAGGGCCCTCTAATAACGTCTTCTTTCCTGGTCACATCAATCTTCTTGCAATGTGTTCCAGAAGAAACTAACATGGAAGTTCACTGGAGCTGGAGAGCACCGATCAGCTGAGCACACACCCGTGCATTCCCAGCATATCCACTGGAGTCCATTGCCAGTGCTGGCCTCCTCTGATTCACCGTGACCTCCTGGAGTGCACTTTGAAAAGCATTTGGATTTGGTGTGTGGAAAGCAGAACGACAGTTCCTAAGACGTCCACAGTTCCACCCCTGGAATTTGTGGTTGTAAGACCTGACATGGCAAAAGGGACTTTGCAAACAGATTAAGGGTAAGGACTTTGAGATGGAGGGGTTATCCAGGTGCCCCAAACTGATCACACGACTCCCTGTAAGTAGGAGAGGAGGCAAGGGAAGAAGTCAGAAGAAGGGCACCATGCGGAAGACTAGGCACCGCTGCCAAGATGGGGGAGGTCTCGTGCAGGGGCCTGAGAGAGGCCTCCAGCTGCCGATGGCGGTCCCCGACCAACAGCCAACAAGGAAGTGGAGACTTTGGCCTCCCAGTGGCACCAAATCAAGTTCTGCTGACAGTCAGAATAAGGGAGGCAACTGCCCTGGAGTCTCCAGAGGAATGAAGCTGTGACACCTAGATTTCAGGCCAGCAAGGCCCATGTTGCACCTCAGACCTGCAGAAGTCTAAGCACATACATTTACGCTGGTCGAGCTATTAAATTTGGGGTAATTATTCGCAAAGCAATAGAAAATGAATATAGCCAGGGCCGCCCTTGGACCAAGCAGCCGTTGCTTGGTGATGTCTGCCACGGGCAGAGCCGGAGAGCTGCGGCAGGGCAAGCACCGGCCAGAGGGGTCAGGGCCCAGCCTTGGGCCTGCAGTGCGGGAGCGCCCAGCCTGCTCCCAAGCAGGGCGGTGGAGGGCGGGAGTTCAGGGGCACTGGGCGCCTCTTCTTGCTCCTCAGGCCCCTGACCCCATGGATGCTGGTTTTATGCGGAGCTTCACGCCACGTGAAGGAAGGGAAGCAGGGCTCCGTCCAGGGACGCTGCTGCGGAGGTGTGTGGAATGGGTCCGGTGGCTCCACGGACCAGATTTCAGAAAGCGGGCACAGCCAAGGCGACGTCTCCACCCAGGAGGACCCAGCTCTGACGTCAGTGGAGCTGGAGGGACCTTGGCCCGAATTAGGAAACTGGAGCCACACAGTCTATGCAGAAGAACCACTGGTGAAGCTTTTCTGACTTTCTTAGTGGACACGGTGGTGCTGCCGTGGTTTGGATCTCAAGTGCGCCCAAAGGCCCATGGGCATCAGCTGGTGGAAACTTTAGGAGGTGGGGCTAGAGGGAGGAGGCAAGTCACCAGGCGCGGTCCCCTGACGGGGACTTGGAACTCCGGCCCCTTCCCCTCTCTCTCTCTCTCCTTCTGCTTCCTCTGCTCTCTCTTTGGCCACTGTGAGGTAACGAGCTCTGCAATCACGCCATGACATTCTGTGCCACCACAGACCGAAAGCTACGGGGCCTCGTAGCCTTGGACGGAAACCTCTGAAGCGGGAGATTTCCCCATGCACGTGGCTGTCTCAGCACCATGGCCCAACAGAGGAGGGCGACCAACAGGCAGCTGTCCAACTGAGCTGGGGCCTGATTACCCAACTGCCCCCCTTTCTGTGTAGCAGCAGGTTCTGACGTTCTCGTGTAGGCCACCAACTTGGTGCTGAGAAAGGTGCGCTTTCTCTGGGCACATTCGGGAGGTGGTGCAGCCAGCTGCCTTGCTGCCAGGCACACTGCACACTGACCTGCACAACCACAGGTTGTGTCCCTGGTCACCAAGCCAGTCCCCACTGGGGAAGATGGAAAATGATGAGTGCAAGCTTGCTGGCTGGTGCAACCGCAGCTTGGAAGAAAGCCCTTCCTACGGTGGACAGCGACCATCAACTGGGAGGGCCGTGTGCAGAACCAGGCAGCGACACCAAGAGCAAGAGGAGGTCCCCCTAACACCTGAAATACGAAAGATAAGAGCACAAAACCACAGAGGAAAAGACTGATAGCGCAGGGAGAGCTGGTGGCCGGCCGGGGAGACGCCCCCAGTGAGGGCTGGGGCACTCCTGGTGACTACTGCTCCAGCACACAGAACAGTCCAGCTTGACTTCAGCAAATGGGGCTTTTAGAATGAAAGACACGGACAATTACTTTTGTTGCTAAGCTTCTCAGTGACAACACAAACATGAGAGCCGTGATGCTTATCGGGCTCTGAGGAAAAAATGGGGACCTTGGAATTTTGTTCCTAACTAATTATTGCTCACGTGGAAAGCCCAGTGAGTTTTCAAACATTTAAGTGCTCAGAAAATATGCCATGGTTGCTCTCGTTATGAAAAGATTATTCAAGAAAGTGGGAAAGCAGAGAGAGAAACCATCCACAGTACAGGTGTCACCAGAGGGGGCCGGGACATGCGGGGAGTGGTGTAAGCTCAGGGGAGCTGCTAAGTAGGCGCCGATGACGCAGGGATGGTGCTAATGCAGCTTCAAAGGAAGGGTGCTGATAAGAAAGGCCAGGCCTGAGGCCACGTTCAGGTGTCTCCACAGAGGCTGGGAGCCGGCAGGCAGCGTGGGGAAGTGAGAGAGCACAAAGACCTTGTCTTTCAAAGAGACGGGCTTACCAGCACTTAATGCTTGACTAACATAGAAAGATGGGCTCTGTGTATATACGCATTAAATATTAGGTTGCAAAAAAACAGATGAAGGCTTGTGCTAGTCAGTTTTGTATTGTTGTGGCCAAAATGCCTGACAAGAACAACCTAGAGAAGGAAAGGTTTATTTTTATTTTACTTTATTTTGGATCACAGTTTCAGAGTCAAGCCCATGGTGGACGGGCTCCATTGCTCTGGGCCTAAGGTGAGGTATAACATCACGGTGGAAGGGCATGGTGGAGGAAAGCTGTCAGCTTGCGGCAGCCAGGAAGGAGAGGGGGAGAGGCAGAGAGAGAGGGAGAGGGGGAGAGACGCGGGAGAGAAGAAGAGGGAGGGGGAGAGGGAGAGAGGGAGGAAGGAGAGGGGGAGGGGAGGAGAGGGATGGGGAGAGGGAGAGAGGAGAAAGAGGAAGGGAGAGTGGGGAGAGAGGCAGCTGCACCCTTGCAGGGCCTGCCCCAGTGACCTCCTTCCTCTGCTGGTGCCGCCTCCTGCCTCAGAGCTCTCCCTCTCCACTGAGCCGTGAGTGGATTACACCCTGAGCAGGCAGCGCCCTACTAATCCAAACACTTCCCCAAAGCCCCGGCTCTGAGCTCACGAGAGTCTGAGAGACATTCCCAATTGAAAGTCCAACAAGGATCTAACCACAACAAAGATTTTTTTTCATAAAACCATAGGAAAAACAAGTAAAACTCTCTATATATTAAAAAAATCCTATAATTCATTAAAAGTCAAGAAAGTATAAAAAAATGATGATAAAAAAACAGCAAATGGGAAGCACCCAAATATGTATCCATAATACATATTGCAATTGGATAAGTTATCTGGTTGAAAGAAAAAGATTTTCATCTTGGATACAAAAAATAAGAATTCAGCTATTTGTCCAGACTATTCTTAAAGACCCATCCAAAGCAAAAAGAAGTTTTCCATAAAGAATAGGCAAAGATGTCTGAGTGAAATCAATGCCTGGTAGTGCATGTGTGTATTAGTGTGTGCATTATATTTGGAATTTAAGGCAAAAATCCTTCAAAGGGGTAGAGAAGTATTTTTATGTTATTAGACGGCACAATCCAAAAGCCTTGTACACATGGATCTTCACATCCTGAACAGAGCTGTCCAATGTAGAAAGCGCAGTGGGAACCGAAAGAACCCCAGGAGAGCTCATCACCACGCACGGCGCTGACCCTCGTTCTCGCCACTGGCCGGGTCCAGCACAAGAAATGACGCAAGCACTCGACGGAGGGTCAGCAAGCACACAGAAACAGGCTGCGGAGGGTTTAGTTAATGAATTCTACCGGATTCTACTGAGCACCTGCTCTTTGTTCTATACTGGCAAATTCACAGGGAGTGAGACATAAACATCGCCAGCTCTTGGGGACTCCATTTGGCAAGTAGGCTGTGACGGCCAGCTCCACCTCACACGGGGCCTCTCACTTGCAGGGGAGGATGGCATGCAGAATTTTGGTGCTTCTGGCTAGGGCTGGCTGTGCAAGTTTCAGGACCTGATGCCAAATGAAAAACCCAGGGCCTCTTGCTCAAAAAGCAAGGTCCCCTTCTCACCTGCCATTGAGTTTTTTATTTTCTAATCAATGCCGTCCATGCTGCCTTGCAGTGGGGGATGCTCATGAGGTCGGTGCAGATGCAGGTGCTGGGCTCTTCTACCCGACTGCACGGGGGGCGCCTGTCCAAACCTTGCCAGGCCTGTGTCTCGGCGCTTGGTTGCGGTTGCTGGGTGGCGGAGGCAGGGGCGAGAAGGTGGTGGGAAGGTGCTGGCGTGCCTGTGGTGATGCGGGCAAGCAGGAATGCAGGTGAGCAGGGCTCTGCACCCTGGCGCGCGGTCCCATTGCAACGCACTGTACGCACCGTTGAGAATTTTCCGATTGAGCCCGGACAGTGCTGGGTGCTCGGCTTTCCCTCCAGTACAGCCTGAGGAGGGAGAGAGAACAGGAAATAGATGTCGGATCTGCCAAGCCGAGCTTTCTGCCAACATGTCGCCTGGAAGAGAAGCATTTCATCCTGAGCTTTCAGCAGGAAGTGCAGCTGCTAAATGGGCAGCACGGTGAGCCCCGGACTGTTGGCTCTGGCGCTAACTCAGAGGCTTCGAGACCCAGGCGTCTCGTTGAGCAGATGGCGCCACACCACCCTGGTGTTTTCTGCCTTCCTTGTCCCGTTCGCAGGCACAACTGAGGGGTAGATGGAAGGTTAATTTTGCACAGTGAGTTTAACAGGAAATAAGAACAAGCACATAAAACCTTCCTACTGTGCATGATATTTGGGAAGCCTCTTGCCTTAGCAAAATGCAATCGCTGCCAATCCAAGAGCATTTTTAAGGGGATATTCATGTGTGTTAGCAAGTCCTTTCAAATGCCCCAGAATAGCTTCACCTCTGTCTCAGGGCCACTCCAAGTCTTTGTTCCTGTGATTCTGAGATTTCATCAATGTTTTTGGTTTATTTATTTTCCCTGGTCTACCACTGTGTCCCCAGTATCTAGAACAGAGTTTGATACATAATAAGAGTTAATGAACATTTGCTGAAGGAATGAATAAATTTAATGAGGATTATTACTCATGTTTTATAAGGTAACATATTCCTTGTAAGTAAAATCAAAATAGCAGGGTTGATATCTCAGATAATTCATACATGATTTGTAGAATGGTTTTTCTTTCCTCTTCTGTTTTGTAATGAATGAGTTTCGTTTATTTTTCAAGTTGCTTAAACATGAAATTTATTATAGATTTTTGTTGATTTCCATTCTGGGCTGGGATGAAAAAATTACTTCCATTAGTGAATCATGAAAGTTGGTCAAGTGAAGTATCTCTGACCCTTGGTTCAAAGGCCCTGGTTTGGGTTCAGCTGGCTGCTGGGGGCTGAGCTGCAGTCTATGACTCAGGTACCTTTGCTCCAGCCTGAACAGTACCTCTCCTGGAGGGTGACTGGCAGGTCACAGGGAAGAACATGGGCCATACAACCTTCTAGCACATCATCTGAGATAAGTATGAGTAAGCGAATGAGTCCATTGCTAAGCCTAGAGCTCTATCTGTCAGTCCAAGGCCAACAGATGACGCTGAGAACATTCCATCCAGTTTGCACCAGCATAGGGGAGCAAACAAAGTCACTCTCACAGAAGAAACCCTAGATGCTGTGCCAAGGCCCTCCCATCCCTGCCGTGGCTAATAGAGACACATTCATCCCGAGTTCAGGTCTGCTCTGTCCTCTGCTGCCAATGTGTCTCTGGATGCAGGTAACTTGCGGGCTCTTCTGAACAGGGTGTGTGGGATGATTCCTCTTCCCTCGATATCATACCCAGATACCACTGCATCAAGTCCCAAATGTCCCAGCCTCTAAGTATTTATGCTGATCTTGCTCTCTCTCCCAGATTCCTGTGTTGGTTCTGGACCTCCAAGAGGCAAGTGCAAGGTGGCATTAGCACGCAAAAGGTTCACTGGAGGAAACACCTGTGAAGAATAGGGGCCAGACCAAGAGGTGGGAAGGAGAGCTCTGAAGATCTGGCCTATGGCAGGAGAGAAGGAAGGAAGGAAGGAGGCAAGGGGAGGAGGAGTCTCAGGCCCCAGTGCCATTCTGGCAACGGCTTGCCCAGGCCAATGGACCCTGGGCCCAAATCTGTGACCTGTCATAAGAGTTGCAGATCTGCGGGAATGGCCTGCATTAGTATTGCCAGTGGTTCTCAGGCCTTGACTGGTAGCATGGCCTCTTCAAGAATACCAGGGGGATCCAGAGAGGAGTTGTCCAGTGCCGCAAGCCAGCTGTGCTCCCCGCAGCAGGAGGTCTGAAGGCTCATTTCTGTGGCTGCCGTGAACCTCCTTGCTATCTCTTGCATCCTGACTCTGGACAGAGCCATCTCAGTCCACAGGCAGGCTTTAAGATCTTGGAAGCCTGCAGACTCCTTATAAAGAGGTTGTATATACATACACATTTGGAAGACAGAGGGGCAGATTCCAAGTGGGCCAGCATGACCCACTGCCTGGTATTCACACCATCATGTGATCCCCTCCTCTGGAGTGCGGGCGAGACTTGTTCCGCCTGATAGAACCTGGCTAAAGTGATCGGACGTCACTTTGGCAACTAGGTTAGTAGCAATTGTAACTTTTGTTTTGCTATCGATTTTGCTCCACTTAAAATCTTCCTTGCTGGCTTTGAGGAAGAGCCATATGGAAGCAGCTATGTGACCAGGATCTGAAGCAGCTACCAGGCAACAACCAGCAAGAAATAGAGGTCAGCCCCCAATCAGCCAGGAGTCGATCCTAACAACATGTCAGCTTAACATGGGTCCCACACCATCCCATCTTCTTTTTTTTTTTTCTGCAGGATTTTTCAAACTATTAGTATATTTCAATTTCCATTCAGGATTATTAAAACAAATACCGTACAAAGTTATAAACTAAAAATGGAACTTAACGAGCTAAATACACTTCTTGAAAATAAGGTTTTTTATATAAATTAAGCAACATTAATCCCCAAAAGGTGAAATATCTAAAAATATACACACTTTCAGACTAGATCAACAAAATCTAGTATAGTCATACAATGGATTATTTTGCCATAAAAAGCAGTCGAGTACTGATATACGTCCTAATCTCATGAACCTTGGGAAAGGAAGCTAAGAGGAAGCAGTCAGACACAAAGGCCTCACGTTCTTTGACTCTGTTTGTGAGCTGTCCAGCACAGGCAGTCTACAGATAGAAAGCAAATCAGTGGTGGCCTAGAGCTGGGGGAGGCGGAAAGGGGAGTGACATCTTCATGCCATGGAATGAGTGTGAGGTGATGGGAATGTTTTAAGACTTAAACAGATTATGGTGCCACAAAGTTGTATGTACTAAATGCCACTGAATTTTTCACTTTAAAAAATTTTACATCAATGAAGATACACACAGGTTTTCAAAGATATTTTGCTTCTCACCAGGCCCCTGTGTTGTTTTCTTCTCTTCCACTCAATTATAGTAGGCAGAGTAGTCCCCGTTGTTAGGGAGGCTAATCCATGGCCCTGTAATGCTAATGCTGGTGTCCGCGTTGTGATCATCGCAGACCCATATTCCAGAGAGGTAAATTGTCCTCCGGGCTTCGGCAAGCTTGTTCACAGTGCTGGAGGTCATGGCACCATCGCTCTCTGAAGACACATCTGCAGGATCTCCCATGCCAGTCTTTACTTCATCAATTGGAAAAATGACAGAGGTTAGCTCGAATATATGGGATCACCAAAGACTTGCCAGATGCTCATAATGACTTCTTAAGTCATTGGTTTTTTTTTTCTACCAGGTCACCAAGTTTGCGATTGTGCCTCTGAATCTTCTCCTTTTTCTCTTGATGCCTTTGTGCTCGACTATACAGCTTCTGGTTCTTTTCCTTGGTTTTCAGAAGGTCTTCAGAATTTTTCTTCGTTTCTTCATTTCCTTTACATATAGTTTGTTTCAGCTGTTCAATCCTCATCTTGCAGGACGTTACTTTCCATCTCAACTGATCTGTTATCCATTTTCTTTCCATAGCTTTTAATACCTCTTTTTGAAATTCTTCTTGCTTGCTCTTAAGTTGATTTAACCTTTCTTTCTTTTCAATAAACCTCTCCCGGTCGTGGCCGTCGAAGTAGACGAAATCGCCGCTCTGGACACACTTGGCGCAGGTCAGCCGCCGGCGGGTGGTGTTGCAGAGGGGACACCGCTCGACCGCCTCATAGAGCCCCTCTGCGTCGTCACAGAGTCCACCAGGCCCCGGGCGAGCGGCCGGGGCCCGCAGTCAGGAGTCTCCGGCGCCCGGGCTCCCTTCCCACTGGGAGACGCCATCCCATCCCATCTTCTGATGAAGCCCCAGCCCAGGTCAGCCCCTGGCTGCAGACTTGTGATACCCTGAGCCCAGGAGGCAGCAAAGCTGTCCCCAGACTCCTGACCCCAGGAGCTCATAAATGCATGTTGCTTTAAACTACTAAATCTGTGACCATTTGTTACACAGCAATGGAGGACTAGTAGAGGGTCCGGGTCGACCTGAGGCTAAGAGCGTTTAGACCCTGTGGTCCTGGATGGATTGGAGGAGGATTATCAGGTCCTTCTGTCTTTAAAAGCAGGAGGCCCAGCCCTGATTCTAAGCAGCGCTTCGGTGTGCAGCAGAGTGAGCTGCTGGCCGTGCGAGCGCCTGTGCACAGCAAATGTCCTGGAGTCCAGGAGCAAATCCAGGATGGGCCTGGGGTGAGCCAAGTCCTGTTCAGACTCCTCAGCGATGGGCCCTCTAAGAGGGACAGGCTGGCGTGCCTTGGGTGAGTGCAGACAGCGAGGTTGATGTTCGTCAGCAAAGCTGGAGGAATAGGAGAGGCCAGACTCCTCGTGATCCAAGTCAGGGAGAGAGGTGTGTGTACCAGAAAACTCTTCGCAGTGGTTTTATCCAAAGTGTGCCTTTGCCTAGAAGATGATTTCCTTTCTGAAATGAAAAGGGCGGCTTCCCAAAGACCTTTGGGAGATTGAAACACTACAATTTTCGTGAAATACCGCAGATAAAAGTACCTAAACACCAATTCCTAAAAATAACTATTTTGACATTAGAACTGTCATCTGGAAAGTTTTCCTTTGTAATGGGATTAAACGTGTCAAAGGTGAGCTGAAGCAGGAAGCCTCGGCTCTAGACGACCATGACACCGGAACACAGGAAGCTGCGTCCCTGCGGGTGGGGAGGGGCCGCTGCCCAGAGATGCCTCTTAGCGCCGACCCCACCGGTCCACCGTGCTCTTCACTGCCGAGTTGCCGCAGCGCCCTGACGTCTCTTTCTCACGGGCAGAAAAGGCCCAGAAACAACTCTGGCTCCTTTGGGTGCTTCCACTGTGCGCTCGCACGTGGCTGCCCCAGCGGTTGTCAGGGGACAGGCCTGGGAGTGAGGGCTTGGTTGCTTATGTACCAGCAAGACCCACCCAGAGCAGAGGTGGGTGACTGTCACCTGTGACCCTCTGGGGGACCCTGTGGGTGGTGGGCACCCCATGCTGTGGACGTCTGGAGGAGTCATGGGTGGCTGTCACCTGTGACCCTCCGGAAGGGCCATCGATGACCCCCGACGGAGGCATTTTGCAGTTGGCATTGGCTTTCTCAGCATGGTCTTTGTCCCCATGAACTTCAAGATTGGTGGACCTCAGGCAGAGAGAACCCCACGTTGGGGAAAATTTCACCCCTGGTTCACAGCCACTTCCTGGGGTGGCTCCTCCGGGTCCCTGGTTCATCACAGGGGTGCGTTAAGGCCCAGGAGCAGGTGCCCTTCAGCTCACTGGCCGTGTTGTGGAGCATCTCCTGGCTGAGTGTGGGTTGCCGGGCCGCAGCGTGAGGCCTCCAGGCTTCCCTGGAGCTGGACTCGCCTTCCGTCCTCCCTGGTCTTTTCCTTCTGTTTTGGTTGATTTCTCATGCAGGTCTGTGTATCTAGGGAGAACGCTCCTGATGTGTATTTTATGATTCGCTCACAGCCAAGTGTGATCCCAAGTGTGCATCCATGCAGCCCGTGTCCGGCCTCCCACAAGACCTGCTACGGCTCTGCAGGCCGCAGGCTGTGGCTCTGTCATGGGCACCTATGTTCTTGGTTTTTAATTTCTCTGGCAATCCCAGGTTATGTCCCAATACCCATGGAAGAGCATCCTCACTGTCAGTCCGCATTCTTTATATGGTCAAGGTTTTAACCAGAAGCAGAGTTCAGAGAGATCCAGGAGGAAGTTTCCCAATGAATATTCAATTGTACCCAAATTAGGGAGGACTAGTGCCTTAAATAGTTTTAAGTTGACACAGGAGAAGAAACTGCTAGTAAAATAGTGTCAGTCTGGTCTTTAACACTGGTTCGCTTTTCACCAAATCCTCCGCGCAGTCTGGCTGGCGGACGGGCCTTCGGTGTTGGTGAGGCACCTGGTACAGCAGGCGTTCCGTCTGTCACACAGGTGGAGAAATAGCGAGCGCCTGGGAGCCTTTTCCCCAAACAACACAGCGACTGAGAAGGCCAGGGTCTGGTTAGAGCGGCCCTCCTCAACGGAGAGAGTAGGTTGCTGAGAAGAAGCCGCGGAGAGCGGAGTTGCAGGCCCACATGCAGCAGAGGTGGATTCTTTCCTCCCGTGCCATCGCCCACTCACTCAGGGAGACACTTCGTAAACGTTGACTTTCAAACCAGTTTTCAAGACTCACCCAAGCACTCACTGAGGTCCAGCAGGCTGGGTGCTGTGAAGGCGTGTTCCACGGTGCCCAGGAGCAAGGCGTGGGCTGCCAGTACATGGGACACGACCTCCTGAAGGAGATATGGAAGGGCCCAGGCAGCCAGGGCAAGATGGTAGGAGAAGTCGGGCAGGGCCAGAATGGAGGAGCACAGAGAGGTCTGCTGGTGATGCCTATTTGACGAAAGTGCTCGTGGACACAAGCGGGGACCCAAAGGAACAGACGCTTCTGTACTAATGCTCCTAAGTGGGGAGTCAATAGAAAAACTAAAACAGACGCGTGGACAGACAGAGAGGAGCGTGTGGACGGGAGGAGATAAGGAGAGGAGGAAAGTCCAGAGACCATAGAAAGAACAGGTCGGACTCCCCACCGGACTCCCAGCTCCGGGCCCTTCTCTTTGGAGAGGCCTATCTCTGTCTCCCTGTGGCTTTTGCAGTAAACCTGCTGCTTGCCTGTAGCCTCTGTGTCCTGTTCTTCAATTCTTTGCTGAATGGAGACGAAGAACCCAGCACCCCTAATTCCACTTCAGCAGAGAATTACTCATGTCATGAACAAAACCCCAATGACCTGTACTTTTTTTTTTTTTTTAATTTTCTGCTTTACCTTGCTAGATTAACTCAGTCCTAGGAAGAGATTTTTTCCTATTTCCCTGCTGAGCTTTTCCATTTTTAGTTTAATATTATTGTCTTACCTTTTCTGGAGGAAAACTAAGGTGCTACATACCTTAAAAGGTTGACAGTATTTGACCAGGGAAGTAGAAGGATGATTGACAGACTTTCTGGCAAAGAAAAAGTCAGTTTAATCTGGTTAGTGAAGCCTTTGGTCAATGACTAGAGCCCAGGATCAGAAAGAGGCTCCATTGTCCTTTAGCACAACATTATACTGGGTCCACATTCCCTTTTACAGGAGCTCAATGGTGAATACCTGGTGGGTGCTGCCAGGAAGACCGGGGATCTTTAGCAGGACTCTCTACTAAGCAATGGCCCAAAGTGACTCATACACACAGGAACTGGAATGTCACAGGGCTTTCAGGTGAGGCATTTAAAAAGAAATGTGCTGAGCTAATGAAGTTAGGGTGGGAGGGAGAGATCAAAGACAGGACAGAGTAATTAGATTGGAGAAGCAGACAACAATAATCCACAGTTCTGATCATTGGTTAAGAGTAGAGGGGAACTGTTATTATTTACAAAATGATACTCTGATTTTGCCAAAGCCCTTTACTCACTGAAGGCAAACTAAAATGAAATGGGATAATTAGAGAAAACAAGGTTAAAATGTTTAAAAAAATTTTTTGGAGGAAATGGAGTCCTAAAAGAAATTTTAATCAGTCGGAAAATTTCATTTCTCAGTTAATAAAAGCAGAATAGTGTTGGACATAAATAATGATGGTAAGTGCTAAGTGGTAATATGTTAATTGCAGATCCATACTTAGCCAAGAGAAGAAGAAAAACAACTGAAAATCTAGAAAATGACCTCAAAAATAGAAACAGAAATGGGAAGCAGAGAAGCCACTGGAAGACACCCTGGAACCCTCCAGTGACTTCAGAGGAGGCGAGAGTTTTTGGTATCAAGCTTTCTGTAACAAAAAGTTAAAATAATTCCTGTGTCTTCCTGTCTAGTCTCACCGTGGAAACAGGGTCCCCACCAAATTAGAGAGCAGCAACCTCTTGGGAGCGTCCCATTCCCGGCAGGCCTGGACCCTGGGATCCCTTGCTGCCACGCAGTGCCACTCCCTTGACATGCTGCTGACCAGCCCCATGGGACGGTGACAATTCCCTGTGTGGAAGACGTGGGTTCCAGGTCCAGGCAGGTCAGTCATTTGCCCAGCAACTCACACGGAGAAAGTGGCACAGCCGGTGTATAAAGCCTTGGTGGAGAGCGGCGCCAGGTCTTCCTGGGCTGTCCTGTGCCCTGCCCAGATTGGAGACCCTGTCCTCTAGGACCTCAGAATGTGACCCTATTTGCAGGTGGATCTTTACGAAGGTGGCTAGGTTAAGGTGAGGTTAGTAGGGCAGGCCCTGATCCAATGTGACTGCTGTCCTTATGAGAAGAGAGAGTTGAGACCCACCTGGAGGCAGCCAGCATGTGCACACACAGGGAAGGACCGTGTGTGCACACAGCAAGAAGGCAGCTGCCTGCAAGCTGAGGAGATTCCAGGTGTTTTAGTCAGCTTTTTCTCTGTTGTGATTAAATTATCCGACCAGCACAATCATAGAAGAGGAAAGGTTTATTTGAGGGCTCACAGTTGGAGAGGTCTCGGTTCATAGAAGGCCGGCTCCAGTCCTTGGGGCTCGAGTTGATGCAGAACATCGTGGTGGAAGAGTGTGGCAGAGGGAAGCAGCTCACATCATCAGGAAGCAGAGAGAGAGTCTCCAGTCTCCAGATATGAAATATGTACTCTACAACCACAGCCCAATTCCAATCTCCTCCAGCCACACTGTACCTCTTCAATTAATCCCATTAGGGTTTAATTCACTGATTGGGTTAAGACTCTTACAATCCAATCATTTCTCCTCTGAACCTTCCTGCATTGTTTCACATGTGAGCTTTTGGGGGACATTTCACATCCAAACCATAACACCAGGGGAATTGAATCTGCCAACACCTTGATCTTGGACTCCTGTATATGGAACTGTGAGAAAATAAATTTCTGTTGTTTAAGCCACTCAGTCTGGGATTTGTTGTTATGGCAGCCCAAGCAAACTCATACAATATCCAATGTTGAAGAAAAAGGTATCAATAGGTATTCATTTAATGCTCTGTCTCTGTTGATAGAAAAAACCTGGCCTCGCCATTTTAGAACTAGACAGTGATCCAGGAGACTACCAGAAGATGTGCAGAGATCAGGGGCTGCCCCGGGGCCAAGCATGTCTGCAGATCCTCTTCTCTACCCTCATCCACTCCCAGCTTCCCACAGCCTCTCCTTACAAAGTGCTACCAATCCAGAGGGTGCCAGTGTGTAAAGCAAGTTAGGTTACGCTGCAACCCCGAGGTCAGGTTCAGGCAAGGTTGGAAGCGTCTTTAATAATTTTGTTGGCCGCGACAGAATAATTTGATTCTACAGACACGTCTTTGTCAAGCTGATACTTGGTTATGCAAAGATGGTATGAGGAAGAGACTGCACAGATTCGATTGTGAGAGGGAGGGGCCTGGTGGGAGGCAGGAAGTTTCTAGAAAGGCAGTGTGGGGATCCTGGGAAAGGGCGCTGGGTGGGAGTGGGGATGTATTGGCCTTCCTGTGTGGGCACATGGCCGGTGCCCTGTTTCCAGAGGGACAGGTGGGTGGGCCTGGCAGGGCGCTTTGCTCTGCCCATGGGTCTGGTGCCCACGCTGCCTCACCTGTCCCGTGTCTTCAGCAAGGAGGAGCCCCAGACCTGAGAATCCCTGGGCAGCTTTGTGCTGTCCCTCGGGGAGGGCCGAGCCCTCCAGAGGCCCCCAGGGTGAGGGCGGAATTTGCAGGATGTCTGCGACCCCTGTGGCTCTAGGTCAGATTCTGCAGACTCCAGAACAGGGGAGCGCAATGTATTTTATTAATTTGAATAAGGCTGTGGCTCTGGTTTAAAACAAGATGATGTGGCCTGTTTAGAGCAGCCAAGTCTCCCAGGAAACGTGAGCCTGTGCCAGTGACGCGTGCTCGGTCACACCGACCCCACCTGGGTGTCCCTGTCCAGGAGAGGATGCGGCTGATCTTCTGCCATCTAGAAGCATGGGCTTGGGGGTCTCTTTCCTAATAACTGTGGCAGGTTACCCCGACCTTGTGGAGGCAGCCATTCCCTGTTAAGCAACAGGGGCTGCGTCTGCTGGGCGGGGTCACCATGTCCGTAGATCGACAAATGGGGGGACCTGGCAAAGGTGCAGAATTCCTCTCTGGGAGAAAAGAGCTCTTTGATCAGGCAAAGAACCACGGTGGGCATGAGCTGAGGGTCCCGGTGCTTCGCCTCAAGGTGAGAGGTTTACACAGAGTGAAAGTAACCTGCACTGAGCAGGAGAGGCGGCTCCAGAGGGGGAGGCCAGGGGAGGAGGAGGTCTCCCCCCAGCAGCAGGACCTGGTCCTGAGAAATCCCCTCCCTTGTGGGGAAGAGGAGCGAGGCTTCTGGGATGTTGGGGTCTGATGTCTCCTCTTCTCTCTGCAGCACCTCCGAGCCTTGGATGGCCACTGGCCCTGAGGGAGAATGGAGCTGGGAGTGAGGGGTAGCAGGCTTCCAGATGATGGCCAGAGAGAGGCCACAGCAGGGAGCAGCTTAGGTGGCCGAGGAGGGTACCTGAGCCTCCAGCTCTGCCAACTACTGCAGAGCAGTGCCACATGGGCTCCAGTGCGTGGGCTGGGACTGGGGCCATGTGGACGTCAAGGGGCGGATGAGCCCTGGAAGGCTGGAGGACCTGGGCCAGCCGAGCAGAACACCCGGCTCAGGTGTGTTCTGATGGACTCATACAGAGGACAGGGGCATGTCCAGAAAACAGGTCCTGAAGGGCACCAGCTGGGGGAGGAACAGCAGGAAGGGCAGTTCTGGAAGAGGGCAGAGCAAAGGTGAACAGCCCAGGTTAGAGAGCTCAGTGAATTTAGGGACTAGGAGAGGGGAGGCAGTGAGGGCAGAGGCTGAGAGGCTGGCTGGAGAGGCAGGGAGGGAGGGAGGTGGGACTGGAGCGGGAGCGGGGTCCGCGTGTGCTGTAGAGGGCGGTGGGCAGGACCCGGCATGGGGAGGTCGCTCTGGAACAGGGAGGTGGCTCTGGAAGGGGAAGGCAGGAGGGGCAGAGGCAGGGCGGCACTGGAGGCTGTGGGGGCAGCAGGGAGCAGAAGAGACTCTGGCTCTTGGTTTCTCTCTTCTGTGGAGTAGGAGGTGAGGCGACAATGGAGGATGAAGCTGGAGGAGGCGACTGGAGGAGAGACCCAGTGAGGCAAGGAGACGAGGCGTCACCAGCCATGTCGAGGTCAGAGTCAACCACTGTCCTGGCAGGATAAGGGCCAGAGGGGTCTGCGGAGCCTCTGCCGTCAGCACGCTCCCCGCAGCACCCCTTCCAACCTCCGCCTGGCAAGAGCAGGGGAGGAGCAGCAGGAGGGACAGTGGCTGGACGTGCCAAGGTAAAGAGGGCACAAACGCCCACTCTGCACCCAGAGAAGGGTTGTGCCAAGGTAAAAGGGTCCCCCAGGGACGGGGAAGAAGGCGGAGGCGTGAAAGACGGGTGTGGAGTGAGGAGCAGGGATCACCGAGTGCTCCCGGATTGCGGGTGGCTGGACTGATGGGGACAGGAAGTGGGAGACTCCCGGGGGTGAGTGGGAAGCTGCACTGAAAACCAGATGGGGTGGGAGGGGAGCGTTACCCGGCAGGCCCTGCCCTTGGGCACTTATCCCTGCAGCTGCCGCCTCCCCCTGGGCAGGTGGCCAGCGCACGTGACATGCACTCTGTGGCGCTCCAGGCCCCCGTGGGGAGGGCTAGTAGGATTCCCAGCGGCACGCCCCTGCTCCAGAGTGGAGCCGGACTGGCCAGGGAGGCGGGTCCCATCTGCTCCTCACCTCTGGGCACGGGCATGACCAGTGTCATGGGGTTATTTTTGCTGCTGACCAACACCAACAAGCCACAGGCTGGATTTTGTTGGTCTGTCTTCCAGGGACAGGCCAACCCTCCCCAGTGTGCAAGGTAGACCTTCTTGTTTTACTGCTGTGACCAAAACACCAGACAAGAACAATTTTAGAGGAGGAGAAGTTTATTCAGTACCTACTGTTTCCGGGGTCTCAGACCATAAGTGGCTAATTCCATGGCTCTGGGCCAGAGTTGAGGAAGAACATCATGGTGGAAGGGCAAGATGGAGGAAAGCAGCTCAGGACGTGGCCACCAGGAAAGAGAGAAGAGAGATTCTCTGCACCAAGGACAATATATATACCCAAAGCCACACCCCCATTGCCCACCTCCTCCAGCCGCACCCCACCTGCCTCCAATTACCACTCAATTACTCCCATCAGGTGACTGATTCGCTGTTTGGTTAAGGCTCTCACGACCCAATCGTCTCGCTCTAAACCCTCTTGCATTGTCTCACACTTGGGCTTTGGAGGACACCACATACCTGAACCATAACATTCTCCCTCTTACAGACGAGGTCGAGGAGGCCAGCAGGGTTGGGCAACATGCCAACGGTCACACAGGGGCTGAAGCAGGTGCCCCGAGGCCTGATCTGCTGGCTCAGAAGCACCTTCCCCTCTCCCTCTCCACACCGTTCCCTGGACCCCACACAGGGTCTCTGGGGGCTTGCTGCTTCTTGGTTGCCCTTCGTCTGGCTTCTCTCCTGTCTCTTTGGGTCATCATTGAATCCTCTCCAAGGGGAAAAGTGCCCTTCTGTCTTGGGCTCTGAGTCCGTTGGGGTGGGGACTGGCGGGTGGGTTGGTGCACTCAGGGGAGCCGTAAGGGGAGCAGGAGGGACTTCCCAGGGGAGGGCAGGATTCGAGGTCAGTTGGAGATCCTGGCCAAGGGAACTGGTTTGGGGCTGGCTGGGGCTCTAGGAGTGGCTATCTATGGATCTGAGGAGGGGACCCCGCCTCACAACCCATGGCCCAGCAGTGGGGCCTCCCCTCTGGAGTCCTGCCAGTGCCTCCCTCTGGCCACGCCCCCAGCCCACGGAGGCCACACCCACTCTGCCGGCTTCAGTGAGGCCCAGGAGTGGACAGCAGAGGCCGCGCTACTGCAACTACTTCACAGCTAACCTGGCTCCCAAAGTTACCCATGCTTCATTCAAGGTGGCTACAGATTCTTCATCACGACCACAAATCTAACGCCTTCTGGATATTTAAGGATCTCATAAAATCCTGAAGGTTTCTGCCTCTGAACTTCTCAGCCCGGAAGGTTCTGGAGACTTGCTTCCATATTCTATCCACCTAGCCCAGTGCCTAACAAAGAAATGCAACTTCAAACCTCCAACATAGGCCATGCAGAATTTAAGATTTGGGGGAGAGTCACATTAAACATGTAGAACGAAGCAGGTGCCATTAACTTTATGGTACATTTTAGTGACTGGTTAACCCAACGTGTCGACACAGAGCTGTATGAAGAAGCCATGGCGGTGTTTTGCGGCCTTCCTCAAGCCGTCTTCGAGGCCTGGGGTGTGCTCCCTTGACAGGGCAGCTCTCCTTTGGTGTGCCGCAGTCCAGTGTCCAGCAGCCTGGTGCGGCTAGGGTCAGCAAGGTAGGGACTCCGCTCCTGCCTTCCTGTCCTCTCTCGGCCCAGGCCACGCAGGGCTCTGGCCACTGCCCTGCCTGCTGCACAGGAGAAGACAGGGCCAGCTCAGCTGAGGACCTGGCACATAACCTCGGCTGTCCGGGAACCGGGGCCCAGGCCCAGAGCGAGGCGAGAACAGGGTGCGGGGTCCAGAGCCCTCCCTCCCTCTCGGAGGGGAAAGTTGCAATTAGAGAATTAGCTCTCGGCATCCCTACAGGAGTCCTCCACAGAGGAAGCATGGGATAATTCTCCCTGCGCTCTGAAGCAGGGTTGGGGTAGTGGGGGCCTGGCATTCCTGAGTCAGACGGGGCTGGATCCCAGTCCTGGCTCTGTCATTTCTAAGCTGGTGAGCCTGGGCAAGGCACGTGACATCTCTGAGTTTCAGGGCCTTAGTTACAAAGTATGAAAAGCATCCCTGCTCTTTGCGGGGCTTATGATGATTGATGGGATTGTGTGTCCAACATGCCACACACCAGGAGCAGCCCAGCAGGTGGGAGCTACTGTCCTACTTTGGTGAGAAACGGTCTCCTGTATCTTCTGAGGACCAGCGCAGACCCTCCAGGGCTAGCAGGGCTAAAGGTGACAGGAAAGAGCCCCCCAGGGGTGGGGGGAGCAGAAGTCCTGGGCTCAGGAGTGACGGAGCCCTGCAGAGGGATGAGTCTCCACGGATGAGTCACTGGTGAGTCCCTGAGGGCTCCGGGCAGCGAGTGGAAGCAGCAGCTGCCAGCTCCACAGGCCGGATCCACGCTTCTGCACCAGGATAGAGCCCGAGGACGCTGGCGGGATGCAGAAGGAGATTGAGAGCCAAGTGCAGGAAATAAGAGTCAGGGTGCCCAGGACAGGCGGCCACCTGTGCCCTCAGACGAGGAGGGCTGGAATCCTGCCCGGGAGGGACCTTCACCGGGCCCAGTCCACCCGCCCCAGTCCACCCGCCCCTGGGAGCCAGCAAGTCGCTTCTCCTTTTCGATATCGTGGGTAGACAGATGCCTTACGCCCATGTGGAAATTACAGGATGGTCACCGATGGGGGAGAGAAATCAGCCATGACTGACAGGGAAAAACCAGTTTCCTGTGGTTTCATGGAATAAGAAAAATAGGCATGAAACTTGATTGCAAAAATATGACAAACAGAGGACTAAATCCTGCAGCCTCGTGTTATGGGCGAGTAAAGGGGAGAAGGGAGACTGCGGGGTAAGAGGGAGATGCAGAAATGTAGAGAAGGGATCGAGGGTCATGGAGTGGCCCCGTCCCCGTGACACATAGGAGTTCTGCTCTTCCCCAAGTGACAGGAGCCCAACTAACGGAAGAATCACCCTTAGCACAGCCACCATGGAATCCGTACAGAGGCTCCTCAAGAAGCCAAAAATAGAGCCACTATGGAAGAAGCAAAGTCAGCGTGCTGCACAGAGACGCACGCAGCACAGCCCGGTCCATCCCCGCACAGCTCACAGCGTGGGTATAGGCCCATCCAGGTGCCTGTCACCTGATGAACGGGAGAGGAAAGTGCGGTACATACACACGATGGAGATCTGCTCCACCACGGAGAAGAAAATATCACGCCATTCGCAGGAAAATGGATGAATTTGGAGAGCATCATGTTACGTGAGGTCAGTCTGTCCCAGAAAGATGACTGTTGTGAGCCTTCTGTCATACGTGGAAGCCAGAGTGGGGAAAGAAGGAAAAAAGGGATGTTGGGAAATGAGAAGGGAGACCCCGGGGTGGAGGCAGGGAGGCAGGGAGCGAGGCTGGGGCGGTGAGGGGAAGGAGACCGTCAGATCACGTGATATGTGCGAACGAGGAAACTCATCACTGTGTGATTCGTGTGCAGCAATAAAATTATATTCATGATTTTATCTTGTGTAGATCAGAGTACACTATCAGTTTGTAAAGCAATCAAAATAAAACCTCTACTTGTTAATAAAAAAAGAACATACTCTTTTAAACGTGTTCACACGGAAGTCCGAGGGGTTGGCTGTCCTCAGGGCCAGCGCCCCCGAGGCCGCCCTGCCTCAGCCTGTGCCAGCCCTGCCTCTCCTTTCCGGGTCCCCACCTCTGCCGGCACCCTTCCTAGGCGGACGGCAGAGTTGGGCTGGCCTGGGCCTGCGCAGTGGGCATGCACGACCAGGGACTCTCCCTCCCGGCCCTGCCCGGTGAGCTCAGGACTGCCCCGATCCCCCTGTTCCTGCCTCTGGGCTCACGTCTGGGCCTCAGAAGGCTCCAGCTGGGTCAAACACCCACCTCTGGCTGGCTTTGCGGTGGTTTGTGCCCAGTAGCGGCAGATGGTTAGAGTGGAGGAGGTCTGCCCCGGGAGAAGGCGGCGCCAGGAGAGAGCGACGGGGACTCTCCGTCCCGCCCTTACTCCAACTGTTCCCCCCACAGTTGACCAACTGTCCAGCCCCCTCCCTGCCGCCCACTCCTCCAGTCCAAGTGGAGAGCCTGAGGTCAAGGAGGAGGCAGGAGTACTGCCGTGGACCCCACTATTCACAGGGTTGGCATTTGTGAGTTCGCCCATCTCTAGAATGTATTTGTAACCCCCAGTCAGTCCTCCCGGCACCTCCGCGGCCATTGGCAGCCACGCACCCGGCAGCGAAGATCCCCGTCACTGATGCGCATTTCCTAGCAGGGTCAGCACGGGTACTCCGACAAGTGCATCCGCACGGTCTCCTTAGGCCCTACTCTTCACGTTGCTGTCCTTCGGTTGATGCCTTCAGTGTGTAAAAGGTCAGGTGTTGAAGGGCTGTCTAGTGTCCCTAGCTCCAGAAGGCTGGGACATGCCTTATGGGAAAACTCGCAGGTTAGATAAGGCCAGTTCAGCATGACTCGGGGTGCTGTCTGCTGTGGGGCAAGGTTAATGCTTCAAGAACACACGTCAAATAAGGCTTCTCTCAACAGAGACATGCATAGTACAAGGCCGTGTGTTGATTGGTTGACAAAAATGTGGTACCGAGGCTCAGAGGTGCCTGGTCTCGTGTTTTCCCGGGAGCAGTGGTTCAGTATTCACCAACCCAGGTTTCACTGGTTCAGTATTCGCTAACTCAGTGTTGGTGACGACTACATAGAGCATGAATACCCCAAATAAGGAGTATTGACCACAATCTCCTCTAGGTCACCTGAGTCCTTGATAAGCCAAGATCCTCCTGCTGTGAGTCCATTCTTGTTCTGCCATATGTGATGTGGGATAGAGATAAGGAAGAGAATCAAAGCAAATGTGTAAAAGACTGAAGGGACAGAAGAAAGAAGTAGGGAGAAGTGGAGCAGGCAGAGGTGAAGGTGCAGGAGGCAGCCCACAGGCTCAGAGGATCTCGGACACGCTGGTCCCGTCAAACCAAATGGCTCTGGGGACTTTGGACGTGTCCAGGGTGAGACTCTCATCAGCCTTAAACATGGAGACTGAGCCTTACTCTCAAAGTTGGGCAGACCCAGAAGGCACATCCAGGGGAGCTCCGGGGGAAGCGCCTCAGGACTTGGAAGATGCCGTGAGCACGTGAAGCTTTCTACTGGGTTAGGAAAATCAGGCCGGGGAGGGAATAGGCTGGATACGCTCTTATTCTCTATCTCGTTCGCCATCAAAAAGTTCAGCGAAAGGGGGAAGGCGCCGTCCAGGAGGGTTTCAGGGTTAACGTGGGCGCTAACGTCAAAGGAGGGCTGGCCAGTGAACTGGGGAGGAGGATGGCAGGCGCGCATGCTGCTCCAACACTCGGCTGGAGAACTGCATTTAGGAACTTCCCGCGGAGGGTTACACACCACGCAAGAGCGAGCTCCCCGGGCCCTGGGTGATGGAGCCATTGCTTCTGCCCTGGCGATCCCACCACACCCAACCCAGCGTGCACAGCAGCAAGGCGGGCTCTCCCACGATCGCGCCCCAGCGGGTCCCTCTCGTGGGCATTGGCTTGGGCTCCTGGCCAGACACGTGTCTGAAGCCTGAGAAGAAGGATCCTCCTGCGTTCACTGCTGGGCCCCCCTGCCTCGGGGCTGGCTTTCTGTCCCCTGCAGGGCCACCTTGGATGGCTGCTGAAGCCCCGCCTTGTTTCTGAGCACTGTTGGGAAGCCAGGTGTGACACCCACCTGGACATTGACCCGGACAACTCGGCGGGCGATGGCAGTCTCTCAGAACAAATTGGAACATCCTGAGCTCTGACCATGGCCTTCTTGACTCACTGTTCCTCAGGCCTCTGTCCCACAAGTACGTCCACCTGGCGATGCAGCCTCCACTGTGGGCCCAGGCCTGGCCTGTGGAGTCCGGTGGCTTCCCTGAGGGCACAGCCCTGCAGCTCTGGCCCAGTTTTAATTAGTTACTTTTTATATACACGCACACAGAGAGCGACATAATAACATGTGCCCGTTCCTAGCTGCCGCTGCATTCAGCAGTTTGCCGCCTTGTTTTGTGTGCAGCGTGGTCTTGCTAGATGCAAAGCAAATCCTTGTCTGTGTGCTTTAGTACTGTCTCTGGGGACTCAGCAAGGGAAGAGACGCCAAGCTTCTCCTGCTGACCACCGCTGTCCCATCAGTCCAGTGTGATTGCCTGCCCGGCAGGAGGATCTTCCAAAGCCGTAGCAAGAACGAGTCCCCTTCCTCCCTCCCAGCCCTGTGGAATCCCAGCGATTCCCTGATAGGGAGGCCAGCCAAGCTGGTCCCAGCAACCTGGCTGCTTCTCATCACAACCAGTCCTGTGTCAACCAAACGGTCTTTCATTTCAGTGTAATTAATTTCCTTATAAAAGTCAAACGTTTATTATTATTATTATTATTATTATTATTATTATTATTATTATTATTTGCGGTGTGGGGGATTGAACCCAGGGCCTTGTGCTCGCCAGGCAAAAGTTAATTATTGACTTGTGTTCAGACACTGGCCTAGGGCTAGTTTCTGAGAATGAACACTAAAGAACCTCAGCTGCCAACGCTGAGGAGAGGAGAAAGCTCAGTGTTTTGCAGCCGGTCTTGGAACTCGAATCATTGGCTGAGGGTTACTGTCCAAACTGGCCAAGGAGCTCTTCGCCCCTGGCTGGTTCTCTGTCTAAATTTCAGTTCAAGTACCAAGGTTGGGGCAAAATTAAATAAGACAGAGAAAATGACTATTTTGCTGCAATGTGAAATGGAAATGAATTCTGCCTGCATCAGTTATCAGCTGCCACGTTAACGCTGTGTAACAAAAGAACTCACAAACTTCAACACACGACAAGAGCTGTCTTTTCTCATGTGTACCCAGCCCAGTGGGGTCAGCCAGGTGGATCTGAAGATGCATCCGGAGGTCCTGGCTGCTCTGACCCAGACTGGCCATGGTTTGAGAGAGCAGGCAGTGTAACTCTACTCCACGTGCCGCCTGTCCTCTGGCCAGCTATTCCTGACAGGCGCTCGCAGCAGGGGCACACGGAGCAGGCAAGGCAGCGTGAGCTCGAATCCGGGACTGGAGTCCACCTCAGCAGAGCCGGAATGGAGCTGGCACTCTACCCCCAGGGGAGGAAGGAGGCTGCAGGTGACCTGCAGAGGGCAGCTCAGGCCTGGGGCCCTGAGAGGGTCCACTGACCACACCTCTCTCTTCAAGTCAACCTCAGACTTGAAACCCGAGCTTGCTCACAGGAAGGTAGCTGGGCCTTTCTTTAGGGTTGGGGAGAACATCAGCTCTGAAGTCAGACAGCTGGAGTTCAGAGGCAGGGTCTCCAGGCCCTGGCCGTGTGGCCATCCACGTATCACTGACGTTCTGGGCCAGTCCACGTGTGCGAAGCAGGGCTGCTGTCCCCCCTTGTCATGCTGCTGTGGGGGCAAATGGGGCAGTGCTTGGTCAGTAAGGAGATGCCGTGGTTGCCAGGGCTTCTCTCAGTCCAGGCAGGAGAGTGGCTGCGGCCCAGCTGGATTCAGGATAGGAGCTGGAAAACGCAGTTCACCTCCCGAACTAAACAGTCCCCAGTACTAAGTGACCCAGTGCCGTCTCTTCACCCAGGTCCAAGCGCCTGGCCCCCTCGCTGGAAGAAGTGGAGAAATCTGATTCCACGAGCCGGGGCTGGATCGGGGTGAGTGCCCAAAAGAGGCGGCAGATTCTTGAACCTTAAAAAAAGAAGGAAATCCTGTCATTTGTGGCAATGCGGGTGGACCTGAAGGACATCGTGCTAAGTGAGTAAAGCCAGGCCCAGAAAGACAGCCCTGCTTGATTACACGGTTCTGACGAATCTTAAAAACTCAAGCAACCCCTTAGGTAAAAAATCCACCTAAAGTGGGAAAAGTCAAGCCACCAAGATTCTTGACCGTTTTGTATTAGAGTGTCCATTTTTGTCTCGTTCCATCTTTTAATTAACTTCATTTTTTTTTTTTTTTTTCGGTACAACTGCACAGGACCCAGCGATCCCAGTACTGTGCATGTCCAAAGGAACTGACATCGGGACCTGGAGAGACCCGGCCCTCCCGGTCACGGCAGCCCTGTCCCAACAGCCAGGAAACGGAAAGTGCCCACGTGTCCACCAGCCTGTGACTGGGGAGAGAAAACGTGATCTGCTCCGCCGGGGGACACCGGTCAGTCTCTAAAAAGCGCAGAGTTCTTCCACGGGCACCTGGAGGGCCTTCTGTTGAGCGAAATTAGCCAGGCGCAGGGACAGCGCGGATCTCACCCAGGCCTGGACCTGCTGTCGGCGTCCTTGAGGTCGAGGGCCGAGCGGAGGTGGCCGGGCTGGGGCGTCTGGGGAGATGAGAGGGTGCTGGCCGAGGGCCCGTGGTTGCCGGTAGACAGAAGGAATGGATGTCGAGAGAGCCGGAGCCCAGCCAGGCGACTGCGGTCAGGGCGACAGGTGGCACCCTTGGGAACCATGAAGAGGGTGAGGTCCACACCATTCCAGGAAGCTGCCAGCCACCCAGAGCTTGTTGTGCACCATAAAAACACTCGGTGCTGTCTGTCAACTAAACGGAGACGAGCGCGTTTGTGTGCTCGTGCTTCAGTGAATCGGTTCGTGACTCCTTCGTGGTCACACCCTCGTCAAGTTGTGCTGGACCACAGAGGAGTCCAAAGGTGTTTCTCTTCTTTCTGTTTCTGGTATAATTTGCAGAAGAGCAGTAATTTTTTTTCCTGAAAGGTTTAGAAGAATTTCTTGGTGATCCTATATGAGAGCTGAGTTTTTTTGTTTTTGTTTTGTTTTGTAGATAACTTAAAAATTATGGATTAAATTTCTTAAGTCACCAGAAAAATACTTACCCTGTCAATACTTTTCTGTTGATTTGGGGATGTTTTCTTCCTCCTGGAACTTCGTCAGCTGTTTCCTCAGTTGTAACTCCACGGGCGTAGAGCTCTTCACGTCTAGAGGAACTTTGGTGCTGTTCTCCACGTCACGCTGTGCATGTGATCCTTCTTTTCATCTCTCTTTTCTTTCTGGAACGCTCTAAGGCCAAGGTTTATCATGTTCATCAATGTTTTCAAAGAACTAACTTTGTCTTTATCAATTCTCTTTTCATTTATTTTTATTTGGCTAATTCCTGCACTTTTTTTTTTTTCATTACTTTCTTCTTTTATTTTTTGTTTGGTTTGCTATTCTTTTCAGAACATCTTGAAATGGAACTCTAACATTTATTTTAAAGATTTCTTTTTTTAAATACATACATTTAAGGCTGTAAGTTTCTCATACTGACACATCTTAAGTCATAGCCCGTAAAGTTTGACATGCAGTTATTTTTAGTCCTATTCAATTAAAAGCATTTTCTGATTTAGATTATAGCTTCTTTTTTCACTGATGGATTATTTAGAAGTGTATTGCTCATGTCATAAATGTGTAGGAGTTTGGCTATCTTTCCATTACTGTTTTCTTTTTTTTGGTGGGGGAAATAATGTTTTAATAATGAACTTGTGTAACACAATGCTATTTCATAGAAAAGACAAAGGCAAAGGCAAATCTGACAATATATACATATTTTTTAGGATTAACTTTTCACTTTATTTTTAATTTCTTCTTTTTAGTTATACATGGCAATAGAGTGTATTTTGACATATCACACATACCTAGAGCATCAATTCCCGTTCTTGGGGTTGTATGTGATGTGGAGTCACCCTGGTTGTGTGTTCACATATGAACATAGGAGAATTCTGTCCGACTCATTCTACTGTCTCTCCTGTAACCATCCCCCCTTCCCTTTATTCACCTTTGTCTAATCCAGTGAACTTCTATTCTTCCCTCCCCATCTCCCCTGCCTTACTATGCGTTAGCATTCGCACATCAAAGAGAACATTCAGTCTTTGGGTTTTTGAGGATTGGCTTATTTCACTCAGCATGATATTCTCCAGTTCCATTCATTTACAACAAAGTACCATAATTTCATTCTTCTTTATGGCTGAGTAATATTCCATTGTGTATATATACCACATTTTCTTTATCCATTCATCTGTTGAAGGACACCTAGCATGTTTCCATAGCTTGGCTGTTGTGAATTAAGCTGCTGCGAACATTGATATGGCTGTGTCACTATAGTATGCTGATTTTAAGTCCTTTGGGTATATACTGAGAAGTGAGATAGCTGGGTAAAACGGTGGTTCCATTTCAAGTTTTCTGAGGAATCTCCACACTGCTTTCCAGAGTAGTTGCACCAATTTTCAGTCCCACCAGCAATGTAGGAGTCAACCTTTCCCCCACATTCTCATCAATATTTATTGTTACTTGTGTCCTTGATAATTGCCATTCTGACTGGAGTGAGATGAAATCTCAGTGTGGTTTTAATTTGCATTTCTCTAATTGTTACAGATGTTGAACATTTTTTCATGTATTTGTTGACTAATCATATTTCTTCTTCTGTGAAGTGTCTGTTTAGTTCCTTTGCCCATTTATTGATTGGGTTATTTGTTCTTTTTTTCTTTTTTGGTGTTAAGTTTTTTGAGTTCTTTATATATCCTGGAGACGAAACTCTAGTCAGAACAATTACATAGAAGAAAAAAATTAAAGAGATGTGAATAGGAAAAGAAGAACTCAAACTATCCCTATTGGCTGACAACATGATTCTTTATTTAGAAGACCCCAAAAAATTTTATCAGGAAACTTCTAGAACTCATAAATGAATTCAGCAAAGTAGCAGATATAAAATTAACACCCATAAATCAATTTTATTCCTGTACATCAGTGATGTATCAACTGAAAGAGAAATTAGGGAAACTATCCCATTCTCCAGGACCTCAAAAAAACTGGGAATCAATCTAACAGGAGGTGAAAGACCTCTACGGTGAACCTAAAGAAAGGACTTGAAGAAGACCTCAGAAGATGGAAAGACCTCCCATGTTCTTGGAGAGGCAGAATAAATATTGTCAAAATGGCCATAGTATCAAAAGTGCTATTTAATTGTGCTTCCTTTAAAATTCCAATGATGTTCCTCATGGAAATAGAAAAAACAGTCATGAAATTCACTTAGAAAAATAAGAGACCCAGAATAGCCAAAGCAATCCTCAGCAAGAAGAGTGAAGCAGGGCATCACAATACAGACCTCAAACTATACTACAGAGCTATAGTAATAAAAACAGCATGGCACTGGCACCAAAACAGACACATAGACCACAGAGTAGAAGACACAGAGACAAACCCACATAAACAGATATCTCATACTAGACAAAGGTGCCATAAACATACATTGGAGATAAGAGAGCCTCTTCAACAAATGGTGCTGGGAAAACTGGAAATCCATACGTAGCAGAATTAAATTAAACCCCTACCTCTCACCCTGCACAAAAATCAAAGTGGATCAAGGACCTAGTCATTAGACCCGAGAACCTGCCTGTACTGGAAGAATAAGTAGGCCCAAATCTTCATCATGTCAGCATAGGAACCAAATCCTTCAACAAGACTCCGAAAGTGCAAAATCAAGAATCAATAAGTGTGATGAATTCAAACTAAAAAGCTTCTTCACAGCAAAGGAAACAATCAAGAATGTGAAAAGAGAGCCTAGAGAATGGAGAAAATCTTTGCTACCTGCACCTCAAATAGAGGATTAATCTTCATTACTGTTTTCTAGCCCGAATCCACCATGAACAGAAAATATACTATATGAGTTCATGCATTTGAAAATTTGAACCTCACTTTGTGTCTAATTGCCAGTTTGGGGGAGAGTTCCACATGAACTTGAAAAGAATATGAATTCTGCAGTTGCTGGGAGCACGGAGGCCCCGTTCGTGGTTGGCATCGCCCAGTCCATCCTCTTCCTGACACAGCGTGGTGCTCGATCATCTCCTGGCTGCTGGGCAAGGTGTTCTCCTCTGACTGAGCACATCTCCTCTCAGTCTATCGAGTTGTGCTTTAATATTTCAAATCCACACTCTGTTCAAACTTAGAATTCTGTTTTCCTGGCCATCTGAGCCTTCCTCATGGTGAAAGAGCCTCCCTTTCCTCTAGTAACACCTCTTGTGGTGTGAAGGCCATGCTTCTAAGTGGCTCTGGGAAGCAGCACCTCACCTGTGCTGGTCACCAGGTTGAGGGTCCACCGATGGACATGGGTCCTCAGCTGGGTCTGTCCACCCTTCCTGCCAGGGTGCAGTCCCCAGGACCCCAGCTGAAAACTTGATGTGCTCACAGGCTCCCCTTCCACCTTGGGTCTCGAGCACTAATTTTTGTGCCCTGTTCAGGTGGGACACCTCAAAGCTCTGCTTGGATGGTCAGCGCTCAGTCTTGCTGGAGAGAAGAGCCTCAGCCTTTTGTAAAGGAGCAGATGCAGCTCAGTCGCCGGGCTGGCCTCCCAGGTGCAGAACTTCCACCTCCCGAGTAGCACTGCCATTTAATTTGACCAGTCAGGCTGGATTACAGGGAGAGGCTGGTCCACTCTACCCTCCCTCTTTGGCCCCCCATCCAAACCCACCTTTCCTCTTTTTGTTGTTCGAATTTACATTTGTTTCCCTGATTCAAACTAAATAATTGGGGCAATCATGCTTCTGAGCTTCGGGGGTTTTCTCCTCCTGTTTGCTCATTCACATTCCTTTGCTACTGTGTCCTGTATTGTTGCATTTTCCAAGTAGAGTCAGATGCATTCCTTACTTATTCTAAGTGTGCCTCCCTGGACAGTTTCAGCCACTGCAATTTTGTCGCTAACAATTTGGTCCATTTCTTTTTATCCTTCCTTGAATACAAATCCTTCATTTTAATGTGATGAATTTTGTGGATTAGTTTCTGCTCTTAGAGTCTTGTCTCAGGGGCACATTCCTCACCCATCTCACATGATATTATGCTAGTTTCCTCTATTAGCTTTATAATTTTATGTCACATTTTTAAATAATCTGAGTAGAGTCCGCTCTCACACGAGGGGTGGCACAGGCATCTAATTTAATTTTTTTCCTGGAGTGAGCCAGTTTTCCCAAGGTCATCTGCTAAATTTATCCTCTCCTCTGCTGAGTGTCTTAACATACATTAAATTCCCACAATGCATGTTTTCCCTGAGCTCTCTGTTCTGCCCACTCATCTATTTGTCTATTCCAGACTCAGTGCCACATTCCCATGACCTCGAAATATGTCTTAATATCTATTAAGGAAACTCATCTGTTTCTTTTTTGCAAGACTGACGTGAATGTTCACGGACCTTCATTTCTCCGTATATTTTAAAAAGAAGCTACTGAGCTTCTGAAAACATCTGAGTGAAGTTTTGCATTGAGTGTACGTAGTTGGTGATGACTGACACCCTCGTAACAAACGTACATGGTCTTTTGAGCGGCAATACTTTTAAAAGCCCATTGGGTTTTCTAGGTAGAGGATCGCTCACTGATGGTTTTACCTCCTCCTCTTTAATTCTTATATTCTTGGTTTTCTTTCCATGTTCTGTTGCCCAGGACCTCTGACATTATCTCGTACTAGTAAAAATGGGAATTCTTATCTTGTTGTCTTAACAAGAAAACTGTTCACAGTTTTTCTATCAGGAATGTAAGATTGAAAGTGTTTGGCATAAATCTTTTAACAAGTTAAAGAAACTCTCCTCTTTCAGTTTGCTGAGAATTTTTCATGACTACATATCAAGCATTACCAAATACTTTTTCTTTACCCACTGAGTCACTCGGTTCTCCTCCTCCTCCTCCTCCTCCTCTCCCTCCGTCCTCCTTCCATGACTGTTCTGAGGTATCTCCTGCAGCGACCTCCGGGACTGTCCTGTGGCTGTGCTCAGTGGCATTCACCTTTAGTGACGATCTGGGCATGGTGGGGTCGACGGGCGTGGCCTGCTTTCACTTTTCTCCCCAGGTCGCAACACTGAGCTTACCTTCGGCAGAGGGCCGGCAGTCTGGAAGAGAGGCCCTTGAAATCCTCCTACCATTGCCATTCCTAAAAAGCCGTACTGCTCTCTCCGCCTGAGAGCTCCCGGCACTCAGCTTTCCCGTTAGTGTGAAGACAGGTGCGGAGGAGGGACGCGGGTGAGACCAGGAGGGCCCACCCCACCTGTGGGCTCGGCTTCCCTCGTCCCCCCAGGGCTTCCAAAGCGTGTGGGTCCTGGACACTTTGTGCTTATTTCTCGTTTACATGAGACATTTCTGGAGCCACTTCTCCCAAGGTCCTCCAGGTCTCCTTGGCCACCATCACCAGCTCCCACCTTGAGCTCATGAGCTGCAGGAAGGAGACCTGGGGCCGCCCGGCCAGGAGTTCTGAACGTGGCGCTTCTCTCCTGAGGCCTGCCTGCCACCAGAGCCCACCTGGCGGAGCACAGCTGTGGCTCCTGAGGTTGTTTGCATCTGCCCAGGACCAAAGCTGCAGAGCGACGAGGAGGCGAACTCTTGGGTGAGTAGAAAGGACTGCTTGTTGTCACTTGTCTGTCACGGAGGCCGGGTGCTGTTCTCAGGTGTGTACTTACCTGTGCTTCCTGCTTAATGACCCTCTGTGGCACAGCCCCAGATGCGCTGAGCTGTGCCACACCATCGTCCACAGGCTGACGGTCACCGTCTGTCTCCTGGAAGGTGAGTGTGCTTCGTACCGTGGGAACAGCCTGGCCTGGTCCCCTGCTCAGCTGTACAGAGACGTCTGCTCCTCCCTCCCCTGGTGGGCAGAGAGCCTTCCTTTGTCACATTTGTTCCTGCTGTGGTTTCTGTGGTTTTTCGAGGAGAGCAGCAATGTCCCGCCATACTGGTTTCCTCTTTTCTAAAACCCTCTATTATCTCTTCATGGACTGGCGTTTGGGAAGTCTGCCTTTGGAAAGCTTTCCTGTGTTGTGAAACCTGGAATGTGTCTGACCTCCTTCTGCAGCTGAGCCTGCCGGGCCCCGGGGCAGCTCCTGCTCCGCTGGCCTCACCTCTCGATGCCCCCTTCTTCCCAGACGTCCAGCGGGAGCACGTCTGGGTGACCCGGAGCATCCCGTGGCTGAGAGGCCTGGTGGACAGGCCAGTGGGGTGCGCTGCCAGCCTGGGTGAGAAGAGACGTAAGGAGGGGGACCCATGGCCTCTGTCACCTCCCGTCCCGGGGGGGGGGGGGGTCAGTGCTTCACTTTCAGAAGTTAAAGTGATCTTCCTTCTTCCTCCTCCCTCCCTCCCTCCCTTCCTTCCTTCCTTCCTTCCTTCCTTCCTTCCTTCCTTCCTTCCTTCCTCTTCTTTTCTTTCTATCTCTTCCTTCCTTCTCTCTCTCTCTCTCTCTTTCTTTCTTTCTCCCTCCTTCTTTTTACTACAAATTGAATCTGGGGTGCTCTGTTGCTAAACCATATCCTGAGTTCTTCTTTTTAAATTTTATTTTGAGACAGTGTCTCACTAAGTTGCTGAGACTGGCTTCAAACTTGGGATCCTCCACCGCATCCTCCTGAGTCACTGGGATTACAGGTGTGCACCGCCTCACCTGGCTGAAAGTGATTTTCCTTGTGTCCCTGAACATGTGGTCGGCCACTGGTTCCCTCCACAGCTGGCTCCGCGGCTTGCTTGCTTCATGAATGCGCAGCTGTGTTGGAGGGGCCCAACAGCAATCAACGGTGGCCTCCAGGCAACAGATGCTGACACGTGCCACTAAAAGTCCTGAGGCCATAACTGCAGAGGCAGGCAGGGTGGGCAGTGCGTGGGACCCTGGCCCTGCGCAGGACAGTGCAGAGACAGGCAGCCTACCCAAACCCAGCTTCCCGGTCGGCCCTCCTTGCTAGACACCAACAACTTGCTAGACATCTTGAAGTAGAAGATCCCGATGACACTGATTTCTGATCAACAGAATTCTGAGAAGCATGTTGGCTTAAAACACTAAATTTGGGGGCAGTTTGTCATGTGGCAATAGACAACTAAAACGTGTTCCTTATAACATGTTGGTTTCCCTCTGAATGCATTTTAGACCTTTTCTCCTTCCCTAAAATAGTTGTGTTCTATTCCCCGTTTCTATCAGTGTGTCACTCTGATCGCGGGATCTCAGACCCCTCCCTCCCTCCTGGCCACCTCCCTCCCAGGCTTCTTGTCACTGAGCAAGGCACAGTGGCATTCAACGTGGAAAAACAAAAACGAGAACACCGAGGTTCAGAACTCCCAAAGAAACACAAAATATTGGAGCTGGAAGGAATTGGTCCCATGTCATCATTGGGAAACAAAACCTAACGCACGTTCCCTTGCCTGATCCAGCCCCGGCGTCGTTAGTGTAAAAGGTCTGTTTTCTGGATTCTTGTCCGGTCACTTTCAGTTGCTCAGTAGGATAACAGGAAGCTTCTGCGGGGAAAGGTCTAGATCCAGGACGTCTACCAGGGGAGGTGGGTGGGCGAGGCCGGGGCGGCTGAGGGAGGAAGGCTGGAGGCAGAGAAGCGTCCTGGGTTGTGTCCAGTCAGCATCCCACATACCCAGGTGCTGAGCCGTTCAGGGTGCAGACGGCCAGAACCTGCGCCCACCGCCCCCCAGGCAGGGCCATGGATGTTCGGGGACTTCACTCCAGATGGCGGCCTCACCCACCCAGAGCTCCTCACCACGAATGGTGGCATTTTTTTCCCACCCGTGACTTCTGCGGCTCCTTCAGGTTCCAGAAGTTTGCCACAAACATCAGCTCACCCAACACCCAGGGACTTGACGTCCTTTCAGTAGAGATTCCCAGCGTGACAAAGGGCTGAGAGAAAGGACAGAACGCAGGCCGCCTACCTCTGTGGTCTGGGACGCTGGATGCTGTGATGGTGGAAATTGAAAGCTGGACTGTGAGGGAAGGGTGCCGCGGAGGGCGCGTCCCTGCAGACGGGAGGAGCGTGAACGGAGGAGGGCGCAGGTGCTGGCGGAGCTGGTGGGAGGTTCTGTGCAGATTTCAGGCCAGAAGCAGCAAACCACTGAAGTAGTAAAGAGTGTGTGCGTGCATGTGCATGAGTGTGTGCGTGTGCGTGCGTGTGTGTGTTTAACCTGAAACAGGGCAAACCCTCAACATGGAATCAGAGAGAACAGCCCTGAGACTAGAGGAGCAGGTGAAGCGCCGCAGGGAAAGCAGAGGAGCACAGCGTGGCCCCAGGTGGCACAGACCCCCGACCCAGGCCCACTCCTCTCCTGACCCCCACACTGCCTCCAGGAGAGAGGACAGGAGAACCTCCTCTAGGAAGCCCGACCAGCCAGAGATGAGCCCTGAGCATGCCTCGGTTCACGCCCTGGGGCCCACCTGAGCTTCCTCACCCTACCTGGAGCCAGGGCCCTCGGAGACTCCCCATCGCAGCCCACCCACATGCGGCGTAGAGCTGCAGTTTGCTTTCCAGGCCTGGCTCTGGATGAAAACCAACTGCTGCCAATGATCACCAGGGAGGCAGCTGCTTGGCATCTGGAAACTTTCAACAAAGGCAGCGCCTGGCACCACCCCAGAGACTTGGGCATAATTGTCCTGGGCTGGGCCTGGACAGTGTGTTTTGTCTCTTTGTGTTCTTTGTTTATGTTGTTGATGAGTTGTTTTTAAACTCTCCAAGCTGTTCAACGTTCAGGAGGGACTGAGAACAGCTGAGACGGTGGATTGAAGTGCGTGGAATCAGGAGTTAAGACACCTGGGCTTCTGTCCTGTCCACCACGTAGCAGCCAGACATAGAGACACAGGGACTTCCAAATACAGGTGCAGGTGTGCAGCTGTAGGTAGGATGTGGTGATACGTAGCTATGGAGGTGGATAAGGATGCTGGCAGGGATCACGCGTGAACCTGGATGCGGATGCACAGCCCCAGATGTCAGTGCAGGTAAAGATGCAGGGTGGGCGCATCAGAGTCTCCCAGGGCACGCAGGTTCCTGGGCCACGCCTCCAGCAGTTCTGATACAGAAGCTGAGGTGCCATCTCATTGTCCAGAGACCAGACGTTGGTTACTGCTATCTCATTGCTGGAGAGTGCTGGTTGAGGATTCAGACCCAGAATTGGGGAGCGCAAGCCCCACTTTCCAAGTGCTGACTGTGAGAGTTTAGGATTTACTAAAATCCCCTCCTCTTCAGTTCCTGCATCTACACAATTGGTATCCCTTGCATGGCACCAAGGAGCAGGTGTGAGGTGGGAGTCCAGGGAGCAGGAACCTGGAGACGCCTGTGCTGGGCACGGGGTGATCATCTGCTATTTTGGGGTGTCTCTGTCAGCCTCCAGTTCACTGCAACACCAGTCAATAAGGCAGATCAGATCCAGCCCCAGAAAGTTCAGAGGGCACAGCTGACACAAGCCACGGCCTTGAAAACAGCAAAGCGCCAGCGAGCGTGAGCCTCCACTGATTCCTCACAGGCACGGAAGGGCTGGTGTGAACCTCAGAGTCCTGCTCAGCAAGCGCCTGAGTGTCTTTCCCCACTGGAGTGTCTTTTTTGCAGTGTTTTTTAAGCTGCAACCTGAGGCAAGTTTCACCACCTACAAGAGCCCCAGGATGCGTGGAGCTGAAGTGGGCGAGTCTTGGGCACATTGCGGGGCTGGGTGGGCCTCAGTGGTCCAGCACACCCGCATCGCGAGCCCTGGTTCCAGCCTACACCCTCACGGGACAGAAGCATCAGCAAGAGCTGCTTCCGAGGCCATTTCACAGGGCAGACAGCTTCTCATCAGAACGTTCCATATTGAAATTGGTACTGACAAAGATGTGCGGATTTTTAAAATGACCTTGTTACAATGGAACACTTGGAATTGAGAATCTGAGCCAAGGACCTGATATCTTGATTTTAACAGGCGTGTGCTGGCTGTATGTCCCCTTTCGACATGAAAAGCCGGCTCAGCAAGCTTCCCGTGCACAATGCTCTGGAGTACTTAGCTTGTCACATAGGAATTCTGGTTAAAATTTGTAGCTTTCAGGGAAGAAAACTGCGCATTTTCTGGCACGCATTCGTAGTGGCTGAACTTCTTCCGCAGGACCTACATGTCTGTGTTCTCCCACAGAGGCATCTGGGCCTCTGTGCTGGGCAGGATCTGGCAAGAGATGAGGCGGTGCCAGGGAAGGAGCCAGGCCCCGCTCTCAGGGGCTACTGGGGGCCACTGGGGGCTGCGGGCAAGGAAAGGAGCCAGCCCCAGTCCCGTGCATTGTGGTTCCTCATGGGTGGGTGTCAGGGAGGTCCCTCCAAAGGAGGTGACACGAACAGCAATCCACCTCCAGAGCCGGGTGGGCAGGGACCTCCCGAGTCCCCAGAAACCTGCGATGAGAGAAAAGGTGCTCTCGGGGTGACTGCAGACCCACACCCCGTGCCTCCTTCCTCCTAACCTGAGTACCCGGGGACATCCTGTGGTGGTTTACCCTCACGTCTGCTGCTGTCACTCCGTCATCCTTCCCCGTTGTCTGCACGCATGTGTGAGCCCATCACTCAGCCACTGTGTGCACCCTGGTCCTTTCCAGCTGGCAGGGCCTCCTTGGAGTTACCCAAGCCTGGCTTTGTTGTAGATTAACAGTGTCAAAGTTCTGTGGCTGGTGCGGCTTGTTTATTTCAGCCTTCCCACATTGTTGGCCGCTTTGATCATTTTGGCCTGTGTAGAGCTGGCTCCATCCACAGGTCCGTGGGCACATCTGCTTCCTCCACTGTGGCCCTGTAATAAATGACCAAGAGGATGAAGACCCTGACCTCGAGCCCTGGCTGAGCCGCTTTCTGGGTGCAAGCCGTGGATGAGCCGTTGCACCTGTCTGTGATTCGTCCCCATCGGTCCAATGGGAACAGGAAGCTCTCCACCTGCAGAAGGGGCTGAGCCGGTCAAGTGCTGGGTGCTCAGAGCAGGGCAGGCACATTGGGGAATGTCCATATGATTAGATTTAGATTTGTAAATATAAATACATATTACATGTGTAATACATATGTGTAAAATGTATTATATATATCACATATTACATGTTTAAATATATATCACGTATTTATTTATGGTTTTATTTATATTTTATATGTTTAATTTTATTCCTGCTTACCATTGTTAATAATGAAGAAAGCCCTGAGGGCTGAAGTCCTCTGTCCGTTTATCTGTTGAGTCTTCAATTTTTTTTTCTAATCCATTTCTGTGAACTCTTTATGGACTCTGGATGTTTTCTGGGAATACTTTACCACAGTATATCCTGACATACGTATTTTAAACATTATTTTTATTGCCAAATCTTTTGAATGTCTCTTTTGTGATTTTTTTTCCTATTACATCAAAGCTCATAAATTAATCTTACATCTAAATGCTAATATTCTATTTTTTTAGGTAAGATCTGATTTATTATTTTAATTTTATTTCAATATATAACATTTTATTTTCCAAATAATTTACTCTTAAAGTGTTTCTTTCATCAGTTTTATAAATGTCATTCAGGGTAGTACTTGCAGGTGTGGAGAGGAGAGGAGTGTCTCTTTTAAAAACATGACTAATAATAGAACATATATTGGGGTCATAAACATGGATTGAAATATTTCTACGTTAGCATTTCTTTGTGAACTTGATGAAAACATAGTCATTTCCCATAAATATCACTCTGAGTCCTGAAAACCCCCTTGCGGTTTCCAGAACCCTTCCATGTCTCTGGCGACCCCCACCCCCACCCCGCAGCAACTGCGGGGGCTGCCATTGTCAGCATCTGGGCCACCGTGAGCCACAATCGCAAGTGACAACTGGCTGTGCCCCCGCCCCTCGTCCCTCGTGTGTCCAGTGACTTTCCTTTTGCGTGTTTTGTTGTCAGGCTGGTCAGCACAGGAAAGAAGGAACTCTACCCAGTCGCTATTTATACTCATGGTGGTGCGAGAGCTTTCCTTTGATTCCACAGCAACCCTGTGAGGGCGTCCGTGGCATTTCCTGTTGTTCCGGAGAAGAGAGTGGCCCTGGGAACGGCCGGGTCCTCCGAGTCCTCTGGCTACAGCTGGCCAGGGCTGGAGCCTCAGTTCACACCCGAGTCCAGGCCCTGCTCCGTTGACCAGAAGGCGTTCCCTCCCGTGGACCTGAAGTCCCTCTGTCTAGACCCAGGTAGATTTCACCTCGTCTCCTACCCAGATCAGACGACGCCTTCTGCTTTCCCGCTTCTTCTCCATCATCTCTGGTCATTTCCTTTGGGTCTTGTCAGATGTCTTTCTTTTCCTTTTTCTTTGTGTTGCTTTTAATCTAATTACCTCAGAACATTCCTTTTTATACTGGCACCCAGACATTTAGATTCATTGCTATACCCATTCGTTTTTACTTTCATACCTTAAAATGTGCCTTAGAGGATTTCTCAGATTCTCCACAAAATCTCAGTGGAACCCTGCAGATACTTTGAGAAATGCTGTAAATCACCCATGATCTCTCTAGCCGGAGAGAATCATTCTTCACACTTCTTGCTTTACACGAAATTGACACACTAAATACAGTTTTATGTCCACTTTTTCATTCACTTTACTCATGAGAAATTTCGCATGTCATTGCAAATGTGAATTTTCAATGACCACATAAAGGAGTAGGTTAATTTCTCAGTCATCTCCATTCTTTAAGTTACCTAGGTTGTTTTTAATTTCAGTTTTTATGAAGCTTTGTCAAGTAAAGCTGAAATAAACAGCTTCAAAGTTAAATCTTTGCCAGTAGCTCTGTTGAAGCCCCATAGATTCCTGGGAACAGTTAGACAAAGGTTGTGCACGTTCCCAGGGACGGGGCATGTTACCTAAAATCTGCCATTAGAAAACCCATTTCCCAGTTTGTGACTCACTCTCTGTGCACGAGAAAGCACCTCCTCCCGTCCTGCCAGGGTCAGACCTGCAGAGTCAGGAAGGACCCTGCTCACCCTCTGCTGCCCTGGACCAGACGGCAGACTTCAAGCCAGGGTGGCCAGGACGCAGGTTCAGCTCCGGCTCTGCCACCGGACACTGGCCCGTGGGAGCCTCCACGCCTGCTCTCATCACAGAATCTTCTAGCAATCAGGCAGTGAATGCTGCTGGCCTCTCTGGGGAAGGACAAACGGAGGGTGATGCCAGGCTGCAATCGGCCTGCTCAGGTCTGGCCAGCTCCTCAGAGAGGGGCTTTTACTTGGGGTCCAGACACCTGAGAACAGGAGTGGGCTTTGGGGGGTGCACAACCCCATCGTGTTAGGGGAGGAAAATGTCATTCCCTGCACACAGAGTTTAGACGGCTCAGGTAAAGCCAGGCATGGTGGGGCCTTCCCAGAGCTTGCAGGGGCTGGGGAGCGGGGACCCGAGGGGCGGCATGGCCATGTCCCCTGGGGGAACAAACAGCCCCTTCGCCCAACAGTGTCCGCACTGCTCCTAGTGGGACGGACTTGCCGAGGAGGCTGGCAGCAGCTCCCCGCACCCTGGGCAGCACCTGGGGCAGGCCAGGAGCTCGTCCAGGGGTGAGGAGAGGACCCGGGCTCTCTCCGTAGCTGTACCTGTGCGTCTGCCACAGACCTCCCTAAAGACACAAACCTGGGCCATCCTTCGGGGTTGAAGGTCACAACAGAGGTGACGTGTTCAGAATCTTAGACAGGCTTTGCTGGGGAAAATGGTTTCCAGTGAAGGAGTCTGTGGCCTCTACAGTCCTTGGGGCCCAGACCAGATCTGTGAGTCAAGGGATTGTGAAATGTGGAAAATGGGCTGGGTGGGGGACAATGGTCCTTTGGGACGGGGACCATGTCATTGTGTGCTTGGGCTAGACTGTGGTTTCTAGCCTGAATCACTTAACATTTAGTGGAGAAAGAAAGGGGGAATGTTCTAAATGGGACCATCTAAGGAGAAGCTTGGACTGGCTCTTGCCCACCCCATCCCCCACAAAGTGCTTCCTTTTCTCTCTATGGAGCTAATTGTCCCATGGGAACTGATTGCACAACAGGAAATATTTTCCTAAAATTGTCTTCAGAACATTTTGTAAAATGGCCTCTAGCTAGGTTCCTGACAGACAATGGCTGCTTCTTCGGGGTGTTTCTCCCTTCGAGAGCGTCCCACCATCTTTGCAGAGGCTTAGGTTCCATTGCAGGGTTTGAAGGGCCCCAGGAAAGTGGATCTCCCCCGTGAGCCGGGCTGCACGTTTCACCCTGGAGCAGCTGATTGGCTGCCGAACTTGCCCGTAATTACTACTGAACACATAATTGCTACACAATTAAAATGTAATTACACTGTCAAAGAATAATTCCACAGTTACTCCCACATAGTGATTTGCAAAGCTGAAAACATATTTTTAAAGGAATTCTGAAAGTTCCATTCCACGTGGCTTTGCTAAATCCTTGACTAACTGGTGCTTTTCTGGGCACCTGTCCAAGAGCCGTTCAGCTGTCACAGTCTTAAGGTCAACTGTACAAATATTAGCTTATCATCTGCTCGAGACTTCTGAAAACATGGCATTAGTTATCTGGAATGATCTAATTATTACTGTTTGGAAAATAGATAATAAATTCATTGTGCTTCCGAAACACTGTGCATTGCAAGAGCTCAAAACCTGATCATAATTCCTTACAATAAAGCATCACCAACGCTTCCTTGAGACTGGAGGAGAGAGAGACAGGGAAGAAGGAAGGAGGAAGAGGACAGGGGAGGAAGGGGGGAAAGAAGCAAGGAAGGAAGCAGAAAAAAGTGGAAAGGAAAAGAAGAAAGCCAAACAGACCGGCTTTGCTCTTGAGGTCCCAGGAGGACCCAGACATGGGGTCCTGAGCGCCAGCCTCCTTTTGGTTCCTTGGTTGCTGTCTTGCCTCCTTTCTTCCATTCCGGTCTCCCGTCAATCTCCTGTTCTTCCTTCATCCGTCTTCCTCTTCCTGCCTTTGCCCCCCTCGGCCCTGATGGAGCAGGGATGACCCTGGGCAACGCTGGCAGCTGCCTGGTCTGGGCCTGGTCCTGCCGCAGAACACAAAAGGCGGCTCCTGATTCACGTCCCAAACCTGCACAGACAGGCTGAGCGGTGACCTGGGGCTGGGCGCCCACGGGACTGGATGCAGGGGATTCTGCTGCGAGGTCTGAGGGCCGTGCTGGGCCATCACTGCCCAGAATTTGGCAGAAGGCTGCTTTCCTGGAGTAGGACTTGCCTGCTGCCACCTGGCACCCCGCCCCAGGATTTGGACGTCAGAAAGATCTACCTCGGGAGGCTGCGATGGCACTCCATGGCTTTGTTTCAGCATTGCTTTAAAATAAAGTGGGCCATCCCGGAAAAGCAAAGAGGAATCATAGTTACTTAGATGACAATTAGTACTGGGGATGTAGCTCAGTGGCAGAGAGCTTGCCGCGTATGTGCAAGGCCCTGGATTCTTCTCCAGTTCTGTAAAATCTATCAATCAATCGAAAAAAACCAAAATCAAACAGCTAACATTTTTGTGTTCTTGTTTGGGCATTTGGGATGATTTTAAAAACACAAACAAACATGTACAGAAAGTCAAATGAGCGAGTCCTGCAGGCCTGGGGATCTCCAGATCTGGGGACGCAGCCTCTGGGCTGGTCCCCACCGGGCCAAGTGGCCCTTCCTCCCCGAGTCCTCTCGGCAGGCTCAGTTTCCGTCTCTGGCACAGATCTGAAAACTCGTGACTGCATGTCTACTTGTGTGTGACCAAAGCGTCCGTCTCCTCCCGTGACCAAGTGGGACTTGGCTTGTCTGCCCTGTGGTCCTCCCAGGTGGCCTCCTCTGAGAGACACTTACCCGGGGTCGGGTGCTGCCCTCTGTGCTCTCGGGAGGCAGTGCTGGGTCTGCTCGTTCCTCGCATGGTGGATGGAGTCGGGCAGCCTGACCTAGCGGTCACACCCACATGTGTCCCACCACCCAAGGGACATCTGACAAGGTCACAAGATCTGGGTGAAGGCACACAGGCACTCCTCGACTTACGTCCCCATAATTCCATCTTTTCTAAAGTGTCAAAGTGGAAAGAGCCTTGAATCCGCAGCCTCCCAGCACCTTCAGCACAGAGCGCTGGAGAGCACGGGCCACTTCCCTTGGGAGCGGGGCCTGGCTGGGAGCTGCTCTGAGTGCCAAAGACGCTGCCTCGCTGGTCCTCCCTTCCCAGCTGTGGCCCTCTCCCTCCTTTTGGTCACCGGGAAGGAGAAGTATTGGGTTCTATTTCAGAGATGCGGGAAATTGCTTATGAAAAGTAACTTAAAACAAATGGGAGACTTTTGTTTTGCTATTCTGAAAGTACAGACCAGCCTTCCTGAGGACAGAGCCCAGGGTCCCCTGCAGTGGGTGTCGGGGAGGGGAGGCTGGGCAAAGCCTCCACCTTGACAAGTGGCCTCTACCCTGCCCCAGGGATCTGCAGGCGGCTCACAGTGAACACTTGGGGCTAGAAACCAACGCCTGGCCGTCTAGCAAGACCCATGAATAAAAACACCAAAAGCCATCTACAGCCTTTTTCACTTAAAATATGCCACAACAGCAAGAATGTCCACAGCGAGCCACAGTGAGCGTCTCGTGGCGAAGAAATGGAGCTCCGCAGAGATGCAGGTACAACACTTCTTCAAAAGCTGGTAAAACTCCTCTGCGCTTTCTGAAGAGGAAGAGCATGTGAATACATTCAGTGTGTTTTCAAAGTCACAAACACGTCACGAATCCTCAGCGTGGGTCCGTCACGTAGCCTCCGTGCCCGGCGCTGGCTACATGTCACCTTGCATCTGGTGTCTTCAGCATCAGCTTCTGTTTGCAGCTGAGGAAGCCCCCCTTCAGGAGGGCTAGTGACTCCCGGACCCCACTCAAGTTGAGAGTCTCGGGAGCACAGGGCCCCGGGTGGGAGGGAGGGCAGCCAGCCGCTCCGGCAGGGGCAGGGCAGCCCGTCGTGCTTTCGAGCCTATTTTCTCTGAAAGACCCTACCTGTAATAGGTAAGACCCGGCAAAGGGGTCAGAGACCAATCCTGGCCCCGGGAAGCAGCGTGTCTGCAAAAGGTGAAACCGAAAACATCCCGGTTCACCGAGTGCGCAGGGAGAAAGCAGAGAGCAGAGGCAGGTCGGCGTGGGCTTGGGGGACAGCGCTGCCCGCACAGGCGAAGGAGATGGGCCCAGAGGTGGCACACGGGCTCTCCAGCTAGCTCCTTGCAAACAGCAGAAAGCCGAGGGCCTTCACCAGCACCCCAGAGAAGAAACCACTGGCTGCAAAGCTCAGGGTCCTTCTGGTGGTGGCTTCAGTCCTGCTGGTTGTGGGCCATGGTCCACCAAAGCCCTGAGGACAGGGTGGGCACAGTGGGACCAGGGGGGCCTGGGAGAGGCTGATCCGTCAGGGAGGTTTGGACCGAGACCCTGAGAGTCCTCCCTCTGGCAGCTTTGGCTGACCCAGGGCAGAGGGCCCTTGACGGTGAGCCCGGAGGGAAGCCAGGGGACGGGCTCCGAGGCAGGAGCGCGTCCCTGGCCGGGGGTCGAGGTCCTCGCTCCTGCAGTGATAGAATAAGCAACGCAGGTGCTGTTCCCCTCCCGGTTCTGACACGTTGCTGAAACCCCACACGCAGGTGAGGGGGCTCTTGGCGTTTCCCGTGAGAGGAGCACCTTGCATTCTAAAGAGGGGCCTCTGGATAGGATGGCTGCAGGGACACGGCCACCGCCCCACCCCCACCCCCGGAGAGGGGAGGGGCTGAGGCGGAGCTGACCTCCAGCGGCCAGTGATGGAATTAAACACGTCTACTCCCTGGTCCACGAAAGCCAAAGACTGGGTTCAGAGAGCTTCCAGACGGCAGGACACCCGGAGGTGCCCGGAGGTGCCCGGAGAGCCGTGCACCAGGGAGCGCTCGGAGGCGCCGCGCCCCTCCCCCGGCCTGCCCTCCGCATCGCCTCCACCTGGCTGTCCATCTCTGTCCTTTGTCACACCCTTTATAATAAATGGGCAAGTGAAGCTAGCGTGGCAGTCCTGTGAGGTGCTGTCGCAAAGCCACTGAGCCCACGGAGGGGCCGCGGGCAACCCGCATCATTGCCAGTTGTTGGAAGTTAGGTGACACCTGCTACCTGGCTGGGAGGCTATTTTGGAGACTGAGCCTTCAACCTGGGGGGTCCATGTTGCCTCTGGGCGCAGAGGGTCAGAGTCGAGGTGAACGGGCGGACAGCCAGCCGGTGCCTGCTGGAGATTCGGCCGGGGGTGGGGAACACCCTGCACACAGTTAGGTGGCCAGAGGGGAAGCACTCTGTGTTGAGTGTAAGTGTGGGAAAAAGGAGCCTTTTTCTTTTTTCCTTTCTGGTCAGGCCTGCCTTGAATCTTTCCCCCCATCCTGCTCCTCTCCCGCCTTCCCCCGTGCCTGTGTCCTGGACAACGTGGGTTCTTGTGGAGAGAACGCGAAGCCCCACCGGGCTCTGTGCACCCACCGTGGGCTCCTGCCGACCCTCCTCTCTGTGCATTGGCACCTACCGAAAGACCGTCCTCGACAAACCACGAGCTTCCCATCAAGCGCGTCTTATTTCTCACCCCATCCCCGGCAACTGGTGCGACCTGGTCATTCAGTGGAAGCCTGTGGAACTGTAATAAGCCTAGCTGCAGCAGTGGGCGTCAGAGTAGCCAAGGCGGGACAGGTTGGGAAGAGGGCTTTGTGGAGGGGACACGCCCTGGAAGCCACGGGACACAGAGATGAGAACTGACAAATCCCAGGGAAGCCGAGGTAGGAACCCAGGCGGCTGACCCCAGCTCCCGTGTGCCGCCCCTAGGTGATGGCCAGGGCACGCTCTCAAGGTCAGCCCGCCAGCCGGTGAGCACCCAGGCAGCCTTCCGAACCTCTGCATATGGCTCAATTCCATTACTTTAAAAATAGCACATTACTTCACATTTGCTTAATCTAGATCCACAAACACGGTTTTAATTGGATTTTAAGCAAAATGCAGCAGTGGTTTGAAAACCCCTGAAACCAGACCTGCAGGGTGAGCAGAGGGGGCACCTGTGCCAGCAGAGTGGGTGGTGCCCGTGGCCAACTCTGCGAGAGTCTTTCTCACAGTGACCCCCGGGGAGGCTCTGTCACCAGCCAGGAACCGAGGGAACCAGAGCACCCCAGCGGGACTCCCAGCTCCCCTCTGCCCCTCTGATGACTCGAGGGGAAATAGAGGGCTGTGCCTTGGTTTGGTCTGTTTGGGAAACCAGAGAGCAGCTCTGTGGGTTGAGTGGAGAGTCAGGGAGCCGCCTCCCGCTGGTCTCCGCTGGAGGCCGTACGGAGACCCCATGGCCCCGGATAACACCAACTGGCAGCGAGTGAGAACCTGTGGGCAGGGTGGAGATCGCTCACGGTGAACAGCCCCAAGCACCCACCTGGAGTCTGGACCAGGCGCAGCAGGCGTGGCACCTGGACAGCCCCTCGGCGGCCTGTGTCTCCGCACCTCGGACAGACGTGGTCTGCCACAGTGACCTTCCTGGCTTATTGGCACTGCTTCTGCAGGTGGGCTGGGCTGCTGCCCCCAGTTCCAGTCCTGCCTCCCACCCACCAAGAGGTCGTGGTGGTTTCTGAAGAGAGATGCAGGTTCTGTGCGGCAGCAGTGAACAGGACATCTCGTGCTTCCGCCCCGCGGGTTCTGGGCAGCCCACCCAGCGCAGGTCACAGCAGGACCTGTCTTTCTGGGCATCCTCCTTCTCCGGAGCGAAATTCGCAGTGAAGGCTCTGAGGCTGTATGGCCTCCAGCAGAGGCCAGCGGGAGGTGGCTCCCTGACTCTCCACTCAACCCACAGAGCTGCTCTCTGGTTTCCCAAACAGACCAAACCAAGGCACAGCCCTCTATTTCCCCTCGAGTCATCACAGCTGTTCCGGAACACCAAAACTGTGGGTTTAAGGAGGCCAGGACCTGGAAGGAAGCGGGACTGCACTCGGAGCGTAGGGTTAGCCAGGCTCTCGAGGCAGTGGGTAAGTTTCTGGTTGATGGGAAGGTGCTGGCAGTCCTACAGAGGCAGCGGGGCAGCAGAGAGCAGAGCCACCCACCTGCAGGGACAGGGGACAACTATGCTGCACCTGGCCTTCGCGTTGGTCTGTGTCCCCTCAGCCTCTGTGGGCATCATTGTCACAGCCTCCAGCAGGGAGGGACAGCAGAAAGCCGCTCTACAGAGCCTTCACATCCCGAGGCACAACTGGAGAAGGTGGAAGGCGGCATGTGCTTAAGATCCCACTTAGAAGCAGGGGAAAGATTGATGTCCCTACACACAGTGCTGCAGAAGAGCCCCAGATAACCCAGCAGAAAATTGGACCTAAGAATAAGCAATGAAGGAAAGACAGACAAATAGCTATTAAGTTTAGGAAAATGTTACCAGCAATTGAAGAAATGCACATTAAAGCAAGGAAATATTTATTCCTGCCAGATCAGAAGCCTGAGATATTGAATATCTGGCACGGCGAGGCCTGAGAAACAGACACCATCGCCCCTGAACGTGCGGCTTGAGAGGAGCTGTCCAAAGAGCAATTTCCAATTATATATCAAAGCTTCAAGCTCCTCACCCTTTAACAGGGGAACTCCATTTCCAGGATTTCACGGTCATGGGCTGGTAGCTCAGGACCACAAAGGTACATCTAAGGATTTTTTAAAAAGAGATGTTGAGAGTAGGGAAAAGCATTCTTTTCATTACCTCTCCAAACTCTATAAAATCTCAAACCCCAGAGATGGATAGATAGGAACCCAGGACGGTGTAGTGTATTTACATTTCTTTATTCTGGTAGGTGACTTTATTTAGCAAGGCAAAACGTGGCCTTTGACGCCAGCACAACTGCGGTGTGTTTAATTTTTACAGTAAAGTTTTGGGGAGGAGAAGAGGCAAATCTTTCCAAGTGCAGAAACCATGTCTGGGTACAAATTAGACCCTGCTCATGCTGTTGGGGAGACCCCATCTTTCAAGAAATTGCAGCCGAACACTGTGGAAGAACTACCGAGTGCCACAAAACGGCTGCGTTACATTTAGGGAAAAGACCATCGAGGAGTGGGTGAGCACGTTGGTAAAGCCACCCAGCGAATTGACGGCTGCACCCTGCAGTGGGTCCAGTTTGGTGGCTAGAGGTTCCACTGGCCAGGGAAGCTCTCCCACAGCCTGCTCTGGGAACAAGGACGAGAGGGCGTCCCTTCTGCCTGGTTTCTATTCCATAAACACCTGGAGCGAGTCACGAGTCTCTTGCTGCACAGTCAGCCTAGCGCCGGAGCAGAGGAGCTGCAGACCCTCAGGCCGGCTGCACAAATGGTCCGCACACAACCGCAGCCAGAGATGGCAGTGCGTCAGTTCAGAAGCCGCCAAAGTCAGGAGAAGTCCCAACATTGCCATCAACGTGTTTGATAGACACACTGCCTTGGTATTCTGAATAGAGACAAGACTTTTTCTCTCTCTCAGAATAACCATGGACTATTTACAAAATGTGGTTATATGGAGGCCAAGGGAAAACTTGATTACATACCTCCAAGTAGAAATCAACACAGGTCACACTATTTAGCCAGTGTATTAAATCTAGAAATAGGCTGGAAACAAATAACAAAACATAAATCCCAAGAACACCGGGGCATTCAGAAAGCACTCTTTCAGATAGTTTTGAGTGAAAAAGTAATCTACTGCCAAAGTAAATTTATGGATGATTAGAAAATAATAACAATTAAGAAACTTCAACTCAAACTTACGAATGAAAATATAAATAGAAGTATCAAGTTCAAACCTGCAGCTTTAAAAACCTTTACAATTGGAGGAAAAAATTTTAAGAATTAGCTAAATAGTAAACCTCAGAAATTATAGAAAAATGAAAATAATCCAAAGAGGTATGAATTATGAGGAAATAAATTGTGTAGAAGTAAATAATACAGCCAGGATCTGGCTCTTTCCATAGATTAACAAGATAGAAAATTTTTAGGAGGTATAACCAGAGACTAAAGAAAGAAATGAAAACATATATTTTGGGATTAGAAAGCAGATACTTTGTGGATATAAAATAAACGAAAAATTTTAAGGTAAAGAACATATTTGTAGCAGTAATGTTCTTTGTAGGAAAATAAGTAAATATTCATCAGTAGGATAGGTCAATGTGTTTTATTCATCCTGTGGAATACTAGGCTGTCACTTAAAAGAATAAGACAGGTCTTTGTGTACTGATGTAAGAACACACAGCCATGTTTATAGAATGTCTCAATTTGTCTAAAAAGGATGGGCTCACTGCTCTCTTTGCTCTCCTGCAAATAAAATAATCTGGAAGAATGTACCAGAAACTGATGACTCTGGAAATATGTTTGATCGTACCACACAGAGGGAACTGATCAGATGGGGGCAGAGGAAGCTGGGTATTTCTAGGGTACACACTTGTACACTTTCTGTTCTTTGAAACTTGTGACTGCATTACCTACTCAGCATTTAAAATAAGTAAAATAAGATAACACTCTGAACAGAACTCGAGCTAGTAAATTCTGGGATCTCGATGCGGTTCATGTCTTTCCAGTACGTTGGCAAATCCATCGGAGAAGAGCGGTGCTTCGGCCTCCTGCCTGCCACATCTCTCCGAGCCAGTGCTGGGCAGAGTCTCTTGTGGGAGCTTTCTCAAGGCCGACCCATTTGGGCTTGCCTCTGCTGCTGGCCTGGCCGTCCCTGCCCCGGCATCCTGGTCAGCAGTGCCCCTGCCATTTGCCAGCCTTGGAATCCTGAGTTAACGGGCCCCTGCTGAGCTGCGTTCCCATCTGCAAAGTGGGAATGGTTATGCTAGCGCTTGCGCGCAGAGCTGCTCTGAGGCCAGGCGGAAGGAGGAGGGAGCGTGCCGAGCAGCGGGCGGCTGTCGTCCCCAGCAGACGTGCACTTTTCTTAGGAGGACGCCTGCCCGGGGGTGTCCAGCACAGGCTGTGGCTAGGCTGCTGCTCAGCTCTGCCTTCCGAGGCACCTGCAGCCTCCACCAGCTCACTCTGCAGAGCCCCCCCTGGGCTGTGGAGTCCTGCTGACGGCCTCCTCAGGGAGGACCGGACCATGGCCACGTGTCAGGGGTCAAGGTCCCGCCCACGTGGCCTCGTTCTGTGGACGCTCTTGTTGGGCAGGTCCCCTCTGCACCCTCACCCAGTGCTGGCTCTTCTCTCTCCCAGCCACAGAAGGCGTCACCAGCAAGCCTGTGCTGCCCTGAGGCTCAGTGTCCACTTCGAGGCGTGCTCCGGCTCCTGTACCTGACCCTTTGCACCCGACAGAGCGAGACCTGACCTGGGCGTGACAGCCGCTCCCGAGAAGGGATCCCCTCCTTTCTTTACCCTGTAAGCCCTGCTCCTGCTCCAGGTGGAAGGTGCTGTGCTGGCTCAAGCCTTCCCTGAGGTCCGACAGCTGCGAGCCCTCCCAGGCCTCAGGCCACCCTAGCCATTGCCAGGCTGCCTCGGCCACACAGAAGCCAGCCCTGACGGGGCCACAGGATGCCCGTCTACCTGCAGGTGGGAAACCGATGGCCTTGATTTGCCTGTGTCCCTGTGGGTTCCAAGCTCTCAGGAAAAAAACCACAGAACTGCTGAATTTAAATTAGAAATTTCACAAAATAGATTTTCCTCTTCTTTTAATAGGATTATCCACTGAGTAGAATCGTCAGCTTAGCCGACCCAACACATCCCCCAAGTGACTGGTCCTTTACACATTGCACCACGTTGAGGTGGTGCGTGCTGCTTTGTATGTTGTGTTTTTACTTTGGAGTACCTGAAATCAATCACAATCTCCTCACGCGTGTCTCGCTGCTACTGCCAAAGTCATTGCTCACAGCTCAAGACGGAACCAGCCTCACGTTGCCGTCCAGGCCGTCAGTTCCCGCTGGTTGCTATGGTCAGGGCTGGCAGGATGCTTGTGTGCAGGAGGAAGGTCCGGGCAGGGCCCTGGGGTGGAGCATGGAGCAGACGCCAGCCTGAGTGGCTTCCCTGCTGGAAGTGCGTCACCTTGGTCAAGTCTGAACTCCAGGGGCACCAGGAGGGCGTGCGGTGCAGTGCGGGGGACACTCAGCTCCACCACTCACCGTGAGCCCCTAAATCCTTTCCTGGGACAAACAGATTCATTTGTCCCCACAATATGGGTTCTGTACAAAAGTCAGTGAGACCTCGGCAGGCAGCGTCCCTTGATGGATGGTGGAAGCAGAGGCACAGGGTTGGGAAGAGGAGGAATTTTAAATGACGTCTGCTGGACCTTCCGCCTGCAGGTGAGGGGACTGCACCTCAGGGGGCAGGGGTTCCCTGTGAGTTTCTGGACCAAGTCTCCTAACCTCTGATCTCGTGAGCTCCATCATCTCCCTGCCTCATTCCTGAGACTTCTGGTCACAGTAGTGATAACTGGCACGTACCAAGTACGTGTTACAAGTACCAAGTATCCTGCACCAAGCACTTTCATTCATCAGCTTGCTTGATTCCACCAGCAGCGTGTGAAGTTGGTACCATTTCACAGAGAAGGGAACCTAGGCCCAGAGTTGGGAAGTTTGCCCAGGATTGTGCAGCCGTGTTGGCCGTGTTGGCTTGGAACCCCCGGAACCCTGACGCATCCACGACCCCATCAGACCTCCCCCCAGCAGTGTCTGTACAGTCATCAAATCCTTAGCAGTGATGGGAATCTCACTTTTTTCTCCAAACAGGTGAGAACATAGTTGCAGTTTATGTACATAGATTAATTGCCTTTAAATAATGTATTAAAATATGTTATTATGATATTAAATGTATCTTCATCAAATGTGTTTTTCTTTTATATTGAGTTTTCCTAATTTTATGCCCCATGAAATAAAATTAAATACAGATCACACGTGCACGCACACACACACACACACACACACACACACTTCCCCCATCACCCCTCCCTTTTTTAAGAGCATCTAACGTGTCCCTTCTCCATCTATTTCAACTAGAATGGCCTAAGGTGAAGGTAATTTTCATGGGGATCACTTCTGACCGATCTCCCCTCATAGGTAGTTGCTATGGTTACCCTGAATTAAGCAAGACACCTGCCAGGGTGACTTTGGAATACAGAAGCTCTCCCTGACTGGGCACCCTTCTCCCTGCTGTGGGGAAGGTATAAGGCTTTCAGGACTTCCTCTCCCAAAGCAGGTTCAGCAAAGCCTGACTGAGTATTTTAACAGGAGGGAAGTGAGGCCAAAGTCCTGAGGGTGGAGTCTCCACGCGTCACTGGGACTGGTGAACTCATTCTACGTGGGCTCTTGTATGGACTGGGCCACTGGCCAGCATCAGTAAGCACCTAGGCTTGGGCTGACGTGTGGCGAGTCCTCCAGCCCCACACGTCAGAAGATCCAGGAGAGGAACATTTGTAGTTTATATTTCCTTAATGACTTCAAGTGAGGACAAGGCCACAGATCATTCCTGACTCCACAGAGACAATGTTCACAGCAGCGACAACGCATGTGGCAGTGACTTCCACGTTTTTTGAAAAAAACAATTCCCATCGACCTTCTTTAGCAGGATAGAAAACAAAGGCATGGAAAACGAGCATCAAATGCAGAAAGACAAACATCAAAAGGGAGGAGGATTTCTTGGATACGGAAAAATATTAACCACAAGTTAGGAGCAAGGTCCGATGGTTTTTTCTTTTTCTCTTATACTTAGATCACAACTGTACTGTTTAACCAATAATAGATGTGTTCGGAGAAGGCCTGTTTTCAATTCCAATTCTACATACGTCTTGGGAAATTTTAGGTTTTTCCCGCAGCCACAGAGACCCTAAGTCTCATGTTCCCCTAACACACAGAGAGTTGAGGAGCAGGACCAGGTGTGAGGGGCCCTGTTCTGCCAGCGCCCCACCAGCTCACCTTCGGGCTCCTCTGCTGGCGTGGGCACCAGCGAGCCAAGCTCACGGGGTCGGCACTTGGCTGGCAGCTGTGGCACCGTGGACACTGCCTGCCTCTGCCCAGCTGCCACTCTGGAGAGCGAGCCTCTCCCTTCAAGCAGCCCAGAGCAAAGGTGGCCTCAGGTTCACACCGGTGCTGTTGCCACAGCGATGCAAACAACCCAAACATTTTAGGAGAGGAAAGAAGAATCCAGGGACCCTGTGCCTGCTTCGGCAGGTCAACCTGACTTTCAGCTTTGGGTTTCCTTTATGTTTGAACATTTTTCCTAATATGTTGCTCAGATTTTTAAATTTATGTACATATATATATATATATACACAAATTTAAAATATATAAAAGTATATAAATAAGAACATTTACATATATTTTATTGTGGCTGGACCTTTATTTTATTTATTTATATGTGGTGCTGAGAATCGAACCCAGTGCCTCACATAAGCTAGGCAATCACTCTACCACTGAGCCACAACCCCAGCCCCAGATGTTTAAATTCTTATGTGATTCTCAGCTTTTGTCTTTCTGTTGAAGGTATTATTATCAACTGAGATCATTTTAAAATGTCCGCAAGCTCTCCTGTCTCTTCAACCTTAGAGCGCTGTTACAGAAACCCTGCTCGCCCAGGTCAGTGTTAACTGGTGGCCCATGGCAAGGAGACGGCCCCTCGTCTGACCTTGGAGCATGTGTTTTTGACCTCCACCGCCTGTCCTCCAGGGGAACAGTGGCTCATCTTCCTAATAGAGCATAAAATCCCATTTCCTGATTTGCAGCGTCTCTCCAAACCCGGTCCAGCCCTTTTAGGAAGCAAAGCTGCACCTGCGTCCTTGAGTTTGGGCCTCATGTACATGAGCAGTCCCCAAAGCCCTTGCCTGGTCAGCATCAGGGTTGGGTGTTTGTCAGGAGGACACCGTTCTTGGCCTCATCGTGCCCTGCGGTGACGGTGGCTGAGCCTGGAAGGAGCACCTCCCTTTGCACATCCTGGTCCCCATCACGGTTGGGGATTGGACACTGAGATGAGTTCCTTGCAGGCGATTTTTACAACAGTGTGCAAACTAAAGAAGTGACGCAGGGACGCGGGTGTGGGGGCTTTCCACTCCTCTGTCACTGGTTGCTGGTGGCATTTCCCACAGGGCTGTGTGTGGCCTTGACCCTCCCCACCTTTCTCCCATTCCCTAGCCCCTCTGTCCACTCAAGGCCCCCAGGCCTTCCTCCTCATGCCTGAATAATCTGTCGCTTTCCTGCCCACTCACCCCCGGCACTGACCTAATTAAGTTCCCTTAATTAGGACTTACGTAGGAGATAATTAAAGCGCTCCCAGTAGCAGGCAGGGGAGAGAGCAGGGCTCCTCAGACCTCCCTGGGGAGACCTGCACCCCGCTTGGCCTCTGCTGTTAGTCAGGGCTGCCCCTGGCGGGTGGGGTGGTGGCCAGGGGGGCTGGACAGAGTCGGGGGAAAGAGCAGGGGCCCTACCTGGAATTCGTGCAGACCCGGGAAGTGGCCGCAGACGACCGGAGGGTCTTGTTCCCGGCCCGCCGGCCTTTGGGACAACCTCAGCCTCAGCCTGCCAGAGCTGCCTCGGGCTCTGCCCTGTCTGCAGTTTGAAGAGGGGAGGGAAGGAGCGGCGTGTCGGGAGGAGAGCCGGGATGTGCAATGAGGGCACTGAGAAGGGCTGCCACTCGGGGCCTCGTCCCGATTAGCTTCCTCTTGGCCTCGGAGGTGAGACGGGAGGGATGGGGCTTTGGGAGGTGACCTGACTCCAGCCGAGGCACCGGGCAGCGGACTACTCCAGAGCGGTAGCAGGAAGGCCTGCTCAGCAAGGGGCGTGACGTAGGGCCCTGCTCGCACTGTGAATCTGGGCCAAAGCATCAAGTCGGTGGCAACTGTCCCCTGAACAGAGGCAGGAAACTCTTCAGTGTGAGCACCGTGCGTGCCGACCAGCGAGGGACAGCAAGTGGGCAGGAAGGCCAGCAGAGCGCACCAGCCCCGTAAGGCCTCTTCTCAGAGGGACACGTTCACCTCTGCCCAGGCAGCTCTAGTCACTGTGACCCTGTGACCACACCCAACTCCATGGGGAGGAGCCACATTCAACTTGCGGGAACCAGAGACCAGCGGGAAAGAGGTCAGGCACCCTGACACAGCAACCTTTCCCTCCGCCTGGGACACGCTGGCTGCTGCTCTGAGGGCACCACCTGAAGCCTCTGGGAGCAGAGAACCAGGGGACAGCTCTTTCCAGTGGAACCGGCCTCCCGTGTGCACAGGGCAAGGCACCCGGGGCTTCAGGGCAGCAGGGTCTTTAAAAACCCAACTCAGGTGAGGCAGATGTTGAAGGAGGCCCTGGCTTTGCAAAGCTGGTGACATGGATCAGGGACGTGTGGACAGTCCCCTCCATGAGACCCCCAGGCAGCCCAGCTCCCCTGCCAAATGGCCACAGAGGCAGCTGTGGCACCTGCCGGGGAAAGCTGTGATTCCTGAGGTCGTTTGCAGAGCGAGGAGCAGCTGTGAGCACTGCAGGGTAAGAGCGCGGAGCCAGGAGGCCGGCTCACGAGGAGGCTGGGCTCACGAGGAGTCCGGGCTTGCGAGGATCAGGCACCAAGCATCTCTGTGGCTTCACTGCCTATTCAGTCTGGAAGGCAGCTGCTGCCGACCGTTGTTCAGAAGAGTGAGTAGGGACCCGCGACCTGCCTGTCCCCCAGGCCTGCCAGAAGCAGAGGCGTGTCACCAAGTCAGGCTGACACGTCTCGCCTTTCCCCTTAAGTGCTGTGGTGGCCAGGCACTTCCTCATCTCTGCAGATGTGGGGGCATCACACCTGCTGAAGGGCCAAGGAAAGCATGGAGGGGAAGTGGAGGCACAGAGAGACTCGGGAAGAATCCGCGCCGCCTGCGACCAGTGTGAGGACGGGCAGGGCCGGAAGCAGCCCTGAGCACCCGGCGGCTGGGAGTCCAGTCGCGGAGTCTTTGCTGGAGTTGGCTTCGGCTCTTGGTTCTCCCCCAAGCTGATGCTTCTGAAGAGCTGAGTGTCCCCCTCAGCTCTGAGCCTCCACATGCTCCCGTGCAGGGCTGAGTGGACGGCAGAAGCCCCTGAAGCTGACTTTCTGTAGAGAAGGGGCAGCAGGCCTAAATTTTCTCTGCTTGACCTCTTGGAAAATGGAAGAGTCTCCCAGGTTTCAGAAATGTCTGAGGTGCATGTGATCACACTTGGAAGACCTGTCACCTTCCTCAGGCCCGCCCTTAGCAGCGGGGCTTCCCACGTGGCTGGGACTTTCCTGGGGCAGCTGCACAGATAAAGCGACTGGAACCACCTGACAAGCGGAGCTGGTAAGTCAAATATCCATCTGCAGAACTGTCCCAGGCTCCCTGTGCTTGTCCTACTGGGCCCGTAACTTCCTGAGCTCTGAGCGGGATGGGCCAGTTAAATTAGCTGGAACTTGGGGACAGGGTCTGTCCCTCCCTCCACTTATTTTCTTCTCTAGGCCTGCAAAGCGGGTGGAACCCAAATGGGCAACTCTAAACAGACTTTAAAACAAATCCTTTGGTAAAGAAACTGTGATACATATACTCAATGGAGTTTTATTCAACCATAAGGAAAACTGCAATTATGGCATTTGCAGGAAAATGGAAGGAACTAGAGACCATCATGTCAAATGAAATAGGTCAAACTCAGAAGGTCAGGGATCATATGTTTTCTCTCATATGCAGAAGCTAGAGGGGGAAGAGGAAAAGGAAGGTGGGATGGATCTCGTGAAAACCCAAGGGAGGTCTGTAAGGAAGAGGGAGGGAGGCAGAGAGGGAGAAGGCAGAGCTGGGGAGTGACACTGGCCAAATTATATTGTTACAGTGTGTGCCTGTGTGAACAGGAAGCAGCAAATCCCATCAAGATGCTTAACTGTGATGCACCAATCAAAATGTGGAAAAAAATAAAATAAATCCTTTGAACCCAGCTGTAAGAAAGTCATTTTTGAAGCAGTTAGGGACATTTGAATATGAAGTGGATATTGGATGATATCAAGGAATTATGGTTAATTATGTGAGGTGTTAATAGCATTGTATTTAAGAAAATGTCCATTTTCTGAAGAAATGCATATCAAAGGAGGTAAGAAAGAAATGATCTATCATCCAGAATTGGCTTGAAAATATATCAGAGAGAGGGAGAAAGGGAGAAGTGGCCAGGAATGAATAGTAGTTGTTTCCTGGTGATGTTAGAGTCTGGGGTGGGCACACGGGTCATCAAAAGGTACTTGGTGATGTTTGACGATTTTCAAAATAATAACAAGCAGGCCTTCAATATCTCTACACCACAACAGAAAACACCTAAGTTTCAAGAGGAGGCAGGCACAGAGGGCCAACAACAGCGCGGCAGAGGACCTGGGGGACCATTTGGAATGTAGAAGGACCCTCGTAAGGACCACAGAAAGCCTTCTCCCTGGAATAAGGTACTTCACAGAACAGAGGCAGGTCTTCCAGAGGGTGGTTTTCTTTTCCTACAGAGATAAGGAAAGAAGTGTCATCTCCTAACAGAGATCTGAGGTGACGCGAGAGGAAGCATACAGTAAACCAGATGCCAACGTGGCTGGGGAATCAAAAAGAAACGGCACCTCAGTAGGTTAGGGCCACAGCACGGAAGATGGAAACGGGGGAAATATCAAAGCACTTCACATGCATTAAGGAGCAAGCAGGGTGTGCAAAAAGGTCACATTGCACTTCCTTCACAGTGCTACACAGTGTTGACCACCAGAGGGTAAGAAGTAAGCACTCTGGTTTGGGGCCTATACATCAGTGTAGTATTTTGAAGGGCAATTCAGCATTATCGGATGACACATTAAACGCACGTGCACTTTGGCCCTATAATTCTACTTCCAGGAAAATATCCTAGAAGTAAATGATACATGCAGAGAAATGTGCTAATAACCACGTAAGTGTCCATCCACTGGGAAACGTCCGGCTATGCATTGGTGACTAGTAGTCAAGGAATCAAACACCATGAGTACGTTACACATGACAGGAGAAGGAAAAGTTCACTTTATATATGTCTATGTTATCGGAATTTTAGCTAAATAAATCTGTTATTTGTGTCACTGTGTTAAAGATGATACAAAAATGTAAAAGAAATGAACAGGCCTGGAAGTACTGTCTTTTTTCATGGGACCAGAATTAGTCATCGAAGGTGTGACTGACTAACTGCGAAAGAAGATGGTTTGCCACGTTCAAGGCAGTCCCCTCCGGCATTCTGGTGGTATGCCTGAATTTCAAGACTGGAAAGAAAGTTGAGATGAAGATTGAGAAGGAGATGGTTAACACTTACTGAATGAATTCTTGGCACAGAAGCGTCAGGTTACAATAATTCATTCACTAGAAACAATGGCCACCTGCCTCACACTGTGTTCACTGCCCTAAACTCTGGAGACAGGACGATGGAGAGTCCTGGGGGACAAAGATGCAAAGATGCAAGGAAAATCCCACCGAGACGCAAAGACTGAACTACGGCGGGGTGGCGGGGCGGACGAGTGGCCTTCACAGAACACCTACCAGCACAGAACTGGAGTTAGGGACACCAAGTCAGACACAGATTCCCGAGTGAGAAAGTGTGCTTAAGAAGGATTATAGGGTACATTTAAAACCAATAGAAATAAATCCTCCGAGATATAGACACACCTATTGAGGACCCACCAAGAAAAGCTATAGAAAGGGAAAAAAATTAAGTTTTAGAAATTTTTTTTTCAAAAAGATAGCATAGAATTAAAAAAAAAAAAAAAAGTTTCCCAAGTCAGATTGCTGAAAATAAAAGACAGACACCCCAGGGGAAAAATGGTCAAAACCCTTGGACGGGCACTTCACAGAAGAGAAAATGCAAACATCCATTTAGCATACAAAATCTGCCTGGCTAAATTAGCCATCAGGGAAATGAAAGTTAGACCACCACGTGGTGCGATTCCAGGGATCCTGGTTCCTCTTTGGCCTCTGTTCTCCCAGGCTGAGGGGTGAAAGAGGGTCAGGGGAATGAAAAAATCTCCTTCACAATTGTAGCTTCCTTTTACTCTTGATCTTGTTTCTAAGTGCTTCTAGAATAAGCCATCTTACTTGGATCTTCGGAATGTTTAACAGACACAGCCTCCTGAACACACTCCTCAGTCAGTGGCTCCTCAGGGCCCGCTGGTGCTTCGCTCCCTGCAACAGCCCCCGCCATAGGCAGGGATGTGCTGTGTTGTTTATAAAACATGTGCATCTGAAAATAACTATTATAAATTTACTGACACCAAGGATGCACGGCAAATATTTACAAATGATAATAAATGTATTTTTAATACTCATTATTAAAATTTCTTATAGCAAATTGGTTCCCACAGAATGACATCGTTGATTTTTCCCCAAATCTTTTTATCAACAGGTGTAGGGATATGTGTTAATGGAGAGATGGAGGACATGTCACTCACTATTAAGGACTTGGGGAGAATGGTCACAGAGAGGAAGACCCTCCACCAACACTTCTAAGATGCCCGGGGCTCCCACCAGGTATGAAAGGCAGTTAGACACTCTTTTTTCATGCTGCAGGGGGTCTCAGCTTACTGGAATTCAGCGGGGATTCCCAAAGTAGTGGGCAGGTTAGGGTGACCTGATGCTGCAGGGAGATAGAGATCCAGAGCCTCAGGAATCCCTCGCAGGGGGAGGCACACCAGGAAGGCTGAGATGGCACCAGGGCAGCAGATGCCACTAAGCCACCACCCAGATGAGCACTATCCACCAGCTGTGCCGGCCAGAGACCCGCCACCCACCAGAGACCACCCCACAACGCTCATCAGGACTCCGCTTGGCCCAAAGCCTCAGGGTCATCTGCATCCTGCACACTGAGCAAGTCCCCTGGAGGGGAGGCAGGAGAGGGGGACGTCAAGCTGAGAGGGAAGGAGGTGAGCTGTGCAGGTCCCCAAAGGCAGGCGCTCCTTAGTTTGGGTAGAATGCAACATTTCCTCTGCCGCTCGGTTCTCACTGAGCATAACACCTGCCATGGAAGCAATCGAATTTCCTTATTTTCTTACTCCCGTAAATGTCAATTTGTAACCCCATGATAGGATCTTAATCGGAGGTCTGAAAATTCTATATAAAAAGTGGTCCAGTGTCCGCGTCCTGCTGCTTCTGCATTGAAGAGCTTGTCACGTGGAAGGACTCCTGGTAATGGTCCTGACTGTCTGGCTGGTGCGAGTGTGCAGGGCACGGAGGCCCGGGTGTCCCCAGCCCTTGAGAGGCTCTCAGAAGACGTTCCTCGAAGTCGCGTGTGGGCTTGGAGACCGGCCACCTGAGGGCTCTCAGGCCGTCTCGGTTTACAAGCATGGTTCAGTGGACAGCGTTAGAGGTGGCGGCAGCTGCATCCTCCTCTTTCGGTCTGTCCCTGACCAGCTGGGCAGGCACACCCTGTCCCAGGAATGTCTGGACCCTAGAGTCCTGGGCTTCCTGGGAGAGAAGCAAGGGCCCCGGAAGATCCCAGGGTCAGACAGCACATCCGCTTGGCGTTCCTTCCTTTGGGATCCTCGGATGGTGAGGACTTGCTAGAAAGCAATCTCCATGGATGTGTTGAGACCCTGTGAGCGGAGGCGGGACTTCTGAAACCGGGCTGGGGAGGAGGTGCAGGAGTGGGTGGGGGTCTGGGGTACCCCGTGAATGCGCTCCCACCCAGCAGTGAACCCGAGTGCTCATCCACTGCTCCCTATGAGCCCGCCAGGTGCCCTCTGTCACTGACCCAGGTTCACCTTCCCGACTGACGTCCCACTTGGGTGGCTCATCACCAAAGAGGCACCCGGGCTCTCAGATCAGAACTGTCTCAGGCCCACCCTCAGCGGGAAACACTCCATGGCCGAGTGTCCACCCTGTGTCCTGAGAGCCTGTGTGACTCCTGCTAAAAAGGGAGATGATTTTGTTCATTTGTCACTTTCTCGTAAGCAAAATCTTGTCCCATTTTTGCTTTTCTATGTAAGCTAGTTGGGGGTCCCATCTGAGAGCGAGGACTTTCAGAGAAGTTTCCAGTGGAAGGAAAGGCGTTCGCTCTTTTTACACTGACCCAGGCTGACTCAGGCTGCTGTGACAGAAACGGGTCATTGTGGTGGAAGCACCTTTGAAGAGTCCTGGGTCATGGCAGGTGCTGTGAACCACGGATGATACTCGGGCAAAAGCATACTGCCCAGTAGGGTCCACTGGAGAAGTTACGCATTGAGAGGACGGTGGGCATTAATTTATGGTGGAGGAGGGATGCCTGGGTGATCTGCCCAGCTTCACCCGCTGCTCTGCAGGGTCCTGGGTGGTGGCCTGGACACTTAGGGCCAAGCATCCAATTAGTCAATGCATAGAGTCCTGGGCTGGGCCGTGCCCAGGGAGCAAGGAGGTGGCTCTGCCAGAGTTACGATCAGCTGAGCAAGAAAGCAGAGGATGGCGGGAGAGCAGCTTTCTCCGGACTGCATCTGACGCAGGACTCACGTTAGAACTGTAAGGAACTACGCACCAATAAGGAAGAGAAAACCCGGAAGAAGGCCAGCAAGAGGCAACTGTGCAGCTCTCAAGAAATAAAAGGTCATCCAAATGGCCAAGCTGTGCACGAGAAGGTGCTCAGGGTCACTACTCACAGGAAAATTCAACGTAAAACCCACTGGAGATTTTGCAGCACACCTACGTGAATGTGAATGGCTAAAATAAAAAAGAAGATGGGACCAAGAACGGGGAGGCTCTGGAGCCGTGAAGCACTTGCGTGCGACCGACGGGGGTGAACGGGCCAAACCGTTGGGGAAACCCACCGTGGCAGCCTGTTCACCTGCTGCCTGGCAGTCCTGGAAGGGAGCCACCAGACGCGCACAGGAGAGCTCCCCAGATGGACACAGAGATCGCGCAGGGCAGTGACTGCCGCAGGCGGGAAAAACCGGACTGAGCCAAAGTCCCCCCAGGGGACCCAGGACAAGTAGGTGGAGCCCCACACAGTGATGGAGACAGGCGGATGAACACTCTCACCAGGAAAATGCACGTGAAGCCCAGACCAGACGCAAGCCCAGTGATCCATGTAGGTGACCTTCAAAAGCAGGCGAGGTTCATCTCTGGTGTTGTCTGAACGGTGGCAGGAGGGCTGATGAACGGAGCAGGGACATGCAGGTAACGGGGCGCTGGGAGTGTCCCGCCTCCCGACCTAGGGACGTCTGTCACTGAGCTGGTGAGCTGGCGTTGGCTTGCCGTGTGACCGCTTGGTGGAAACTCATGCCTGGGTTGGCTGGCTCTCCCCACGTCTCCCTGCACTTGTGCTACACTGTAATGAGCATTAAGGAAAAGTTCATTAAAAACGAAAAACCAGAACGAGGAGGAGCTTGCTGCTGCTTAGAGTGCGCATCACTCTTGAGCCCCGGATCTCTTGGGAGTTAAACGCACGCGGATAAGCAGGGCCCGAGAGCGCGAGTTCCAGACTCACCAAGGGCTCTTGCTCCTCTGGTTGTTGTTTGAGAGGTAACCTTGTGTCAGAGTTCAGCTCCCGTGTAGGCCCCTCTGGGCCTCTTGCCAGCCTCTGTCCCTTCAGCTATTCCCATGGAGGATGATTGGGATCTGCAGAGCAGGAAGACAAGCTGCCTCCTCATTATCTTCCATCTGGGGACAGGGAGATGGATGTCCTGAGCTGCACCTGGCCCCAGTGTGCTTTGCAGTGGAGGAGAGCCGAGGCCAACCACTGTGACCTGGTCCTTTTTCAGTCTTGCCACCAGAGAGGCCTTGACAGATGGGAGTGAGTTGGAAAGGAGGTTCTTCCAGACCTTCTCTCATGGGGAGAAAACTGGGAGTTCCTTCCCAGGGGTCCGCAGGGCTGCTCCCAGCGGTTGTGCTTTGTGTGGGAGGTGTCTTCCCAATAGCTCATGCATTAGACACCCGTGAAATGATCCGATTGGGAGAGCCGTCACGGAATCGGCGGATGAGTCCCTTGATTGGGTTGATAATTTGAAAGAACTCCTGTGCTGGGTGATAACTGTAGGGAGGTTGGCTGTGACTGGAAGAAGGAGGTCACTGAGGTTGTGTCTTTGGGGGTTTATTTTGTCCCTGGTGTCTCCCCACCACCCCCGCCCCCTGTCCTTCTGTCTCTCTCTCTTCTCCCTGTGGCTGCCATGAGCTGAACAGCTTCTCTTCACCATGCCCTTCCACCATGATGTTCTGCCTCACCCTGGGCCCAGAGCAAAGGGTCAGCTGCTCAAGCTGCGATGGGCGGGTGGAGAAAGCAGGACACAACCACTGTTTCAATAGCCCTAAGATTTGGTACTTGTTTGTTTCTGCAGCACAACCCAGCTCACACTGACCAGCACATCTCCCCTCTGTGAAAATGTGGGAAGTGAAGAACAGATATTCTTGTTGCATTCTGTGGGCTTAGCATGGCTAGCTTAACAGCCAAGCATATGTCATCACTGCTGTGTGACTGGACTCTTCAGGAGAGAAGAGCCATTGATCAATGCCCTCCTGAATTCAGGAAGTCACTTCCTAATTTGCACCCCTGCTCCTGTGTGTGCCCTCCAGGAACTGCTGGTGAGCAAGGTAAGCTCTTCCCAAGAAAGCTTTGAAGTGGTGCAGAACAGCGCATTAATCACATTTGCCCACAGCATATTGTGCCTTCGGCTGAAAGTACACTCTGTCCCAGGAACTATCTTACATTATGTCCAGCTTGATGTCCCCAGAGGCTCTGCAGTGTGATCAGAAGACTACAGTAGGACCTCATCAAGATAATCCAGGAATGCAAAGCTAGCAGCTATCTGAGAGATGTCAGATGGCCATTGTAGAGAGTCACAGATCTACAAGAAGGCAGAGAGAACAGATGGAATCTGACAGAAAGCTTTTGTTGGTTTCACCTTTGATGAGAGTATGGTGCCCTGTGTCCATCACAGCCTCAAACCCTATACTCTTTAGAAACAACCCTACTGCAAAGTGGTAGATTGGACTGAGGGCCCTGGTTTTCCACCCCCTCTCTGGACCGGATTATATGTCTGGGCCTTTTCCCACGGCATTCTCTGGTGCTTCCTGGTGACCTATGTGAGGATGATCCACCTTAGTTGATTTAGAGTGTGGTCACTGACTTGCTTTGTTGGTGCTGAAGAGGCTTCACATGTGCCTACATGGTGTGACTTGGCTGACAAAAGATGACATGCCCTGCCAGTCACTATATTGAAGCAAACAAGAGGATTCAGCAAGCAGACCTAAGCCACCTCACAAGCTAGAGTCAAGCCCAGCTGATCCAAGTAACTCAGCAATCTGAGATCTCATGGATCTGTGAGCAGGCAATAAAAACCAAGGCTCTGAGCTTATTTGTTATGCAGCATTATTGCAGCAATAGCTGTCTGATACAAAGGATGAAGTCAAACACATACCTTTCCTCTATCTAGGAATGACATGTGAAATACATCTGTTTTCTTAAAAAATTTGGGAAGTCACAGTGCCAATCACTGGGTCTTAGATTTGAGGTCTTTGCACAAACACTAGGGATAAAAAGACTTTCAATTTCTACCTCCACCAGGTGCATGCTCCTGGCACCTGGGTGTCACTTTGAAGGTGGAGGGGTAGGTGGTGCCTTGGGCCATGCTGCCCCTACCATGGTCTCCTGCTGTGGAGCTGCGCCTGCCAGTGAAGGCTGACTCCTGGAGGTTAGGTTGTTTTTCCTTCTCAGCACTTATTTTGGCAGGAGAATCACCCTCAGCAGATTCCTGAGCAGCATCTGCTGCTGCTGGTTTTGAAGGGCCCTGCTGGCCTAGGGGGACCCCCACTCCAGCCAACTGCTCAACGGAGCCTGAAGTCAATGCAGGAGGGCCACCTGGAACTGTCTCCTCTGTGGTCCGTCACAACCCGAAACTGCTCCAACTGCCACCTAGGTCTCCCAGCGCGCAGGTCGTCTGCTTCCCCTGGTCCACACTCCAGGGTTAGGTCTCCGGCAGGGATTATTTCAGCCTTGAGGTTTATACTAATGTCATTCAACTTCACTACCCGCTTCCCTCCCATAAGAGTCTTTACACAGTTCTATTTGTTTCTTACTAAACTTTGCATCTCATGGGTAAAGCTGCTCTTTGATTTCAAAAACCTAGAATCATAATAAACTCATTTCTGAATCTCAGAGTGAAAGGGAGAAGCTATATCACTGCTGGATTGGTCCCCCTCAACTTCAGATGAAGGTCAGAGAAGACCAAGAGGAGAACACCAAAGCCTCTCCAGTACCAACACCTCCCAGGCTGTGAAGCCAGAGAACCAACACAATCGCCGCCTGCCAGCTGCCGCCCGAGCAGCCAGGTGCGAGCTCTGCGTGGCGGGGCCGCGGACTCTCTTGCTTCTCCAGCCCCTGCTGTGGCTCAGTTGGACCTGGGTCAGTCAGGTCAAGGTGAGGCTCGGGGAGGAGTCTCACTTAAGTCATTACTTGTCGCTGGCTGGCCCCAGCTGTCCTTCTGACACAACCAGGGTCCAGGGGCCGTCTCAGAGCAACACTCTGTCCACACCACTGGCTTCTGTCTCCACATGTGCATTCTAGCTCTTCTGTGGATCTTTTCCAGCTACCTCTCCAGCTCATCTTGTTCCCGCATCCCAAGCCAGTGGAGACCAGACATGGGATTCAGACATATGGATGGAATGAATCAGCTTTTCTACTGCCAAAGCTGGACTGGAGCCCTGAGCTGGCACTGGGGACCACAATCTGGCTTCCTAACCCCTCAGCCTCCATCAGAGTTCAGGACACTGTACAAGGAGGGACCCAGGGACATAACCAAAGACTCTAGACTTGACCACAGGCAAGGAAGGAAAGGGGGTGCTCAAAAGAGGCTTAGCCACCCTGCAGGCTCCCTCCTCCTCCTGATGTCACTCTGAAGAGCTATACATGTCTGTGTGGCCCAGAGAACGGCCAAGGGCCTCTCACGGCTGCTTCTCTCCTGACTGCAGAGACTGAGGAATAGACACTGACCTAAGTCCATTTGGTTTATGTACTTTCTCTACTGTACTGGATTGGGTGGGGCTCTCCCCCAAATCCTGTCCTTCATGGACCTCACACCATGACCTTTGAGAACAGGGTAATGGATGATGCAGTTAGTTCCGGCGACATCCCCTGGAGTAGTTGGCCTACCTGGTGTCCTTATAGGAGACTCTGTGAAGGAAGCCACCAGGTTCTGGTACTTGCTATAGCAGCCCAGGAATGAAGACTCCTACCTCTGAAACCAAGGGAAAGCCAGAGTAGACCCTCCAGGCCCCTCGACCCACCCTTAGTTACTTACTTTTAGTTGATTTTAAAAATCATCAGTTTTAGAGGCCAGATGACACATGGTCATGATGGTAACAGTGACAGTTAATCCAGTTGCCTGTCCCAAGTCTCAGCCCACAAACATCCCCAGATGCTATCCTTGGGAAGGCAGATTGAGCTCGTCCTCCTGTCTCCACACTTGACTACCCCATAAACAAACTCTCCTTGCAAAGCGTGTCACTTGGTGATTGGTGTCCTGTGGGGTGGACCTGGTTCAGGAACATCTCGACACTTCAGCTGCTTAAACCCATCTCCCTGGAGTTTAACCGTGCCCACTCTGGACAGCAGTGGGAAATCCAGGGGAGCAGGAGGCAGAGGGAGGGCAGGAGAGATGCGACTTGCCCAGCTAGATACTCAGAAGTGCCCTGAAGCTGGTCTGCAGAATGGTAAAGCACGCAGGGGCAGATGGCACACTTGCGCCTGTCCGGGTGCTGGGGTGCGATGGAGGAGCACAGTTGTCCAGGCTGGACCAGGGTGCAGCCACCTGGACCAGCTTTCTGTTGCAGGCACCTGCTGGCTAGATGCATTGCAGCCACTGCCCCATGAGCCCCAGGTTCCTCCTCTAGGGATGGAGGTGACAAGGCACTGAGATGGGCATGAGTTCAATGAGGTGCCCGATAAAGCTTGGCACAGGGCTTGGCACTCGTGAAGCAGGCAATTAATGTCACTGCTGAGACTGAGTTGCCATCAGATATTAACTGGAGTGCTAGGAAAATAGTAGACATGGGGGCACACCATTTATATCAGAAAAACATATTTATAAGGAAATAAGAATATAATTTGATAAAACAGTGCTTTGAGTAGAAAAAGAAGTGCAGAATTATTTAATAAACTGTATTAGCTAGTGACTTAGAATTTCAAATAATTTGTACCTTGGGCCAGGGTGTGGCTCAGTGGCAGAGCACTTGCCTAGCATGCACAAGGCCCCTGGACCAGACGAAGAAAAAAAAAAAAAAGGAAAAAAGAAAATCCCAACAATTGGTACCTAACTTTAAACTCTACGTTAAAATAAAAATAAATTTTAGACTGACTCAAAAGTTAAATATAAAAATATTTAAGATAAATATAAAAATAAAAAGCCAGACCAAATGAACTTATTTCTTGGCACTGCAATGTAAAAATGAACAGGAAGGAAAACAGAAGAATTTTACTACATTAAAATATGTACTAAAAAACTAAAAAGATAACCATAAATCGTGGAGAATATTTGAGACACCATTGACAAGCACATGTCCTGTCATCAAAAGAACGTCTCACGTCAGTCAATGAAGTAGCGCTGAGGCTCCTGTGTGTGCGTCGTGGGCGCTAACATAGGAAGAATCTGCTGGCCACCGTGGAAATGCGCCTTTCAGATCCCCAACTCTGAGAGAATGACTGGCAGGGGGCCACTCACAGGGGAGATTGTCACCAGGCTCTGTCACTCACTAGAGGCGAGGCCACACCTGCAGCAGGCTACTCCCAGCCAGTGACTCAGGGTGGCAGGGGTCCCAGGCAGGCCCATCTGCGGGATGTGCAACTCCTCTGCTGGGCAACACTGGTCCTGCCTGCTGGACTCCGCCAGGCCACGCTGCAGTCGAGGGTGTCCCCCACCCTGCTTCCCCTTCATGCCCCACTGGGGACAACCTTCCCATGCTGTTGGGACAGCTCTCCTGGCCTGCTTCTCTCACTGGGCCATGCCCCAGGGTTCTCTTGCAAGGCTAATTGCATCTTGGCATCTGCCTGTCTGGAGATGCAGACTCACAAAGTTTTAGTAAAACTAGTATTGGTTTAACAACACTGAGGGGTAAAGTGTCTAATTTTCCAATGTTGAAAGTCACCATTCAAGTTGGAGTAAATATGAAGGTTTGCTGGTGTTGGTGTCCTCTGGGCTGGACCACCCCCAGCTGGTGCTTCCCAAGGGGCTGAAGATGCTCCCATATCCCCTGGTAAATGGTTCAGATGGTGTGGAGAAAAGTTGGCCCTGGGTATCAAGAATCTAAAACATGATGGTATTTGACCCTGGAATTTCGCTTGGAGGAAACGCCTAGCAACTTGAAGGCTTATAATGGGCATCCACATAGCCAGCATTCTTTCATTAGTCACGAGGAAAATAAGCAGTCACTAACTTCAAGTTGGCAAAGACATGGAAACCGGTTCTGTGGCAATCCTAACTGTGGCCTTCCTGGAGGCACCCTGCCATGGTCCGTTCCAGAAGGGACATGCCCTTCAGCTCAAGGGTTTGGGGGGCTGGCAGCTTCCAGCCCTTAGCAATTGGGGGTCAACCCTCTTTTGAGCTGAGGCCAGGCTCATCCCAGGCTTGGGCCTAGGGCAGAGCGGCGCCCCACAGCAGTCCTTGCCAGGGCTCCTTGGGCTGCCCAAATCCTCCTCAGGTCAGCTGGGCCCACTCAGCGTGTCCCCCTACTGCTGCTTGCTCAGCCTGCCCTTCCAGGACGTTGAATCCCCATTCCACCTCCTCAACCTGCTTCTTCCTCCCTTATCTTCCAGAGGACACTTTTCCTGGGTAACTGTTCCAGAACTCTCTGTGGCTTGGCCAGGCCTCTCTTGGAACTCAGCTGCTGAGACCTCTTTCCCAGTCCTTCCTTCACCAGTCCCACTGGTTAAAGGCGCAGCTACATCTCCAGGGCCCTCCTTCCTCCTGAAGCCCTGCAACTCCGATATGGCTGCAGGGTCTGTTTCTCGGGACCCAGGCCCACGAGGACTCAGCAGGAAGACTTGCTTCACTCTCCTGTCCTCTGCACCCTCCCTTGTCCTCGATTTCCCCAGGGGCTCTCTGCTGCTGGGGGAACAGGAGGGTTCTGCTACAGCCACCTGCAGAGCACCGGGGTTGCTCCTACAGGTTCAGCAGGTGAGAGGGAGCCTCCAACATCGGAAAGGCAGGGTGTGACCCAGGGGAAACCTGAATTCGCTCTAGCGTGGCTTGGTTCCTGCTTTGGTCACCAGTGTTAGAGGTCACCCAACCCAGCGGGGTCCTTTACTCTAGAGGTCACCTCTGATGTGTGGTCACCAGGGTAAAGGCGGCCCTCACTGTCTTTCAGGAATTGGAGGTGGCTCAGACCTCAAACTGGTTGAAATTATGAACTGTCACTTGGGCCTATGCAAATGTCACTGGGCAACCTTGACCTTTTGACATCAGAGGGCCAGAAACTCCAGCCTCAGAGCACTAAAGCCACCATTTTCTGAACACGGTCCTATAAAGTCACTGAGCCGGATTGTGCCGGGATGGGTCACTCCCCTCCTCCTCGCTGCAATCGCCCTCCCACGCCTCGGACCACCCGCTTCCTCACCCCTAAGCACTCGCGCCAGCCCAGGGAGGCGAACAGGAGACCCGCCTCCCCTCTCCTCCCTGTGGCTGCCTCATGGATGAACTCTGTCTCCTGCAAAACTCGACATTTCAGTGACTGCTGCTCTGTCGCAGCAAAAGGGACCTGGCTTGGTAATAGGTGGAGCGCAGCAGGTGCCCTAGGGAACTCTGCCCCGCTGTGACTATGGGGAGCCTGTAGCAGCTGCAGCCCCCAAAGGGATGTTCTGTGGGACTGGCCTCCCAGGAAGAGGGTCTGTCACTGCCCGGCCGCGTGGAGGCTGAGGGGAGGGGACTCCTGTCGAATAGTGGGCAGGAGGAAGAGCGAGCAGCGGGCAGCGCCCTCATCCAGGTCTCCCTTGGCGGAAGCCCAGGAGCAGCCAGGGCTGTGGCCACCAACCCAGACTCAGCCCATGACTCCCTGCAAGAGGGAACCTGCCCTTGGGCTGGGCTGCGAGGGTGCAGAGCGCCGGTCCTCCAGCTGTTGGCACCTCCAGCCTCCACCGCAGCATCTGGGCAGAGAGCACACTCTGCCTGGCCAGACAGGCACCGAGAGCGCAGCACAATGGGGCCTGGCGGTGTCCCCCGTGCAGAGCCTGCTCCCAGGTGGTCGCCGCCACTGTGTCGGAGCTGCAGCATGGTCTGCAGCCCCTCCTCTCCTCAGTCACAGGCACCGTTCCCAACCGTCTCCGTGTTCCTAATGCCACCTCGGCATCTGCCTCCTGAGGGTTGGGTGGACCAGGGAGTGGAAGGGACAAGGAGCGAATGAAGGACCGCAGGGAGGAGAGGGGCCCACGAAGCAGCATGCCACGGTAGCATGGTCATCTCTGGAAATGCTTCCAGAACATGAGGTGTTTGTCAAGCTGCTGTGACAGGGAAGGAAAACCGCAACCAGTGAACCCTTAAAAAACAAAAAGAACAGGCTGGGGAGATAGCTCAGTTGGTAGAGTGCTTGCCTCGCATGCACAAGGCCCTGGGTTCAATCCCCAGCACCACCAAAAAAAAAAAAAAAGACCGAACCCCAAACCTCTGACAATGACAATAGCCATTTACTGAGTGCCTACTATGTGCCACATGTTACCTTGAACACTTCCAGGACTGTCTCGTTTCATTCCTACATCGTCCTGTGAGGCAGCCACTTCACAGATGGCCAGCGAAGGTTCAGGGAGGCTAGACGAGGGTGCAGAAGGAGGAGTGGCAGAGGACAGCAGCAGCTGCAGATGAACTGGACCCCTTCCAACCTCCGTTTCCAGGGAGCATCACCTTCGCCATCATCTCTGCACCTGCCTAACGATTTCCGGTGATTATTTAGTGCAGGGCTGCAAGCTTTTCCTATAAAGGGCTGGACATTAGTATCTTGGTCTTTCTGAGCCATGTGAAGTTCCTGTCATTATTCTCCATCTTTCTAAAAATATCCTTTTAAATCACAATTTCTAAAAAGTTCTTAGCTCATGGGCTTTATAAAAATAGGCGGGGGGCTGAGCCAAAGTTCACTAAGGCCCGACAACTCCGCACACCTCCCTTCCTCCAGTCAACAGTATCCCTCAGCCAGCACGTGTCTCAGGCACTGCCCAGCGTGGGACGTGGAGGTGGGGCTGCAGCTGTGGGTGGCCTCTGCCTGGTGCAGCAGGAGGTGGTGGGCAGACAGGAGCTGACTGGAGCCCATGGGGGAGGTGTGTGGCTGTGGTCTCCCTTCTCCTGGGAGCGCAGGGTCACACGCACCACGAGGGGCGTTGAAGCCTTCTTAGCCATCCGAGGCCTGGTGGATGATCAAGATGTACGTGAGTGCAGAGGGAGGGAAGTGAACTCGGACAGGAGGGACAGGCTGTGCAGAGCCCTGCGGTGGGACGGCAGAGGTGGAGCAGGCGCCTGGGAGGCCAGGAGATGCTGCTGGAGAGAGAGCCGAGCTGTCCATGAGACAGAGCCCAGAACTGGAGGAACCTGAACAGCGTCAGGAGGAGGGAGCGAGGCGGAGGCCAGGGGTGGCAGAAGACCAGGAGACCCACTGGAAGTCTGCTGCAGGCCGGAGGGTCCCTGGAGGGCGTGAAATCTGTACTGCAGGAGAGATGGATGAAAGGCTTGAGGGAGAGGAAGAGGTCCCCATGCCCCCAGGTGTCTGGTGGACAGTCACAGAGAGTGGGGGAGTTGGAAAAAACTGAAGTGCAGTCAGGAGCGCACCCCGGCAGCTTGGTCAGCGAGGCGGGTCAGGACGGGTTAGCTACCTGTGCGCAGTCACGAGGTGTGCAGTGGGCTACACCACCCCAGGCGTGAGTTGGAAAGGCCCAGGTGCCTGGAAGTCAAGCCGGTCAGGAGAGTGAGTGGGCAGGGCCAGTCCGCCTGCCTGTGTCCCCGGCGCGGCGCAGCCGGGGTTGGAGGAGCTCGGGTTAGGACCTAGGCGACTGGATGATTTTAAAATTGGGGCGGGCCAGGGGAAGGGCTATAATTAAAAGGGCTACGATTCCGAGGCTACGCTCTGAAAGTGGGCCACCGCCTTCCTATCTCTCGCACGTGATGCACCTTGCAGGGCTCACACGACAGCATCGCTGAGGACGCCTTGCCGACGCATCCGCGTCCTTAAGGGGCGCATGCTCGCTCCACCCAAGCTCCGCTGCACGGAGGGCCACGCCGCCCGCGCCAGCTCTGCCCCTTCCTTTCCCTCGCACTCCAACCGGGCTCCCCCTTCGCCCTCACGAGGACCTCTTCCAGGTCCAACCAGCTCCTGCCCTGAGAGAGTCCCCACTTCCCGACCTCAGCGTTTGCTGCCCGGGATGAGGTTTCAGGATGCACCTGGTGACTGGTGCTCCACCCTGAACCCAGGACAGGCGCCGAGTGCTGGGCGGGGATCTGCGTGCGCACGCGCGGGCTGGGAGGAGGTGGATTCTGCGCATTGTCCATGTCGTTATGAAGAAGATGTCCTAGTCGGGGAGTACTGACAGGTATGAGGGATGCCTTTAAAAACGGGCTCGTTGTGGGGCAGCAGGGCTTGGTTGCCAAAGAACCAGCAGATGAACGTGGGAACAGGCAGAGAAGTGTCACGATCAGTAGCTGCACAGCATGCTCACACACGCTTGTGAGCACAGTGCTGCATAATAGCCTGTGTGACAACAGACAGCATGTCAGTGGCCAAGGAGGGTCTCTTGAGCCCAGACCATGATGCTTTGCTCCCCATGACTGGCATCTGTGTTTGTGTCTCTTTCCCATGATGAGACCATGGTCCATGTTGGCAAAGGTGTTGTGCCAAAGTGCTGCCAAGTTCCCAGGTGACCCAGTGTCTGCTCTGCATGTGTAAGATGAGACTTGGGTCTCTGAGGAGCTGAAGGTTGGAAACCCAAGAAGGCAGGGCTTGCGTGGTTTCCTTCCCTTGGCCCCTGGAAGAGCATTTTGTCTTCAAGAAAAGACAAGCGCCTCAGGGTTTGTTTGTGGACCAGAGCTCCACCTTCTGATGGCCTGGTGGCCTTGAGCAAATTCCTCATCCTCCTTGAGCGTCAGCGTCCTCACAGTTGATGGTGCTCATGCACTGCTTTACAGTGGGCTGTGAGGATTTGAAATTCGAGTGGGTGGTGCAGACTCTTCCATGGGCCGTGGTCGCTTCATGATCGAGGTCTGGCTTTGGGATCAGAGCGTCTTGGAAGCATTAAAGAGGAAGCAGAGTCTGTGTGTGTGCACACCCACACAGAGCTTGTGTGCTTAGGCTCCTGTGTTGGGGATGTACTGGGTCATCCAGAAATGGAAGTTCCCCACAAGTGGCTGTTTTTCCCTGGAGTGTGTGTCCTGGGAGAGGTACGGATCTCTCTCCAAGTGGACAGATCCCAGTGGCTCAGCTTTGTTAATGACTCCAGGGGAAGGGCAGGCGAGTGGAGCTGCGGGTCATCCCTGCTGGAAGCTTGAGGTTTCCCTATGGGACCAAGCTGGCCTTGACTGGTGCTGGGCCCCAGGGCCCCCTCTGTGTCCTCTGTGTCCACTTCTTCCCTTCTGTCATGGGCACGTGTCCACTGACTCCCTGGAAAGCGGAGGGTGCATGTCGGGAGGCGCCGGTCACACGCCTGGGAGCTGTGCTGTGGTCCTGTGCCTTTCTTTCATCTCTCTTTCAGATAGAGAAAATTCCCAAGTGGCGTCTTGAAAGTGAACAAATCTGGAACAAATCGCAATGAAGTAGCAATTCATTAATTAAAACGAACAACTTCCACCTCAACGGACTGGACTTGTGCGGATCAAAGTGCATGGAGCAGCTTTGAAATGAAAGAAGCAGACAGAACGAACACAGCTGCGTCTAATCCACTGGATTAAAGCTGAAAAGAAATCATGTTTATAAAACAGCCCTGCCCGTGCAGGCTGCTGTCCCAGTGCACAGCGTGCGATGGCTGGTGCTCGCCCAGGTCCCTCGGGAGTCTGGGTGGGTGGATGGGTATCCCAGCGGGGCTGTGACTGCGTCCCATCTGAGAGCACACTTGCTCGGGGTCAGGCAGAGCTGAGCCACCCTGGGAGCAGAGGGGCTGCTGCCTCCAGCTGCTCCGGATGCAGGGAGCCCTTCTTTTCTCTATTTTCCCCTTAAAAGGACAAGCCAGGGGCACACATTCTCAGGGAGCTGACATGGCCCGCAGGGGAAAGAGAGTACTCACTTTGTTGGTGTTTTTAAAGCAGCTTCATTGAGGTATAATTAGCATACCACGCACTTCACCCATTTGAAGCAGAGGAGTCCATGCTTTTGGAATATTACGTTACTAATTTTAAAAACTTGTGGTTACGTATACTCACTGGCACATGTCTGAGGCTGGCTTGCAGAGTGGCTGGGAAAGGTGACATGTGCACAATAGAGAAAGGAGAAGATGGGCCATGCAGCAGTCTCTGGTGGCGGCTGGGCCGTGGGAGCTGGGGATGGAGTGAGCTTGGACAGAGAGGTCCTGTGCAGTCAGAGCGGGGAAGCCATTGCAGGTGGGCCAGAGCAGGCAGAGGCCAGCGTGCAAGGGGTCTGGGTCAGAGTGGGAGTTTGGTCGGGTTGTGCATGTGATGGGAAGAGCTCTCAGGGGTCTTTGCAGCAAGTGGAGCTCATGGAGACCCCACTGGAGGGCCCAGGGGAGAAACTGCTGCAACCAGCCATCAGGGTGCCTGGATCAGGTAGACGGAGATGGGGAGACTAGGAGAGAAGTAGCCAGGAGGGAGGTCAGATTCTCCAGGAAAAGAGAGGAGGAGGAAGAGGCAAAGGCAACATGAGCAGAAATGGGGAGGGGTGCCTCGCTTCAGACAAGGAACGAGCATCCTGAGATGACTTTGGCTTTCTCCAAGATGGCGGCACACAACTTAGCACCACGTGTGGGTCTTCTAACCTTGGTGCTTTGTGCACCTGTGTGGTCACACTGGCACAAGATTCATCTTGCAAGTCATTCAGCACAATAGGAAAGCAGCTCCCCTGAGGCCAGGGCAGACCAAATCCCCACTGGAGAAGGGAAGATGGGCGAGCTCCATCTTGGTCCTGGAGAAGCTGTGTGTTAGATGAGATTGGAGCCACTCCCTGCCACATTTGCTTATGGCCTAGGGTTCAGATCTGCAGCATGGGCACATGTCACAGAAGGAAAGAGAAGAGGGGATGAGTTCACAGGTTGGGATGCTAGTGCCATTGCTTCTTTCTGTGTCTCCAGAGCTACCATCCACAGTGACCTACGATGGCCAACTGGCTAGAAAGGAACTTCTGCCTCAGTAGAGAAGAAGACATTTGCTTAATGATGTTCATACTATTACAGTGCTCAGAATTTTCTAAGGCCAAATGAGGGCCTTTCTGTCCAAAAATGCTCAGTTGTACCTTGCCACTCTCTATGATCAATGCCGACAGTCACCTCTTCCCAAGGCAATGCTGGCCTCCCACAGCAGGTTTAGATTTTGGACGGGAGTCAGAGGCTGCCTGACACCCAAGTCTCCAAGCCTACTTTCTCCAAAGATGCCAACGTGGTCTGTGCAACCTGGCAGCTGCCCATCAGCATCCCATCCCCTTCCTGGGGACAGGTGCCTGTGGACAGACTAGCACTTCAAGGGTGCTGTTTGCCTAGAAATACCTACTGGATAGCCACCTGGGTGAAACAGACCTGCAGAGCTGTGCAGTGGGGAAGGTGTTTGTACCCAAAGGTGCAGCATGCATCTGTTTTATCCCAGTCAGCTGCTAAACACAGACTGGAGACAGGTGGAGACCATGTGTTGGGACATAGCATTGTATCCTCCTTTGAGTGAGGACAACTCCATAAGGGTGTGCGAAGTTCCAGATGGATAACAAGCCAAATTCGTGTGCTGGGACCAAGTCCAGCCCACGTGAGATGCCCCTCCCCTAGAGAAACAGAATGCTGGGGACCTCGGCCAGAACGGGAACCTTACATACAGGCTTCTTCCAAATGAGAGGCCCCCGCCCCTCTGCGTATCCTCCTTAAGAAAGGATGGATTTCATTGTGACTTTGTTTCAGCTATTAGAGGGGAGTTTTGTTTAAAGAGTAATTTGAAATATCCATTAAAGATTTTTCAAACCCCCGCGTGAGGACCCTGAGTGGTAAGTATCACCATGGTGCTGGTGTGCAGCTGCCGCGTTCAGAGAGAGGTCCTTGACAGTGCTGGCATGAAGTGTCAAGAGCGAGGATGTCCCTGTGGCTGAGTCTCCTCTGTGCTCTGCACTCTGATGGAAAGTGCACATAGTAGCACCAGGTCCTGGGATCCGATTCCCGCACGGACCTGGCTCTTCTGCAGAACTGGGAATTCTCCATGTGGTCGCTCAGTAGGCTCAGCTGCCTGATTGGACTGGTGATTATGGTGTGAGAAATAATTCCTAATCCTTAGAAAGGGATTGGGAAAAACTTTAATTTGAAGAACATTTACTCCTTCATTATCTGTTTTTCTCTATTTGGTTTATTTCAAGAACAAAACTAGAAAACCAAACCCATCCCTCCTATGTATATGGGACATATAAATTTGCACCCCCAAAAGTGAATGTGGAATTTGGCCTGAAACCAAGTCTTTGTCAAAAATAGACTGGACTTTCTAAAGTTTTTCTGGTTTTCCAACTTGGAGCTCTCGACATGGGGTCATTTTGGGGCTGATTGGATGAAAGGACCCTCCCAGGAAACACTGGAGTTGGATAATGTTAGACAGGAGGAGACAGAGGACTGAAAGATGACCCAAGTGTTTGGGGAGGTGCTCTGTGTTCCTCAGGAAGAGGGGACGCTGGCAGGAGTCAGAACCTGTGAGTCACCTAGAGAACTCACTGGCTACTGAGGCTCCTGTTTCCCTTGCTCAGCCGTAGACACCAACAGCCCTGGTACCTCCACAGTCTCTTGAGAGGCAGAAATAACAAGGAATGAGAAAGTACTTTAAAGAGATATAAAGCCCCAAATTATCAGGACACTAAAACAAGAGGGTGCACGATTCCGTGAAGGGCGTGGGGAGGGGAGGGAGGTATCTGTTCTCGTTGGGGACACTGGAGATTCCAGAGGCTGACCCAGGTGAGTACCTGGCTGGCTGAGAGCCCAGAGCTCGTGGGGTGGGAAGGGAGAGTTCCTCCCACCTGGGCTGGTTCACCTGGGTGCTGTAAGTGCGTTGCTGTCACTCAACATGGGGCCTCCTGGGGATTTGCATTAAATCTCTGGTGATGGACACACAGGAGGGAGCCAGCCAACCTCCGTCCTTGGAGCACGAGAGCACGCGCTGGACTGGTGTCCTCCTGGCCCACCCTGGATTCTGCTACCCTGCCTTTTCTCTAGTAGTTCCTTAAGATGGGCGTCAAGAGCAGCAGGATCGGGAGATCCAACCTGGACAGGGCCGCTCAGTGGAGGGCAGCCTGGGGAGCCTTTGATCTGCTGACCAGGTGATTCTGGTCACCTCCTTCAAACTCCTCAGGTCTTGGTCTCTAGTTTGTCAGACTTGAGGTAGGACTAGCTGACCGCAGGCTCCTGCTAGCCCTTCTTTGAGGGAATCCCGCCATTATCTGAACTAACATTCGAACACACTTGAGATCCGAAGAAATTTGGGATACAGATGTGAAGGACGGCTGGTTCCAAGGAACTTGCGGACTTGTATTCCCTGAAGGTGCCTCATGAAGAATGGATCGCTTCTTTCCTAGACGCGTTTAAGTGTCACCAGTGGAGAGGCCGAGACCTGCTGGCTCCTGGGTTCTGAGAACGGCTTCAGGGTTGTCATTCCACAGCTCCCTCTTCATGGAGGGCTGGTGACAACCTGACCCCAGAGCATTTTCTCTTGTGCGGACATTAATCAGACCACAGGCTTTGGTGGTGGCACACTTGAGAGACTTGCTCCCTGTCCTCCACCTCCACAGGATCTAGTACGGGGACTTTATTCTTCGTACTAGAGGAATTGGGATTCTCTTCCACAGAGCGCTGTCTGAGGACAATCGACTGGACTTGATGAATGAAGTGCATCACAGAACCACAGCGAGTGTTGAAGACGTGCATTTTGATGGTGTTTCTATGTTGATTGGTAGTCACTCTGTAAATTGTTTAATACAAACTGAAAAATTGAGTAAGAATCAAGTTTTAATAAATGAAATCACTTTACTTATAATAGCTGAAATTTACTATTTGGAGAAATCCTGAAAAAAAAAAAAGTCTTAGTGCAAAAATTTTAACTTTTACATTTCATGAGGTTGGGTGTTGGCTTTAGTTACCTGGCGCTAAGCACATCAACGATACTGAGAAGGATGACGTTCAGAGACATAAAAGGCCCAGTGGCTACCAGGGATTTGTGGGGAGAATGAGAGATGAATAAGGGGCTGGGGGATTTGCAGGACCGTGGAACTATTCTGCACGACACTGTGATGATGGATAGATGTCATCACGCATTTGTCAAAACCTGGGAACCCCAATGGGAGCTGTGGATGGACTCTGGTTAGTAACAAGGGCTCAGTCTGTCTCCTGAGCTGTACCAATGGTAGCACCCCAGCGCTAGGGGGCAGCCCAGGAGGAAGCCACGTGTGGGGTTGGTGGGGAGGGGTACGTGGGAACTCAGCTCTTTTCACTGAATTTTTCTTATAAGCCTGAATTGATCCAAAAAATAAAGTCTATTAGTAAAAACCAGTGAAAAGGTGGTCTAAGCAGTTACCGTGGAGGAAATCAGAGGACACGGGTGGGTTTCCCACCTTTGCTGCAGCTCTGTGTTTGCTTTCATTGGGTTTCAATTGCATGTTGTGGTCGGGGAGGGGTCCTGGCCTGGGCGCGGCGTCAGGGCCTCCCGTGGTTAATCAGCATGTCCGTCTGTAACCCAGAAGCCGAGCGGCCTTTTTCGTGTCTGATAGCGCTGTACTCCATCGCAAGGCTCTGGCAAGGGCTGCTTCGGAAGGCGGACACAGGACTCCACTACTCTGAGTAGTGAAAGCCCTCATGAGCCAGCTGCCAAAGAGCAGGGGTGATGGGGAGGGGACCCTGCTGTGTGACCCCTCAGCCACAGGTCGCCTCTCCTCACCTCAGTGACTGCGGCTCCCCCAGCACCCAGAGGGCCTAGGAGCACAGACCTGTCTCCTGGGTAGGTTTGGGCTGATGGCGCCAGGCTGCTAAGTCGCTGTGTGTCCCCTGTTCCTCCCCATGGAAAATGAGGACTGCCTCGGCAGCAGTCCCCAGAGTCGGTCCCCAGACGTCAGGGGGGGACAAACAAACCCACGCGTGGGGTGGGGGAGAAATCATGTCCGCTCCCCACACACGTGTGTGTGATAAGGTGAAACAGCATGAAATTTACCAGGGAGCCATTTGCAAGTGGGAGGGTCGGTGGCATTGAACGCCACCACCACCACCACCCAGCTCCAGAACTCATTTCACCTGGCCAAACCGAAGCTCTGTCCCCGCTGGACACTCGCTCACCAGTCCCTCCCTGGTGTGATGGACTCACACCGCCGTCCTTGGAGCTGCCCATGCCATGTTCCCTGTCTCATCCCTGCCACGGCATGTGACAGGCTCCTTTGCAGGAAGTGGAGATCATTGTGCTGAACGCATCTCTGCTGGCATCCTGTCCGTCGATGGCATGTGAGCAGTGCTGCTGTGGACGAGGGAGCCCAGCAGCCCCCAGGCCCCACTGGGGCCTTCGGATGCACACGCAGGAACTGAGTGGCCACAGCCACGCCGATTCTCTCTTCAGCTTTTGGGGGCTGCCACACTTTCCGCACAACCACTGTGCTATTTTGGATTCTCACCAACCGTGCACCGAGGTTCAAATCTCTCCTGTTCCCATCCTGCTGGTTCTTCTCTGATTTTATTTTATGTTTGTTTTGACCATAGCTGTCGTAGCACGGTGGCCTCTCGCTGTGGGTTTTTTAAAAAATATTTTTTGTTGTAGATGGACACCGTGCCTTATTTGATTCACTTGTTTTCACGCGGTGCTGAGCATGGAACCCAGTGCCTCACGCGTGCTGGGCGAGCGCGCGGCCACTGAGCCACAACCAGCCCTCACTGCGGGTTCCATTTTCTCCCTAGAGGCCGACGTCCAGCATCTCTTCACACGCGTGTTGTGCGTCGTGAGGCTTCTTCCTCCCCCTCTGCTTCTAAACCGGGAGTGGCTGATCCCGGAGAGCTCCTGAGGGCAGCGGCGGGACCCCCGCCACCTCCCAGGGGCTGAGGCGGCTCCGCGGCAGGCTTTGGGTGGGCTGCTCAGGGCCCGGCTCCTCCTCGGGGCGCTGTCCTTGGGTGCATGACCTCTGCTCCTGCCTGACTCGGGGTCAGGGACAAGGCGGGCCCTGGGTCCTACAGTAGCATCTGGCCCAACCCACAGTCAAAAAGCAGAGCTCACTGGGGTGCCACGTTGCCCAGCACCGGCGGCCACGGTGCCAGGTGGGAAGTAGGCTCCGCTCTGGAAAAGCGCGTCTACCCATAGTCCAGACCACGGCCTCCCTCCCGGGACGGCGTTCCGCCCTGTCCAGCTCTGCAGGCTTCCTCCTCCTGCTCGTGTCCTCCTCGGGCCCAGGGCATTGTGAGCCCCGATGCCAGCAGGGCACTCTGCGGCTCCTCTGAAGAGCCTGGGCCGCCCGCACTGTTTTCTGTGCAGACCTTCGCACGCCCCCTGCCCCCGGCGGGCTGCTCTTCCCGTTCTTTAGGGGTGGAGGGCACCGCAGCGAGCGGAGCTGATTCCCTCTCGACGCCCAGCAGCAAGGTGCAGCGGCAGCAGGTACTCTGAGCAGCCTGCCCTCTCACTTCTCTGCGGTTTTCTTCCCAGGAGTGAGCATCTGCTGAGCAGCCACGCCCTGCTGCCACCAGGGTCAGGGGCCTCTGAGTCCAGCGCCCCACTCCAGGCCTAGGTCCAGACCCCAGATTCTCGTTCTTCTCGTGGCGTTCCAGAACTGCTTTTAGAGCTACCTCGTAGGCATGGAAACAGCACCCAGCGCTCAGCGCTTAGCAGCACGTCTTCTGTCTGCAGCTCTAAGTCATCTTTAAAAAACAAATCCGCGTGACCACTACTTGCCTTGAATGACTAAATTAGATCACAATTTTAAAGTACCTGGCATGTAAGTCGGACCTTGATAAATATTTTCACACAAATTGGATTTTATGAGATGACTGAAAACAGGAGCGTCTGACATGGAACAGCACCGTGCGGTTTCCCAGGGGCTTTCCAGGCTGCGCCTTATTTCGTCCCTGCAGCCATCAAGCCAGGCTGCCTCTGCACTAGTAGGCCGAGAGCTATGTGCAGACCGCCTGGACCTTAGGACGTGCCCTCCTGCTAGGCAGCGTCTGCCATAGGATTCGGGGAATCTCAAGCTGAGATCATGGGCGAGGGGCCCCAGTGAGCCTGTCAGAGGCAGCTTCGCCGCTGAAGGCCGCTGACCCGGGCGTTGCTGAGCCCCCGCCATCCACGCACATGCCGGCAAAGCTGCTTTTGTGTTTGGTGGAGGTTCTGCTTGGTTTTCCTTGTCCTCCCCCTTCCAACCCTTCATCCTTCCCTCCAGCTACAGTCATTTCTGCCTGACGTTCCTCTGCCCTCCGTGCTTCCATCCTCTCCCGGGGATCTGGAGAGAACTCAGGTAATGGACCTTAATACAAGTTTAGGTAGTCCCCATCTCCTGGGGAGACAGCCCAGGAAGCCTGTCCAACCACCTGCCCACAGCTGTCCCTCCTGGGGCACCTTCTTCATACCAGGGAGGTAAATCTTTATAGCAAGCGTTCGCAGTGGCTGCAGATACTGCTAGAAAGTTGTAGCATGTTTTGGCCAAGCTGCTCTGGAAGGAAAGTTTGAAACAAAAATATGTCCAGCCCTGGAATAAGTGGGGACAGGCTGAGTCAGAGTGACAAGATTTTGTATGCCTGCAGGAAGGACCCTGTGGCACCCGGAACCCCCTCTACCTCTTTTGTGATCTCTTTCCTTAGGTGAGCTTCAAAGAGGAACAACCCTCTTTGCCAGGACAGGGAAAGGGTAGAGGGCACAGAGGTGACCTCACCGCCTTGTGGACACAGGAAACGGTGCAACGCGGATTCAGCTCAGGAAGCTCATGGTAGGAAACAGACAGACGCGAACAGAGGGAACAGGAGGTCCGGGGAGTCATTCTGTAAACTGGGCCCACTGTGCTGACCCCCACAAACTTTCTTTTAAAAAGCAATTTACCCGCAGCCCTGCCTGCCTGGCTTAAGTCAATAGGATATGCTACAATTCTCCGCCTGCTATCTGCCAGGGAAATGCAGGCCCGGAGGGCTCATTCCTGTGATAAGGAGAACACAGCTACCCCAAGAGGCAGGGCAGGGGCTGGGACCCTTTCAGAGACCGAATTCCAGATCTCAGGGAAATAAAGAAAATTCTTCCTGACCACAATATCTGTAAGAACAAGTTCCAATTAGAACAGGTCAACACAGGCCAAAGTGACCTAGAATTGCCCTGAACATTTACCATGTGCCATGAGGACTTGGAAGTTTGATGCAATCCTGCTGTCAGTCAAAAGTCAAGAGGTGGACCTGGGTGGGGCTCTTTGGAAACTTCCCTGGGACCCTCAGTAAAACTGGAGGGCAGGAGGGGCATGTGGCCCTCTCCTGTCTGAGAGGACCTACTCTCTCCCTAAGACAGACCCTCTCCCCATTTTCCTACCCCGCCTAATAAACTCATGCCTGCTACTCTGAGAAACATGTCTGAAATCTTTTCAGCATGATCACAAGATCTGGGGACCTAGGACTGCCATGGCTGCCTCAGCTTCACAGCTGGCCCTTGCTTTGTAGCACTTGGAATGTTCTGGAATCCTTGGACAGAATGGAAACCTCAAGTAGCAAATTGAGCTCATGGAATCTGAGTCCATTCTAACAGATTCTTTTTTTAACTTATGGTTTTCAGCTCATTGGGCTCAAAACCAAAAGTGGAGGACAAATGTCAGGGACCATTTCACAATTTGGACTTGAGATTCGAGATTAAGAATAGCAGCCCCCCTGAGTGCAGGGCAGTTCCTGCCGCAGTCCCTTGGGAGATGCAGATGAGGGGTGGCAGAGGCTTTTGCTTGCCTTGTCTTTGTTGTTGTTATGTTTTGAAAGAAACCTACTTCTGGTCAGTCAAGACAGCTTTGCCCATTACACTCGACTGTTTTCTCCCGACCCTACAGAGTCCACAGCTGGGTGTGGTTTCCCAACTTGCCTTGCCCCTACACCGGGGGGCTCTGACCCTTTGATCTTGTCTCGGGCTTTATTTAGCAGAGCACAGTGACTCTGCCCGGGACTTGTGGAGCCTTTTAGTGTTTGGGTGTAAGCCAGCCTGTGCTCCTGACACACGCCCCTGGGTCACAGGGCACAGCCCTTCCCGTGAGCTGCTGGGTCTGGTTTGGTGGCACTCTGTTGAGGAAGTTAGCACCCGTGTTGTGAGGGACATGGTCTGTGGTTTCCTCTTGTGTGATGCCTTTGGTTTTGGTGTTGGGGTCATGCAGCCTTCTAGACTGCAGTGGGGCCTGCTTCCCGCAGCCTACTTTAAATCCCGTAGCTGGAGCAATGCTCTGGATGAGAACCGTCCTGGCGCTGCCCAGGCACCCACCGTGAGACTCCCCAGCTCCCCACCGGCCGCCCCTCCGCTTCGTCTCGGGCCACCTCTCCCCGCTCCCTTTCTTGCAGTTGCACTGGCCCTTTGACGACCTTCCTGTCTGCCAAGCTGCTTTGTTTTCCCGTTCCCTCTGCCAGGGCTGGCTCCTTCCCCCAGGGCAGGTCTCTGGCCGGCCATCGCCTGTCCCGACCCGCAGGACATCAACGAGGACGGCGAACCTAAGAGAGAAGGAATGAAGGGACAAGAGACACAAGGAGTGACAGCAAGACAGGAGTTCTGATCAAGCTGCAAATTTTTCTTGTTCACACGGGTATTTATGCTGAGGGAATGAGGGGTGTGACGAGGCGCAGGCTGGTTGGCTATGTTCTGCTATTGGGCTCCTGATAGGCTGCAAGTTCGCACCAGCGGGAAGGTGAAATCCCGGAAGAGAAGCAGGGACAGCGCCATATCGTCAGAACTATCAGCCGGGAGGGGGGAGGGGCACGCCATATGAAACTAGCCAACCACAAGATGTTCCTCAGACTATTTCTCTGTAAAGGTCAGGTTGTTCTTAAGAGAAGAATTTCCTTTTAGTCCCTGACAATCGCCTCCATGAAGGCCTCCCACGCAGACGGCCGAGAACAGCCTCTGCCCCAGGCCGCCCCTCACCCCACTCCTCTGCTTCATTGTGAAGCACTTTAGGATCAGGTGGCATCTTTTAAAATTTTTACAAGTTTGTTCTAATTAGTTGTCATGGCAGTAGAATGCATTTATACGTTTGGATAGCTCATACATAAGTGGAGTCATCTCTCGCTTTTCTGATTGTACATGCAGGATCACATGGGTCATGCAGTCACACCGGCACATGCCGGAATAATGTCTGAGAGCAGCGTGTTCACTTGTACTGTCCCCCTGCCGTAGTGTCAGCTGCATGAAGGTGTGGGGTTTGTCCCGTTCCCTGCTGGATCATCAACCTTGGTAATGCGTGTGGTGTGACTCGAGTGCAGAAGGAGCTGTGTACGAGGACATTCACTTCAGCACCACTGCTAGTAGTAGCACATTTAAATCTACGTAAAAGCTCCGCAGCAGAGGAGTAGTTGAATAACTCACAGCATAGCCGTAGGACGGGGCATCTTATAGTCATTTAAAATTACGTTCAAATTTTTTAAGGACATGAAAAATGTGCATGTGTTAACATAACAAAAAATCATGTTATATCCACATTCTAGCCCAATCGTATTTTCTCTTACATTTATTTTTATGAAAAGTGAAGGGCGGAGCATTGTGGGTGGTGGATTCAGTGCTTCCTTTGTATTTTCCTGAACGTCCCGGAAGTTCCCTGAGGTATGGTCTCATGTCGCCTAATGATGGGTGCATCCTGAAAAATTCGTCTTTACGCAGTTTTGTCATGTCTGAGCTGTAGAGTCACAAGGCATGTGATTCTAGGGGATGGCTGCCTTACGTGTGGCTCAGCATTGACCGAAATACCATTATGCGCCACTTCCCATACTACCTTAATGAGAGAATTTGTTGAACACTGGTACCATTCTAGAATAAATTTAATAGAGTTGAAAAACATATAGCATATGATTTTGGAAATATGAATTTTTTTCACTTTGTTTTTTACAGAAATACACTTTTTGTTGTGTTGCACCCACCTCTCCCCACCTCTCTTCCCTGAGTCAGCAGAATCTTTCCAGTGCCAGCCTAGCCCTTAACCCACAAGGGCCCAGCACCCACGAGTGCCCCGGAAGTGGGTGTCTCAGGGGCCAGGGGGGCTGCGTGGAGACCTCGGAGGGGTCAGGGAGTGGCTCATCTTGGAAGAACTGTGTTCTCCCATGGAAAGGCCCCTATCTGCTCCCAGGAGTGCCAGCCCTGCATCTAAAGGCCGTCCCTGTGCTGGGCGGGATCCCAACCTGCCTGCGTGATTCTCAAGTCCCCAGACCTTCAGAGACTCTGCCTAAGAGCCAAGCTGAACCTATTTATGGTGGGGCTGTGGATACGAGTAAAAGCTGAAGTGTCCAATAAAACCTCACATGTCACACTCCCTCCCTCCCTCCCCATCTCCTCGGAATGTTCCCTGTGGAACAGTTGCCAGGTCCCTAGAATTCCTTAAGAGTTTGAAGAATTCCAGCAAGCTGCCAAATAACTGAGATGCAGAACAAACTTGGGTCAGCAACCTCAAAAGGACTAGAGAGCCACTTCTGGGGCCTCTAACTCCCTGCTCCTGCATGGAAAAGTGAATTTGAAATACATTTTTCTTCTGAGACTCTGTCTTTAAATTACCTGTAAAATCAAACTAGTCAAGTCAGGTGCAATGGTACACTCCTATAACCCCAGGGACTCTGAAGGCTGAGGCAGGAGGATCGCAAGTTGGAAGCCAGCCTCGGCAACTCAGTGAGATCCTGTTTTAAAATAAAAAATAAAACGCCCTGGGGCTACGGATCAGTGTTAAGCACCCCTGGATTTGATCCCCACTACCAAAAAACAAGTAAAACTGAACTGGCAAGACATTTTCTGTTTGATGCGTGGAATAGGCAGGCAATAGCAATTGCTAACAATTATTAAGCACCTACCACTAGGCGTTGTGTGGAGCCTTCAGATGTCCTGTCTGGTCCAGCAAGAGCTGAAGCCTTCTGCTGGCCTGAAGAGGCCACAGCCCTGCCCCACCCCAGCGCTCCCTCAGCGGCTCCCCTGTCCTCAGACACAGCCCGCCTTCCTTTGGGGACTTCACACCAGTGCTGGCCTCTGCTTCTCCCAGTCCTTCACCCGCAGAGCTCTCCCGCTGTGTCCAGGACTCCCCACGGACTCTGCTCCTAGAAGGAGTCTTCCTCGGCCTCGGGCCTGAAACTGCCCCCAGGCTGGGTCACGAGAGTTGCTTGTATCCTGTTGTTGGAGCGGCATGGCCCACAGTTGTGGAAAGGCAAGGACAGCCCGTGCGCGCTGATGGAGAGAGGGTCGGCCGGGGGAAACCACGCAGCATGTATAAGGCGACCCCACACACGCCACAGGGCCGGAGCCTCTGCGAAGGAGCGGAACCATCAGTGTTGGGACCCAAGCCCTCCCTACGGGCCAGACTCACCTGGAGTGGAAGCACAGGCCCGGCTGCCACTCCCCGTCTACCAGACCAGACCCGGTGGACCTGGCAGTGGGCATCTCTGTGGCTCTCCAGGTGCTGCCGGCGCCCCGAGCTCTGGGCCAGCCTGCAGCTGGGCCGTTGGACTAGAACCGTGGCTAAGGGCAAATAATTCTCAAGCCCCGTTCGCCATGGGCCCTGCTCTGGGCTGGAACCACACCCATGTTCAGTGTCCTTGCCGTCCTCATTTCCAAGGGTCTCTTACCTCTTCTGACGTAACCTAAGTGAGTCTCTGTTCTTAGAACCAGAAGAGGGTGATTTCCGTTTGACAGATAACCGCAGTTCAGATCGGGTAGGCGACCATCAATGTCACAAGGACGTGCTGACACCCTCAAGATGGCGGCCCCGGGAAGGCTGGTGGCCACTGGGGGGTGCAAGGCGAGAGGCAGGGTGGGGCAGTGACGGAACCTCCTTGGTACATTTTGGTCCCTGGAGTCCGGAGGTGGATGACACTGTGGCTAACACTGCGGCTCTACTCCGCTGCGCCGCAGGCAGACCTTCCGCAGCTGCTGGGGAGCTGTGGGGCCTTAGAGCAGCCCCGGGCAGTGACAGCTGCAGCCTCCTGTGGAACTGCAGGCCAGGAATGGGCTTGTTCCTTCCAGGGATCAAAAGAAGAGAAACCGGTCCCCCAGGCTGGCTGCGGGTGGGGACTAGGGCTGGGCACCTCTGAAGGGCTGACCGGGAGAGAACCAGCACCATGGGTGGGAGTCCCGAGCCCACTCCCCTGCTGTGCTCCCGGACACGGTGGCAGGGGCCGGCTCTCGATGCCAGGACCTTCAGGGTAGTCATTCCCTGCAACGGTCCCCTGGGGCTGGCAAGCATTGCTCGGTTTGACTTTTAATAACATCCTTAGCTGAAAACGCTGTGCACCAGGCTTCAGCTACAGGGTGGGGCACTGGGGAAGTGATTAGTGGGATTTCTGACAGGGAGCCCGAGGGCTTGTCTCAGGCAGGGATTTTTTGCCTTGAGTACCCTGCACGGTTCAGGAGCCCCAGCACAGATGGAAGGAATCCGCTCTCCCCTTCCCATCTGTCGTCTTTGCGAGATGTTTGTTTGTCCTCACTAATGGCTCACCTCGGGCCATTGGGCATTTGTAATTCTCCTTCTTGGATTGGACCTGTTTTAGAAAATAGATTATGTGGAATATTCCAGAAGTTTCCTTTTGTTCCAATAAAACAATAATATTCCGTCTGTAAATGATGACCTTCAAAATACTGAATGCCCTTGTGAAAATAGTTGCTGATTCATGCCCAGAGGCTTTCAGAATTTTCCTCAAGAAACCCCTGCAGATTGAGTGACAGCGTTTTCCTGGTCACAAGCCTCAGATTTCTAGGACGGAGGTAAAGTGAGATGACCAAGGCAGAGGACTGCTTGTCTCCTTTTATATTCACAAGAATGAGCAGAGTTCCCAATTCCGTTGGCTAAGTTGAGTTTGCCCTGAATCGTACGATCATACCTGAATCGCTCGCTTGGGGCTGCAAGAAGCACCTTAATTTGGTCTTGTCTACCAAGACGGAAGTCCCCAGTTCCACCCAGTAAAGGACCTCCTTTAGAAGCTCAAAGGGCTAGCAGGTGGAAAGTGACCTAGAAGCAATCTCTTTTCCTGAGTGTGAAGCACACATTCCCAAATAGAAGACAGAGGGTCTGTGGGCAGTGTGGTCTCGGGGCTCTGATGGACACAAATATCCAGGGAACAGTGCTGCTCTTTCCGCATTGCTGGCCAGTCCCCTCTTGGCTGTGGTAAAGGGTCTGAGAGCCTGGAAGGCAAGTAAGCTGCTCTTTGCATTCCTGACCAAGTTCCTTTCTGAGTACTTGAGGCCCAAATTTAAAGCCGGGCTGAAATGTTGAGTACTAGAACAGAGTGTGCTTGCTATCTCTAGAGTCTTCGAAAGTCTGCTCCTTTAGTTTGTTTCATTAGTGGGAAGCATAAAATGACACCGAGGGCCATTCATGCACTGTTGGCCCAGTGTAAATAAATGGCACTCCCCAAGTGTCCCAGTTTGGATGATAAATTATGTGGTCACCCAAGAGATGAAGCAAGAAAGAAATAACAGGAACAAGCTTAAACCTCCTTGCAGGAAGGAGGCACTCCCTGACTGGGCCTCTGCTTCATGGTTATCTCACCCCACAATCATCTTCATCAAGTACTCCCCGCCATCAACACCATTATCATCACCATCACCACCATCTCCATCCTCACCACCGTCACTATCATCACCACCACCATTACCATCATCACCATCAGCATCATTAATCACCATCATCACCATCTCCATTCTCACCACCATCACTGTCATGACCACCATCACCATCATCACCACCATCATCATCATCGCCACAATCACCACCATCACCATCCACCAGCAGCATCATTAATCACCATCATCACCATCTCCAGCCTCACCACCATCACCATTATCACCACCATAATCATCATCACCACCATCATTATCATCACCACCATCACCATCATAGCCACCATCACCACCATCACCATCCACCATCAGCATCATTAATCACCATCATCACCATCTCCACTCTCACTATCATCACCACCATCACCACCATCACCATCATCACCATCCACCATCAGCATCATTAATCACTATCATCACCACCATCTCCATTCTCACACCATCACTATCATGACCACCATCACCATCATCACCATCCACCATCAGCATCATTAATCACCGTCACCACCATCTCCAGCCTCACCACCATCACTGTCTTCACCACCATCCTCATCATCACTCACTGTCACCATCTTCACCATCACATCACCACCATCTTCACCATCATTAGTTTCCCACATCACCATCACCATTACCACCTTCATCACCACCACCGTCACTATCCTCACCCTCATCACCACTCTTACTGAAACCATCACCATCATACTATCATCACCATCTTCACCAACGTCACTGTCCTTGCTGATATTCCTTACTTTCATGTCAAATGGGACATTCAATATTATTCAATATTTTATTCAATGTCCTAATCTAATTCCATACTGATAACAGCTCTGGAGACAACACAGCAGGGACAATTGTGCCACTCGACAGGAGGGAGGCTGAAACTCAGCGAGGTGAAGGCACGGGCCCTGCTCAATACGAACTTCAAGGGGGTTGTCCCAACATGTGACTCTTCACCTAACCTCAGGAGGTACTTCCAGCAGGTGAGTACAGGAGAGCGAGCGCATTCCAGGCAGAGGGAAGAGGCCAAGAGCAGGAGCTGACGCCGCGAGCTTTCAATCACTGCTGCTTCTGCCGGCTGCTCTTCTGAAGTGCACATGACCCTGAGGGATCTGGCTCAGCCCTGTCATGGTCTTTATTTCCAGAGAACAGGGTCCCTAGCCTTAGCATGGCCCATGCGACCCTTCCTCCTCTTCCCCACCCTTAGTGCTCAGCGACCCCTTCCTTAAAGCCGCTGCCCCCTGCTCCCGCCTCCTGCACCTGGGCCCCACTGCTCCCCTATCGCTGTGCACATCCCTTTCTCCCGGAGGGTCACTGCTGAGGTTGCTCCTCGGTATCACGCGCTCCCTATGCATCTGCTCCTGAATGCTCTTCGTTCTTTGTAATCAGTGGCAGGACTTTCAGTCTGAGCTGTCCACTCCACTGCCATTTTCCAGGGGGCGGCCACATGGGGCAGACTGGGGAAAGAGCACTACTCGGTCCACAACAGTCAGAACCTATACACTGGGACCCACTGGGACCCAGCATAGCTGCTTGGGCACCGCTGCAAGGAAGCCCACTGCACACCCCTCTATGTCACCAGGCCCAGGCACCCTGGGCCCGGGCAGCCCCCAGCAGAGCCTCATGCTCATGGAGTCCCGAAGGCTGGCTTGAGCCTCAGCAGGGGCCTGGGCGCCAGGAACAGCAGACCACGGAGCTGTTCAGGACCTCACACCTGCCCTGCTTTCAGCCTAGGGCGAACAAGACCTCGGCTGGACCCTGAGATGCTTGAGGGGGAGAGATCCCTGCACGAGCAGAAAGGAGCCAACACCGGGCTACTTGCTGCACGGCTTCCCTCTCTACAGCTAGTTGTTACGCAGTGCGCCAGCAAACCACGACGCGTACTTAGCCCAATTGACAGGGAGAAAGTGTTCTTTAATGCGCGTGCCAGGTGAGCAGCGGCTGGGAGCAGGCTGACACCTCGAAGAACTCCCAGCACCTGAATTTGGAAGTACAGAGTTTATAAAGGCAAAACCACAAAAACCACAAGAACAATTGAGGCACATGTAGGTCAGAAAGACCCTGTAGAGACAGACATTTTGATCACATGAGAGAATTGTTTTGATGACACATTTCAGAGTCATTTTGTTATACATCAGGATTATCATCAGGGATGCAGAAAGGTCTTACTGAACTGTCAACACAGATACAGCTTCAGGAGGCCTAAAGGGACACATTACAAGCAAGCACATGATGGACTGAAACCGGAACTGTATATGATTCTCACATTTCACAAAATGTTATTGTTCTTCTGAGTTTTTCAAGATCATTCATGCTTAGCAGTGGGCCGGATGACATGGGGTCACCAGATGGGCCCACGGGCACAGTCGGACGCCCGCTGGTGTACCTGTCCCCACCTGTACGGTCAGGAGGCGCGTTCTGGTGTGGGCCTTCGGTCCAACCTGGGATCCACATTCTAACACTCTCAGGTATCCCTGTTGGCTAATCCACAGACCACACCTTGAGCACCTGGATGTGCTGCAGACGGACAGTGCCTGTGGTGTGGACAGTGCCTGTGCTGTGGAAAGTGACTGTGGTGTGGACAGTGACTGTGGTGTGGACAGTGCCTGTGCTGTGGACAGTGACTGTGGTGTGGACAGTGCCTGTGGTGTCACAGTGACTGTGGTGTGGACAGTGCCTGTGGTGTCACAGTGACTGTGGTGTGGACAGTGCCTGTGGTGTGGACAGTGACTGTGGTGTCACAGTGACTGTGGTGTGGACAGTGCCTGTGGTGTCAAAGTGACTGTGGTGTGGACAGTGCCTGTGGTGTGGACAGTGCCTGTGGTGTGGACAGTGCCTGTGGTGTCACAGTGCCTGTGGTGTCACAGTGCCTGTGGTGTGGACAGTGCCTGTGGTGTGGACAGTGACTGACTGTGGTGTGGACAGTGCCTGTCGTGTGGACAGTGCCTGTGCTGTGGACAGTACCTGTGGTGTGGACAGTGCCTGTGGTGTGGACAGTGCTGCAGATGTGGTTGAGTAGCCTGTGGGGTCATCGAGTTGTACTGTGGTTGGAGTTCAGAGCCCAGCGTGTTGGAAGTAGTGGATGCGAGATGTGCCTACCGTGGGAGCCGTAGGGGGTCTGGCTCTGGGTGGGCAGTGGCCACAACACTGGCACTTCCATGCAGGTGTGGCCGAATGTGTTGGTGTTTGCCGATGACCCACACGGGGGCTCTTTTCCTGATCTCTGTGTGTTACTGTCACAAGGATGGGACTGGACTAAGTACCAAAGAGCCAGCCCCTCTGCATAGCAAACCCAGAAGAAAATGCACCTCCAGGACCCGTGTCTCTACTCTCCTCAGGAGAGGGCAGCTCCCGACCAGTGACTCAGGATGGAGGGGGTCCTGCTGGGGCCCAGGGCGGCCGTGAAGCCGAAGGCCACGGGCTAACCTTTGCTTACTCTTCCAAGGGCCCTGGGGTGAGACAGATGGCAAACGGGATTTGATGGCCACTGGAGGCCCCTCCTGTGTGTGCCCTGCATCCGCGGGCACATATGTGTGTCTAGAAAAAGCCTAAATGTCTTGTCTCAATAGAAACAGCCAATATGTCTAATTTGGTTCAATTTAATTAATATCCATTTACTAATAATTAAGGCACGAGATCAAGCAAACGCTTGAAATGCCTGGAAACCAGCTTGTTGCTACGTGCCAGACGTGACCAAACCACACTTCTCTACTTCAAAAGTAACACGAATAATGAATGTTTCCTGAAGAAGAATAAAAATACAGATAAGCAAGAAAGAGGAGCCAGGCAGCTCATCCTGGGGACCCGTCCCCAGGTCCCAAGCCCTGGGGCGTGCTGCCCGGGGACCTGGTTTGCAGTGAAGAGCCCATGGCTGCCACCCCACCTTCCTGCCCTGTGGACACCACTGTGCACCCCTGAGTGGTCTCAGAGTGAGCAACTCACACAGATGGACCATCTGGACTTCCACTTTGTTTAGACCTTGGTCATTGGAATTGGGACACATTCTACTTGTCTTTTTGTGGCTTGTCCTGATCTCCCAGGGGTACAGTTTCTTCTGAGCAATACCAGCCTTCCTCTGTGCTGCCTTCACCTCCCTAGGGCTGGCTGGGGATCAGGGTCAGCCTCTGCTCCAGCCCTCCTGCTGCACCTCCTCCCGGAGGGCTGCCTGAGGTCTTGGGGTGGGGCCTGGTTCCGATGGCCCCGGGTGGCATCTAGTCCCATACTTCTCTGGTCTCCGTCACAAGCACTCTCGCAGTTGGAGATGCATCTGGATGGGAGGCTGGCCTCCAACAAGCCAGTGTCCCCAGAAGGGGCACACCCCTGGGCTCCTGAGATTTTATCCAATGCCCAAAGGTCATCGGCTCCAGGCACCAGCTCTGATGGGAAGGAGGCACCGTGTGGAGGGGACATCTTGGAAAGACAGAGTGCAATTCTAGGACATTGGCAGGTTGGGAGCGCAGAGAAGGAAGGAGGAACTGGAGCTTAGCGTGGGAGGACGCAGCCTCCACTCTGCCCCCTCACTAGGGCTGTGGCGGCCACAGGAAGTGAGACTCAGTTGGTTGCCTTCCCTCCGACTGGCAGGGCCAGTCCCAGAAATGTGGCTTTGAGTGCCAGAGTGCTCAGCTCCCTGTCCCAGGTCCAGTTACTGAGGTAGGACTGTGTCCTTTCCTTAAGAGAAAATGGAAAAGCCCAGAAAGAAGCAGGAGAGGCTGGTACTGGGGCTCCTGCCTCCCGCCCCTCTCCGTGTAGTGTCCGAGGATCTCCAGTTCTGGAGAGCATGGCACCCGTGAACGCTGCCCTCCTAGGCTCCTGTGTCTGGTGTCTGTGAGGCTGTGGCTGCACTGGCCAGTGGAGACCGTCTCTCCAGGTGGCCTTGGGAACCGACCCGACTCTCCCAGGGCCTCGGTGCCCAGGGCTCTCCAACCCCGCCTGCCCCACTGTTCTGTCCCAGCCTCTGTCTCTCTCTGTCTCTCTTTTCGCTGTTTCTCTGTGCGTGTCCCTGCCTCTGTCTGTTTCTCTGTGTGTCTCTCTCTGTCTCTCTGCCATCTCTCTGTCTCTTTCTCTTTGTCTCCACCTCTATGTCTCTTTGTCCACCCTCCCTTCCTCTCTGTGTCTCTGCCTTCTGTCTCTTTCTGTGCCTCTCTGCCTTCCCAAGCCCTCTGTCCTTCTCTCCTGCTGTTCCTTCTGTCCCCTCCTGGGCTGCAGTTCCAGTCAGCGTCTCCTCCTCTGGGCTCTGACCTGAATGTCACTTGAAAAGGGATCCATAGCATTTGTTATTTTTTGTATTCTCACTGATTGCCATTCTGACCAGAGCGAGATGGAATCTCAGGGTAGTTTTGATTTGCATTTCCCTGGTTGCTAAAGATGTTGAACATTTTTTTCGTATATTTGTCATATTTCTTCTTTTGAGAAGTGGCTGTTTTGTTCATATGTTCACTTATTGATGGGTTTATTTGGGGTTTTGGTGTTCAGGTCTCTGAGCTCTTCAGGAATATTTTCATACTGTTATGGGATTGCAAATTAGTACCACCACCACGGAGAGCAGTATGAAGGCTCCTCAAAAGACCAGGATTGGAACCTCCATGTGACCAGCTATCCCACTTCTTGACATTTATCTGAAAGAATTAAAGTCAGCATACTACAGTGACATGCACACCGCGTTTACAGCAGCCCAACTGTGGAAGCAGCCTGGGTGGCCACCAGCAGATGAATGGATAAAGAAAAGGTGGTGTATATACACACTGGAGTTGACTTAGCCATAAAGAAATACAAAATCATGTCATCTGTAGGATACGGGTCCGTGCTCTGCACACGCGTGTGGCGTGTCACAGTGAAGCCACTATTACACATGATCATGAGGCACCAATACAAATCTTTTAAAAAGACACTGTGACTGCTTAGGCTGCCAGATGACTGCAAGGAGGAAGCTCTCTCACGTGTGCCCCGTTGCCAGGGCAACCACTCCTCAGGATCCCAAACAGTAATGTCTCTCCCCCTGGTTGTTTGTTTTCTGGTCAGATTTTCTCCTGCAGTGACATCTAGTGACCGGTCACAGGAAAACCCTATGATTTATGCCTGGCCTTGAGTGTAGGAAGGCGTGTGGCCCTGGCTGGAGCCACCACCCCTGTCCCCAGCCCCAGGGACACCCCAGCCATTCTAACAAGCAGGTGCGGCTGTGCCTGGCCATCCTCCTGTCACAGCAGCACCTGTGCGGCGCCCACGCCTCTGTTGCCCAAGTCGGCAGCCTTCACGCTCATCCCAGGCCAGAGGCTGGCCTGTCCGGACACCCAGCAGGAATCTGCCCCTCCGCTCCCTGCTGTCACTGTCACGCACTGCCGAAGGAGATGCAGATGACCATGCTCAGATGCTTCTGGACATCCAACCAAGGACACTGGGACAAGTGGCCATGCTTTCTAACAAAATGTCTGCAATGCCAGCCTTTGTCACCCAGACCCCTCCAGTGACCTCGGTGGGGACAGCCAGGGAAATGACGTGGAGAGAACTCTCCAGGGCAGTGCAGGCCCAGGAGAGCAGCTCTGTCGTTTCTCAAGAGGATCTGGATGGGGAGACAACGGGTCAGCAGCTGGATGGTCTCTCGGGTTCTCATGCTGCCGGGAGGAACAGGGGCCCACTGCTCAGGGGAGCCTGGTTCCCACCATCATAGACCCCATGGCAGGTTCTCCGGTGGCCACAGTCCTCATGGCTCTTGTGTGAAGGCAAGAAGGCAACTGAGAAGCTCAGGAGGATTTGAGTGTGTGGGGAGTGAGGTGTGAAATACGGCAGCCCCGTTATCCATGGCTTCAGTCACTGGAGGTCACCTGAGGCCCAACAATATTAAATAAAAATTTCTGGAAAAAAATCGTTTCCATTGTGTGAGTGATGGAATCCCATGCGGTCCCACCTGGGCAGGGCCGCCATTTGTGCAGCATATCCATACTGTGTACACTACCTGCCTGTTAGTCCCCTGTTAGCATCTCCAGTAGTGGATTGACCTTGGTCACATTGCTTGTGTTCAAATAACCATTTTCTTACTTAATAATTCCCTCCAAATGCAAACTCTTATTATAGGATTTTGTTAACATTGTTCTATTTTACTATTATTGTTAATTTCTTACTGTGTCTAATTTATAAATTAAACTTTATCATAGGACTGTCATTATAGGAAAAAAAAATTCATTTAGTGTTCAATACTATCACCTTTTGGGCATCCACTGAGGGTCTTGGGCAGTGTCCCCTGCAGATAAATGGGGGCTGTGGTACCTGTCTGGCTACTCTGTAGAGTGACCTAAGACTAGAGGGGAGGCAAGGGAGCAGGAGGTCATGGTCACCACCCAGGTGAGATGGTACCTCAGAGTAGATTGGTGTGGGCAGGGGTGGGGACAACAGAGGAGATTCGGATCTATTGTAGAGGCAGGTCCCACAGGGACAGCAGTGCACTGGGAGTGGGACCAACAGAGGTGGAGCACTGAATGCTGGTGGGTGCCGTGGGGAGGCCGTTGAGGTGTGGAGGCCACAGGGTTGATCTCCAGCACACTGGAGACAGTTATGGTGAAATTTGCTGAGGTGGCAAAGGGTAGGAAGGGAGCCAGCTGGGAGCAGGAAAGAGACGATTGTCTCTGCCATGCCTCGCTGGAGGTGCCTATGACACTTCCAGACGGCACATCCAATGGTCAACGGATGTGCCATCTTGAAACTCAGAGGAAAGGCATGGATAGGAGACATAAATTTGTGAGTCATTAGCATTCTAATGGCATTTAAAGCCATGTGCTGGTTCTCCATTGTGGCTCCACTGCCCGCTCTTCATGAGGGAACCAGGAGGTATTCACTGGGTCCCAGCAGCAAAGAGACTGCATGATCAGAAGGGGACGTAAGTGCTAGGCTGACTAATGGCCCCCAAAGATACAGGTCCTGGTCCCTGAGGGTGTAAGTGTTCCCTTGTCCAGCAAAGACTTTTCAGAATTGATTAAAGATCTTGAGGTGGGGACATTGTCCTAGATTACTCCAGTGGGTCCTAAATCCAAGCACAAATGTCCTTACGAGAGAGGAGTAGTGAATTTTGACCAAGACAGAAGAGAAGGTGGGTGGACCTGGAGACAGACTGGAGGGACATGTCTGTGTCTGTGCCACGGGAGGCCTCAGGGGCTGGAGGAGGCAAGGGATGGAGTCTGAGCTCCTGCCTCTGGAGAGACAGTGGCCCTGCTGAACCTTGATTGCCGCCCAAGGATACTGGCTTGTGGGACTTTCTCAAGCTGCTGAGATTGTGGTAACTCATGCAGCAGCAATATAATGGAGGAGTCATTCGTGAACGTTTGGACAGAGTGTAGGGACATAGTGAAACTCTGAGAGGAGCCTGGACCACAGAGCACCCCTAGGGCCTGTGAGATGAGGGAAGGGGCCGCCTCCAGAACCTGGTAGGAGAGAGGACAGCCAGAGGCTGAGAGGAGCAGCCCCTTCCCCCCAGGGCCATGGCCAGCTCTGAAGGTGCACCAACCTCCTGCTGAGGCCCCTCAGGACAGACCTCCCAGCAAGAGGGAGCACAGAGAGGCCCTGTAGTCTGGCTGAGCCTGAGGCCTCATCTGTCTAAATGGCTCTGAAGGGTTGTTGTTTTAATTGCGTTCACGTGAGCAACGCCCCTTCCATAGAGCAGCTGCTCAGTAAATGTCAGATCATAACAAGACTGATGACTGACGCCTCAGATCATAAATCACCTGAACACAGGGGAGCTCAGGAAGCACAAGGAGGATTGTAAATGGGCTGGCACGTGATAAAGGGCGGGGCAGGCCACCTTCCTGGAACAGGGAGCATTTGTAGGAAGAGCAAGTTTTGAAATCTTTGGAAAATGTCCATCTTTTTAAAAATTGCCAATCCATGAAATTCAAGTCACTTGCATCTGGGTTCTTTGTTAGGAGATTTATGTGTTTGTCTTTGTGAAATCTGAAGGACTTGACGGATGCTGCCTGGACTTGTGGAATAGGCAGGTGCAACCCAGGCCGCCCTGTGTCCCGGGACACCTGCTAGTCACCTCGCCTTCTTCCTCACGGTTGCACGCACTCAGGTTCCTGTCCCGCCTGTCAGTGTGCCACCGAAGCTCCGTCTGTGCTCTGCTCCTTCCTGTGATGAGGAACACCTCCGCATGCTGTGGTTGGTGACAGCGCTGAAGACCCAGGCGCGACGGGGCTGCCCACAGAGCGCCACACAGCCTTCTGCCAGCTGGCCGACCTCCCTCCCCCCGGGGCCCTCCGTGTCATCACACTCTGATCCCTCCAAGAGCCAGAAGACGCGTGGCCATCGCCACCTCTGAGCCCGTCCACAGCAGCGGCAGCGGCTCTCTGATGACGGCTCTGGTGAGCTCCCTGAGCACATCCACCTGTGGTGCGGAAGTGATTGTCCCCAGCTTGATGGACACCATCTGGGCACCGGGACTAGGAGACCCTCCCTGACTGAGCCCACACGGGAAACGAAAGCAGGGGAGAAAGGCAAGAAACGGGAGCCAAAGATTTCCTAAAAAGGCTACAGCTGTGTGTGCATATGTGTGTGTGTGTGTGTGTGTGTGTGTGTGTGTGTGTGCGCGCGTGCGCACGTGCACGTGTGTGTGTAGTGGCGTGTTCGTGTGCCTGTGTTTTAGCAATGCTAGGACAACATGCTTGCTTCCTGCCCTGCAGGACAGCTGCTCCAGGGAGAGCCGCACTGACAGGGTCCCGACAGCCTAGGGGGAGAGGGGTGGCGTGGGGACCACGGAGCGGGTCCAGTGAGCCAGCGCCACATCCTGCAGAGCAGACAAAGGTGGGTGGGGCGCGAGGCTCCGGCGAGGGCAGAGCGGCTGTGGACTTCTTTTGGCTGTGGTTGATGATTTACGAATCTCACTAATTCAGAGACTTAAGTTGGTCGATTGAATTTAACCCAAGAGCCAGATTTGAATTTCTAATCATCTAGTTCTTTAATTGAAAGTTGAAAATAGAGAGTTTAGGTAAGAAAATAAAACCTCCCACAGATCCCTTCAGGATCTTCGCCACTTCCTCTCTGGCTGTGGAACCTTTGTCCTGGCTTCTGTTCACTCCTGGATCAGGGAGACCTGCTCTTAGTCTTCTTTTGCAAAAGCATCTATGACTAGCTCTCCACTCAGGTGCTCCAGAGATGTGGAAACAGCCCTGAAGTCCACATCTGCCCAAAGGAGAATCGGGGCCCAGCTTCCCCCACAGGAAGGCTCAGGACACATTCTTCCCAGAATCCAAGAGCACAGGAGGGGCAGGGAGAGCTGGAGAGCTGGTGTGCCTACATGCACAGAAGATTCTGGAATGGACAGTTGTAAGCTGGTACCCGCGGCTGTCTTTGGGATGTAAGACTGGGAAGGACACGTTCATGTATTGTGCATGCATGGTCTTTGCTTTTGAAAATGTCGAGGAGCATAAAATGACAGCTGGGTCCATTCACTCATTCACGGTGTCTCCCAGGCCAGGTGCCTGGGCAGGGTGTTCGGGTCAGGAGCCGGGGCTTGCCCTCTGCCCCTCCTGTTTCCTCTGTACAGACTCCCAGGCTCTGAGCTGGTCACCGCCCTGACTGGGAGATCCCAAGGATGAACGATGCCATGGAGACTCATCCTGCCCCACGGCACTTTCTCCGTCTTTTAAAGCCTGCTCCACCTACAGCCCCAAGAAGTTTAAAGTAGATTTTTAAAAAGGACATGGTACAACTACTAGCTTGAGGAGACAAACCCACCAGAAGTGGCCGGAGGGACATCTGTGCATCCTGCTCAGTCATTGCAGGTTTGTGGCCCTGGGTGGTATTACCTGTGCTTGGAAAGTTCTGGTGCAGGCCCAGTGGGGGCCTGGGACCATCAGGTGGAGACTGTGAGGAGCTGACTCCAGTAGGGATTGCTCAGCCATGTCAGTTGGCTGGGGGCAGTGCTGGTGACCACTGTCCTGAGAGCCCTCCTGTAGAACCCTGGGTATACCGCTTCCTCTCACTGTTGTAAAATTTAACACAAATGTAGAGGCTGAAACCAACCCAAATTCATTGTCCTACGAAGCCCACAGGTCAGCAGGTTAGCCAATTTGGCTGAGCCTCTGCTTAGAATCTCACAGGCCAGAGTCAAGGTACTGGCCAGCCATATCCACTGGAGGCTCCAGGAAGAACCGCTTCCAGGCTCATTCAGGTTGTGGAAGGTCCAGGTCCCTGCAGTTGGGGCTGAGGTCCCAAGTGCTGGCTGTCTGTCAGCTGAGGCTGTCTCCAGCTTGTGGAAATTACTGGAGGCCCTGGTCTCTGGCCCCCACCCTTTGTCCTCGAAGCCACACAGGCCCTGGCTCATGGCCTCCTTTCTCTGTCCTCCAAGTTGGCAGTGACAGGTGGAGTCCCTCTTGCACTTGGCTTCTCTGCCTCTTCTTTCTTTCCAGGGCCCGGTGATTACCCTAGGTCATCTCTCATCTCAATCTCACACATCCCCAAGTTCCCATTGCCATCTGAGGTCACATTTACAGGCTCAGAGGACTGGGGCCTGGACATCTGTGGGGTCATTTTCCAGCCCACCACCTCTGGTGAGACCCTCTGGCTGCAGTGGGCAGTCCAGAGAGAAGGTCAGGGAGTGAGGCTCAGCTAACTCACTGCCTCCTTGACCAGGACCCCAGATTTGTTGCTTAGCAATCCTGTCCACTCTCCTCAGTGGCTTCGACCAGAATGACTGCAAGTTCACCCAGTGAAGCCAGGAACAAAGGGAAGCTGCCGGGCATGAGCGGAAACCACCATCTCACAATCGTGCCTGTTTGGGGCCTGTTCAGAGACTGATGATCCTCAGAAATGCAAATTTCTAGCTTAGTAATTATGTATAAGTTTAATTATAAATCCAAGCAGGTTGGTAATAGTGTTCTGGCCTCAGGAAGTATCAACCCAGCGTAGCTAAGTTCACCACCAGGTGGCCAAACGACAAGGGTAAACAGGAATACAGCAGACCTCTTCTGTTAATTAGTCTTTTAATTTTTAGCAACTTTGCTTTTAGTTTAGGCCCAGAAGTGAAGCAATCGCAAAATGTTTTTCCAATCACCATCAATTTATACAAACATATTTATTAATAGACCCAAATTATAGTTTAAGAAGTCAAGAGCATTTGAATGTATATTTAGCAATTGATGTTTTAGTATTTTGACTTACAAACAAATCAGATGTCGTCTCTAACAACACATTTATAAATATCCCTTTAATGTTAAATCTAATTTACTCATTTTCAATGGTTAATTTTAGGTTACCATGGAAAACAAAATGTAAGATAAGCCTAGTTAACTTCTTAAGCCCATCTTATTTGTCAAGAAAAAATTATAAAGCAATGTACATTAAACTTTAAATACTTTACAGATGCCAACTTTGATTGATTGACAACCTAGAAAAATATGTGGGTTAGTAGTTTTAAAGACAGCTTTACTCTTATTTTATCAACGCATTTAAATTATTTGTCCAAGATTTAAGTCACATGAACTAAAACACACTTGAATCCTTTTCTTAAAAAAATTTACGAGCACTCATTTTTCCGTAAACCAGTTTGGTACCATGCAAACGCCACACAATACACACATGTACACAAACAAAAATATAAGCAGACGAAGGTTCTACAGCTTTCGTCTAGGCGTAGCATCGGCCAGGGTGTTTTTATTTATTTTTTTCTCCGTTACCCATGGTCCAGGTATCCACTTTAACCAAGAAGCGGAAAAGAAAGTGTCTCTTGAGACAGGCAAACGAAAAGAAGCGAAGACCAGCCTCTTTTAAGATTTGCTGCTCCCTGAATAGAGTGCAGGCCAGATCCAGAATCCCGGAAGCCAAAACAGTCTGCCACAGATGTCCTTAGTGTGCTGTGAGGAGCAAGAGGTCACAGCAGAGGGCACAGACTGGGAAGGCCTGTGCAGCTGGGATGGTGGGGCAGGGTCCACCCATCATGTTGGCCACTGCGTCGATGGTTCAGGCGGCCACTTGTCCACCCATGAGGCAGATCCATGTCGGGCGTCACCACTGTTTATTTTCCTCCTTAGGACCTTTTGAAGGGGAAGAGCTTTTTCTCTTTCCTTTATCCCAAGTGAGTTTGAGAGTTAGCCCTTGGATAACTGATTAAGAAAGCACACCCTTTAGTAATCAGCTTTTTTTTTTTAAAAGACAGGAATGAGAAAAACCCAGATGGTCAGATCTCTGTCCATTTTTTCCCATTTACAGAAAAAGCCTTCATTCTCTAATTTATATTGGGATCAAACCATGTAACAGAAAAAAATCAATTTCCTTTTTTCTTTTAAAATTGTTCTGCCTTAAAACATTTCCAATTATTGAATAGGCACCAAAGAGGTGAATTCTTGGGGATATACATGGAATTACCCATAATCTTCAGTGATTTTCTGAAAATAACATCAACAACAACAACAGGCCTAAAGGTACTCTCCTAATCTCCAGCTGGAATTGGACTTTTAAGTCTGTCCCATATTGTATCAGAATCACACCTTTTATGTCTGTCCCATAAGGCAGCCTCCAGGCTACTCTGCGAGTCCCCAAAGGGATCAGACTTTTAATTCTGTCCCAAATTGTTTGTAAATCATTGGAAGTTCCAGTGATATGGTTCCCCGATGCAGTTTTCAGGGTGGTGGATCACCCCACCTTGGCCTCAAGAAAAGAAGAAGAAGAAAAAAAGCCTAAGAAGAACATCCTTAACACCTGGAGGAACCTAGGTACCCTTAAGGACTTAAGAATTTCTTGCTCTTATCTCTTAAGTAGTGAGGACACGCACCCCCTGTGGGGCTCAGAGGCGCTATGGGACCGCAGTCGGATGTTTTGGTAGAGATCGGCTTGAAGTTGACCGTCGAGGGCAGAGAGGTTTAGCTGGTGCGACTAATGGGACTATGCAGATAGTTTAGAGGGGACTGAGGGAGTGAGGGACAGGGGTCATCCTCAGGACGTGGATTCACAGGGCTGAGTGACAGAGATGCAGAGTGGACTCCCCGAAAGCCCCGGGAGCCAGCCACAGCTCTGGGCCCTTGGGTCAGAGGACCCATCCCTTTTCTGCTTCATCCCTTCGAGCTGGGGCTTTGCTGGTTACCAGGGAAAGTGTCCTGGCTATCCCCATACCCAGGGAACACCTTGGAAAGTGTCCCCTGTCCTCGGTTGGCCTCACGAGGTTGGAGACAGTTCTGGCTCCTCCCTGGGCTCCAGCCATCATGTGAGTTCCACGTTCCAGGGCGCTGTCTTCGTTGTCTCTTGTGGGGTGCCTGCCCTGTGCCAGGCAGCACCCGTGAGGTTACCAGAACTGACCCTCCCATGAGCTCTACGAGGAAGCATCAGTGCTCCCTTTAAACCGGGAGGGAACGAAGAACGGGGAGGGCAGGTTATCTGCCCAGGACCATCTGTAGGGAGGTGGGAAACCTCTGTTCCCAGTTCCCTTCCTCTGATTCCAGCTGACATTTCTCACCCTCAGGGGTTAGCACAGGCCCTCTCACCTGTGTCAACCACAGGTGCCCAGAGTTCTCGCACACGAGCCTCTGCAGATCCGTCTTGAGACAGGAGGAAGAACACGCAGGTGTGACACAAGGGGACACTCGCCACACCCGAGTGAAGGACTGCCCTCCCTGAGGCAGACAGGAGCACTCTTGGCCTCACTGGGGTCGAGGTTTAAAGGTTCATGGGTCTACAACGAGCCTTTGGGCTCCACTGTCCTGTGCACCTGGCTGGCTTATGGCTGGTTCACCAAATGAGGGTGAATGCTTCCTGGGCAGTAGCTTCTAGAAAGCACAGTCTGGCTGCCATAGCTGAACTCTCGCTGTCCCATCTTACTCTCCAGATCTTATTTAAAGGACAGAAGAAATATTTAAAGAACGAAGTCTTCAAAATTTACTGGTGGGATCCCAGAGTGGTGTTATGTTATTTCCTCTTTTTTCATGTATGTTTAGAAATGATTGTATTTTAAAAACTAACAAGAAAGAAAAGGAGAGGAAGGAGGAGACGATCGCAATCCTGGAGATTAGGGCACCAATAACACAAGGAGAATTTCAAAATCTACGAGCATGGGAGGCCAAGCAACCGGGGTGAGAGAGTGCAGTCAGGCGTCCTCGACGATTCTCGGCCCAGCAGGGCGAGGCCGGGAGCGTCTGGAGCTCAGAGGCAGTGAACTAGTGGAGCGAAGCGGAGCAGCCTGGGCTGAGACAGCAGTCAGCTTCTAGCAGGTCCCCGGGCGGGCCTGCGCAGCTCTGGGGTCCTCACTAAAGCATCAGTCCATGGTGGGACGAGGACTGTCCTGCCACCAATTCTAGCTCCATAGGGTGAAGGGCAGGTTATTCCTACCTGGCAGGGAAAGCCCCGAATTCTGCACTTCTCCATGGATGGTCCTTGCAGGGGACAAGAGGGCACTGGTGGCTCAGACTCACGGGCCTCACCAGGCCCTCTGCAGGAGAAGCTCGGTGGGTGGGTGGGTGCTGGTGGCTCGCCCTACAAGCGATGCCACACTCACTAACCCCCTCTGCCTCTGGTTCCCTGCATCTCCCTTCCTCCACTGAAGACACTGTCCAGCCCATGCCACTTCCCCATCCACACGAACTGAAGAGAAGTCCCCTCGGGCGAGTGAACATTCACCTCCTTGCAGCTGGGGACAAGCCAACCCCCAGTACACCCAGCCAGGTTTGCCCCCCAGGGGTCTGCACCGGAGGATGGAAGCAGATGCTCCATTTTCAAAGATGCTCACAACGGTTACTATTATTGATTGCATCGAGATCTTCATCGATAGATCTGATTTCACAAGAATCTCAAGACAGGCTGGGGACGCAGCTCTGTGTTGGAGCATTTACCTCGCATATACAAGACCCTGGGTTCAATCCTAGCACCCCCTCAAAACATCATAAGACCCTGGAGGAAAACCAACTTCCTGCAGCAAGCAGCCTAGCAAATAGCTTGCAAGGAAATATGGTCAATGCCAGAAAAAAAAAAAGTCAGTTTTCAAAGGTCTAATTAATATCCACAGAGAATTTTAAGAATCAGTACTGCACTCATTAAACAAGAAGAGGCTGCTATGAAAATGATCAATGAGAGGATAATAAGCAGTTCTTGGAAATTAAAGACAATAAAACAAACAGCAGTGATGATAATCTATACAAAAGGACTCATGGAAGAGCTGGAGGGTAAAACGATGTAGCTGAAAACAAATCAGCAGTTTAGAACACAGAACATAAAACAAAATTACAAAGGAGACAATGTTGCAATAAATGATCTGGAAGAAATTCACACTTAGTGGGAAGGGGAGACTTTTATTTTTAGACAATTGTTTGAATTGTCTACAGTGAGCATGTGATATTTTGTAATTTTATAAAAGTAATAAGTATGAATTTGAATCTTAGGTTCCCCTGAGAAGGCTCTGTTTGAGCACCATTAGAAGGTGTCAGATGTTCACCAACATGTCAACAGCTCTTTTCTCTAGGTGGTGGAATCTGATAAACTGCTTTGCTTCAGTAAGCAGGCTTTGTTCTTACAGAAAACTCTAAGTTGTTATTATGGTTAGATATGAGGTATCCCCCAAAAAGCTCATGTATGAGACAATGCAAGAAATTTCAAAAGTGAACTGATTATTATGAGAACTTTAACCTAATCAGTGCTTGAATCCACTGACAGGAATTAACTAGCAGGTGTGGAAAATAGTTCAGTGGTCCATTTTCAGAATACAGTAATTAGCCTTAAATGTAAAAGTATGATGTTAGAAAGGCAGCTGAAGGGGAAATAGAGCAGAATGGAAAATTAGCTGCTTAGTTAATTTATTTACACAATAGCACTAGGGATTTGCACTAGGGATGCAGCAGATGCAAAATCCATGTGCCCAAAGCCCTTGACACACAGGAAGTGGGGTAAGGGCGGCCTGATACTAGAGACAGAAAACTCTCTGTTAAGAAACAGTAACTTACTCCAGTCAGAATGGCAGTTATAAAGAATGCAAATAACAATAAATGTTGGCGAGGATGTGGGGAGAAATGTACTCTCATACATTGTTGGTGGGACTTCAAATTGGTGCAACCACTATGGAAAGCAGTATGGAGATTCCTTGAAAACTTGGAATGGAACCACCATTTGAGTTATCCCACTCCTCGGTCTACACCCAAAGGACTTAAAAACCGCATATTACAGTGACACAGTCACATCCACGTTTATAGCAGCTCAACTCACAAAGCCAAGCTATGGAAACATCCTAGTTATCCTTCAAAGGATGAATGGATAAAGAAAATGTGGTGTATATATTCACAATGGACTATTACTTAGCCTTAAAGAAGAATGAAATTATGGTATTTGGTGGTAAATATATGGAACTGGAGAATATTGTGAAATAAGTGAAATAAGCCAATCCCCAAACCCAAAGGCCAAATGTTCTCTCTGATTTGTGAATGCTAACCCAAAACAGGGGAGACGGGGGAGGGGAATAAAGAAATAGATTGGACTGGACAGGGGGTAATGGAGTGTGCAGGGAGGGGAACAGGAAGGACAGTAGAATTAATTGGTCATGCTTTTCCAGCCTTGTATTTGCATATGGACCAGGTTAACTCCACATTAGTTACGGCCACAGGAGCGGGAGCCAAATAGAATGAACTGCACTTATGGAGGTATATTCTGCCAAAATACATCCTACTGTCGTGAATAACTAAAAATAAACATTTAAAATAGAAAGAGATAGTAACTGAGGCAAAGAAGGAAGACCTGTCTGTGTGCACGTCCGAATGGAAGAATTTCCCACCACAAAGGAACAAAGGGAGGTGGAAACAGCTAAAGGGGCATTTCTTCAAATGACCCAGTAGAAGGCAGTAAAACCCAGGCGACATTCAGGAAGACTGCACTCCAGAGTACTCAGCCAATAAGGAACCAGGGGAGGGACCTGGCGCAGGAGGAGATACAATGCTGCTGCTGACACCCCGGGCATGCCTGACCCCCAGGCACCCCATCTTGCAGGACCAACATGAATGCCTGGCTTTCTCTGTGCCTTGGACTCTCGGTCCATTCTTTGGGTTTGGACAGGTGGGTTGTTTCTCACTGCAGGTGGGGTGTGGCTGGAGGAGGTGGTCATGGGCCGTGCCTTTGGGGTGTATATTTCTTCTTGGTGAGAACTCTTTCTCTCTCTGCTTCCTGGTGCCGTACTCCCAGTGACTTTCCTCCGCCACACTCTTCCGCCATGATGTTCTGCCTCTCTTTGAGCACCAAGCAATGGAGTCAGCCATCTATGAACTGAGACTTCTGAAACCATGAGCCTCAAATACATTTTTCCTCCTCTAATTGTTCCTCTCAGGTCTTTGGTTGCAGCAATGAAAAACCTGACTAAAACTGAAATTGGTACCAAGAAGTGGGGTCATTGCTGTGACTAACCTGACCATGTGGTTCAGAAGCTTGAGGAACCTTTTGGAATTTGTGGGAGGATTCTGAAAGGCTTAGAGACAAAGCTGGAAAAGTTCTAGACTGTTTTACGTGGAGCTCAATGGGCAATTCTGGTGGGAGCTCAGAAGACCAGAATGCTAAAGGGACTCGGCCAGTAAAGACAGGGCTCGTGAGGTTTCGGAGGAGAAGAAGGACTCTATCTGAGGCCACTCATGCTGTGTTCCGGCAGAGAAGTTGTCTGCATTTTGCCTGTGTCCTGAGACTTTCTGTGTGGTTAAATTTAAAGGTGATGCACTTCTTAATCTGATGGAAGAAACTTGTAGGCAGCCTAGTATTCAGGCAGTGGCATAAATAATGCGGGCAGCTTTTAGCCAAGTTTATTGTGCAAATTGGGAGCAGAAAGCAAAACATACTTGCAGTTTGACTGGAAAACTGCAAGTAACACTGGGGCTAAGGAAGGTGTGGCTGTTGAAGTCATTATAGCCACTAAAGAGACACTGCTAAAAACACCACTCAGAAACAAGAGGAAAAGTGACTTGAGGGTGTCTCAGGAATTGGCAAGACCACACCCATCTCAGGCTCCAGGGGACAAAGCAGAAATGCCTCTGGTCAGAGGCCAGTGGGGCACCTGCTCACACAGAGGGGCCTGGGAAGGTGTTTCACCATGCTTAGCCAGGGCCCTGGAGGCTTGGCTACTGCTCAAGATGGTGGCAGACCTTAGCAGCACCCACGTGGTGCTGGTTCTGCAGGAATGCAGAATGCTGGAATTAGGGGTTCATGGAGGCTCCCATGGAGAGGGGAGGCCAGGCAAAGGGCAGCAGGGTTGGAGTCCCTGGGACACCTCCTGAGACGGCAATGCATGGAGATGTGAGGAGGAGGCTGCGGCTGCAGTGAAGACCCCCAAGATCAAGAAACGCTAGACCCTGGAACAGCCACTGAGGAAAGTGCAGGAGTTGAGTAGAGACAAGCCAGCGAAGAGGCCATGCAGACTGCAACGGGGCAGATCTGTGCGGGTCCTGTGGAGAGCAAGTCACCATGCCTTGTGCCCAGGCGCCGGTGTGCGGCACAGGACTTGTTTGCCCAGCTGGATTTCGGTCTTGCTTGGTCCCATCCCTTCTTTCTATGCCCCTGTTTCTCCCTTTTGGACTGGAACTGTTTACCCCGTGCCTTTTATATTAGCTATATGTAAACGGCTTTTGATTTTTACAGGGTCTCACCCTGAGTGCACAGAGTCTCACGGGAGACTTTGGACTTGGATTTTTAGGCAATCTTGAACTACTAAGACTATGGAGACTCCTAAAAATGGACTAGATGTATTCTGTATTGCGAGATGGGCATGAGCTTTTGGGGGCCAGGGGCAGAATGTTATGGTTAGATATAAAGTGTCCCCCAAAAGCTCATGTATGAGACAATGGAAGAAATTTCAGAGGTGGACTGGCTTATGATAATCTTAACCTAATCAGCACATTAATCCACTGACATGGATTGACTGTAGGAGGCAGGGTGTGGCTGGAGGAGGTGAGTATTGGGGTGTGCTTTCGGGGTCTATATTTTGTCATGGTGTGGAGCTCTCTCTCTCTCTCTCTCTCTCTCTCTCTCTCTCCCTCCCTCCTGGTGCCATGTTCTGAGTCACTTTCCTCCACCACGCTCTTTCTCCATGGTGTTCTGCCTCACCTTAGACAATGAGCAATGGAGTCAGTCATCTATGGACTGAGACTTCTGAAACCATGAGCCCCAAATAAACTTTACTCCTCTAGTTATTCTTGACCAGGCCTTTTGGTCACAGAGGCAAAAGAGCTGACTAGCAGTTGCCCAGGCTGGTGACTGGTTTGCATTCCTAATGGTATATGACACCAGGGAACTGGGAGTGGCTCACTTGGAAGGAACTAGGCGCTGGGTGCTGGGTGCCATGTGCTGACTTTTGAGATGGGAATCGGTTGAGCCAAGGATCTAGAGAAGGTGTTCCCTTCAAAGTCCCCTGCCAGCTTGGTTTCCCTCTGGTCACTGTCACATTGCAGGGTCAAGGCCCTCTCCTTTTCCAGCTTTGAGGGGGCCACGATCAACCTTCACTTCTAGTTAGCGAACCTGGGAGAAAGTCCTGGCAGGCTCTGCTCAGGGAACCCAGTGCTGACTGCAGTTTGCTTTTATTATGATTTTTATGTCACCTGAAATCTCTTCACCCTCAATGATGTTTGGGAAGAATGATCAGTTAGTTATTGCTGTGTAACAATCCAACCCCAAACCTAGTGACACGAAATAACACTCATTCGCGGATCTCCTGAGCCTGCAGCTTGCCCAGACAGGTTCCAGGGGCAAGCTGGCCGAACCTGACTGACCCGCACTCTCAGCCCAGAAGACCCAGCTCTCTGGGTTCCGCTCAAGCCACTCAGTGGAGCTCTCACAGTGGAGAAGGCTCCAAGCGCAAGCGCAGAAGCACACACACCTCGAAGCCTGGGCTCCCAACCAGCTCCTGCTGGCTAACGCGAGTTCCCAGAACAGTCTGCATCCAGGGGACGTGGAGATACCTTCCAACTCGTGGAGCAAAGAGTACAAAGTCACAATGTGGAAGGGCCTAAGGAAAGTGCAACTGTGTCCACTTTATGCTTTGAATGCAGCCCTTGCTGCTCAGCCTCTGCAGCTGATTTTTAAAATGGACATGTTTCTTTCTCCTCTCTCCCTGCTCCTCCCTAACCTCAGGGGAAACAGGATCCCCTTTCCTCCCCCTCCTAGGCAGAGACTTCTGTCCCTGAGTACACCACCCTCTAGACTTTGGGGATGGCACCAGAAGATCTCAGAAATGCCTGTCTCCCAAACGAACCAGTGAATTGCAACTCCAACAGAGACCGTGTGGAATGGGACCTTTGCGTCACCTCTTTGAAAGCCCCCTGTTCCTGCAGAATCCCAGGAGTCCTCTGTGTTTCTCCTTTACTAGCAAAGCAATAAAACTTCTTTTTCCTTTTTCTCAAAACTGCATCCTTGTTGTTGGATTGGCATCAGGGACAAGGACCGAGCTTTTGACAGCAAATTGGGTAGAAACTTGGGTCCACTGTGGCAATCGGTCTCCTGAAGGCCGACTGCGTGCCCCTCGGCTGCCCATATTCCCTGCGTGTGTGTGGAACGGGGAATGTGGCGGTCACTTGGTTGAAAACCGCCATTCTGCCATCGAAGTAGTTTTTGGTGCTTAGAAGTAAATCTTGGTGGGAGCCAAGTCCCCTCTCTGCCTGGTCCGGGGTTCCTCCCTTTTTCTACCTCAATCTGTCTTCTCTTTCTCACTCCTGTCCCAAGGACCCCTTTCTCAGAAGGCTGGGTGTAATGTACAAAGCTGCTCCCCCGCCCTTTCTGTTGCAGCCTTTTCCACGCCTCCCAACCACTTGTCAGTCTGTGAACATCCTAGCTAGATGCTGGTTCATCAGTCAGCTTGCAAGTGTCCTTCTCCGATATTGGTCCCCTGTTAGCCTGGCGGGATTCAATGGCTTTATTGTAGCTACCCCACCATCTTTCCTCATCCTTCTCTCTCTCCTACTCACTTTCTCTATCCTCCTGGCTTTCACACTCTTTCTTGCACGCGCCCTTTCTCTTTCCCTCTCTTTTCCTCTCATTTTCTCTCTTACCCTGCAGGGAGACACTCTGTTTGCTTAATAAACTCCCTTATGTGATTTCCCGTGTCCTGTGTGGTTTTCGTGGGATCCCTTACACTGGGGAGACTCCAGCACCCCAGACTGTCCTGTCACAGGCTCGTGATGCACCCAGCTTCTGGTGCAGAGGGTCAATGTGCGCTTCCCTGGCTGGTTCTGACCGCCTCTTGGGATAGCTTTATGGCTTTATTGCTCTAAATGACTTTCCTACCAAAGGGAAGAGGGAAAGAGCCATGGAGCAAATGGGGGGCATCCGCTGGGCTCACCATTTAAAACACTGAGCTCTTTTTATTTGGGGATGAAAAGAAAGCAGATGACAGACGGGGAGTGTCTTTGGAAATGTGGAATCCTGTCCACAAAGCAGCTCAGCAGCTCCTCCGGTGTTAAGATTCTGGCCATGGTTCCTGGTGGTGGGCTGCAGATGTGCCCTCTTCTCCCTGGAATAGAAAGAGCAAGCACTGCTTCCTCCTCAGTCACCCGGTGGGGAACAATGTGTCCTTTCCTTCCAGGCTCCTCCCCAGCCCCACCAGGACAGTGCCAAGGCATCTGGCTCCTCTGCATAAAGGAAGATTAATGACTGAGACCACAAGAGGGAGTGTTGTTTTGCCAGCCTTGTTCAAACTAGTGGTTAAAATACTTTCTTTCACAAAGGGCAACATTGCCCAGGGCAACAAAAAGCCCTTCTGAGGAGATGTTCCTTCCCTGCTGGAGAAAGACCACACACCAGGAAACAGCCACTCCCCCAGTCAATGCCCCAGCTGCGCAGGGTCCAGATTCCTCAGCCACAGCCCCAGCTGCCAGGAAATCAGAACTGCACGCGGAGAAGCCAGGTGAGACAAACCCCATCGGCCATGGTCAGAAAAACACTCAATCTGTAGCCAGGTGCAGGGCGCACGCCTGTAATTCTGCGTTGTCAGCAGAGGGGCAATAAAAGCGCTGAAGTTCACAATAAAGATGCCAGGAGCCAAGTGCTCCCAGGAGCCTCTCCCAGCAGTAAGTTGGCGGTACTGCAGGGTCACCAGGATAATGGCTCACCACAGCCAGAGGCTCACTCCAGGCACCAGCAACCGGCATCCAAAAGTGGGTGGGGAACCTCGCGCTGCCGGAGTCACTTCCCCGAGTCCTCTCCTGCCGGCTGCAGCACCCACGGGAGCCTCGGCAGCAGGGGCTGCGCAAGAAGCAAGGGAGGCCGCCAGAGGCGCCTGTGAGAGTCATGGCACCCACCCTCGCGCTCCTCCTGGAACCCCAGATACGGCCAAGGACCCCCGCCTTTGCCTTCCTTTCATCTCCTCTTTAGCTATGAACCTCCAAGGGCAAACGGAGCAGAAGACAAGGCAACAGCCAGAGCTCTGCAAGTCGAAGGACAGAGGAGCCAACGGCAAGGGAAGCAGCCAAAAGGAGAACAGGGCGCCTAGACTGGCCGCAGGGGACGGGGCCAGAGAGCAGGAGGCTCAGGGAGTGGCAGGACGCAGCACTGGGGAGGGGCGAGGGCAGCTGAGGATGGATGAAGCATAGAGACCACCATCTTCCAGCCCCACGCCCCTCTGATGGGTGACCAGGCCTCCGTCCTGGCAGAGCAGAGGCTGGCCTCGGTAGCGGGGGTACCCAACAGGCTTGGGATGGGGGAAAAGGTACCTCTGGGGTCAGGAGCGCCATCCTGAAGGCACCCAGAGGATAAGAGGACACCCCCTGCTTCTGCCAGGACCTCCAGTCTGAAAGCGACTCTCAGGTGTCCCACTCGGGGGGGTCACCCACAGCCCATGCCTAACTCCCCACCCCACCACGCAGGTTAGCTTCTTAGAGTATGCAGGCAGACAAATAAAGTAAAATATCAAAATCCAGAAGGTTAGCAAGCTGTGTCTTCCATGACACAGGAAGATGAGGCTTTAAGATGAATCCTAGAAACACAATTAATGTAAGGAAAGGAAAAGTGAAACACAATAGGAAAAACGGAAAAAGTGAACACAATAAATGTTCTAAAACTAAAGTCGAAAAAGAGCCCAGAACACTGGGAGCCGCCCAGGCCTCTCCCCTCTGGGGGGAGTGGCCTTCTTCTAGGGCTCCAGGATCAGACTGCTCTGTGGACTTGTCCAGAGCCACCTGGGGGCTGGCAGACACCAGCGCAGTTCCAGCCCAGGATTCCACACCTTCTGGGAGGAGAGGGAGGCACTTTCAGAGGCTGATGAGCTCAGAAAAATCACTTTCCAGTCACCCTTGGTGGGGACTTGCTGCACAGACCTGAGGGGGTAGAGCCTGGGGCCAGCCCTGCAGAGACCCGCTCACTCCAACAGCCATGGCTCCAGAAAGGAGTGGAAGGGTCCTGGAAGGGCAAAGCGCACCCAGAGGGGAGATAGGTAGCTGGGGGCAGGTGGGGCCATCAGGGCTAACCACGTGGAGAGGCGGGTGAGCAGGAACTGGGGCCGCTTTAATCCCAAGAAAAACGGAAGTTTCTGTGCCGCAGACCAGCTGCCAGCCAGGGCTCTCCAGGGACCAGACCTGGAAGGAAGGCTTAGGCTGTGGTGTGTGTGTGTGTGTGTGTGAGATTGTAAGTCAGGCAGGAGCAGGAGTGGGCGCTGGTCTTGAGGAGGAATTTCTGCCCCTCTGGAAACCTCAGTCCTGCACTTACTGTCTTTGAACTGATTGGAGGAGGCCCGCCCATGTTATTGAGGACAGTCTCCTTCGCCTAAAGCCAGTGACTGTGGGCATCAGTCACATCTGCAAAACACTCGACAGCAACCCCTAGGTTGGTCTGAACTAAAAACAGGGTACTCTCGCCTGGCCTAGGGAAACTGGCCATCACAGCTGGGGAGCGAGTGGCACTTTTATAGTGACCTGAACACCCACTCGGCCTCACCAAGGCTGCTGCACCTCTTCATCGGGAGGCGCGAGCAGCTGCGGCACACGCGTGCTGCTCAGGGAAGTGGACGAAGTCCAGCGACGCCCTCAGCCTCTGTCCGAAAGCCACAGACGGCGACCGGATGGATGGAGCCAGGGGCCATGTGATTCCCACGTGCAGGTGGACACCACAGACCAGCTGAGGTGGTGAAGTGGCTGCTTCTGGGAAGGAAGGGGGTCTGGGACCTGCAGCCTCTGTGTAAGCCTCGTGGAAGTCCTTACCTTTCAGACGCTGAGTGCGGGACCCTCGATAGCCCAGCAGCAGAACGCGAGATGGGAGCTGGCAGCCGGCCCGGGATCTTGCCAGCACTCCTCTGATCAGTCCCGCCTGGCTTTCTGCTGCTGAGAGGGTCTGCGCGGAGTGGAGGCCTCGCTCCTCCTGTGTGTGCTCCCAGGCTCCACTCCCAGCAACGCCCCAGGAAACTCCCAGTTCCTAGGGTGAGGTGGCTGCACAACACCAGCTGCCAGGGCCTGTCGGCTGTCTCAGGAATGGTCACTGCAAGTCCAGGTGGGGTTCCTGGTCAAACGAAGGGTCATCCCGCCATGGGTCTCCTGCCCCTTTCGAAACCACACCCAGTTGAGTCCAGGTACCGCTCAGTTGGGCAGGTGGGTCATGGGGCAAATGTGGCCTGTTGATGTGTGTCTGCTTGATGGGCCAAGGAGGCTTGGAAAGGCCCTGACTTCCTACAGGGACTCAAGACTGGGTCTCCTCTGAATTCACCGTGAGCCCCAGGGCCTACCCTTGATCCAGGAGACACTCTCCCCTAAAGCTCGTGGATAGCTTGCGTCAGGTTGATCGCTGTTTCTCAACACTTTGGATTAGAGTTAGGTTCAAGCTCATTGATACTGCACTGTCCTAACACCAGCAAAGTCTGGGGGCATCCTGACCATTTTGGCGTCTCCAGGCCTAGGAGCAGTCTGACAGACGCAGGTGCTTCTGTATGACTGCACGATCCGCACCGTCGGGGTCTTTCTCTTTATCTGCTTCCCAGGAAGGCGACCTCTGAGAGGAACGTCCAGACGCGGGTGGGTGAGCACGTGTTCAGTCCCCACTGGACAGCACACTCTGGGAACAGAGAGGAGTGATGTGCCGCGTAGGAACGCCGTGTGCGTGCGCTCGCCTGCCCCGGGCATTCAGACGCCTGCAGAAAGCCAGTCAGAGGGAGCGGTTCTTGCAGTGCCGGGCGACGAGCAGAACTGAGCTCTGGTCTCGGGGAGGAAGGCGGCTCTCCACCCGCTGGGTTGCCTCTGCAGAGCTGGCTGCAGGGTCTCTGGAAGCTGCGCCTGTGGGATTTGGGGAGGGGAGTAAAGGCTTGGAAGAGCCCAGGCGAGGGGAGTAGGGTGCGGGGGCGATGCTGGTATGTGAACTGCTGAGAAGCCTAAGTGTCAGGAGGAGCTGGGGACCCTGCGTACTTGTGCGTGGGTGAGGTCCTGCACCCCACCCTGTGCCAATGTGGGGAAGGGCATGTGACTGGCATGAGCTGGCTGAGCAAACTGAAGACGGGGCTGGCAAGCCAGAGCCCCTGAGACAGACCTAGCTGGCTGGGACACAGCAGGGCCAGGGCTCAAGGTCCTGGGGTGCTGGGCTGGAGCAGGGCTGAGAGCAAGTGTGGTCAGAGGGGGCGTCAGGGCAGGGGAAGGGGCCAGGGCTCACCCTGGGGTGAGCTGCCTGGGGTCAGAGGGGCCGAGTCTGGATCTGCTTAGCCAGGAGGATGCTGCTCTGCCCCATGCCACCTCCAACTCCGGGGGCCTGTGGGGGACGGAGCTCCACACGGGAGGGCAGAGCTGCTGCACCCACCTGGGAGGGTCCGTCCAGGCGGGGGGACGAGGAGACCATGCTTGCATGGGGCCTTTGCCATGCTGGTCTGGGGCTGCAGGGTCAGCGGAGGGTGGCTGGACACTCCGCAGGGAGCTAGGGACCCGTCAGAGGAGAGTTGAGGGGAACAGGAGTTGAGGACCCACTTGGGAACAGTGGGAGGGAGATGGGACAAGACCTGGTGGGTGTCTGGCAGCAGGTCTCCCACAGACAGGCCCAGGTAGGGAGGAAGAGGACCCAGGAGGGGCAGGTCTCCTGGAACCCAGCACACGCTGTGTACCGTCCAGCTCTGGGCATGCCTTGCTGGTCAGACAGCACGACCAGAGAGCCAGAGAGCCTGAACCCCAACTGCAACACGCAGCCAAGCAAGCCGCCCGCAGCCACGCCCACAGCCGGCTCCCGAGGAGCTGCGGCTCCCGGTCGCCTAGAGTCTCACTCCTGTTTTAGTTCTATTCATTCTATTTTAAGTTTGTAAAGCACCTCAAATCATTTTTAAAGGCCTGTGCAGGGCCTGAGTCAAAATAAACCAATTCACCATCCCCACTCTGTGCAATAAACAAGTACAGCCTGGTCCCAAATGACGAGTTAGCCTAATAACCAGCGATTATTAGTTACATGTTGAATTTCTTTGGGAATTTAAACATGAACTAAAACATACTGTTCCAATTTAGAGGACAGAGAAATGAGCATCCAAATTTAATATCCTTTTAAAAATATTTTTCAAAAATGGTGAGTGTGCCAGGCCCTGAGTCTCACACCTGCCGTCCCAGTGAGTCAGGAGCCTGAGGCAAGAGGGTCGCAAGTTCAAGGCCAGACTCAGCAATTTGGTGAGTCCCTGTCTGAGAATAAAAAATAAAAAGAGCTGGGGACGTGGCTCCGTGGCGAAACACCCCTGGGTTCAATCCCAAAGTGGGGTAAGAGCCATTCTCAGCGGGACGTTGGCATCCCTCCCCGCAAATGTCCACATCCCAGTCCCAGAGTCCTGACCCCTGACCGTTTTACCTACACCTTCAACTTTGCAGAGGTGACTGAGAGTGTTGGAAGGAGAGAGCACCTGCGATACCTGGGAGGCTCGAAGCATCACAGCGTTTTGTAAGAGGGAGGCCGACCTCAGAGGAGGCCATGTATGAAGAGGAGGCCAACCTCAGAGGAGGCCATGTATGAAGAGGGAGGCCAACCTCTGAGGAGGCCATGTATGAAGAGGGAGGACAACCTCTGAGGAGGCCATGTATGAAGAGGGAGGCCAACCTCAGAGGAGGCCATGTATGAAGAGGGAGGCCAACCTCAGAGGAGGCCATGTATGAAGAGGGAGGCCAACCTCTGAGGAGGCCATGTATGAAGAGGAGGCCAACCTCAGAGGAGGCCATGTATGAAGAGGAGGCCAACCTCAGAGGAGGCCATGTATGAAGAGGAGGCCAACCTCAGAGGAGGCCATGTATGAAGAGGGAGCGCGGGAAGGTGGAGGAGACAGCCGTGAGCCAGGGAAGGCAGGCCGCCAAGAGGCACCAGGGAGGGCAAGGAACAGTGTCCCCTGGAGCCACCAGAGGAAACGCAGTGCTGCTGACCCTTGGAATGTAGCCTCGAAGACCCACGTCAGACCTTGCCCTCCAGGCCTCCAGGACGTAGGCTTGTGTGCTCGAAGCCTCTGGCAGAAGCTATGGCAGAAACAAAATGTATTTTCTTGTGGTTGTTAATTGTTTTAAAATGAAATTGTGGATTGGCGTGAGCCCGTGTCAGCATGAAAGGTTGACCGAGGAAAGCGATGGTCTCTGAACGGATCCTGGCACTTCCTGTAGATCAGGCGTCCTCTCTGACCCCAGTCACTGGGGCACCACGCACACTGCCAACCCAGGAGAACATTCCACGCCACCAAAGCCAGTCACAGCCTTAGTGAAGAGAGGGCGGCTTCAGCTGAGGCCCGGGTCCAGCTCACTCACTGTACTGGGATGTCGGAGGGCCCCGGGCCCCTGAGGAGCTGCAGTTGAGGTCCTTTTGGTCTAGATCTTTCTGTGGCTGGGCCTCCTACTCCTAGGAGCTTCCGCCCTATCCGTGGCCGACAGGTGGTAAGCTCCTGGAGTTGGGTGCTTCCTGCAGAGTGCCGCTCAGCCCTTGGCCAGGTTCACGGGTTCTGGGGATTAGGATGTGGACGTCTTGGGCAGGCGGTGGGTGGGTGCTGTTGCAGGCTGAGCAGCTCTTATCTGAAACGCTTGGGACCAGAAGCGTCTCCTACTTCATGTTTTAGAATATTTGCATAGACATCATGTGGGGAGACTCAAGTGTAAGCACAAACTTCATTTGCTTCCTATTTGCCTTGGTAGGGATCCAGCTTAACACGACTACAACTGCCCTGGTCAAACCCACCATGTTGCCTACCAGGTGACCCTGCCTTGCCTTCCACACCCTGTGGGACCTAGTCGTTAAGGTAGCTAGCAAGCACTTTGTGCCAGATGAAGTTGCTTGACTGACTGGTTTGTCAATCATTTTTTAGAAAGTTCAACATCCCAGTTGGCTGAGGCCCCGTTGGTCTAGCTCAGCATGTAAGTCCTGCCCAGGACGGAAGGGTCCTGCTGCCTGAGGTACTTCCGTCCACAATCCCTAATAATGGTGCTCTGTGCCATTAGACCTGCCCTCTCTCTATGGTCTCACTGTACCTTCTGCCTTTAGTGACCGTTTCTCACACACTGGGTTTTCCTGAATTTATATGCATAGCCCAAAGGTAACTTTGTACAATACTTTTAATAACTTTGTGCATAAAACAAAGTTTTGTGACATGAAATCTTCCACTTGTAGTGTTATGCCAATGCCCCTAAAACTTCAGATTCTAGAACATTTTGGATTTGGGGTTGTTGGACTAAGTATCTTCACCCTATATTCCACTGGCCATAGGACTTTCATGCTATTTTTAGAAAACAATAACTTTCCCTATTGAAAATTAGGAAGATTTATTCTAGTTTAGGTTTAGCTTTTTTCTCAAAGAAGTTCAATATGCAACTCTCACAAATACTGGTTATTAGGTTGATTTTTCACTTGGGATTTAGGCGAGTTGGAAAGAGGGGAGCGTGAACAACAGTGGTCTGAGGGGCGGGGGAGCATTTCAGTGCAGCCCCAGAAATTCTGCAGGGAACTCACCACCTCAGTGTCCCCAAGTCCCTTCTGAAGGCTCGTCCCAAGGGTCCCCTCCGCTCCCCTTTCCTGGACGGGTTCCAGGAGCTGAGGCAACTGTGACCCAGCAGCCCGAGGCCTTATTCCTGGGAGGTTAGGAAGGAGCGGTCAGACCTGATGTTCAGAAGAAAAGGTCTCCTTGAGGCAGGGCTCAGGAAGGGACCCTCCTCCTGGCCAGCTCCTGCAGGGATGCATGCTGGTGCATCTCTTTCTACAAAGCCTAGGGGCACGTTCTCAAGGCCCAGGGCCGGGAGGCTCTGCCAGGGTGCAGAATGGCCATTGTCTGAAATAAGTTGCAAAAGAACAAGGAAACCAACTCAAAGTTCAGCTGCTTTCATGCTCTCCGCGTGCCAGCAATTCCAAACAATGCCCGTGATAAAATACTCCACATGAGAAAGGAACTGTTTTGATCTAAGTTGAAAACAATTGTTGTGGTCTATGTTTTAATAATATTTATGGAGCTTCACATGAGCCACTGACCCTGCTCACCCTTCTGCGCTCCTGCTGTGCACAGAGGGTAATTTGGAGCACACCCAGTTACCTGGAGGACACTGGGTGCCGCTCGGGCCTCCAGCTCCTGTAACCCTGCAGCAGAGATTTGCCAGGAACCTTGGGAAGAGAAAGAAGCAAAAACCAAGGACCAGGGCTGGGTGGCGCTGCCTCCCTCCAGTTGTGTGCCCATTTATAACAGCGACACAATGCACCTTCCAGATGTATTTTTGCTTAGTGAATGCTCATTTCAGTTCATTTACCACCTGCTGACTGAATTCGAACAGGAGCTTGAAGATGAAATGTATTTCCCTGTCTTTAATTGTTTAAAATGAAAGTGAATCAAGAAAATAAAGTTTACTAAAATGGTGTGGTTCAGTAGTTATCTAAACTATATCTTCTGTAGATGATCAAGTTTTATTAAGTCACTAGTTGGTTACTGGGCAATTGCTTATATAGATAAAGGTTTGGATCCATTCAGAAGTGCCATTGGGCATGAATGTCAAGGTGGCCTCATCTGTCTTCCTGTAGCAAAGTCAAGTCCAGGTCACAAAAGACAAAGCCAGCCCCAAAGCAGTGGGACCCCAATAACATTGTCTACACAGGACTGAGCTGCCACTTGAGATGCGCTTCTATAGAAAACTGCCTGTGTCCAGGCACTGGCTACTTATGTTGTAAGCAGGCTGGCTTTTACGAACCTTTACGATCACTAGATGCAGACTGCAACCAGAAAAATATCAGCAGGAAGACATCTCCGATGGCAGTTTTTGAGCGATCAGAAATATAGGAGATTAAAAAACAAAACAAAACATTAAAGGAGACCTGGGGGCAACGTGAGCTGGGGAAGCTCAGGGACAGGAAGGAGCAGGGGTCAGTGGCTATAAGGAGCACAGGCCACAACCGGCTTAACTGTGCCCCTGAGTTGCTAGGACAGTGCTGGCCAGGAAGGCCAGTCTGCTGTGGTGTCATTGGGTCCCAGCAACAGTCCCTCCCTCCCTCTATGACCCCTGTGGCTCCCACAGCCCCTGCTGGTCTCAGCCTCTGATCCTCTTTGCACTGACTCCTTCTGCAACCAAAAAAGGAAACCTACTTATCTCAACTTCCTCAGCTGTGAGGCCCTCTCTCCCAGCAGACAGGGCACCCTGCTTCCCGGCTCTTCCCGCTCATTCCTGGACACCTCTGGGCTCTCCATGGGTCTTGTGCGGAGCAGGGCCGTGCTTGGTAGGTCAGCCAAGGCCCTTCAGAGCAGCTCTGCAGGAGCCATGGGTGGGGATGCAAGTCTGCCAGCCGCCTGCCAGGTCTGATTTGAATGTAGGCCACCACCAAATTCTAATGACAGTTAATGACAACAATGAGCCAAGCGGGTGTCCAGGAGCCATGAGGAGCATTAATGAATGAAGCCAATACTGAGTCCCACCTGAAACCTAATGGATGTGACAGACAGCTGGGGACATTTCTTATTGGCATACTCTGTAGAAAGATTTTGGCCCTGTCTGTCAAGCCTGCTCTTCAATCATGTTAAGGCCCAGGGGACAGAACCAAATCCAGTATGTCTCCTTAAAGTAAACTCAGTCCCTGAGACATGTGTGTCTCCTTAAAGTAAACTCAGTCCCTGAGACACGTGCCTGGCTGGGTGAACGTGGTGACCTTTGACATTGTGCTTCCCCATCCCTCCTCCCAGCCTTCCAGAATCTTCCAATGAACTGGGTTCCCTATATCCTCCCTCCATGGGAAATTATGTTCTAGAGAAAGAAAAGAGACAGAGGGAAAGAAAATAATTCATGTGGGCTCTGGGAGAAGTGAAGGAGGCCGTAAAAATCACTCAGAGCTTTGTTTCAGATGTCCTGGGGACAGGAAGGTGCTTTGAGCAATTCATGACTTTAATTTAGAAAGTAGTTACTAAGTCTTATTTTTATGCCTAGGAAAACAGCCTTATCACCAATAACCAATCAGCAACCCAAACACGCTAATGTTCATCTAAGAAAATAGATGAGCTGTGAATTAATAGTCCCTTCCCAGTCCTTTGCTAAGTTACAGGCAAACCAGAAGCAGTCAGGAAACTCCGGCTGGCTTCAGAACTTTCTAAATGGCAGTCCTGATACTAAAATTCAAAAATTCAATGCCTCTCAAATATTTTTGTTGAAGAAAAATTGCCAAACCTCGTGATGCAATCAATATCTACAAATCTCATCAGGACATGGTGTTTTGCAGTAAAGCAACTCTGGTGTCACCCTGTCCTGGGTGATCTGCAACCATGGGACTGTGGCAAACCCTCCTTTCCAACGATGGCCCCAGCCAGGTCTCATCCGCGCGCTCTTCTGGGCTGGGATGTTGCTATGCTCCACAAGAGGAAGGCTCTCAGCCCCTCTCCTGGAATTCAGGCTGGTCTTCGTGACCACTCTGCCAACAGAACGAGGTGGAAAGGTGCTCTGGAGGTGTGGGGCCCTGCTGGACGGCGCGAGCTTCTGCTCAGGACTCGGGGGGCTCGGCCTTGGCAGTTTCCCGCTCAGAACCCTGCCCGCAGCTGGGAGGGGCCTCTGGGAGCACTCCGGTCGGGCTCCAGGGCACAGGCAGCACCAGCTCCCAGGAACATGAGTGCGCCACCTTGGGGGCCAGCCCGGGGCCTGCAGACGGCCAGGGCCCCAGCCAACATCTGTCTGCAACCACACACAGGACCCCACATGAGCCTGCTTTCTTTTTCTCTCGCTCTCTTTTTTTCTCTTCTTCTTCATTTTTTAAAAAGAGCAAGTGACTTTTGAAGTGGCAGTTTGGGGTCGGCGCCACTGAGGAGAGGGAGTCTTACCCCGCAAACCGCTGCATGCTGCAGGTGAGGGCAGCCGGGGTCCTGGCCAGGCGGTGAAACCTGGACTCCTTCCATGAGGAGATGGCCTGTCACTTCCCTGCTCGACAGACCAGACTCCATCACTAAAGCCCCTTGGGTACCTGAGATTCTCCTCCTGAATTTCTTGGAAGCAAGAGCAGACTGATTGTCCCTTTAAGGATGAAGGGACAATGGTAACCTTGTCATTAGGAAGAAGTTAGTGTCTGAGGAGGAACTAGATGAAAGGTGCAAAAGGAGGCGCAAGGAATGGGAGAAAGTTCCAGAACCTGAAGATGCGGAGAGGAGGCTTGTGGCCCTCGGTCTCTATGTGAAAGTCTACAGGAAAAGAAAGACAGGGAGCAGGGGCTGAGGAGCAGTTCAGATTCAAAACATGGTTAGAGGCGGCGATGAAGGTGGGGCCAACTTCCTTGACGAGGTGTCTCGGCAGCAGAAACTAATAGAAGAGCAACCAAGAGAAGAAGAAACGGAAGAAGTGGAGGGACACAGAGGTCATCTGCATGAGGCTGGGACCGCTTAGGAAGGAAGAGGAGGAGGAACTGACCTCGAGACCCACAGAAACCAAGGGCAAGTCCCCCGGCAAAACTTGTCAGGTCAGTGACGCGCAGAGCTCAGAGTGGCAGCGGCTGAAGGGACGGACACCAGACCCCGCCAGAGGCGAGTGTCCAGAGGCCCGTCCTGCGTGTCTCCGGGAAGCACCTCCCTGGGCGGCCCCTCCATCCTCCGCCCTCCTCCAGGGCTCGGGTGCCTCCCGGAGTCCAGCCCATCAGTGCCACTGGGAAGATGGTCTCCTCCATCTTCCCAACCAAGACCACCGGGGGGCGCCCTGGCTCCTGTCCCTTTCCACAGGGAGCTCCTCCCCGGAGGGTCAGTCCCTCCGTTCTGCCTCAGGCATCACCTCCCCGCACACCTCACCTGAAAATGTGCCCGAAGCCACTCGTGACCAGACCGTTTGGTTTCTCCTTCCACTCAGTACAGATGACCCCGGGCTGGCGGCCTCTGTCTTCCGAGGTGGTGGGGCAAGGCCAGGCCCAGCAGCGGTCCCTCTGACAGTGTCCTGGGAGGACAGGCACCAGCTGGTTGCAGAGGGTTCTGTTGCGTCCTCAGTTTCTCTTCTGCCTTTCCCGGTAGCACACGGGAGCAAGGGCAGTCACTGGACAGGTGACTTTTACAACTCCAGGAATGCGCTGTTCGTCCTGCAATCGGGAGCCTGTGCCGGAGGATTGCTGACCCCCGAGGACACGGGGCACTCCCTGGGGCTAACCATCCTGGCTATGTGGCGAAGAAAAGATCACAAGCCACATCTGCAGGGATGTCACTTCAAAAAAAAAAACAAAAAAAGACCCCACATGACAGCTGCCAGTGAGCCCCACCAATCACAGAGCCCGAGCAATAATAATGATAGTGATACAAAGTGTTTTTAAGCTGCAAGTTTTTAAGCTGGAGGTGGCTTCCTATGGAGGAAGGGTAACCTCAGTAGTGACCTTGGGGAGACCCCTCAGGTGCTCTGTCCTGCTTTTGCTTCTGTTAAAGAGAGAGAGCCGTCCACAGGACCCGCCCCCACGGCTCAGGTGAGGAGGCGCGATGAAGGACCTGTGAAGTCCCGCCCGGCATCAGCCGCATCCTCGCCAGCGCTTCCTGTCCCCACTCCAATGGTGTATTTCTGATTTTCCTCTATTTAAAAAAATTCCTTTCTGATTACAAGAATAATACACATTTGCCATAAAATTTGTCAAATTGATAAGAGCTGCAGCAAGATATTGTAATTGTCTATAAACCTCGAGCTGGAGCGCTGTGGACATTTAGAATATTCACCATCTGCCTCTCTGGTAGATATACTAATAGTCACAGATAGGTGGTGCATGTCTTCCTGTCCCAGCAGTTAAAATGACTGACTGGTCGACTAATCAGAAACAGAAGTAGGAAATTAAAAAATACATAGATACACAGTTTGAATATTTTATTTTAATTTGAAGACGATAATAAATTAAAATAGACGAGAGTTTAATGCAGCACCTTGCCACTGACGGCATCTGTCATTGTTGACTGTAAAACACACCCAGGATGCAGTCTGTGTGAGCCTTCTGCTTTCTGCAAAGCCAAGCCAGT